>NC_143445.1:2579166-3187500 GCF_987193195.1 Phasianus colchicus
TTTTGTTGCCTTACTGGGAATTCATTTCCAAAGGATTTCTCTGGTTATAGTCAAATTAATAACTGCATCTTGCAAAACATGAAGATACTCTTTTCATTGGGAAGCAGATGAGGTCGCCTCAAGGCTAATTTCAGCTGCAGCTTAAGGAAGATGTTCGAACAAGCAGGCATTGGATTCAGCAGAATGAAAGACTAATCTGAAAATAAGTAGCCATTTCCCCGAATATGTACGAGAAAAAAATCATTTTCAAATTGTTTAAATGCTAATATTAATTGCAACCAGCGTGTTCTGGCCAGACACCTCCTGGACAGAGTGCTGACTCAGGAGCTGAATGCACTGGCCCCTGTTCAGCCACCGATCCTTGTCTGAACTCAACAGTTCCTTCCTTCTTCTCAGCCTTGCTTTGCCCATCTACGAAATGGTAGTGGTTAAAGCAAAGCTGTGAGACTCGCTGTGTGACAATAAGGGCTTTATTGTTGCTTTCTCATGTTCTTCTTGCTATTTTCTTATGCTCCTTTCTACTTGTTTAGTCACTGACTGACGTGCGTCGCATTCAGGCCATTTTTTCACCTTGTGGTACAGACAGACCAATCCCCTCTCTGCAACCACAGGAGACTTAAAAACTCCATCAGAAATCCTGGATTTATGTGGTACACCACCACTGCTGTTTTCATCCCTCAGATGTGATACAGGTTGGTCAGTAGTGGAAGATAAAGAGATCCTGTAATTTAGGCTTTCAGCATTGTTGGCTAGAGAAATTCAATGCACAGATCACATTCTGTACCCCTGAAAATCTTCACAGAATAAACTCACGCTGTGTTTCGGTTGCACAAGGCATCCCTGTGTCTCAGGGAACCAGGACCAGCCACTGAGTGTCCCTTTCTGAGAAGCAGCACTGCCCTGCAAATGCTTGGTTTAGTGGGAAACATTGGTGGTAGGTGGACAGTTGGACCTTGGAGGTCTTTCCCAACCTCGGTGATTCTACCATTCTATATGACATGATGCAACGTGTGCTTTCATTTGTACCAGGGTATTTCTCTATCCCCCTTGCTGCACATCATGCCCAAGAGACTCATACTCCATCATGTGCAATTTGGGTGGCTCACCTGCACCTCTCCTCAAGCCTTTCTGTACAACCTCTGCTGCCTTCTCCTGCCCAGACAGCCTTGCCTGAAGCCAACAGACTGATGTTTCTCCTCATGAAAAAGTGCTTAATAACATCTGCTCCAAGTCTGCTGTTCTGTAATTTCCACTTGTGCTCCTGGTACTATCATCTGGTAGGCATTATCTACAGCAAATTAAGAATTTATATACTCCAGGAAAATCTTGACTGGAGGCTCATTGCGGGAGGCTGAATAGGAGCTTTTTCATTAAACTTTTTCATTTCGCTTAAAGATTGAAAAATGTATGAAACAGCTTCTCTGGGGAATGAGAAATTTCTAACTCTTTAATAAGCACTATTTATCAAAGACATATAATGCGAACTGTCTGCCAGATGTAGAGTACATGGTCTGGAAATTCTTGTGTACGAGCTGCCTGAAGGCACAGATCTGCCTCTATTTGCGTGCTGTGTCTGCTGCATTCACCTCCTTGTGACAACCAGCAACCCTAGGGAAGCTGCCCACCTCCATACATGCCTCCATACACATGGCCACAGCCACCGTCTTCACCAGCATCTCCCTTCCTGACACCACCAGGACACCCCATGGTGTCACAGAATCACAGAATCACAGAATTGCCAGGGTTGGAAGGGACCTCAAGGATCATGAATCTCCAACCCCCCTGCCAATGCAGGGCCACCAACCATCCCACCTAATGCTAGACCAGGCTGCCCAGGGCCCCATCCAACCTGGCCTTGAACACCTCCAGGGACGGGGCATCCACAACCTCCCTGGGCAGCTGTTCCAGCACCTCACCACTCTCTCTGTAAAGAATTTCCCCCGACGTCCCAGTGTGGGAGCATCATGGCAATGAGAACGTCAGCATTAGGAGATGGACAGACACCAGGGAGGAGAAGGTCACGATTAAAAAAATCACAAAAATGAGCACTGAGGAAGTTGTAAATCTAGTTTTCATTGAACTTTTTCTTTCTACCAACCTTATATATCTTTATAGTGGGTATGTTCGTGGAATGGATTTACTGTAGAAGAACATGTTCTTACATAGCCATGGGAAATATTTGTATAGCTCAAATTTGATTAAATTGACCCACAAGAGCTTCATTATATTTCAAGAATTCGGGTCTCAGAATAATGGAAAGCTCCTTCTATTTCTCTTCCATTTTACTCAGATTAATTATCTAATCTTCCTCATTTATCAAGCGTGTCAGAGTTGATCTGCAAAGTACAGGAGCACTTACATCATTTCTGAGTTTCTAGGGAGGTTTATTTCTGCCTCCTCTTCTTCATTTCTTCACTTACTGATTAAATAGGAACAGCGACTGCAGCGCACCGCTCTGTACAGATATCTAATACATAGTGAAAGGGACTATTAGGCAGATTCACTCTTAAACATCAGTGTCTTTCTTGACATTAAGGTTGGAAAATGGAACAATTATTTTTGCATTAGCAAGTCATACCAGCAAATTCCCTCCGCACCCTCTTACTGTCACACCAAAATGAATCATCAGCATCTTATTAAAGTGCCCAGGCTCTCCTGTAACAGTAATAAAGTGTAAATGTATCCCAATTATTCGTTTACTGACTTCATGAATATTCAGCATTAAGCAGTAACTGAGCTCACTACAGTAGGTTACTAAGGACACAGACTGTATATCCCTTATTATTCCCAGGATGATTTAAGGTTTCTTTACGTCTTTCCAATATCTACAAACGATAATTCATTAAGACAACACCAATTCTGTGCCAGGTACAAAGGCTTACGTTTTCAGTGCTCTCATTGACATATTTCTTGAGAAAGGATTTATCCATTGGTAAGAACAGATCTTATGGAAAAATCCAATTTCTTTGCCAAAGAAACAGATGCTGGACCAGAATGGTGTGAAGTTGCCCGCTTGTTGTGTTTTTCATCTGTATTTTTAAAGCAGTAGGCACTAAATGCTCTCTCACACCTGCTCAACAGTACTTATTTACATTTTTGCTTTTGATAACAAGAGAATTCATTTGCTGTTGTTCATACTTCGCACTCATTTTTGCTCTTCCCTTCCTCTTCACCCTTACTCCTGCCCAGCCTATGTCAGTGCTGCACGAGCTCACAGGATCTCTCCCAGCTGACTTCATAGGATGACGTGTGGTTATGTCACGAATGTGATTTGGCACCAAAATGCTCAGTGAAGTTAGCCAAGGAAATTGCTGCTACCAAACATAGCCTCTTTTTTTAAGAAATGGATGCCAATGGGAGCATGACAGGTAACTCCACACGTATGCACATGTATGCATTGTTCTCAGAACCACATAGCGTCTTCTCCAGCCACCACAACATTCTGTTCTACACATTGTCTTGGCCATGGTTGCAAAAACTACCCCAGGTCTCCATCTGTCCTGCAGTGCTGGGACAGACGGCCCTCCTTAGCACAAGGCTAATGGTGGAGGGCTGCAGAGCTTTGCTAAGCTTATAATCCAAAGGAAACATTACTGTTCAGAGAGCTGGCTGCCATCCAGAGCAAATCTCAGGTGAGCAAGTGAGCAACTAATCTCCTGACAGAAAACTTAATTGCTATCCTGAAAAAGTGTGAGGAAAGTCTTTTGCAGGGTGAAGCTGCTGTCTTTGCAAAAGGGTCTATTACTGCAAACCTGAATACCAAACCAAAACTGCATTGAAAAAGATGTGGGCAGGGAAGTGTTTTGGTCTACTTAGAGGATAAGGATCAGCTCCTAGGAGTCTTTGAATAAGTATGAACCTGAGACAATAATTCATGTACAGCTCTCTCATCATTTAAAATACAGAGGAATTGATTTATATACATTTGCTTCAAAATGATGGATTCTTGAATGCTTCATCTGAAAGTAGACTGCTGGCTTAACAGGGCAAGGAGACAGTTTCTGAAAAACTTTAGTCAGACAAACAGCTTGAACCTGAAGACTTCAAACCCAGGACAGCCAGCATACTGGGTAAACAGCTGAAAAGCACAGGACCCTGTACCTGCACCAAGGTGTGCATGTTGTCTGCCACCAAGTCAGCAGTTAGCGAGAATGCAAAGATGAAAAACCATCTGTAGGATTGATTTGTGATTATTTATTAGTCTTAAGTTTGCCAGTCCTAAGGATACGCAAAATCTATGCCTTCCAAGTACATAAGTTGTCATCCTGTGAAATTGATGCTGGTTTTGGAAGGGCTGTCCTTGGTTTTCTATTTTACAGTTAGGTGGAGAAAGTGTCACTTTTACCTGGAATGACCCTGTGAGGATGCCCAAGAGCCTCTGAAAGCAAGGAGCCTCAGGCAGCAGATGCACAGTTTGGCTGCCTTAGCTTCTAGAGTTCTCGTAACTTGAGACATGCCAAGCAAGAAAATGCTTATTTTTAATTCAGTGAAAATCAGTTAAGTTCAGTTAAACCAGTGAAAGAAGGGCTGCCTCTCCCTTACCATTCACATATTTAAGGCACATGATGTTCATTTTCCATTTTCCTTTTCTTCTGGAAAAATGATTCATTTCTCAAAAAATGATTACTTTTGACTTACATATTATGCAATGACCCTAACTAAAAATTCCCTAGTTTGCTTTCAAGGCAATCTAATTCCAGAAAGGTCCTATGAACTGTATTCCCAACATGTCTCTTCCACTGAGAAGACCTTTATCAGTGTTTTAAATAGAAAAGGGCAACTATTAACTCTAGTCTGGAAATCATTCCCGCAGAGTTTTTAGGAATCAAAAGTGTTCAAAGTGAGGGAGGTTCATAAATAGGCAAAAAAAAATCAAGAAATTCATCAGCAACTATTAAACATAATAGCCCAACATAATAGCGACCTCGAGCACAAAAACCCCTAGCAGCTCTTTGCTGTCATTGGCCATTTTCAGACTTTGAATATCAATCCGATGCTATGTGGTTGTTCTTGTGATTAAAACCGAACGGTAGGGTCATGTCCCTGCAACATGCTTTGTATCTACAAGTGGAGTTTGATTTCATGGAGTTCACTTCATGCTGAGATCAATGACAGCTTTGTGTTTTGTGGAAGCTGGAAAATCTGATCTAGGCATTTAGACATTTCACTGACACTGTCTTGTTATGCAAATCTGGCTCTTAAATTAAGAGTGAATCATCCTACCTAAATATAGCAGTGTAAAAGCAGGCACTTAGTCTAAGTAGGTCTTCAGGTTTATGATATTGTCAGGGAAAGATTATTCATCCTACCAAGCCAAGAACTCGATGGCTTTCCCTGCTCACAGTATTAATGTCACCTTGGAAAACACATTTTCACGTGTTGATAAACGCACGTATAAATGTGTATGTTTGCATATATGTATTTATATGTTATAGATAGAAAATCTGTAAGGACACAATAAAAAGCATGGTTAAATCTGTGGGAGTCAGCTACTTGGTTCAGTACCCCGACACACTCGCATTCGGGAGGATGCTCGTTTCTAACCATTCCATCTGTGATATATTTTTCTTTTTAAATGATTATGAAGATTGAGTGTCTCTGTTCTCTGAGGGTGTGCTCTAGTTTTTACGTAGCTGGGATATTTGTCATGAGCAAGCTTAGAAGTCAAAGGTTTGGGGTTTTACTGAGAATATGTTACGGTCCTATGGGCATTTCCTGTAATTTATGTGCAAGTAGCTACAAATACCCTGCTGAGGATGCTGTCTGGGAATAAGCTGAAATGTTATTTCTGGGATGTTGCATCAATGACTCGAGTCTTAACCTATGGGAAAAAGGATGAAGAAAGAGCATGATAAAAGCTATCGCTATAATCAGTTTTGAGACTATACTACTGAAGATAGCTATTTCTTCTCTCTTTTGTCATTGCAATCAAGTTGTGTTTACTCCCTGATATATTTCTGCACAACGGTAAGCAACTATGTAAAAACTATAATTCAGGTGAACAAAAATCCTAATTACTGTTCCATCCCAGCAATGAACGGGCATGGCTGGCTTCTGTGCACAAACAGACATCCTGGGGAAAGGGTGGGACGCAGAAGTCAAATGTAGTCATTATGAGCTGTGCAACATGATGAAGGCGTGTGCTAGCATGACGACCTTGGACAAGTGGAGATTCATTGCACAGCAGTCTGTGAAGAGAAAGGGGACCTGGTTGACCCTTGCAATAAACATTGCAAGGACAACAGGAAAAAGTTGGTAAGCGCGAGTCTCACTAAGAGACAAAGTGCTGCAGAACTAATGGCAGAAGAACCTCAACATTAGTCTGCTCTAACAGAATGATTGAGGTATTTGTGTTTAAGGTTAAATCGAATGTGTTCTTAGTCCCCTTATTGGTTTGAAGAAGTTTTTGAAACCACAATTCAGAGAAGCCTTTAGTCTTTATTAGAGCCTCTTCATCATAAAAGAAAACTGGCTGCTTTCCACATTTTCCATTATTTTCAGATTCTTTGCTTCCCATAAGCCACTCTATCACCACTCCCAGTGGCCTTGGAAAGTTGAGAAATCTACTGTTGGTGGTGTAATTCTAACTGAAACACAGGGATTTATTAGCCACCCTCACTATTTAAACTGATATATTTATATAACTGATGAAAGTATACAGTGCTTCAAAAATATCTACCTTTCTCACTGTCTAGATGGCTATGGGGAACAGTGTAACTATCTCTTAATAATGCACACACAAGGCAGTTAACAGAGATTATGAATGAAAGGACTTTATCCCCCCTAAATCCTCTTTGCAATGCTGTATAACCCAACTAACACATAGGTCTGAAGTTCCAAAGTTTCCGGGCTCAAAGAAAACTACTGAACCTCAATGTTTCTCACAGACAACTGTAGACAAGTAGCACCACATCTGAAAATGGAAGTCCTGCAAATGTGATATGATCCTATGTATCAGCTGTGGACACATGCTCACTGTGGATGCCAGGTTCTGGAGGTCAGGGCATAGAAAATTTGAGTCTATTTATGAATCAGGGCTTGGAAGATTTTGCAGGACACTGAACTAAATGCAGCTTTGTTTGTGCCTCAAGTTCCCCAAGCAGGAGTTTCTTCAGTTATTACAGCAAGTTTCTGAAAAATCCATCATCACAAACAGTTCTAATTATTTCCAGCCAAATCCCTGTGACCTTGGCAGAAAAGAACAAGTATTGAGCAGGCTATTGATCTAGTCAGTAAATACACTTATGTCATCAGTAAACCAGAATCCTCCTGGGGATAAAACCAAAAAATCTTAAAGACTGCTAGTTATCTGACATATGATTTTAATTGGGATTTATTGATTAAGGGGGTTTCCAAACAAATGGAATTTCTTGATAAAAGGCCTAGAGCAGAATTTTTGCAAAGTAGAATAATGTTTGACTTGATATATAAAAACCTGTGACCCACATCTTAATTACTTCACTAAGGAAGTTTGCTCATTATTTCAACACAACTTGTGCAACATTTCTCATAAACACCGTGAATGTTTGTTTGATGCAGACTGAGAAGAACTCCACTAATGAAATGGTGCAGGGAGGCGATTCTCAATGCGTGGCCATGCAGTGACATTCAGAAGATGAAAGAAAAAAGCACAAGACTTCTTCAATGCTAATTATTCGCTGGACTTCACCACTAACATCTCCTTGGAACCTGCTGTAGCTGTGGGGTTTCAGCACTAGTTTAAGTGCACTCTTGAAGAATCCCCAAGTTACCAGGGGGGCCAAAGGTCCCAGGGCAGGCAGGTTGGTTGTGTCTCACTTAAGCTCTGGGATGAAGTCAGTCTGGCATTGATTCTCCATGCTCAGGATCAAACTCAGCCATTGCGTGGATTCATCCCTACTGCTGTGGATAAAAAAGAAGCTCTTTGGCTACTGAGAACAGTCCGTGGATGAGAAGCTGCATCAGAACAAGCTCCAGATCCTTTACAAGATTTTCCATAAAACCACTGCTCACATCCAAAGTTTCTATTCAAGGCCAACAGAATTCAGTCATATTTCTTCTACTCTGAGTTGCAACGACGTGAAATTATGCAGCCAGGAGTCTGGCCCTATTGCATTAGGACAGTTTTCCACATAGGAAGAAAAAGCCACAGCACCCCCTACTCCCCCCTCCTCAGTTACCTGAGCAACATCTAGCACGATGCAGGAACAGATCTCTCTATCTAAGTATCACATCCTTAATTTCTTAGGACTAAATTCCAGATAAGAACAAACTGGGGGAGATATTTGCTTTAAATGTAATCATTTGTGTCATAATCTTTCATCCACTTGAGTCAGGAAGAATTAGCGTTGCCTGAGATGCCTGTGGGGAGCTTCACGGCCCTGCCTTTAAACTAAAACTAATCTCTCTTCATTGTACACAGGAAGCATCTGACCGCCCAAATCTCAGTGCTGCTCCACTTTTGTTTATTCTGGAAAATGCTATTGACATTTGATTTTTTGAGGTATTCAAGAGAAGGAAGAAAGGACAAAAAACCCAAACCCCTCTGGAGGTCTCCTGGTGCTTGAGTGACATAAATGTTCACTAGACCA
Organism: Phasianus colchicus; assembly: GCF_987193195.1. Classification (NCBI taxonomy): domain Eukaryota; kingdom Metazoa; phylum Chordata; class Aves; order Galliformes; family Phasianidae; genus Phasianus; species Phasianus colchicus. The sequence continues at coordinate 2,587,737 of NC_143445.1, forward strand.
TAGGAGAGCCCAGTCTAGTTTGTTTAAATTCAATTATGTCATTGTCTGCAGTGTAACTCACGTGGGACTAATGAAATGAATGGCATACCTGTCGAAGGGAGAGGAGAGGGTGAGAGCCCAGTGGCAATGCCATGCAGCAAGAAGTGGGGCTCTGCGAGCTTTTGTGCTTGGCTGATTGCTTTGCCTTTGCCAAGTCTGACCCCACCTCTACATGTCACCAGGAGATAGGGAAAACTTCAATCCTGTCATTTTAACTTCCTTCCCACTGGGTAATTACAAATGGAGGCTGGAGGCTGCTTTATTGTCTCTTTCTCATCTCAGCTAAACATTCATGACAGTCCCTCACGCGTGTAGCTCTGCTGCACTGCATCTTCTTAATCACTCAGTACAAGTTCTGGACAAAACCTTGGGTGCTGTGCGGCCATAAACACAGCAGGAAGAAGTAGAAAGAATAACTCTATGGGTTAAGAGAAAACCATACAAGGCTTCCTCCAGTGGGGCCAAGAAAACAGTGTGGGGTGAGAACATTGGGTCCTATTCTTGCTCTCAAGGATCTCGATGTCTGTGCCTCTAAAAACTGCAAAGATGAAACCCTGGTGCCTACCAGAGACACAACACTAGAGTAGATGGGCATTGGTTTGGTCACTTCGGGGATCTTCCATCTGAACGAGGGTCAGGAACTGTAGAGGTGTGCTGACTGAAGTGGGCAGCGGGACTTGCTTAGTGTGGCCATATCTATGTGTGGGCTTAAGGAGTCACCTACAAACTCCAGTTGTGTCACTTCCTGGCGTAGATGGCAGATGAGGGGAGAAGGCCAAAAGGCTGCCTCACCTACCAGTAGCAGATCTTTGGGGGTAAGGAAATAATTTTTGGGATAAGGATGCTGTTCCTGGCCTCCTTACGTTGTTTGACTGCAGTATCCAGAACGTTTCCTAGAGAAACTGACTTAGGACAGGGAAAGACGAGGCTGATGCCTCCACAGTCACCTGCCGTGTCTTTTTAAAAAATGCAGTTGGAGTTTGCTGGTTTACTATGAGGGACAATAAGAAATTTTATGCAGTGACAACTCTGGGGCTCCTGGCAGCAGAGGAGGCAGTGGCAGAGAATCTCGTGGTGACTTTCTGCCTTTGTTTTGTGAAGTAGAAAAGGAAATGAGCGGCAACAGAACGGCAACAGCAGCAAAGAGGCCCTGTCCCTCTGTACCAAGGAGCAGAACTGCAGGGCAGCATCGGCCCCCACCACAGCTCCCAAGGGTAGGAAGCACTGGCTGAAAGAGGGAAGACCTGGCCAGAACAGCAGCAGCAGTAACTGAAAGACAAATCTGCCTGGAGACCTCCAAGACAAACAGCCTCAATGCAGCAGTGGCAGTTCCCAGCCCACCCAGTGCCTGCTGGCCAGATATACTGGTGTTGCTGGGAGGGTATTGTACCCACAAGCAGCTGCACCCTTTAAAAGTGACAATAATCTTTGCTGATGTCAATATCTCTTTACTTGCTGGAAGCTGGTGCTTGGATGCCTAGATAATTTCTCTTGCACAGGTTTGCCCTTTTAAACAATTTATATCTATTTGCTTCAGAGGGAAAACAAACAGCAAATCATGGCGCTGGGGTAATATTTGCTAATTACCCATGCCAATGAAATACACTTCTGCGTGCTGCAGACTCCCAGGCTGTAATACAAAGCAGCAGCTAACTTATTTATTAGCTCTGAGGAGGAGCTGAGAATCAGAACACAGCCTTCAGTCCCCAGAGCCTTCTGCTGTGCAGTTGCTGAAAGACAATAAATGCAGCACTGAGCTACAAATGGAGAATGCAACTGGAACAGAGCGGCCTCACACCCAGCAGGCTAAATGTAGCCCCAAGAATTTGCACAAATCCCCACTCAGCTTCCTTGCAAAGCCCAGCAGTGGGAATGGTGCAGCAGGAGGCTGGCAGCACTGCTGTGCCTGCATCGCTTGGGAAGGGGCAGGAGGCACTGTGTGCCTTTGGGACAAGCAGAGTTTGGAAAGGCAGTGGTCGTTGAGGAAACAAGAGGGAAGAAAGCAGAGAAGCTGAAGGTTGCAAGGGGTTAAGGAAACACAGGCATATTAGGGTTCATCTGCCCTGAGCTTTGCCGTCATACCGATACATAAGAATCATAGGATCATAGAATCATAAAGGTTGGAAAAGAGCACTAAGATCACCCAGTCCATCAGCCCATCCCCACCATAACCATGTCCATCAGTGCCACATCTCCATGGTTCTTGAACCCCTCCTGGGATGATAACACCACCTCCCCCTGAGCAGCCAATGCATCACCACTCCTATTGAGAAAAAATTCTTCCCAATATCCAACCTGAACCTCTCCTGGCACAACTTCCAGAATTTGCAAAGTAAGAACTTTATTGTCTCTGTATTGCAGTGACATAAGCAGACATCTAGAATCCCTCTTCCTCTTTGGCTTATGTTTACTGCAGGAAGCTACAAACATTTCATATGACCTTGAAGAGAAAAACTAAATCAGGTATGACGTTCCAATTCAAAGCTGCTAAGCAGTGTGACCTGGGGAGTGGAAAATGGGACAGAAGATAGCAAAGAAGAGTCAGCTGAGGATGTGAGTGTGGACAGAGCACAGGATGGCCCTGGTGCAGGGGGTGACGCCGAGCCTGCTCCTCTTGGCACCTTTCTGCACTGCTGTGGGAGAAGACAAAAGTGCTGATGGTGTACAATGTCCTCCTCATGTTCATCCAGCTGAGCACAAAAGGGCCTGCTTCGCTGTGCCATTCATCATATACCCCCAAATCATCACCTACTCCAAAAAGAACTGGAATGTAAAAAGCGACTGTAGTGTATCATGTGAAGAGTACAGAAGAGGAAGGAAAAAAAAAAAGGAGCAATGATTTTTTCTCTTTGATTCTGAAATAAGAACAGAATTTGATTATTAATAGTTCTGGGATTGCTGTTGGAATGATTTCCCTCATCTTTGTTATGGGCAGGAGGCAAGAGAGAGCAGGGGGAAAAATGATAATAATAATGACAATAAAAAAGCAGCGCAGGCTGATAGAGTCATCTGAAAGCACCAGGCAATCAGATGGCCATCCTTCTGTGCAGGTGTGATCAGCAAGAAGAAACCACATTTCTTCTTCCTTTTTCAATTGCAGGAGTTTTCCCTTTGTTGAATATTCTATGAGGTTTTTTGTTGTTGTTCTTTTTTAATATTGTATACTTTGAGGTTTTTCCCAATAGCTAAAAGATACAGCCCTAAAAAAAATAAACTTTGGATACTCCAGCTGACTAATAACACAAGGTTCCAAAAGCTTTGCATTATGAAGAGCCATTAGAAGAACAGTTATTTCCCCTGATGCATTAGAGCATCTTTGTACCAAACTTCTATTCAGTGGTCTTTGAGTTAAACAACATTACTTACCATTTTCTCACCTTGCTAGTCTTTGGGTTGAATTACAGGATGACAGCTCAGTCAGATTATTTAGTACAAGTGAAAGAGCATGAAGACTGCAGCATAACATCAAGGGCAAGTCTGACGCTGTGTTCAAAATATGAGCTTTACTTTATTTTAACGTTGCAATAAGGAGATCGTACAGAATTTCTGTCCACAATTAGAATGAGCAAATATGAAAACTGTAAGCTCAAGTTCACCCCTGAGCAGAGGAGAAGAGCAAACAGCCTGTGACCCACACCAGCCCAGGTTTGGGGGCTTGGGTGACACTAGAACCACCTACAAGCAACAAACCCTGTGAGTTGTGATTATTTCCAACCTTGAGATTTAAATGTTTTCCTTTATTTCCTATTATCATCATTCTGGTTCCACTAACACACTAATTAGGGAATGGGACTGACAGTGGTCATTGCAATGCCTTCTAATGGAATGAAGCTGGCTATGGGGCCATGGTGCCTGACTGAGGGGTGACCTAATGGCTGCAGCCCTTTGCCTGAGCAATATGCTTGTGGCCCCAGCTCCCTGAAGGACAGGGATTTACACAAAAAGTGGAACCCATACAAATGAGAAGTTAGAACAGCTTCCATCTGTACAGCACCACTATTGCTTGTAGGTGGGTCTGATGGAGACTGTGCAAGAACTGCAGAAATATGAAATTCCAGCCTTTTCTTTTTTTTGTACAAATAAAACACCAAACGACACTTTGATGTTGGTTAAGCTTTCCATTTGTTTTATGACCTGAAAGTTTGTTCCATCTCCCCACTTGCTGCTTGTTAACCAAGAGCAGCAGTGCTATTTACTTTTACAGCTGCCAATCAAACTGGCCTTAATGACAACCTGCTGTTGTCCTGTCTCCCTCACATCCGAGGCTGTTCCTTATCAAGTGCACTCTTTCATCAAATGCATTATTGGCTAAAAATAACAAACATACTTAACAGCCTGTTTTCTACAAAACAGGCATCTTTTTCCAATAGATGAAAATTTCCATCCAAGTGGCATCTATTTTCCTCCCAGGCTGCTTGCTTTGTAGCCTTCACAAATTTCCTGCTCACATTTGTTGGCCAAGGAACAGGTGTTGCAGCAATGATGTACATGAAGTCCAACTCATTCCATAAAAGACACAACCTGTTCAGAAGATGCTCTGCTGACATGCCCACTTGCCAAATGGAAATGCTCCAGATGGGCAGTCAGATGGGAACCCACACGCTGACCTCCAGACCCACCCTCATTCAGCTCCATCATGGATGAAACATCATTGGTGTTCACAACCAAGTGGGACTGTCAGATTGTTCAGTTGGCACTTACACCCTGTTTTGGGTTCAGGACTGGGTATCTTTCACAATGGCAATCAAGACTCCAAAGCAGATCCAGAATCCACCACATCCTCTGGTAGATTGTTCCAATCACTCTCACCTGGAAAGAACCAACTGATTTCTACCTGACTCTACATTCCAACCACTATTTTTGCTTTGCTCTTCTCTGCAAGACCAAAGAGTCCATCAGCATCTGGTGTTCTCCCTCTGTCACCATCTTAACTGGGACAATAAAGTCACTCCTTGATTTTCTTTCTGACAGGCTAGATGAAGTGACACATTTCAGTCTCACATAGTAATGATTTTTTTCCTAACCCATGGCACCTTTACAGGCTTATAGCTACATCCATGTAGGAGACTGTCCTGGAAAGATTACCAAAGGACAGATCAGCCATCCCCTGGTGATCCATTCAAGAATGGGAAATAAAACCCATACAGAGCTAAAATGTGGACTTCCCTCTGAATTTAATGTGGATTTGTTAAGCTTCCAGAAATTTTGTACTTGTTTTGTCTCAAAAAGGGTACATGGTCTCATTTCACCCAGGCATGTTTTTACTTCACAGATTACACAGAGTTCAAAAAGAGATTTAAAACAGCTCTCAGCAGTAGAACTTATATAAAATTCTCCCATCCGGTGCTCAAGTAAGGGAAAATACATTCCTGGAGCAATTTTACATTTCTGTTCAAAGGGATCTGAGATACATTTTTCAGCTTTCCAGAAGTATGTTCTTCTGCTGCTGCTAATCCTTTCCAAGACTCAATGCAATTACTTGTTAATAAAAACATGTTTTAATAAGCCGGCAGAAAAATTGATACCATTTCCATTCTCTCCCTTAAAACAAATGAGATGTAGGGAGGAATGGAGCTCTCTCATTTCTGAAGTAGGAAGCAGATAAGTTTTAAAGTTCAGATCATTATGAAGTGTAATTTTCATGTAATAACTTTAGCGCCGACCTTGTGTTACTCCTCTGGTGCTAACTATTTAAGGGAATGTATTACTTATAAAACATAAAAAGAGGAATATCGTTTCAAAATCTTCTTGCCTTCTCACTGATCAAAGTGAACAATATCTCTAGGTCATCGTCACCATGGAATCAATTTGCAAGAAAACAATAAGGTGCGTCTACTGCACAAAGTCTGGGTGATAAGAGAATATGAGCCGTGTGGGCTGACTGCAGTCACTTCTGGTTAACCTGCACCAGTCCTCCTAAGCAGCAGCTGTATTATTCCACTGTACGAATGCTGGAGCTGTGTTTCTTCACTGCTCACAGCCATTTATCTGTACTTAACGGGATCAAGCAGACTGCAAATGAGTGGATTGTCAGTCTTCCCCAATGGATCTTAGGGGGCAAACTTCTCGAGGACTGGCATTAGCTCGTTTTTCTTTCCCTCTTTTTTCCTCAGTGCAACAGGCCTAATACAAATTAAACAAAAACCAGTCCACACTGATCTGAAGTTTACAATTTTCAGTTACTCTTGAAGGCATTAAACCTAGAAAAGGCTAATTGCTTCATTGCAGCATCTGTCTCTTCCTTGGACTTGGGAAAGCTAGGTTAAACTCCTGCCTCCGCTTATGATGAAAGGAGGACACATCTACCTGGGAGCTCTCTACACAGTTTCAGGATTTGCATCTTCCATGAGACTCACCTCACTTAGGACAGCACTGTTACAGGTAAATAAAAGGAAAGATTTTCAAGATGAATGCTATGGAATAGCATTGCTTCAATTCAACACTTATTACCTATAAGTGATTGAAAACATAACTCAGTCACACTACTTTATGGTTTTGTCTTTAGTACGTATTAAATAAGGCAACAAAGCTGGTGAGGGGTCTTTAGCACAAGTCTTATGAGTAGGGGCTGAGGGAACTGGGATTCTAGGGAAGAGAAGTCTCGAGGAGATCACATTGCCCTCTACAACTGCCTGAAAGGTGCAGACCTCTGCTCCCATGTAACTAGCAATAGGATGAGAGGGAATGGCCTCAAGTTTCTCCAGGGGAGATTCAGGTTGGATAGCAGGAAATATTTCTTCTCTGAAAGAGTGGTGAAGTGCTGGAATGGGCTGCCCAGGGAGGTGGTAGTGTCACTGTCCATGGAGGTGTGCAAGAAATGTTTAGATGCTGGGACGTGGGTCAGTGTGGAAGTATTGCTGGTAGGTGAATGGTTGGACTGGTTGATTTTGGAGGTCTTTTCCTGTGTTGGTGATTCTATGATAATTCATTCAGATTCACTTACACAGGGAAGGGAAGTGAATTTGGTGCGTATGTGTCTGAAGGCAGTGCTTGGGCAAGAGGTCAGCTAGGACACCATTTCCAGGCCCAGATGGGGAAAGACTTGCCAAAACTGCAGTGGGTATGGAGAAGAGTTATTAGAATAACAGAGGCTCTGGAGGGGTTAGCTGATCAGGGAGGATACCATTAAGGCACATTTAACATTGCAAAATCAAGACTGAACTTGCTGCCAGTAAATTCAAATTAGAGTGGGGTAAAGAGGGAGGGTAAACACAAAGAAATAAGGAGAGCTACTTACACTAAAGGACAGCATTGACAAAGAATAAGTATGAGTGAGTCAAAAATAAATTCAAGCTTGAAACTAGGTTTTTCAAATTACCTCCTGTGAGCTGATGGAATAAAGAAGTAACAGTACTACAAACAGGAACCTATTCAGTTTGAGGCGAGGCCTGATTGACTAGACTATTTGATCAATTAGGCTATTTGATTATAAATACATGTTCTTACCATGTGTCAGCAGGCTGATCTGAAAGGATAAGCTACAAGTCACAGGTATCCAACAGTGAGACAACAGAGCAGTTTCCACTGAAGCTGCTGCAGTCCATTGTGCCCAGGCAAGAATGGCAGAGTGGGTTGGGTATCAGCAAAAAGGGCCAGTCTAAAGTTCCTTGGGCAGGTGACAAGTCTATAGTGATAAGGCAAGTCCAAACTCAGCTGTACCACATCAGAGCTGATTTTGCATGTGGGCAGCCAAAACCCCCAGGCAGGCAAACATACTGCAGAGCCTGGTGGTACACTGATGGCCAAGACAATGGCTTCTTTTTTTTCCTCCAATAGGACATTAAGGCCTTCAGATGCTTTTTTTCCTTAGGATGGTGAGTATATGAGTGCTTTCCTTATTTTCTAAGTTTTTTCAGAATGCCTGCTGGTGGCATTCACAGTAGAAAAGAACTGAACAGCAGCAGAAAGGCACTGTATTCTGAAAAGCTAAAATCTGTGTGCACTTATAATATTTTCATTTCATTTTTAAACATCAATCCCTTTTAAAAACTATCTGTAAATTAATATTAGTGTCTTTTTTTTTTCAGCCAAGATGACACAACGGGTTTGGTGTTTACAAGAAGAAGAGATACAGGAAACAAAGTCCTGTTTCCTGCTCATATGTAAAGCCAAAGGAAAGGAAAACGTACAGCTACGAGAGATGTAGAAACTACTTCAGAGAGATTTCCATGAGAACCACTTGAAAACCCAATCTTCTTTTGTAGTGCAGATATTTCATCACAGCCCAACAATATTAAGCTATTTATTTGCCCTATAAACAGTGAGACAGTAATTTCACAGTCTGTCAGATACAGGAGCAAAAAACCAAACTGTTTGTAGAGCCAATAGAGGAAGGGATTGTGATCATCCCCAGTGATTTTTGGCTTCTTCCTTGCGTCTTTGAGTGATCCAAAACTGTTAGACGTTAATATAAGACAACTTCTTGCCAAGCTATGGAAGTAAAACATCAGGAGAAATGGAATCAGAGCTCTCATTCTTGTATCTGTGGGCCAGCAGAAAATGCATGCAAGGGTGTTCTCTGCAAAACTGAAACTGAAGTTTATTGAAGTTAATGGGCATCGTTAATTGAACACCACAAATACCAACCCACTAAAGCTATCTCTAACTCCAGAACAGGGACATGTACTGGAAACAAGCATGCTAGCTCATTCATATCCATCTCTAGCCAACCCACTGACACCAACTGTTATTTCTTTTTTTAACACATTTCTGAGCTGCTTTCTAACACTCTTTCCTACTGCATGGATCAGACTGACCAGAGATGTGCTCAAAGCCCCATCCCTGGAGACATTCAAGACCAGGCTAGATTGGACTCTGAGCTCATGACTGAGCTGTAGGTGTCTCTGTTCACTGTAGGGGAATTGGATTAGATGATCTTTAAAGATCCCTTCCAACTCTAAGGATTCTATGATTCTATGAATTTTAAAAGTGTGGGTTAAGATATCCTCAGCTTTTGCAATGAATACTATCCATTCTGTATGGGCCATTATAATGATTTTGTACCACATGCGAGCCCTGTGAAGTGCACCTTTCTCCCCAGCATCGTGGCTCCCACAAATGGGTTCATTCTTCTCTTAGCTTCAGCTCACCAGACAGAGGCTTCGTAAAGGAAGGGTTAATTTTCCAGGTCTGTATTTTATTTAAAGCAGTTCAGTCAAATGTAGAACTAACCTCTGATAGAATCCGAATAGACTCGTAATGCGTGAAATTTAAAAGAGAAATTTCCCTTAAAAAAATCCCTTGAGTCATGAGAGGTCATTGTTGAAAACCATAACTAATGTAGCAAAGTGGAAGAGCGTTGTGGGGAGGGAATGGTCCTTGGCAGCTGTTTAATGGTGCTCCTCAGCTGCAGCACTCAAGGCTGACCAGCATTGATTTGGCTCCTGATCTATCGTTCCCTGTAGTCTGTCATGACTCAACTGCTGAGCCCCTTTAGCCTGCAGCAAAGCTAATTGGGATTCACACAGTGGCTACCAGAGCAAAGACTGGAAAGTTCAATTTTGTGAAAGTCTTTGGCCTCAGCATGGAAGAACCTTGGAGGTAAATTTCCCCATCTGAGATAAAGTTCCTCTTCCCCTGTTCCTCCCTTTCCCTCTTTCAGAATGAAAGCCACACAGCAGCCAAGGGTTCATTGTACTTCAGGACGCTCAGACCTCCCAGACCCCAGTATGGCTCAGCTACCTCTGGAACACATCAGCCAGCAACAGCCTGCACAGGGCTTCCTATGTCTGGAAAGCTGTGAAGAGATTTATATTACCTGGACTCTTCCTGTTCATTCATATATTAACATCCCTCTTTCTAGTGTTTCCAAGCCAGTTCAGAGCCCGTGAGCAAGAGTTGATGTTTGATGGTAAACATGCAAGATGACCTGCAGCCTCAGAAGCTCATGTGTGAATGATCACCTGCCAGCTCAAGGCTCACTCTGTTGGAATGGTTCCTGGGCTGTATCACCACCTTCCTGCTGATTTTTTTTTTTTGAGCCCTGTGTCCCTGCCTGCTCCCAGCCTGCAGACCCTGCACTCTCTCCTCTTCCCAGTCATGGCCCTCTTTACCATTTTACAACAAACAGACCCCACGCAGGGAGCACCTGTGTTTCAGTGGGAAGGTGAATAGATGTTTTCCCACCTTTGTCCTCTACTGCCAAACTGAGAGCCAGCCAACAGCCCAGCTCCCCTCCAAGGTGGAGGATCTTTTGGGCTACCTGAGGCCTTTCAGATCTCCACATTGGGTCTGTCACGGTGGACCCACACCAGGAGCACAGCCACAGCTTTGTGACATCCCTCTATCGTCCCTAGGATTGTCAGGCTGTCTCACCTCATCTCTTCATCCTGATACCATTTTCACAGCCCACGCTCTGAGAATACTGGCAAAATTGAAGGGGTTTGGGAAAACAAGGTGGTTTGCATAGTCTAAAACATAATTTGAGCTCATCAGGCTTTAGAATCCAGTAAAAAATGCAACTCACCTTTTTTTAAGAAGGAATTTCTACTTGCCACTTTTTTACATCCCAACACAGAACATGAGGTAGAAGGGTGCTTCTGAGTATCATCTAGGATTACAGATGATGGCCTTAAGTTGTACCAGAGGAGGTTCAGGTCGGATATTAGGTAAAAGTTCTCTGAAAGACTGGTGAAGCAATGGCACAGGCTGCCCAGGGAAATGGTGGAGTCACCATCCCTGGAGGGGTTCAAGGAACATGGGGATGTGGCACTGAGGGACATGTTAGTGGGCATGGTGGGGATGGGTTGATGGTTGGACAAATGGTCTTTCCCAGTTTTAATGATTCTTTTTGCCATGATCTAGCATAAGAAGAAAGAAATCAGCAAATGAGGACACTGAGGCATCCACCACAGCCAGAATAGAAAGTGCAACAGAATAAGACAGAGAGCACAGAGTAAGAAATGCAGGTGAGAGCTTTAAGTTTGATGCAGTGAAGAAGGAGGAGATATGAGAGAAATCCACTGAAAGGCGCTGGTGGGGTGATGTGGTGTTTGGTAGCTGTTGGAAGATGCCGGCAGAGGAGAGGAAATGGGGACAGGCAATAACTCTAGCTTTCAGCAACTGATACAGAGAAAGGAAAAAGTGTCAATGGCAAAATAGGAGACAGATGCACTGGCACTGAATTTGCTTCACAGACTGAATAACAGCCTTCAAAGATATCGAGTAAACTTGTATTAATAAAAACATCATAAGCTCTTCTATTTTTATGTTGCCAGTTATATTTTCAGCTCATGAGATCAAAGGTTTTTTTAAAGGCAGTGAAGAACGTTATTAAAGCAATATTTAAAGACAATGAATTAAAAGTAAAAGTTTCTAAAACCGGCTACGGGAAGTAGTTAAGTTTGGATCAGAGCAACCTTTCAGTTGGGTTTGGATTGCAGCAAGCAATTTCTTTTAGCTGTGAATTGGGATTTTTGCCAGCTCAAACCTGGGCTTTGCTTTGCAAGAGAGAACACACCTTGCCAGCAGCACTCTTGCAAGGAGTTTGGCAACTGCCATATTACATGAATCTGAGAACAAAATCACTGCTTGTGCACTCTTATATTTTAGCTTTTATCACCACTACAAAAGCTCCTGAGTGTAACTTCCCTTATCAGCAAACACCAGTCCTTCTCATCAAGAACCGTGCCTTAATGAACAGACTTTGTCACTCTTGTTTGTTAGTACCTTAGTGCACACTGGATGTTTCCCTGAGTTGTTTTACTTAACGCAAATATCAGAATCTGGTCCTAAATCAAACAGCTGCACATCCCAACGTACAAATTGTAACTGTCACTGCTCAGTCAGCTGCCTTTATTTCTTTAAATAAACTGTGCTTTAAAACCTAGATACTATGAGTCGTTCTCATGTCTCCATTGCTTCATTGGAAATGGAGTTTTCGTACTATTAGAGCCATACTCCTCACCAATCTTTGCTTTATATACTTGTATCACCTTAAAACGACCATGAATGCCAATCTGCTTTGTGGTATATATTTGTCATTTCCATCTCTTTATGCTTGTTTGTAAAACCTAGCATCTCTCATTAAACTCAATGGCACCTGATATCCACTCCAAAGACAAGGTGTTCTGGTGCAACAGTTCGTTCAGAGTTCTGTAGGAGCTCGTTTAAATACTGTGCCCAAAGAGACTGCACATGCTTTTTGTTGCTAAAACTGACCTGATTCAAATGACACTTGCAATTCTACTGCATACCCTTCTTTCCTTAGCAGGCTGAACCAGAGGGCCAGCTGAAAATCGAATCTGGTGCATATCCTGACCCAGATCTAGGTATCCAAGGGCAATAGTAAAGGCTGAGCTTTGCTACCTGCTAATCTTGGTTGTTTTGTTAGGCAGGAAACTTTCCAGAAAAGAATGCATGAATGACTTTTTGGCAGAACATGATCTGGGCACAAAACCAGAAGGATGTGTAGAGGGTGAGACAAAGTAGCACAGATAGCCTTACCACATGCTAAGGTGTTGTAGGCCTAAGCCCCTTTCACTTGTCTGAACACACACAAACAAGTACGCAGCGAGGGCTCGGGATGAATGAGATGCCAGCAGAACTTTCTGGGCTAAGGTTGCACAGCAAACAATTACGCATTAGCAGTTTACAAAGCAACTTCAATTGTGCCAGTAGAAGAAAGGAGGTCTCCATCTTGCTGCCTCAGTCATCATGTCATCATCAGTAGCTATTTCTGTACCAGAGAGCTGTTTGATATCATAGCCCTGAGAAGACCACCACATGCACTTAGAATCACAGAATCATGGAATGACCAAGGTTGAAAAAGACCTCTAAGATTAACCAGTCCAATCATCCACCTACCACCAATATTTCCCCACTTAACAATGCCCCTCAGTACAACACCTACACATTTCTTGAACACCTCCAGGGACGGTGACTCCACCACCTCCCTGGGCTGCCCATTCGAGCATATGACCACTCTTTTGGAGAAGAAATTGTTCCTAATATCCGACCTGAGTCTTTCCTGGTGCAACTTGAGGCCGTTCCCTCTCATCCTATTGCTAGTTACCTAGAAGAGGCCAATCCCCACCTCGCCACAACCTCCTTTCAGGAAGTTGTAAAGAGTGATGTGGTCTCCTCTGAGCCTCCTCTTCTCCAGACTAAGCATCCCAGTTCCCTCAGCTGCTCTGTAAGACTTGTGCTCCAGACCCCTCACCAGCTTTGTTGCCCTTCTCAGGACTCACTCCAGGGCCTTGATGTATTTCCTGTAGTGGGAGCCCAAAACTGAATACAGCACTGAGGTGTGGCCCCTCCAGAGCTGAGCCAGGGCATGATCACCTTCCTGCTCCTGCTGGCTTCACTGCTTCTGATACAAGCCAGGATGCCATTGGCCTGGGCACGCTGCTGGCTCAGGTTCAGCTGAGCATCAACCAACACACTCAGGTCCTTTTCTTTCATACAGTCTTCCAGTCACTCTTCCCCCAGCCTGTAGCACTGCCTGGGGTTGTTGTGGACAGGTTGCTGTGCAGGACCTGGCATTTGTCTTGTTGAACTTCATCCCATTGGCCCCAGCCCAGCAATTAGCCTGTCCAGATCCATCTGTAGGGCCTTCTTACCCCCAGGCAGATCAACACCTCCTCCCAACCATCTGCAAACTTACTGAGGGTGCACTCAATTCCCTCATTCAGGTCATTGATAAAGGTATTAAACAGGACAGGCCCCAATACTGACTGCTGGGGAACATTGCCTGTGTCTGATCACCAGCTGAATTTAATTCCTTCCACCACCATTCTATGGGTCTGGATCTCCAGCCAGTTCTTTACCCAGCAAAGAGTGCACACTTACATCTATGTAGCAGAGTAATTGTGTATGCCAGGACTGTTCAGCTCATCCTGCAGAGGAGCCTGAGCAGCTGCACGGACCCTGCAGCCTCTTTATGCAGCTGTGCTCAAGATGCCATCTCAGGAGAGACAGATTCAGGGGAGTGAAAAAAATACAGAGATTTTACTTCTCCGAAAGGTTCCCTGTATGACAGCATCAGTGGAACACCTTGACGTGTCTGAACACACAGAAAATCTGCTATAGTCTGACATCATCTTTTTTTTTTTTTTTTTTCCCAAGGCTTATGCAGCTTTCTGAAAACTAGCTGACTTGTAGGGTAGTATATACCAGATTTGGATTATTTCTTCTCCCTGTGGTACTCAATTACTCATAGCTTCTTTACCTACTATGTCTTCAAACTTCTGTTTTACCTCACCAGCAAAGAATACACTGTCTCTTCGTAAAATCTCCAGTGGCCTAAGTGCTAATCCTGCTCTCTGCCTCCATTATGGATGTGGGGTTTTGTTTCCAGCCCCCTTGGCACTGCAGCACTTGCTCACTCCATGCTAAGCCTTGCTGCTTATCTTCTAGAATGTGCCTGGGTCACCCCTCGTGTTTTATTCATGGCTTCTGGAAAGCCTGATGCAGAACTTCAGTCAACAGAGCTATTAATACACAAAGGTAGATGGCCAGATTGAAAGCCGGTCTGAATGTATCAAAGCAGAAGGTGAAACAAAAAGATTTCCCAGCAAAATGCCACCCACATTTCTATTAAAAGGGGGAATGAAGTTCAGGTCTGACATTTAAAATTAATGCCACCTGTGTAAAACCTACCCCTCATTTTTTACAGGCAGTGGGAAAGCTTCTAGGCAACAACTCTCCTCTCTCCGCTAATTGTGCAGCCTTTCATCACAAACGATTGACTTCTTTCTGCTTTTTCCCTTTCTTTACAATGGGTACAGAAGAGTGGCTATGAATAAGGCAATGCTTCAAGAATTAGGCAAGTTGAAGAGATCTCAGCACAGGTAGCAGAGCATCACGTTTAATTCTGTTGGTGCTTACTTTAACAAGATTTATCGCGATGCACTCTTCAGTCATTACAGAGCATGAAATATGCAACGCCGTGCTTTGCCGTTTAACATACCATTTATCTCCTCATTGCTGTGATGAGGACATCATTATTTTTTTAATAACTTCTTATCAGGCAGGTTCAGCCACATACTGTTGGTTTTATTTCAAAACTCCGCGCAGCAGTTGCGACCATGAGCTGACGTCTAATTTCTTTCGCTACTACAAGAAAATAACACAGCTACACTTCAGAGTCACCAACACAGAGTCACAGCACAGTTATGGATGGGTAGAAGGCAGGGAAAGGAGATCTCACGTAGCAAAGAACTTAGGCTTTTTGCATCTCCTCATATGGCTGAATTCTTTACCGATCTGCAGAGTAGAAGAGCAGGGATATTTCTTTGGTGGGGGCAATCCTCTGCCGCTCTGTGTAACAAGCCATAGAACTTCACCCCATCATTTCTGCCTCAGATCTATCCATCTGTGATCCAACTGCTCTGTGCTGTTTAACCAGACACCCTGATCTTTCTCAACATCTACTGCATCTTGACCTGCAGTATTTACTTCAGCCCTAAATGAATGGCTAATTTCTCTCATCGTGAGAGCAGCACAAGAATCAGCCCTTGCTGCACTTTTATTTCCAGCCACAGGATTCTGGAGAGGTGGAACAAAGCCTTCCTTCAGAAGTCTCCTTGTGCATGGGTACCTGCAAACCTCCTCCCTCTTAGCCTACTTGGTAAGTGACAGATGTCACTGAATCATAGAATCACCAAGGTTGGAAAAGACCTTCAAGATCATCCTATCCAACTGTCCACGTACTACCAATATTTCCCCAACAAACCATGTCCCTTAATACAGCATCTAAACGTTTCTTCAATACCTCCAGAATTGGTGACTCCACCTCCTCCCTGTGCAACCCATTCCAGCACCTGACTGCTCTGTCAGAGAAAAAATTGTTCCTAACATCCAACCTGAGCCTCCCCTGGTGCAACTTGAAGCCATTCCCTCTCGTCCTATCGCCACTCACATGGGATGTCCTTCAGTGCCTCACTGAAAAGTTTGTTTGGAAGTCCTCTGCAGAGGAGAATGGAGGGCACTGCTAAATGTTTCTTAAAGCACTGTAATCTCAAGATCACTGTTTTTTAATATTGCTTTTCATGTGACTCACCCAAGGTGAGCACCTAATATGGTAGAAAAAGATCTGTGCCTCAGCAGGCTTTCCATCCACTTACACAAGGGAAAGCAGTGGTGGCAGCAAGAAACAACCCGACCAGAAAATAAAAGATGAGCTTGAGTTGAGTTGAGATGAGTTGAGAAAAGCTCTTTATTTCAGCTACCCTGATCTGAGGCCCAAGCATACAGATTTTGATAAGGCAGGCAATTTGCTACGTGAACCAAAACACGCCGCCCTGTTGTTCTCTATTGTTAATTTGTTAAACACAATTTGAAGGGCTTACTTTGTGCATCAGAGCTGAATTGCAAGGCTGGAGGAACTGCATTCATCTATTGGCTTACCCGACTGTTTAGGAGTTGATCAGCTTTTAACCCCTCCCATCAGACCAATATTTGAGAAATAGGGATTTTGCTTATAACTTCTTCTATTGGCAACTAAGTGGCTGAGAAAAATAAATCTCCAATATTAGTTTCTTTCTTGCACACTTGTTCTCACTCAATGGTACTTAGGAACTATTCTATTTGTCACAGTACAGTAACCCGGCACTCTGGGAATCATAATGTATCCTCTCATAGCTGTGGTGGATAAATAGCTATAATTTTCATTAGTCCTTCTTGAGTAAGCTTTCCCATTGAAACAAGAGACAAGGCAGACAGCAAGGCACTCTGTCACTAAAACCATGGCTTCGAATCACTAACTGGTAAGATAGGATGAAGCGACAGAGATGATAATAAAGCAAATCAACATACTGCCCTGCATGCACACACTGTGCACAGCATAGGGCTTCATTTATAGCAGCTGCTGATGGTGATCTGCTGGCATATTCCACCAACTGCTCTCTGGAGGTAGGGGCTGAAAAAGCAGAGCCCCACTATGGGTTAACATGCAGACTGCTGCCCCAAGGAGACACGGCCTGTCCCATGGCTGCTGCAGGAGGAGCTGTGCCTTCACTGCAGGGCTGCTGCTGACATGGGGTGTCATAGGGCGCAGTTACACACAAGTGAAGAATCTGGTTCTCAGCTGCAGAAATGAGCAATGAACGTGGTAAATCCCTCTTGGTCAAAGGCCTGCTGCTGTTTAAAATACTACCAGAGGTGGGAAGTCTTGCGACTCTGTGGCAGGAACTACTTAGAGCATCTTTGTATGTGCAGCATGCCCCAAGGAGTCCATTTGCTACTTCCCAGTGGCAGGGAGGATGCTGTTTATTCAGCTTTAGTATGAGGTAGCACTGCTTTTAGGGCACAGGAAGACCAGAGGACCTTCATGTATCCCTTTTAGCCCACATCTACTCCATGACTCTCTGAACCAGGATCAGAGATTTACATATATGCATATCTAGAAGGGAGCATATAAACAGGAGGGGGAACAGTTATCCAAGGGTGGATAGTGATAGAATAAGGGGATGGCTTTCAACTAAGACAGGGGAGGTTTAGGTTGGATATTAGGAGGAAGTTTTTCACCCAGAGGGTGGTGAGGCACTGGAACAGGTTGCCCAAGGAGCTGTGGATGCCCCATCCCTGCAGGCATTCAAGGCCAGGCTGGATGTGGCTCTGGGCAGCCTGGTCTGCTGGTTGGTGACCTGCACATAGCAGGGGGTTGGAACGAGATGAGCATTGTGGGCCTTTTCAACCCAGGCCATTCTATGATTCTATGATACAAATATTTCCCACAGCATCCTCCACCAACCCAGAAAACATCCCCTTATGCCTACAGCACAGTGGTAACACCTAGCAGCCATCTGCTAGCCCTGATGCTGCAAGCAGCCCAAGCCTGAGAAACACAGCAAACATGAAAATAATTGTTCAGTAAAGACATCTTCTTTCCAGACACGTGTCAAAGCACAGAAAATGGATCCTTTCCCCAGCTGGAGCAGATTTCAACTCAAGCATTAGACATTTGATAGCAAGCTGTAATTGACAAATTATTATGGAATAATTTTTACCACTAAATATATCGTTATGGATTTCTCAAGTCTTGCTGTGCTTCTAAGGGCATTAATGCAATCTCTTAATATCTCAGTTATCTATAAACAGAAGCCAGAGGCCCCTGATTAAGTAATTAGTTGTCAGTAGGCAGAAATCATCAGTAAAATCTTACCTTCCTTTGGGATAAAGAAAACAGAAAATGCCAGAATAGAATTCTAGTGGAAAAAGAAAAAAAATCATAGAATCTGTTTATCATACAGCAGAGTTCACCCTGGCACTGTGCAGGGCACTTGGCCAACAGCCCTGTGCTGGGTTCCCAGGGACACAGCCCAAACCCTCTGTCCCTACAGCGGGTGACATCCAGGACATTGGTGAGGTTGTGTTTACCCAATTAACTTCCCTGTGGCTATAAGGGAAGATGTGGTCTCACCTCAAAATCTGTTAGAAATTCTCAGCAGAGAAACAGAACCCAGAAAATGCATTGATCTTTCTGATCACATTCACCAAATGGGGCATCACTGAATGTTTCCTTCTGCTAAGGAATTCACTTAGAACAAATACAGCTAACCTTTGTGGGGTTTTTTTTGTTGTTGTTTTGTTTTGTTGTTTTGTTTTTTTCCCGTTCCCTTATAAAAAGCCCAATAACCACACCTTAAGGGCAGAATTACTGTGAGAGCAATCTTGGAATTAATAGCTTAAGAGCTGGTATTGATGAGAGCAGGGCAGCAATGCAGCTGCTGTTCCATAAGCACAGCACATCGTCCCACCTCCTTGCAGGACACAGAAGATGCTCGGGATGGTGTACATTTCACCAGCTTCAAATTAGAACAGGATTGCATTGGTTTACAATCAGTTTTCTGCTTTTGAATGATTATATCCCCTTGTATGTGAAGTCAGCTCTATTTCCAACTGCTCTGCGCATGAACATCTGATCTTTTGCTGCAGCTTATTTTCACTTCTGCACTGTGAATGCAGCACATATTTGCAGCAGCAGATCTCTCCCTCCCTGCTGTGTGCTTTTCCTACCTGGCACTGCAATGGCTATGGTGGTGCTGCCTCTCAATGCTTGCACACCGTTTAGCCCCTGTATGTGTTGTGCTTTAACATGGCTGCCTCTAAGCAAACCTTAGATAAACTGCAGTAGTTTACATCCAGCATGGAAAGGATCTGTGCTTTGCCAGTGCTGTTTTGTAGCCAAAGAAAGCCTGCTTACTGTCAGCATGACATAAAGCTGGGCAGCAAACAGTTTTGTAGGTCTGATCCTATTCCTCATGCAACCTCATAGGATGGTTTGGGTTGGAAGGGACCTTTAAGGTCCCTTGCTATAGGCATGGAAACCACCCCTCACAGCCCCATCCAGCCTGGCCTGCAGTGCTCCCAGGGAGGGGGCATCCACAGCCTCACTGGGCAACCTGTGCCAGTGTCTCATCACTCTCACAGGAAAGAACTTCTTTCTAATATCTAGTCTAAATCTACCCTCTTCCAGTTTAAAGTCATCTCCCCTCATCCTGCCCTTGTAAGAATTCCCTCCCCAGCTTTCCTGTAGGCCCCCTCAGGTCTTGGAAGGCCGCTGTAAGGTCACCCCAGAGCCTTCTCTTCTCCAGGCTGAAGAGCCCCAGCTCTCTTAGTCCTCACAGGAGAGCTGCTCCAGCCCTGATCATCTTTGAGTCCCTCCTCTGGACCTGCTCCAACAGCTCCACGTCCTCCTTGTGTTGGTGGCCCAGAACTGGGTGCAGTGCTCCAGGTGGGGTCTCACGAGAGCAGAGCAGAGGGCAGAATCACATCTCTCGCCCTACTGGGCACACTTCTCTTGATGCAACCCAGGATATGGTTGGTCTTCTGGGCTGCAAGTGCACATTGCCAGCTCACGTTGAGTCTTTCATCAATCAACACTCCTAAATCCTTCTCCTAACAACTGCTCTCAAACCACTCTCTGCCCAACCTGTATCTCTGCTTGGAATTGCTCCAACCCAGGTGCAGGACCTTGTGCTTGGCCTTGTTGAACTTGATAAGGTTGGCATGGGCCCACTTCCCAGACCTGTCCTGGTCTCTCTCATCAAGGAGAAAGCAATATAACAAAAACAGACAAGTGTGCCTATCCAAACCCCAGAGATGCTGGGAGAGCTCAGGGCCAGCAGTACACTCCATGCTCAGGTAAGCCTCTGCTGCCCACCTTGATGAGGAGCCCTGGGCCATGGGAGGAGGTCAGAATGAGATAATTTACCATCCCTCACACTAGGTGAGTGCTTCACACCCTTGTAGCAGGCAAGGTGAGCTGCTGAAGAGTAACGTGGGCTCTGGAAAGACCCCCATCTACCTACAGGTCACCAATGCAGTACAGCTGGGCTGAAATAAGTGTTTGTATAAATCCCACATATATTTTCATTGCAGCTGCAGAAAAGCTTTAGAATCCGTTTCAAAGGAACTTAAAATGGCTTTGTAATTACAAAAAAGATTTGGAATGATTGAAGTCAAGTACATTTGCTGAAAATCATCCTAAAAATGTCTTGGCATTATAGAGCCTTGGATGCTTGTTTTATGCTCTTTCTCAGGAGCAGATAACATCTGCTTTTTTTTTTTTTTTTTCCCTAGACGTTTAATGTATTAATGTTTGCTATGAAGCGCAAGGAGAAGGTTAGCTTGGATGCAGTGAGGGAAGTGTCCTCATGTTCATAAAACACATTCTGAGCAGCAGTGCCCTTCGTGGCCAGACCTCTGCTGTGAGAGGCAGCAGGTGCACAGAAGCACAGCCCCAGGATTTGGAAAACAAAGCAGCAATCCCTTTGCTCTGCAGCCATTGTGCAGCAAGCCTGGTTTGGTCATTTTCCCACTCCTGCAGTGCATCTTCACTCTTCACCTATGAAGAGGCCACCTTTGGCCACTCTGAAAGTATCTGCAGTGCTCCTGTCTGAGAGGGCTGAACTGAATTCCCTCAGCCAGCGGTCAGGATGGCAAGGAAAGCCCTCACCCTGTGTCATGAAACACCTCCCTCTGGCTCAGGGCAGACAGCCAAGCATGGATCTTGGTCTCGGTGATTGTATGAGTCAGACTCTGGGGGGCACTAGGACATCATGATGAAAGATGGGAGAGAATCACCGCTGTTTCCCACACTCGTGTTTGCAGCTATTTGGATTCTGATCCTAAAATCAGGGCCAACAGTGATTAAGTTGCAGATGAGCTTCATTGTGCTTCTGTATTCCTTTTCTTCAACTTTTATAAACTCTGTAGAATCTCTACAGCTGGGAAACAGGCTTGGAGATATCAGGAGAAAATGCTTATCTTCAGCTCTTAAATCGAATGCGAAACACAATGCCACAGTGTTCTCTGACATGTTAAATACTCCAAATGCACTGCACCCTCAGCTGGACGAGCAGGAGCACGGGCACAGGCTGACTCACTGCTGGTCCTGTGGCACTGCTTTTCCATTCCCCCTGCTCTTCCTGGCATATTAATTCAACTCCTGGTGCCTAACAAACACGGAGGCTGCAGGGGAACAGGAAGGGTGCTGCTCCTTCCCATGGCTTCAGCTCAGAAGTGACTTTTTTCTGCTCAGAAGCACAAGGTGGGGTTGACGTTTTCTCATAGTCTATGTCTTCCTCTTCTCCCTAATTATCTCAGCTGACGAGGACAAACTATCCAAAGCAATTATTAATTGCAATGAGTAAATTGTTCCTAAAGAGAAGTTAAGATGATAATGACAGGAAAAGTATGCTCTGAGGCAGTGGTAGGGATGCTTCCAAGGATATCAGCTGCCTGGAACACCCACACAGCCCTCACCCTGACACAGCAGGAATAGAAGGCACTTCTACACGACCAGCAACAGTACAGTTCCCAAATCTGCATTTCAGCCTGTTACATATCTGAACTGTACAATACCATCTCCCCTTCCTCTGTCTTACATCATCAGCCACCAAGGCAAGGGTGGCAAATGCTATCAGCAGGGATATGACTTACAATATAAGCCACGAATCCTCAAACAACACCACCAAAGGTCTTATGGAATTTCCTACACACTGACTGCTTCAGATGGCAATTGCTGCTAGCAGTCTCGAGACCAAGCAAGTGTCCTCAGAATGGTTAAGTAAACCACACTTCTCCTTAAATGTACATATTTACAAAGAAAACTGAAAACCAGGAAAATCTCCTCAAATTAATCACTGCAAATAGTCAGTTACAATTCTGGGCATCTGTGCTTTAGAGAATCAAAGGCATGCAATTTATTTGTCTGACACTCCCAAAGTGTCCACCCTTTCCTTTAAACTCTCCTTTTGCTTTGTTTTATGGAGACCGTTTGACAGCTCTGCAGAAGAGTGCTAACAACAAATCACACTTCCCCACGTGCATTAAGCAGAACAGGAAAGTCTATGTGAAACCCTCGAGAGGGAATATTGTCTGGCATGTCTGATAATTGCAGTCCCTATTGTCTTGAATTTCTAGATTTGAAGCAGAAAGAGGCGGAGAAAGAAGATCTTCTTTCACATTTTCATCGGGGGACATTATCTCACTATAATTTATGCTCTAGAGCACTTCAAAGGGAGCTGATATTTTTATAGATGTCTGAACTCTCAGAACCTGTACAGTTGCCAGCTGTTAATACTCAGGAGAAATAGAATTTCAGTTCTTCAAGACCAAAAAGAAGCAAAGCCAAAACTCCAACGTACGAAGCATGCAAAGAGAATTCTAATTTGACCTTTGTCTTTAATCCAAAGTCAGAAACTGTTTGCCTGGCGGCGTGCTAATTGCAAGACTCAATTCAATCCCACCGAAGGTCTGAGGAAGCACATGTATCTGAACCAAAGGCAGACAAAAACGATGCACAGACACCAACCATAGCCAGCTCCACCATGGCCTTCGGCTTTGGAAATGAAGCAACAGCTTGTATTTCTTTTGTAACTTGCAAAGGAACAACCAGAGCGTGTGTATGTTAATGCACATCTACGGAGCCTCGATCACCAAAAAGAGTTTCAAAACACATTACTCAACTTCTGCTTTTGATATACAAGCTGTCTCTTATTGTCACTTCCGCGTGGTAGCCTCTCGAGTTATTTTGATGGGACTTGAACTAAATTGTCTCAGATGCTCTATCAGGAGCCAAATTTCACCTCCCATCACTTCCCTGGGTAGTACAGCCCACCCAGAGTCATTGTACAAACAGAAGTGGTTACTTCAGGTGTAAATTATTAGTCAGTATGGGAAAGAGTGGCAGTGCTTGGTCTACAGAGGGAATGTGACACTGTGCATTGAGGCTGTTGTTTTGGTGAGAAAGGCCTTGTCCCATGGCACATTCTCAACTACTCTGTGCTGCCCAGATGCAGACAACTTTTGCAAGACTTTGCCTCTGGACATAAGATATCTCCATTGGTGCTGTACTCTGTGAGACCAGCCTGGAGTACCAGGCTACTCAACCTATACTGGTCTTGGAGAAACCACCTCATGAAGGAGCTAACGTAAGCCAACTTCTCTACCTATAGGCCCCTACTTGGTTCATGTTGGTCTCCCTCCTCAACAGACACAAAGCATCGTATCTACCTTGAAACCTTTCAGCTCAACGCTTCTATTCTCTTACAAGTGTGTTAGGAAAAAGTCCCAAAGTCAAACAGCATCACTCTTCTGTGCATCCATGCATGATCCTGACCTCAGCACTCGGAGGCAGCTTGCAGGACCAGCAGGCAGGTCCAACACAGAGCATGGGGAGTCCCATCTGACCGACTGCTTTTTCTCCCTTGCTGCAGCTGCTGAGCAGCAGACTGGCAGCCACGGAATTACAGCTTTAATCACCATTTTGTTCACTCTCCACGGAAAAGTAATAAAAGATTCAACTCTGGGTGGGGTAGAATTATCGCAACTCGTCGTACCCACCAGTCATACATCTGGCCCTTAATTACCCTATGGTATTTATATAATCAAAAAAATATTCAACTTGTATGACTGATCGTGTTGGAGTAGTGAAACGCATTAGCAAATAAATAGCAAAACACACAAATTTGTCAACAGATGGATTACAACCCGATGTAATTAAATGCAAAATAGTTCTGCTTTTAAAGCAATTGCTCATAAATTAGCCTGTCAGCAAATGTATGCAACTAATTGCATGAAAAAAATTAGGCCACAAGACAATATTATCTGCACACAGTCTTTCCAAACAATGTAGAAATGATTGGGTACATTATTAATTGAAAAGAAGTCAAACTACATTAGTTTAATTGCTCTTTTTTTGTGCAAACCTATTAGAATAATTTATACCATATTTACTCCCTTTTACATTTGATGATAGGTATTTAAGCCTTGTTTGTAGACTAACAATAATGATTTCACCTTTTCCTTGACATAATAACTGCAGTGAGTAAGAATGCTGTGTTTGGTCGTGGCATTGGTGAACTGAGACTGCATCTCATGAGGGTTTTATTGGGATGGGGTCTGAGTCTTCAGAACTTCCATTCCTCTCCAGGTGACCAAAAAACCATGGTGGAAATCAAAGGATGCAAGGAAATCTCAGTCTGCTTGACTGCAGGAAGGAAAGACTGAAGAACTGGAAATGCATTCTAAATAATACATGTGAACACAATTATATGGGCAGCCCTGAGCAAAGTAGATCCCGAGCAGTTGTTTAAAGTCCAATGGTTTTCAGCCCATGATCTATGACTGTATGGGCTACTGATAAAGAACCCATGAAAGGCCACTCAGAAAACCAAGCTTGTGTTTGCCATGCAGTGTGAGGCACTCTGCAAAAATAGCAGAGCCCCCCAAACCCCAGGCAGCCAAAAAGCCCAAGTCTGGTGAACACTAACCCAAAGATCACACTGATCACAGGGAGCGTTCCATAAGGTCCCTGATCAGAACAGGTATGAATTGGATAAAACGTGGATCCTCTGCTAGTCTAAGTGTGGGGAACCTTGCTGGCAACAGAGGAATTGCATCAAAAGATCACGGCAGTGAGGCATCTCATGTACCTAATCAAAACATCTGCAGTTTGTGCACGGGTAACAAATTGCTGGCAGACAATTGGCAAGCTAAGAATCATCCGTGTAAATTATTCAGTGACTAATTTTGACTAATGAATTCACTTGAGAAAAAATGAAATCTATTTACATATAGTAGGCTCTTTTTTCCCCCTCTTTCTCTGCATGAATTGAAACTACCAGAATTATATGCAGAAAGGATCACCTTGGTGGCAGAGATGTGCATCCCTCCAAAAAGCTTACCATCATGCCAACTTGTCAGGTAAACTAAAAGGGAAATATTGATGGTCCAAGAGCAGCTCCTGTCCTCCCACCAAAGTATTTCACCAAAGCAGTGGGTGTGGGCACTCCAGGGAATGGAGCCCAGGGACAAGAAGAGCTTGAACCCAAAAGCATCACCATGTTCAGCACTGAGAGTGAATGTGTTTATCATCAGAATGGCCACAGTAGGAAAGATAATTGGTTCTCTTACTGACAGAGTTTCCTTTCATCTGGAGTAACTGCAAACTTATTGGATGAGAAAGGAAGAGGAAGGGAGAATGCTTTTGTTATAATGTTGGGTTCAGTCTGCACCAGTCCCCAAAATAGGGTTTGCAGCATATCCATATGTGGGTTAGAAGTTGTTTACTTTTAAACACAAAAGGATATTCAGTTGCCAGACCTGAGGGAATCACTTGATGCAATAGAGACACCAGAAAATGCAGCTCCTGCTTTGGATAAGTGGGCACCATAGGGTCCCCAAGGATATTTTAAGCTCCCACATCCACACCAGGGATTGAACAGAAGCTGTTCTTATGCTGCCTACAGAAGATTCATGGACATCTGGAAAAGTTACAAAACCACGTATAGCCCTCTAACTGATACTCTAAAGTTGTGCTAATTTGTCTCAGAGAAGAGGAGCCTTCCGATAAAATTTTGACCAACTAGGAGGAAGAAAACGGGGTTAAGATTTTCTCTTCCCTTCTACTGTTCTACTATGAAAGATATCACTTTACCACGATCTGTCAAGATAATGCTCATAAACAGGACATTAAACTCAAGAAGGCTTTGGTACGGCCAAGATTGTTGTCACTTTTCTCACATTGCATTTACTGATCAGTTTTGGAAAGAGAGAAAAATCAAAGCTACCAAATTCCTTGAATTGATAAAGGCAAAGAGAACAAAGAAACAGGCAAAAGAAGCACAGTGTAAGGGTAGCAAATCTGAGATCTCAATTTCCAGTCTTATTAACTAGCAGAATTATTATTTACAGCACTACTCTTGGCACAGGATTCACCTTCATAATCCTCATTTCATTCTGCTGGAGTAACTGCTTGCAGTTTTCTCCAAGCGAGATTTTTCTCTTGAGAAATCTGCATGATGTGGGGTTTGGGAACGTGATCAGGAATTCAATGTAGTGCCAGCTGCTCTTTCAGTCCTCTCCTACTCCCCCAGACCTGCAGGGTCAGGCAGACCAGGAGCAGTGCCCAGCACCCTTCTGTCTTCAGCACCGCAGAGGGAAGTGTAAGGCATAGGGACCATCTCTGAGAAGGAAGCTCCCAGAAATGCTCTGTCCTTGCCACTGAAGATACTGCTAAGAATGGGAAAAAGTAAGAAAAATGCACTGAAGTGCACTGGAGAGAAGCTTCGGTGAGCACTTAGTAGAAAAAATGTGTAAGAAGTCTTCTGCATGCGGCATATTCTGTTGTGGAGCATCCAAGTTTTCTGACATCCCAACAGAGGCACTGGGGCTCTTTCCAGAAGCTCCCAACCCTACATGGATGCTCTTGAGAACAGGAGACCCCTAACTGAGCCTGAACCTTAGGAAAGCCTTGACAGGGAGTTTTCCCAAAACAGAAAGAGGATTTTTTCCTTCTCACCTTAGATCCGACCACGTGGTCAGAAATGAGCATGGAGTCACTTCCCATGGTCAGCTTCATACCAAGCATCTCCAGTGCCTGGTGAGCAGGAAAGGCAAGCAGCAAGCAGCCAGCTCCATGAGCCTCAGGAAAACCCAGCACGGAATGGGAGGAGGAAAATTCCATGAGATGTGAGTTACCTGCTGAGGTGAGGGAGGCCCTAAAAACCAACCAACCAACAGCTGACCTAAATCCAAAAGGAGCCAGGAGACACACTGTGAGCATTTACATGCCTGGGCCAAATAATGAGCTCTGGTTAAGCACTATGGCTGGCTGAGGGAAGGAGCCCCTGAAATGCCAAAGGCAATGTTGTGGGAGTTCAGCTGGTGAAATTCCATGGAGAGTGAGAGGTGTAGCAGAAGGATGCCACGCTTCAGGTTGGAGTATGAATCAGCTGTAGCTTAGACACTGAAGCTTAGAGAAAAGATGGACAGAGGTGATGCTCAAATGACAGACCTGAGAGTCAGGGAGGGCACTGGAAGTTCCCATCTTGAGTGCCAAAAAAGAAACGGGAAAGTGCTCTCATTATTCTTAGTATGATGCTTCCTTTCTGTGCCTTAAGGCAAGTAATCTGGATGCACACACTCAAAAAAAAAAAAAAAAAAAAAGAATAAAAAAAAAATCTAGAGTTGCCAAGGTGGGTGGATAAACCTGTCATTATTAAAATGAATCCATTAACTAAGATGCTTTATAAACTCCGGATGATCTCTCTCCTATTATCCCGTAAGGAGATTAAATTTTTTCATTGTTGCTTTTATGCAATTTCTTTGGAAAGGGAAATAGCTCAAGGTTAAATTTAAAAGCCTTTTCCATCCAATAAAGAAGCCATATTAATTTTCCTTCATCTTAGAAAAAGCATATGGCCTTATGAGCTATAAAAGCTGCAAGTGTGCTTCTTTCCAGTGTCTGTGATGAGGTTTAATAATGGAACAATGTCTTGCCAGCCATCAGCCTTCTTGCACCTCTCTGCTAGGGAGCGAGACTGCCATGATGCTTCCAATTGGGTAAATCCCATCTATACAGAATAATAGTCTACAAAATGCATTTAAAAACCTGGAAACAAACAGTTCAGGCCTCTCCTGCAAATTAGGGGCTCAGGAACTCCGACCTTCCCTTTAATTTATTGCCTCTAAGAAAGGAAAAGAGCAACTTTTCAATCTCACCACAGTGAGAATATGTGGTTTGTGCCTCCATAGTACAACATAGCCATGGCAGCAGGTTAAATTTTGGGCTCTTGTGCTCAAGCCCCACACTGGGTTTTAGCATACATATGCACACAGCTGCATACTTACACATACAACTTCCAACCTAATGGTACAGCTGAACTAGAAATCTTGACAAGTTCCTCCAAGTCAGCGAGCTGCTGTGGCTCAGCCTTGATCTGGGCCACCTAACCTGGCTCTTACCAATCCCCAAAAGCCTCCTCGAGAAGATTTCTGTATTGCATCGATGGAACTTAGATCTGTATGCCCAGCAGTCCTCAGCATTGGTGAGCTCAGCAGTTGAGGGGCTATCTTGATGCTGAACTCCACCAGCACATTTCAGGAGGACCTGGGACATGCATGGAATGCTCCAAGGGAAGACACAGCCTCCATGGCCATTTGTGTAGCTCTGAGGCAGGCTCACCCCACTGAGCTGCTCCAGCCCTGCTGCACATGCCTGAAGAGTTAGCTCCAAAGTGCTCCTGGTAGCTATAAAGTGTGCGAACAGAAGGGGAGAGCACATCCTCTGTGTGCAGTGCATTAATGGCCCATGGTGTCACCAGGGACAAATCACTCCCACTGCTTTCAGTGGGATGATTAGAGTTTATGTTGGAATGCAAGTTTCCATTAACAACCAAGGTAAGTGAACATCAGGAAATTATACGAAGCATCGGTTTTATGAGCTGAAAGATTTGTTACTTCTACCCACACAATTGAAGACATTATTTTAAGAAAGCATTTAAATCCTTCTTAAACCTTATTCTTGACGCATCAAAAGAAAAGAATCGAACCAGAACCTCTCCACCCTCAATTCTAAAATGAACTCAACTCCCCAAGGTGCTTTTACAGGTTTTTGATGGATAGCTTAACTCCTAGTTGTCTGTTCAAAGCCTCTGCTGTTGCTTAAAGCTCACTCTCAACACAGACAGGTGTTCATTGCCTGGGACAAAGCCTACACCCAGGAGCCCCAAGCCACTCTTGATGATATTTGAAAAGTCATGGCAGGCAGGTGAAATCCCTGATTTCTGGAAAAAAAGCCATGTTGCACCCACTTTTAAGAAGGATAGAAAGGATGACCCAGGGAACTGCTGACCTGTCAGCCTTACCTCTGTGCCAGGGAAGATGATGGGGCAGGTCCTCCTGGAAGCTATGCTAAGGCACGTGGAGAAGAGGGAGGTGATACAGTATAACCAGCATGGCTTCACCAAGGGCAGGTCCTGCCTGACCAACCTTGTGACGTTCTGTGATGGCATAAGTGCATCACAGAAATTATTCAAATGATGGAACACATCCCCTGCAAGGACAGGATGAGAGAGCTGGGGTGGTTTAGCCTGGAGACCTGATAGCAGCCTTTCAGTATCTAAAGGGAAGTAAAGGAAAGAAGGGGACAGACTCTTTAGCAGGGTCTGTTGTGGTAGGACAAGGGGAACTGGTTTGAGACCAAAAAAGGGGAGATTTAGATTGGATGTAAGGAGGAACTTTTTACAATAAGGTTATCCAGACAGGTGGTGGCACCCCATCATTAGAGACACCCAAAGTCAGTCTGAGCACTGAAGGAGCTGTGGGTGTCCCTGTGCATTGCAGGGGGGTTCAGTGAGATGGCCTTTAACAGTCCCAACTCAAACGATTCTCTATTTGCATGGAACACTGGCATGCTTCTGATTCCATGTGTGCTCCCTTCACCCCCTCTGTTACAACTACTTATGTTTCTGGAGCCCACAGTTTCAAAACAGAAAACAAGCAAAATTACAGCATGTCTGAGGGAAGAAAGGAACTTTGCCAATCTAGAAAAAAAACCTTAATCTGCAGCACAGTCAACAGACTCCTTCATCTTAGTAAAGTTTCAGTACATCCTTAAATATCCCAGGGCTTTTTCAATGCTGATCTTTTAAGATACTGTTCTGCAGTTTCTTCTGGTGAGTCCAAAGGAAGCGGATGAAGCTGGCCCAGCAACCTGCCTGAGCACACTGAGCTACAAAAACAGGAGTTTGGTGCCTGCCTGCCACAAGTAAAATTAAGTCTTCAATCTTCTTTTGCAATTTGAAACTGAAAACCCAAATCAATAAACCTCTCAGTCCTCCTTGAGATACAACCTCAGAGCACAGGCCAAAAACTCTGTGTTTTTTATTTATTTTCCCCTTCTTCCCTGTAGCAATGCTTCTAAAAATTCAATCTAGCAGTTCAAGCTTAATTGCTCACTTTGAGACAACTCCAAACTTGGAGCCTCGTCTGACTGAAGGGTTTGAAGGAACTCTGATGTTTTTGTAGCATCAGTGCTCAGAAGAGAATTTTTAAAAAATTATCCAGACTCTGTCTCTTCATATGCAAACAACTGGACGTTAATAAATTAGCAGCAAAATTTAAGACATTCATGTAGTTTAGAAAATAATGAGGCCTATATAATCTATTTCTCTATAACTCTTTAGACTTGAAGGATTCATATATAAAATCAACCTTAATTGTCCAGAACCAGCCATCAATTGGCTTTGGGAATACATCATTCCAATTGATTGCAACTACAGACACACAGCAGGTGACAAATATCCCTGCCAAGACTATTGGTTCTGCTCCCAAACCCTGTCTCCCTTTCTAACTACAGGCCTAATTTCTGCCATTGCCTGGTGCACCATTCAGGCTCAGTCCTTCCCAGTGGAAACCACTGCCAGAGCCACAAAGGACACAGGTGACCAAGTCTCAACTGTTGGCATCTGTTCAAGCCAAAGCTTCCCTCTTTGAAAAATGCTATTGGGCTGCAGCCAACTCCTGCACTAACAACATCTCTATCTCCTAGACGTCGGCCCTGCAGACAGCTCTCTGGTGATGCTGCAAAGCAATTAAGAGTATCCTGTAGAGTCTGGGCTAATTCTATTTCTTGGAATGTTCAGACCGCTGTACTGTGATGGGGTGGAAGTTCAGCTCTATCACTAGCTGTGTATGAAAGACAACTCTGACCTATTTTACCCCCCACTCTGTTTCGTAATGAGGACATAAAGAATTCATTCCAGGGAAAGATGCAAGGCTAGAAGTCTTCCTGCAGAAGGAGATAATTCAGTTCCCAGAGGAGTACATCCATTACCCAACATTTTCTACAACTGGCTTGCTCAATTCCTCCCTTGTTTCTGTGATATCAGGGAAACCAATGCCTATAGAGCCTGAAGTCTGAAGTTAGGACTGGGGATTCCTCTGTGACAGCAGGAGTCCTTAAGACAGATCATGTAATACTAATCACAAGGCTTCTATCTTTTGAGTATTTATCCCAAAGTGTTTTGGCAAGCAGAGAGAGGTCTTAAATATATTCTGAAAGTCAGGCATATGCTTCAGTGCACAACAAACAGAGTTATTTAAGTTTGAAATAAGGCATTTTGCAAAATTTCTGATCCAGAAAATGAACGTGAAGGCTTTGTGTACAAATGCTGCACAGCTCAGAGAATCACACCTGATTGTGGCTCTGACACTTCCCAGTGCTCCTCTGCACATCTCATTTGTTTCCTTTGCCATCATTCACACACTGGCTTTCCCCCTCACAAAATCATGTGCAGAGGTTTTTGTTTTCATCACCCCTCATCCTTGTCTAAACAGGGCTCTCACCAGATGAATGAAAGAATTCAGGCACAGTTTTATGATATGGTTGAAGATTGGGCATTCCAACATCTACGAGAGATCTCAATCAGAAAACACAACATAATTATTTATACCCTGTTGCATCAACACCTTGTAGAAAGCTACTTCTCAATATTAAAAATCACTTGATTTTTTCCCTTTCCTCTCACTTTTGCAAAGACCTTTGGTACTTAAGTACCATTTCCTAGGAACACACACCATCCCACAGAGCTCTGCCATGCTGAGACTAACTATACCAGCTGGCCTAGGAAAGTGATCAGGTGGATGTATTAGCATTCCTGATGAAAATTGTTTGTTTGTTTTCCACTCTGTTCTCTTCAGATTTGTGTTTTTGTTTATTTTTTTCTTTCAATTTTTTTTTTTTTTTTTCCTAGTCTGATCAGAGGCTTTGCTGAAACGAGCACAAGCAATAGTATTTAAGATTGCAGACATGGTTAATGCCAGTATTGGCTTCTGCTTAACTTCTTTTCGTTTTTAACAGCCCTTGCCCTGCAGGTATAAAAAGGGAATTAGAGCCATAAGGCACAGCTTCAGATTTGTTCTCTTAATTAGTTCCTGCCATGGTGGATTAATTCCATCTGCAATGTGTTGCCATCTCTGCAGAAGTTTATCGTAGTGGAATGGGGGATTAATGAGGAGAGTGGATGCCGAGACACCCCAGCTGTCTGTAAGCCGGCCGTAATGGGATCAGCACAGATGGTACCGATGCTTTCCTTAAGTATCACTGAAGGTGAGCAGTTTTTTCCTATAAACCTGACACATGCAGTTACTCATCTGCTGCAAAGAATAAAATGACAGAGCTGCAGCTCTTGACTCAAAAAGAGCAGGTGGAGGGGGTGGTTGTCTCAAGAGTCTCTCTCCCTTTCTTGAAGACATAGTGGGTTATTAGCTATAGCGTTTGAAGCTAATTTTCTTCTCTTCTGTCTGCTACAACTAAATGCAAATGCGTGTATGGACTGGAGGATTTCCTTTAAAGCTGTGGATACTGTTGTTGGGCACCCTGCAATCCATCAGTGAACTCTGCACTGAGATCCTATCCCTAATTGCACAGGCTGTTGGGGTAGGGTACTTCTTTCCCTTTATATACTTAAAAACTGAAGGAGTTCTAGTCAAGCCAGGAAGCATCATAGAATTGTAGGGGTTGGAAGGGACCTCCAGAGATCATCGAGTCCAACCCCCAGAGGAGTAAAATTGGTGAGAGGACAACTGAGCCCCTTCCTGTTTTAGTTTTAAGTTACAATTTTTAAACTATTTAAAAATAATACAAAAATATATTTATTTGCCTTTTGATGGTCTGTTCCCATAGGAATAAAACGACAACAGCCCCATAAAGTAATATCTGAACATACTTCTGTCTCTCAGTACCTGCCTGGTGCATGATGGGGACTCCAGAGATAGGGGTTCAGTGACTGATACCATTATAGATTCACTGTACGACCCCAGGAAACTCAATTCATCCCATGGCCTTACCTATAATTGGAGATAATAGGGCTTCCAGGACCTGTTTCATCTATTTTAGACAGCCAGCTACTTGGGGCAGGTGCTGCCTTTCTCCATGCTCATTTAGTGCCTCACATAATAGAGTTCCAATCTCTGTTGATGCCTCTGTGCATTATTAAAATACAAAGGATGTCAAACAGAAAGAGACATTTAAGTGCTCAAGTGCCGTGGGAACAATACCGGCACGCAGGCGTTTTTCTTCATCCTTACAAACCTGCTGCTAAATACAAAGAGCTGTCTGTAGCTGTTCTGCTACCCCTACATAAAGCAGAGGCACATCAGACAGAGTTGCGTTGCTGGGTAATGCGTGCTGGGTGCCATCCAGAAGAGCTGTCATGAAGTGACACGAGTACGTCTGACTCCGAGACACTGAAGGACAGCAGCGATTTGAAGCATCGCTGTTCTCCTGTGCGGCATGCAGGAGGTTTTCGGATGCACAATGAAGTTATTCTGCTCCTATGGATTTATTGTTTCTTACCCCCCGCCAATGCCTCATTCCAGCTTCAGGATCCATAACGCTATGTAAAAATCTCTCCCGTATTATGACAATTGAAAGGAGGGAGGGAGGAATCCAGGGATGCTGAAACACTTCAAAAGAAATCTGGAAGTCTTATTGCTGCCCTGGCTTTATGAGATAGAGCTGGAAAGAGAAGGCTGCAGTGAGAGCTGTTGTTTTGAGGAGAGCACCCCAGGCCAAAGGGCTGCAGGGTGAACACAAGGAGAATCAGTTCTGGGTCAGGCTGAGGGCTGCTTTGGAAAAAGTGGGAGAAAGGTCTCCTAGCAAAGGAGATGGAGCAATGGATAAACCCCTATGACCTCATCATCCCTCTGCAGAGGAGGGGAGAGGGACAGAAGAAAGACCAGAAAAGGACAGAGGAAAAGGCAGTGGCGGGCTGCTCTGGTTCCTCGGAAAGCTGCCATCTCTCGTTGTTACATAGAATGGGGAACTTCAGCTGCTGGCCACCACAACTCTGGGTGTCAGGGACCGTCATCGCTGCCCTGCCTGGAAGCTACAAGGACATCAGCACCTAAAGGACTTTGTGTCAATTGCAGCTTTGCCCCTCACAGCCCAACAAGGCACAGAGCAGGCTGAAGAAAACATGTGGCATCCTGCTTCTTTGCACCCAGAGCCCAGCGGGATGGAGCACACGACGCGGAGCCTTGCTGTGCTGCCCTGGGATCAGCACAGGGACAGAATGACAGGAGCTGATCGTGTTAGCTTTATGATACAGATACCTGGAGAAGCCTCTCTGGGCTGCACTTATGTCTCATTTGTTCAGATCCCTGCAACTACACAGAAAATGTCACCTGTGCTCCAGATCTGACTGTGAAAGGATGAGACAGCCCTGGTTACACCAGCCTGTTGGGCTGTAGGTACGAGATGTACAGCTGGTGTGTACAGATGTGCAGTCACCCTGGGAGCAGGTGTGGGAGTGCTGGGGGTTACCTCATGTTGCTGGAGCTGGGTGAAATGCAGAAAGAGTGCAGCAGAAGAGCAGGAGCTGCCCCAACTCCCTGAGCCGCCCGCTGTGTCCCTGCAGTATCCCTGCTGGGCATCTGTGCAGAGAGGGAAAGGCACAGTAGGATGCTTTCCTGTGGTACAGAGACTCTATAATATACTGTAACATCCTTTTAAGTCAGGCTTGCTCTTTAGCCTCCTGATTTTTCTCCTTTTTTTTCAGCATAAAAGGCAACAGTTAAACGTGATTGTGGTATTCAGCAAGTCAAAGAAAAGGAAGGTTTGAAGGAAGAGTTAGCCGTGGCAGTGAGTCTGGTTTTGTCAGACTTACTGTCACTTGCTTAGCAAACATTCCTTTCTCTTCACTGAGTAAGGCAGTAATATCTGGCCCTTGAGAAATTGCTTTCGGGCCTTGGCCCCAAGTGGGGAGCTGAGCTCTGCTTCCAGCAGAAAGCCCCACATTTACAAGATGCTGGAGCCAGAGAAAATAGATGAGAGCCATATTATGTCAAGTCAAGACAAGCAGAGCAAAGGGACCAGGATCCCACCGTGGCATTCCTCCTGCCTGAGACACAAATACCAGATTTTAGCCATTATACCGTGCTGTTTGTATTGCACAGTGCTATGACTTATAATTAAAAGGATTGTGCTCATAGTGGGGGAGAGTGTGTGGCAATAAACATCTCCTCTGGGTGATTAAACACCAAAGCAATGTTGAGGTGTTAGAGAACCACCAAGCTCTTTATTCTGCATGCGTCCTCCAAGGCTACCAATATTGACTCTGCTTCGTGACAAGGAGAGAAAGAAACAATAAACCATAATAAAACAAAAGATTACGCTTCATGCATGCCTCTTTCTAATATTGCATTGTGTCCCAGCAAAGGTGAAGCTTTGCAGAATAAAAATACTGAACATCCCAATGCAGCGCTCAGCCCAAAACTTCTGCTTGGCAAGGGTGGCCATTGCTTTTCAAGTGGAAAACTCTCTGACTAATTGCAACTTTTCCCTTATTTTGTTTCTCCCTCCTCTAAGTAGAAAGAGACCAATAAAAACAAACAAAAAAAAGGATAACAAAGTGAAAAGTTTAAGCGAAGTGAAATAAATACGCTACAATTCTAAAACAGCCCATTGGTAGTGCAAGGGCTGTCAGAGTTGAGTTCCAATCAGAACACCCCATCCACTGCCATGCCCTCCTGAATCGAGGGCATACTGGGGAGGAATGAACATTGCAGGAAACGTGTGAGCAGCTTGGAGATGAGCTGAGAGCTTCATCCTACTGGACCCTGAGAATGTTTGAGTCATTTAATTTTAGTGAGATTAAGATGTCCATTTTAATGCAGCGAGGTTTCATGACGGCCCTTTTTTTTTAACTTGTAATACTTATTGTAATAATGCAGTGAATTAAAAGGAATAGTTTAAATCAAGTCCTGTCACTAAGGTGAAGAGTAATTGTTCTCAAGTTGAGAGAGGTGAAATTCAATTTGGTCATTAAGAAAAACTGACAGAAAAGTTTGATCAAGAACAGTCTCTTTAATGAGGTGGTTGTAGCTAATTCATTAGAGAATATGAAGGCAGAAATAGGGATCCTTAGTGCACGTTTCTTGCACTTACCAGTGTTCCCTCTGAGGAGCTCTGCAGCTGACCCCCTCCTATGGGCTTTGAGAACCCTACACCAATACAACAGCACACGGTCTCATAGAATTTTGATTTGAAAGATTATACCACTTCTATTCTACTCATCTGCTTCATCTATAGCAATAGGTGACCATTGCTTTGGGGAACCCAGGAGATCTGCCTTGAGCAACTGAGCCTGCGTGAGAACCCCGCACCTCCTCTGGGGAGGCACCAAATGCATCTTTAGAACTCTATTTATTTACTCTTCATGAAACAAGAGCCAACGCTCAACCACCAAAAGAACTGAAAGAAATTCCCCAAGCTAGAGAACAATAAATTTGCTTGAATGTAATAATCTCTCTTTCCCTCAGTCCTACAAATTACATGACAATAAACTCTGCAATAATAAATTGTTCGGTTTGCAATTGCACATTAATCTTTACTAGAATTCACAAACAAATTTTAAGTCAACAGGCTTGAGTTTAATTAAAAAATTTCCAACTCTACTATTTTACTGCCCTCTCTTCGATCAGGCAATAAGCCACGGGCTTTATACAGTTTTATGAGAAGCAGTTTTTGTGTTTGTTTTTTTTTTTTTCCCTGAGATGCCTCATGTGAAGGGTGCCTTCCTTGCAGCAACTGTGCTTTCTTACAGCCCCCCATCCATCAGTGCACTGCTGGAGCCTATTTCTGCCCTTCCAGGTAAAACAGAGCAGAGCGGATTCGATCAGAAATGGAAGAAGGAGAAGCAAATAAAGGCATCTATTGGTACCTGAGGCATTATTTGAAATGTATTTGGTTCATTGGTACTAAACCTATGGCTCTCAGATCCACAGAGGGCCATTTCCAGTGGCTTGTGAACAGCTGTGACAACTGCCAGTTGTTGGAACTGGGGAAGCAGTTTGACCAGACAGACATAAAACACTCTTCTGTTGGTTCTGGGTTTGGTTTTACTACCACACAGCCCGTAATTTTGCCCAAGTATCAATTTTTACCTGGAGAAGGAAAGGTCCCTATCTCTCAGGTCTGTCTGCAGGAACTGCCTCTCAATCTCTGCAAAGTAACGGGGCATCTGCATTTACATTTAAATTGGGATGCTCTCAGGTGACTTGAAAGGGACAAACTGCAGCTCAACACAGGCCCTAGTAACAGTGAATTTCTATATATTTCTGATGTGCAGTCCTGATTCGATCTGGGATAAGAACCATCCTTGAAATGCAATGGGAGGTCTCCAAGGCAGGCACTGGGGCTGCTCCAGGGGGACACAGCACTCCCAGGAGAATGGGAAACCTCCTCAGGATGCTGCCAGTGCTTCCTTCTACACCATCATGCAAGGGCAGATATCACTCTGCTCCTTATTTCTTGTATTCCGTCCCTTCTCCTCCCCTACTTCTTCCCTGCCCTCCTCCCTCCCATAAAACAAGAGCTCAAAAATGAAAGACAAAGGCCAGATGTGAACAAAAAAGCCACCTCCAGAGGAATGCCTGCTATAGTCACACCTGCAGCCTAATAACTGTCATCCTCCAGAGAGACACATGCTGTAATTGAATGGCACCAAAATGCCAGCACTCCTTCATTATTCTTAATATATGCCTCCCTTCTGTAAACCAACACATCAGAATTAAAAGCAATACTTAATCTCCAAATGAGTTTTCCTTAAGCTAAGAGTGCCTCAAGTTGCATTTGTGTGTTTCGGTTATTTTTGGAAGCCTATGGCTGGAGCCAGGGTAACTCCAGCTGCAAAAAGTAGGAGAATACTTCTCTTTTTTATGTATTAATTTGTCTTTGGTTTTGAGCTGTTTGAAGACATTAGAATCCAGCTCCCCGGCAGCTGGTTGTCCTTTTCATCTCAAGCCTTCCCCCCTATATCAGCAGTGGCAAATGAGCTTTTAACTCACACCAGTTGACAACCAGCAAGTGGTGTAAATCTAGAATATTAAAAGCACAGGCGATGGCAGAAGGAACAGGTCAGCCTGATGCTGGAAGGAGGTAAGTTCTGAGCTTACCTTGATGTGAAGAGGAGCCAGATGGGGTGGGATAATTGCAGGTGCCATTAAACTTCAGCATTAACCATGGGAAGTAGAACTGATAGTGGAAGCACTACCACGTTAATTGGAAGTGAGGAAGCAGTTCAGGTTCATGTCAGCAAATGCCATATTGATGTGTAAAGAGAGGTAAGGTGATTTTGCATTCTTTGGTCTGCAGAAAAGATTCTGCCCGATGGAGAGGGTGTGCAAACATCTTGCCCCTGTGGGGATAGCACTGGAATGGGCTCCCCAGGGAGGTGGTTGAGTCACCATCCCTGGATGTGTTTAAAAACTGTTGGGATGTGATGCTCAGGGATGTGATTTAGCAGAGGGCTGTTAGAGTTAGGGTAGTGTGGTCAGGTTGTGGTTGGACTTGATGATCTTTAAGGTCTTTTCCAACCTGAGCCGTTCTATGATTCCGTGATTCTATACCAGCTCCATGCACACCAGGTGAAAGAACCCAAATTTTGGAACACTGTTAAAGAGACTGAGGGGCAAATTAAAGTCACAGCACCACAAAGCTCTGGGAAGACAGCCAGGAGGAGAAGAAAAAGAAGGAAAACTGCTCTTCAGGGTCATCTTTTATAAGAAGCTCTAAAGCTAAAACATATGCAGGGGATTGGGGACTGAAGCCACTCCGAGCTTTTCTCTGGGAAGAACCCACACTGAAGCTCCTACTCCATCACACTGCCCCCTCCATTGCACACAGAGGCACGATGGCCTAAAATCTAACAGATTTAGGGAAGTCCCATTCAAAAACATGGCTTTACAAATCACAGAATCACAGAATCACTAAGGTTGGAAAAGACCTATAAGAACATCCAGTCCAACCATCCACCTATCACCAATGGTTCTCGCTAAACCATATCCCTTAACACAACATCCAAACGTTCCTTGAACACCTCCAGGGTCGGTGACTCCACCACCTCCCTGGGCAGCCCATTCCATGCTAAATGTGTTTAGCATTTTGGTTTGGGTGAGACGAAAGCTTCAGAGGCAAAGCTGTTGGGTGTCCTTGCTTGCTCTGCTTTGGCACCACACAGCCACCTCCAGCCATGCAAACGGGAACACTTCATGTTACTTTGAAGGGGATTAACAGAGCTGCTGGCAGACTATTCAGTATTTGCTGCACCAGTGCCTCGAAACACGTCAGGAACTGGGTCCCTTTCACTTCAATGAGAATTTTTGGGGCTTATAAATGAAGAAGCAGAGTAGTACTTGTGTAGCCTTTTACAATACTAGCTACAAAAAAATAGCTATGAAAAGAGAGAAAGGTGCCCCATTGCTGGAGGTGTCCAAGGCTGGGTTGGATGGGATCCACGGCTGCCTGATCTGGTGGTTGGCAAATCTGGCCATAGCAGGGGGTTGAAACTGTGTGCTCTTTACAGCCCCTTTCAACCCAAGCCATTCTACAATTCAAAGTTTCACAGTTTGGATTTTCAGTGAAAAATTGAAATACATTTTATAGGAAAGATACTGGGAGAAAAAAAAACATTGTTAGGAGTAACCTTGGAGGCAGTTTTGTCAGAGGATGCTCACAGGCAAACCACAGTGAAGAATCTAATGAGTGGAACCCACGCAAGAAGGAATCCTGAAAAAGCTCTGAAGGAAGAATAGAAAAAACAAGTGACTGCAGATCCAGTTCCTTCCAACCTTGCTGTTGTAGCCCCAAGGCCAAAGAGAAACAAAGTGAGACCAGGGACAACCTATTTGGTTTTTAAGAACAACAGAGGGCTGGGCTTTGCCCATTGGATGCTAATGAAGAATTTGACCCACTGAAAGACCAAATGAGAGTTTACTGCCTAACCTTGTAACCTCAGTAACTGTAATTAAGTGGTAGCCTGGGAAAGTCCATTAGCAGTACCCTGCTAACCCAAAGCAGAAACTTAAATGTTTAAACAGATGATTACAATTGTCATAACTCTCTAATCTTCCATTCAGCTTGGTAATTCAAACCAATACTTACAACATTTTGCTAACTTGTGTTGGCTACTGGAGCAGTACAATGGCCATACACAGCAGGAAATGTGCTATCATGTTATTTTTGCTAATGCTAATTCAGAAAAGAAGGCAGAGAGAGACAATCTTAAAAGGACAATGCTTTGAAATGATAATGGTTTTCTGTAATGCTTAATTTTAATCAACATATAGGCCTAGGCAAGGATCCTCCTCACAAAGGATGACATAAAGAGATCAGTGACTCCTGCCCAGGACAAAGCTGCACAGAGACATGTTAATTACATTTTGAAATTGTTTCTTCTGTAAGTAAGATTATAAAATTCAAATGAGCCAAAGAGGTAGAGGCGGAGAAGGGAGCAACTTTATATTGTCTATTATTTTTAAGATGCAAATTTAAGATGCAAATTGAGGGATTTAATTTAATAACGTTAATCTTGAGCACCAGAAAGGATAAAGTCTTCAGAAAGTTATGTTTCTCTTAATAAAAGATGATCTGATTATTTACACTGAACAATTTCAATACTTCCCCCTCACCCCCCCTTCCCCATGTTTGAGTCTGAAGGGTCCATGTTTCAAGTTTCCAACCATGCAATGACAGCCAGACTTCTTAAAGTGAAAGCTGGGCCACACTGTGATGGATGTGATTCCAGGAATAGGAATGCTAAGCAAAAATAAGTCAGACATGCAGGGGAAGTGATGACATTGTCCAACACACTGGCTGCACAGCAAAGAAAAAGCAACCTATAATGAGACCAGAGACAGCAACAAAGCAGATGGAGAACGCTTTCCAAGGTTTTGAATTTGCTGTAAATGGGAAAAACAGTATTTGAAACAAATCCTCTGGGGGGGGTGGGGTGCATTCTGCTCTCAGTTCTTCATTATTGTTTACAAATCAAATCGCACTAATTGATTAATTGGTTATCTGCATAAGGAATCCAGTCCTCCATCTCTAGGACAGCTTTCATCTACAAGGGTTTTTCCTTCTCTGGTCTCTGTTCTGCTTGGTACACCTTTATCCAAAGCCAAGGGGGTTAATAGGCACTGATCAGCAGCAGCCAGGAGGTTATGCTGGATGCTCACCATCCAAATCCTCTGCTCTTACAGGAAGAAAGTGAAATCCAACAGCAACTTTCAGCAGTATGAAACATCTTCCCAAGCACATTTTGCTGATATGCCTGGAGTCCACGTGCAAGATAGAGCAGAAGAGCAAGGTGGCCTGAATCTTGCATTTCTAACACACAGCTACTTCTGCAGATGGGGAGCAGGCTGAAAGAAGGTATTTTATATCATCCTCTATGAAAAGTATCTGTCACATCCTATCATGGGTGCTATCATTACTTCTCTTGTTCCAGCGCACATCTCCTCACCTTCTTGCTTCTTTTGATGCTCTCTCCCTCTTTCCTGCTCTTCTGCCTACTGCCTCTGTTCTCACGCCGCACTCCCAATCTCCAGAAGAAGGGTATAATTTCTTCGTTTCCTGTTTTCTCAATTATGCCACTGGTGAATCATCCTAATTGCAAAGAACATCATACTCCCCATCATTTATGAATTTGGTTTACAAATCTGATTGAGTGATAGGAATAAATATTACATAAAATGAATGTGTAGAAATTAGCGAGCCACTAAGCACAACGCTAAGGCTGTTCACACAGATTAAGAATATCCGGTAGGAAATCACAGGCTAGACATCCTGGTGTACTGTTTCATAACGTCAGCCATGGTTTACAGCCAAGCTGTAATTTGTTTCTACACATAACTATTAAAATTGTCTGCTTTTTCTGCAAATGCGAATATGAAAGTCGTAACAGATCTATCAAGTATTTAGCAGAAACTGCAATCATGACAAATAGGAGACAGAAGTGACGTATGCCAGTGAAATTCTTTCATAATTACGAGTAAGGTTTGGGTAAGAACATCTTTCTTACACATCAACTTATAAAACAAGCGTCAAAGAAGCAATGCATTGAATGGTAAATAGGGATGTGCATTGGACACGAACTTGGGAAAGCTGCAGTCTGAGAGTGGTAGCATGGCTGGTTCAGATCTCAACATCCCAGCTCCATTCACACACTGATACAATAGGCAAAATGCCATTTGCTGTTCCTTCCAGGAATACTGTTAATTAATTAGTTCTTAATTAAGTTTGCAAAATACAAATATCCTTGATTGAAAGACACTGTAAAGAGGAAATTATTGTTAGGAGGATCAGAACTTTTGCCTTGGGAAAACCTTTGGGTGTGTTTTCTCATTAATGCTAATGGAAATTAACAGCTTAATGCAAGCCAAGCTGAAAATAAGATAATTCATGTTTGCATCTTAACTACATTTGCTTCATTACATATTTAGGATCTCTGATACATGTAGGAAGATGAGCTTCAGCACTTTGAGCTACTGTTTTTAATTGGTCCTATGTGTACAAATACACCTGAGTTAAGGAAAAAAAAACACATCTGAAATATTTATGATAGTGCTTTCCCTACAGCAACACATATGGCAGATTGCAGGCATGTGCTTTTCTAAGCAGACACCTCAATCTAGCTAGATCCAGACTTAGAGACTGCTCAGACATAAAAAAGAGAGAGAGGCACATTGGTCCCCTACATTGAAATGTAATTACTTAGTAAAAATGTTCCAGCAGGATTACATTTTCAGCCACTGACTGGCTGTGCTACCTGTAGGGTATTTTCCATTCTCTCTTCATTCCAAAGACAAACATTATTCAAAGGAGGAATCAGAGGAATTTAGAAGATTTTGTGTCCTCTTTGCTCAATAGCTTCTGGAGATTGTCCAGGGTTAATGTTTTCTGCAATTTCAATTATCACAATAAAAGTTGCAGCATATACTAAGATACCATTCTGAGAAATTCACATCTTTGCAAGAGAATCATAGAATCATAGAATCACCAAGGATGGAAAAGACCATAAGATCATCCAGTCCAACTGTTCACTGATCACCAACATTTCCCACTAAGCCCTGTCCCTCAGTACAACATCTAAACATTTCTTGAACACCTCCAGTGACGGTGACTCAACCACCTCCTTGGGCAGCCCATTCCAGCACCTGACCACTGTGTCAGAGAATAAATTGTTCCTAATGTCCAACCTGAACCTTCCCTGGCACAGCTGGAGGCCATTCCCTCATCCTATTGCTCGTTACGTAGGAGCAGAGGCTGACCTCCACCTCACCCGAAATAAGAAAGCTGGTTGGTCACAGGGAAAGCTGGGGCTGTTCTCCTCGTGTCAGCTCTCTGACTGCTTCCACAGCCAGCTCTGTACACCTCTCATGGCATAACATGGAAAAGGAACGAGGAGTGATTTTTGTTTGCGTTCATCTTTCACACCTCTCCAAAACTCCAGGCTGCAGTACTCGCAGTCTGGGAGAGCATAACCCCATCCATATGCCTGGATGGTAGAAAGCCAGAGGAAGAATTCCCACAGGCATCGCTGGGTGCCAGGCTGGAGCCCCCATAAGCAACCACTTCCACATGACAAACTGACATGGTCTCTTGATATACTGCTACTGGGATTTGTCCTCTCCCCATTGCCTTCCTGCAACAGCAAGCAGCTGCAGAACTGTAAGCAGAGTGAAAAATAATCTGTCATCGTGCTGACCTTTCAGTGCCTGCTCTCTTTCTTGCATTAAGTCACGCTCTACGATTTTGTCCAGATTCTTTTGGGAAGCATTTTTATTTGTAAGCTGGGTCATGAGTTCACTTCCCACACTGGGACAGCCTCATATCCCATGATGACACT
The DNA here is from genome assembly GCF_987193195.1 of Phasianus colchicus. Classification (NCBI taxonomy): domain Eukaryota; kingdom Metazoa; phylum Chordata; class Aves; order Galliformes; family Phasianidae; genus Phasianus; species Phasianus colchicus. Next base: position 2,631,698 of record NC_143445.1, read on the forward strand.
GTAGTGAGATTTTCAAACCCTATTGTCCACTGGTGCCCAAACAGGTGGAAAATGCAATCTGGGTTGTGCAAGCAGACTGCCACGAAACCATACTGACTTCTGCCACTCGAAAATCTGTCACTTTATTCCTCTCTGAGGAGCACAAGTGTTGTCAGTATACAGGTAAAGCTTCCTCCTCTTGGAGAAACAACCCATTACCATATTCAGAGAACCATTACTGCTTTTCTATTTACATTATTCTTCATCTACAGTGTGATTTTACAGACTGCTGTGGTGCAGGTATGAAACTCTTAGACTCAAAACAAATATTCCCTGCTATCCTAAATCTGTCAGAGACGCTCTTATCAACTCTAGTTATTTTAAATCTTTGGCACATTAAGCCTCAAATTGGTCTCAAGGAAATATGTGGGACAAGAAGAAATTTACCATGAAGATGATGGGAGTTAAAAGACCATTATTTGTGTGAAGCTATTCAAGTTTACATTCCGTACCATAAACAAAAAATATACAAATAAATGTGCAATTGAAGGATTAGACAAACAAGGATTTACTTTGCCAAGCCACAGCTTCATTTTACATGTTGGAATAACTGCTTCTGCTATATATTAAAAAAATAAATAAAACCAACAATAACAGCAAACCTCTCAAAAACCAGAACCAACAAAACAAAAACCCATGGCTTTCCAAGGCCAAGGATTAGCTACCTGCCTACAGTCATTTATGAGACTCTACTCATGTGAGTCTCTTTCTCTGCCTTTCCTCCTTCCCCATTGCTACTGCAGGGGACCCAGCTGGCGCAGAGCCTCTTTGCAGGATGACATCTTGCAGCTAACTTCTCCTTAAAGCAGCTCCCAGGGAAATGCTGTGGATTTTCTCCTGGGCTGAGCCCAATGTCCCACCTGGAGAGCACTACCTCGATGGTAGTAAAGAGCAGATTCTGAGTCCCCTCCTGAGAGCACAGAGCAGAGGTGCTGAGGCAAGAGCAGATGCTGCTGGGCACACAAAGGGACAACCTGCTGGTGCACAAAGGCTGCTGTCTGTATGACCTGACTGGAAGTCACAGAATGGTTTGGGTTGGAAGGGACCTTTCAGATCACCTGGTTCCAACCCCTGCTATAGGCAGGGACACCTCCCATAGCCCGGGCTGCTCACAGCCCCATCCAGCCTGGCCTGCAGTGCTCCCAGGGAGGGGGCATCACAGCCTCACTGGGCAACCTGTTCCAGTGTCTCACCACCCTCACAGGAAAGAACTTCTTCCTAATATTTAGTCTAAACCTACCCTCGTCCAATTTAAAGCCACTTCCCCTCATCCTGTTGCTACCTGCCCTTATAAAAAGTCCTTCCCCAGTTTCCTGTAGTCTCCCTTCTCTAAGTCCTTCTCTTTTGGGAAAGAAAGGAGCAAAATTCAGAACAAATAGAGGCAATCTTTTTAAGGGAATCACTGAAGAGAAGTAAAGAGAAAGAGAAAGAAAATTCATCCCACGCCAAAAAGCAACTCAAAATACAATCAAGAAATTACAAAAGTGGCCCTCCTTGTTCCCTAGCATCTTACTACAAACCAAAGAAAGCAGCCAAAATGGATAGATGTGAAAGTAGAAGTGATCTCAAATGGATTTTTCCCACCTCTACATCCCAGGAGCATCAGCAGCAGGCTGTTCAGTGGGGGGAGGCAGGCTGGGAGCCAAGGGAGGCAGCAAGGCTGGCAGAGGGCACAGAGAGCAGAGCAAGGCCAGCAGCTGCCCACAGCCTGCAGGGAGAAAGCAGCCCCAGGGTCTGCTGCTGCAGAGCACACACTGCCTATCCCATCTCCCAGCAGGCAGCCCTCCTGCTCCCTGCTCAGCACCCAGTCCCAGTTCTCATGAAGGTTCAGCTCAGAGTTTGGAAAGGGTTCACAAAATGAATGAATATTTTAAGAAGGACCATCTGTTACGAGTTCTGCAGCTTGCTCAGAACCTTAGCAGGTAACCCTCTGTACCTCTTTCTGATGACCTTATGACTGTCTCCGAACACACGCTTGTCGTGTTATAAAAACAGATTTTTTTTTTTCATTTGTTAACTTACTACAGGTGGAAGTTTTGCATAAAAAGGAACTCTGTACTCATTCAAATCTGTACACTTGATGTTCACTTTGATTTTTTAACCACCACTCATATTGATAATAGGAAATTACCTGCTTTGCCTCACATCTTTTGCATATTGGACAATGTTCAGGCACATCCTTCCTTCCTGTTCAGGGGTAAGAGGCAGGATAGAGCATGGCACATCAATGATGGCACTTGCTGGGGGAATTCTCTTTTCCACTGCTGGAGAGAAAGCAGCAGCTCACAAAGCTGGGCTGGGAGGCAGCTGGAGAGGGCAGGCAGAGAGCTGAGAATCTGCTGAGGAGTGCTGTGCCTTGCAGGCTGCAAAACCTCCACTAGAAATTAGTAGCCCTGCAGACAGTCCATGGTGAAATGCCCTCCCTCACTTTACTTTCACCCTTCTAACCTGCCTCCTTAAAAAACATTGCTTTCCTTGATAAATAAAGATGGCCTCCCTTGCTATCATTAGCAGTAAAAGCATGCCAAAACAAGAGGTTCCCTGCACAGCCCTCACTCTGACTGAGTGCAATTTCTGGGCAATAGTTCTTTCCATCACATTCATCCTTGTCTTTATGCATTCCCTCACATCTACCTTTTAAAAATCCAGTATTTCTGTGCTGCTGCCTTTGATCTCCTCTCAAGTTTCTCAAACACATCTGATGGTATAATGACCACCTTTTGTCACTTAGTGCTCGTTTCCAACCACTACAGCGTCTGATCTTATTGATTGCTTAAGCAAAAGAAGCAGGAAAGCAGCCCTGAAATAACCACTAGAAATACTCATCCTTCCCAGTCATTTTGTAATTCTTACTCTAGTCAATAGCAGTCACTGAGACCTTTTGGCAAGCTGTGCAGAAACCTGCAGAAACACCTGCTCTGCCCTCACATCCCACCCTGCACCTCTGGTACAATCTCCCATTATCTTTTTCCATCCTTTTTATTCTCCTCTTCCAGTTCCCTTTATTGTTAGAGCAGCCAAGTCTGCCTAGCACGTTTTTGCTTTAGACCTGCACTGAGCTCACCCATCGCTATCACCTTTCCTTCCTACTGAATATTTTCTTTTCCATAGGCTCAGGGCAGGACAGTCACTGGGGTGACTGTGACCTCCACATGTGTGTGTAGTGCTATGGAATCACAGAATCACAGGGGTTGGAAGGGACCTCAAGAGATCATCGACTCCAACTCCCCTACTAAAGCAGTTTCCCACAATAGGTCACACAGGTAGACAACCAGATATGTCTTGAGTATCTCCATAGATGGAGACTCCACAACCTCTCCAAGCAGCTTGTTCCCATGCTCCATCATCCTTACCATTCTTCCACATGTTAGTACAGAACTTCCCATGTTCAGGTTTTTTGCCATTGCTCCCTGTCCTACTGCAACACAGCACCATCAGCCTGGCCTCATCTGTTTGCCTCCCAATTTCCCTTAGATTTATAAAACGTTTATCAGATCCCCCTTCAGACTTCTCCTCCTCAGCATGAACAGGCCCAGGGTTCTCAGCCTTTCCTCATATGGGATATGCTCCAGAACCTTAATCACCTTTGTGGCCCTCCTCTGGACTCCTTCTAGGAGATTCCTGTCTTTTTCAAACTGGGGAGCCCAGACTGGACATAATATTGTAAATGTGATCTCATCAGGACAGAATGGAGGGAGAGGATCACTTCCCTTGCCCTGCTGGCCATGCTCTGTGCAATGCACCCCAGGATAACATTGGCCTTCTTGGCCATAAGGGCACACTGCTGTCTCATGGCCAGCATGTCATCTACCAGGACCCCCAGGTCCTTCTCTGCAGAGCTCCTTTCCGGCAGGTCAGCTTCCAGCCTGTTCTGGTGGATGTGGTTATTCCCCAGCAGCTACAGTAACTCTACACTTGCTTTTGTTAAACTTCATCAGGTTCCTCTCTGTCCAACTTTCCTGCCTGTCCAAGTCTTGTTGAGTGGCAGCACGGCCTTCTGGTGCATCTGCTGATCCTCCCAGCTTTGTTATTTGCTGGGTTGCTTTCCCTCCAGTTGCAAACACTGAAATTAGCACCAGGATCTTAACAAATCCTTTACCGTGTTAAGAAGGAAAACATTTGAAATGCTTATAGAAGTGTGCTTATAGAAATGTGCAGTTTGGAAGGTCAGTTTTGTTCTGAAACTGGAGCAGTACTCGTGGTTACTCACAGAAAGCATCTAGTGAATACCTGACCACCCAGTTTTGTCTAAGGCTGAAGGGAACTCGCAGAATGACCTAAACTACTTTCAGGTGCATCAAGTCATTCACACCTGAGGTCTGATACGTTTACACACACCATGTAGTATCCTTCTGGGAAAAGGACCTCTGCTGACACCCCAGACAGTACTCGAAGGGCAAACTGGTACTTGAGGGCAGGATGCCCATCATGTTTGGGCTCAATTTCTGATTTTTTTTGCATTGCTTTTTCTTGCATTTAAGATATGATGTACAGAAAACAGTAAGCCTTGAATATATTTGCTCTTTGTGAGAAAGATGCATGCAAATTTCAGGTTAACGATTAAGATTCATAACTATTTTCTGTTACAGAAAAATCAGACTATTTTCTTATCTTCAGAGATGAAGTTTAAATTGCTTTAATAATGAAATCTGCTTTTCATTTGTATTCTGTTTCTTCTGCGTTCTCATTAACAATTCATAATTTAAGGATTGGGAGTGATTAATGTCTGGCTCCACCACAAAATGCTTTTAAGGAACAATGGTGCGATTCAGAAGGTTGAGGTTCCTCTTACTCTGTTATACATGTTAATGTGCACTGAAACCAATCTGATCCATCCGCACGGGGGAAAAGGCAGCATGTGGCCCTGAGCCCTACTGGAACTTAGGTGAACTTACTAGAGCCAAGCAAATATGGTAAAAGAAAAGAGAAAAAAGGAAGGAAATAAGGGCTATTATGTACATAGTCAGTAACCAAACACACTGCAGGTGTCACTGCTTGCACTGTACGCAGCTTTGCATGAGCAGAGATTCCACATCCTTTGTTGGGCTTACCATGTTGTTTCTACTTTCTGCCATCCTTAAAAGACTACAGATAATTCCTTACCCCCTTACTTTCAAACACAAATGGAAGCTTTCTCCTCTCTCCCTGTTAACCAAACTACATATAAGCTTTCCAAGAACACACACCAAGCCTGAGAGGTTCCTACACTTCCTTCCCACTAAGAGCAAGCCCACATGAGGGGTGGAAGGAGGCAGGCCACAGCTGAACCCAGTGCTGATCTGAAATAATACACTGCAGATCCTTAATCTCCTTGACTGGGAAAACATTGCTGGTGACGTCAAAAGTAGGAGTTACCAGTGACCCCAAACTACTTACCTTGTTGAGGATTTACAGAGCCAAGAAACTCAAGTAGGGTGGTAACAGCTGCAAAAGCTGATCTCAGGGGGAGGTTTGCTCCACTGTTTTGGATCACCAGATGGTAAGTAGTGACTATGTTCTTTGCTCAGGAGACATTTGATTCATTTTTCGTTAATTTAATTTTCTGGGAGTTAAAAAAAGGGTGAATTCCTTATTTAGTCTTCATGTAGCTCCCTCAGGAGCTGATGTTCTACTGCTAGTTTTTCTGGAAAAGGGGAGACAGCTGTCTATAAGATCTACTGCGATGTACTACCTGGTGACCTGAAGTGTCCCTCACCATCTCCTCAGAAAAAGCAGAGAAATTACTTGTTGAAGTATTGCCTTAGTGCCTCCTTAAGAGTGCTGCTAGCTGGGAGATGAAAAGACAACTTGATTAGCATCCCTTGAGATTCTGCAAATAGGCCCACAGTACATCAGACACGCTGATGAAGATGAGCCAAGCTGGAGTGTCATCACATTGAGAATCATCCTATCCTCATAATTCGAGTGGGTAAAGGAGATTCATTCAGATGATCAGCTCATTTACTACTGCATCTGCATCAGTACCCTTCACATCAGAGGTTATGCAGCCTGGGAGTAGCTGCTGCAATCACTGGGACATCCTCCTGTAGCACAGGCCCTACTACGTGCTCAAACTTTGTCTGAGCACCGGGACCAGTTCATACTTTGGTCTAAAAAAGTCAGCCTTAATTTTCAAATTGCCAGCACTGAAGAGTCCTAACATAGTTTTAGAAAGATTTCTCCGGGTATTAATTATCCTTACTGCTAGATACTTGTCTGCTGTTTTTTGACGCTTTTAATATGCCCCCATCCACTAAATCTCAGGCCTTCTCATACACTTAGTGGTTGCAATGAGTTCTGCTACCAAGACCAGGTCCTTACATGGCCACATAGAAAGGCTAAATACTTTTCCTCATTTTTCACTCAAGATCTCTGCTTTGCAGAGAGACAAAACAGCTGCACCATTTCCAGTCCTTTCAGTGGGGAAAAAAAATCCATTACCAGTATTCTTCCAAGGGACTTCTCTGTCCTATGGTACCTGGCACTCCTTTTGCTAATGACCTATGGATGGATTCACACCTGAAAGTCAACACCAACCTTTACCCCTGGCTGGAATGACCCTTGTGCAACGGACACCTGCTGCCCAGCCCCTGTGCCAGGAATTCCCCTGGCCCTGCGACAGGGAGGACTTAGCCACACTGTGACTCCAGCCACAAGCAGGGTGGGATCAGATGAGGTTTGAACCAAACCAGGCTTGAAAACATCCAGAAATAGTGATGGCACTCCTTGGACGACCTGTTCTAATGCCAGATTGTCTTTCCTGGGGTGAAGATTCTCCTTCTATTGCTGGAACCCTCTTGACCCAACACAGGCCTGCACCTTATCTGCCACACGTGGCTCAGTTGATGTGTGCATGGCTACTCTGCTCAAGGAGAGATGGGGAAGGGAAGAAGAAGCTTTCCAGACATTCAATTTTTCACTTTGAACACCACCCTTTGTAACCTTCTTCCAGGATTACCATACACACGTGGACACCCCTTTATAACTGCACCATTGATCAGGACTCGGTGTGGCATTGCATCCCCATCCTGGCACAGCCAGTCCTGGTGCTGGGGAGCAGCAGGAAGCAGCCCTCATCTCCACAGGGCATGGCTGCACTGTGCAACATGACAAAGTGGTGGCAGACAATCCGTTTAAAGTCACATTTAACATTTTAATTAGCTATACCTCAGGTGGCAAATGCTCACTTACATTATTCATGTAGTCAAATTTAAAGAGGGATGACAAAACTAGGGAGAAAAATGGGCTTTGCACTGTAAGATGAAAGGACAGCTATAACGACGTCTGGCAGGGTGCCTGCTTCTCCTGCCCCACAGCCCGAGGCCCAGCGCTATGGGGTGCCAGCAAGGCTGTAATGGGGCACAGCATGGAGCTGACCTGAAGCCAATGGGCTCCTCAGCACACCAACTCTGGTCGCTCCATGCTGCTGTGGGGATCAGAGGGCCCAGTGCCCAAATTGACAGCCAGGGCACGTGGTTCAGCCCAGGCCGTGGTGATTCCGCCTTGCAGCACGTCTCAGGATGTGTGCCACTGCAGCATTCTACCATGTACTTCTGTTGCTGCTAGCAGTACCTGTGACCCACTCTTTAAAGATGATTATGAACCTGGGGTCCAGCCCAGTCCTACAGCTCTCTGTTGACTGGAGACCCCATTGCTTTCTTATGCATCCTACTGCATGTTCTGCTCAATGCTTTCTCCTGGCTCCCTCCCACATTCCATTCCCTCTCCTAGGACATTCTGTCCCTGCACAATCAATATGAAGCACAATAAGTATCTTCTGCATCTGGAAACTTTACATATGTGAAGATTAGATCAGCTCTGCTCCAGACCGGTATTGCAAGAGGTGCTTGTGGGAACAAAACAAAGTTACTGTAATTAAATGATTGGGGTTACAGCTGTGCCATATTTCCAAGTTTCTTTCTATCTGTGAAGAGCAGAAATTTATTTCCAAAGCCAAAATACTTTTGGATCTCACTTAACCCTGCAGTGCCATGAACTTGTGACTTTGTAAAGGGTAGATAATAGCATCACAAAGGGAAATGGTTTTGAGTTGAGGGAGGGAAGATTTAGGTTGGACGTCAGGGGGAAATTCTTTACAGAGAGAGTGGTGAGGTGCTGGAACAGCTGCCCAGAGAGGTTGTGGATGCCCCGTCCATCCCTGGAGGTGTTCAAGGCCAGGTTGGATGGGGCCCTGGGCAGCCTGGTCTAGTGTTAAACTGGGAGGTTGGTGGCCCTGCATGTGGCAGGGGGATTGGAGATTCATGATCCTTGAGGTCCCTTCCAACCTGGACCATTCTGTGATTCTGTGTGATCAATGGCTTCCTTCAGTTCTATCTTTCACGGATTTTCAAATCCCGAATCAAATCAAAACTCATCAGCTTATTGCAGCTTTGCTTTGTTGGCTCTATCCAAAATAGCTTCAATGGTCATAGCCTGACCTGCAAGGGAGAGAAGTGTCCCCCAAACCAACATGCTCAGCAGAGGCAGAGGGCATCCTGCCACTTTCTCCTGCTGAGCTGCAGAGTTTTTGGAGTAGTGAAAGAGGCTGACACGTGTAGGTAATGGGAAATTACCCCAAAATTCAATTATTACTTTGTGCCACAGCACTTTTTAGACATGCTGGCTAAGCACCTTACCAGCAGTCAGGATGAAATGTCTGATAACGTGATTCACTGGCATTACACTTGTTGTTGGATTGAAGAAATTATTAATCAAATGCCATTTTATCGGGGTAATATTCATAAACACAGATCATTTTCGTGATGATTTCTCCTGTCTTAATTAGTTTCTTCTGTGTTTCGTCCCAAAGGTACCGAGCTGAGCTGTCTCTAATTACTAAGAAGCGCACTACAAGCACTCTGCTAAGCATCACCTAAGCTACACATACATTTTATTACAATGGTACAGCAAAGTATATTTGAAAAAAAGTTTCTTTGGAAAAGAAGAACAAACACGATCTAAGAGAACAGTATTTTGTAGATTATGAAAATGTGTTTGACTGTACAAACCCAGCTGAAAGCTATCAAGCCCTGCCAACACACCCAAACTAATTACTGATAAAGCTATTATGAAGTATGGATTAGTAAGAACTTGGAGAATCCATCCTGGCATGAAAGCTCTCCTCACGCTCTTTCAAAGCTTGCCAAGCAAATGAACCCATGGAGATGCAATTAAAGGCAACAGAAAAAAAAATCTTCTAGGAAAAAACCAACCATCCAACCAAACATGAAGCCATATTTAAATTTGTTTTATCAAAATTTTGCAAAGCCATTTTCCCTCTCCTTCCTCCAGGCTGGTCTCACAGATAAACAATTGAAATGAATGTAGCAGTATCAGAAGTTTGTCAGACTTCTATTTCACTTCTGGTCCGAAAGACAAAAGGGTTCACAAGAGTTTCTGCACCTAAGAAAACTCACCAATTTGCTTCCTTCTCAGAGAGCCTCGAGAATCTCTTCAGCAGTCCCCATACACTTAATAGGCCACAATTTAATTCTGCATTAGGAGGTGACCATAGAGAAAACCCTAAAATCTCTCCACACAACAAATCCAGATGTTTCTCTGACAGATACAAACGTAGAGATTGTTCTTTTAATACCTGCTGAGGAATAAATGCCCATATTTTGTGGCATCTGAAACATTAGGATCCCAGACTAACATAATGGGCTCTCAATCTAGCAGTGTAGGACTTACTAGCTGATAATTTATTGTGTGAATTATGGCAGGGGCAAAGGAGGAGAACAACCATAATGTTCTGGTGATCAAATCTGTCTTTTCCATTATTATTATCATTATTATTATTATTATTTTACTTTTTTAACCTACAGATAGCTGCGGAAATACCGACAGATTTGCACAAAACCTTTGGGATGATAGTACTGTGTAAGATGCTGGTCCTAACAGGTTTCCTCCCTGGTAAAACTGCAGTTGGATGGCCAAGAGGATCCAACACATGCTCCTTTAATTTTGATATTCTGCAAGAGGGGGTGTGTAGAAGTTATAACAATGACCTCCTTATGAGCTCTTATGACAAAGAGCTCCTTATGACTCTTATCGAAACAGGAATATTATGTATGTTACATATCACAAAGGTGATATCCCACTGAAATTAGATGGCTGAGTTCATCATTAGACAAGCTCTTTTCTAGTAAGCAAATATCTGGATACCTGTGGTCCACTCACCGAATTATTGACTAGGTGGGCCAAGCTGTGTCAATTCTACTTACCAAGATGAAGCACCCCAATTTGTATTGTCATTCAGAACCTGAGTGTGAAAAAGGAGAAGGCCAAGCCAGAGGCAAAGCAAATCCAATATGGTGCCTGAGAATGTATTTATCTGCTTCTGTTGGAGTATAAAGGCCTGACTGAGTAATACTTCCCATCCCCAGACAGCATCACAGTATGAATAGGTATACTGTAAAGCACAAGGACTCAAGATGCTGCCAACAACCAGGTGACCGTGCCCATGTCATGCAGTCCTGGCAAGCTCCAGCAACAGAAAACCTATGGGCTCACACCCTGACACACTTCTCTCCAAGAAGGGCCGTTGCATCGCTGCATTCAGTGCAGCTCAAGGACTGCCAGCCCCCATCAAGCACAACTTCCACATCAGCCCCCCCATGCACTGCTAGCAGAAACGAGAGAACCTGGTTTGCAGGGACTGGATAAAGGACAGCACAGAGCAGGCGAAGCTGGCTCTCTGCAATCAAGGGACCTGGTTTCCCTGTGATTGCTGGCAACAAAGTGCTGGCTATTGGACCTGCAGCTCTGTTTTACCTGATAACAGACTCTATGGTTTCCCTCAGCAGGGGCCATTAGAGCAAGCTTAGTGAGCTATTGAACATCAGTGTTAGCTGCCTTGCCTGCTGTGTGCCTAATGGAGAGCAGTCCAAATCAGCTAATTTTTACAAACATCTGTCTGTTGAATACTTTATACACAGCGTGGTACCTCTGGAACAGATGCAAATTCTGTCTATAGCAGGCAAATGCAAATAGAGGATACCCAGAATTCGTGAACATACTGCTGCTTGGCTGCCTTCTCCTCCAGCAATCAGCACACGTGCCTTGCTGCTGCCTGTGGCAGTTAGTTTGGTGCTGCAGGACAGTGGGGAGCAGTGCAGAGGCAGCACACATGGATACAACTGCACACATTGCAAGAGGGGAAGAGATAGAAGGCATGGGACTGCTTGAACAAGTCTGCATAGAGCTGCAGGATCATCCTCCTGTTTGCTCACTTACAGAGCAGGTGAAACGGTGCAGCTCCACATCAAACTGCATTCAGTATCCAAGCCCATCTCAAACACCGCTGGCAAAGTCCTGTCTGCATAAAAATACTCAGTGTAAATTGTGGGATGGAAGTGGGATGCTTCCTGCGCAGAGCTGTCTTGTTAATTACAGCCAGCTTAATTCAAGTTGTGTCATCAGGAGCTGGGAGGGCTCTTCAGGTGAAAGCTGTCATTCTTTTTGGCCTTTGCAATCGTAGAACCATTTCCAGGACTCTAAAAGAATACTGATCCTTGAAAAAGCAGGAGGAAATTATATTTGTCACCTCGTAATTGTAAACATTTCTTAACTAGGAAATGTTTAAAGCTCTAATCAAGTGCCCAAATGCCACAAGACTAAATGCAGTCTCTTTGTTCTGGTTTAAATAGTGAAGCAGAAAAAAAGCATTAAGTGTCTGCTTTTATTTCAAAATACTCCTATGATCCATCAGCATGAGTGTCAAGCAGACATGCATCAGCGAAGCAGCTGAAGAATGTTTCAATGAGCATAAATTTTCCAGAGAAATAAACAGATTTTACCTTCGCACTGTGGTTTGGATTTGCTTTCTAGTAAAACTTAGATTTCTGATCAAATGAATGCTTTTAAATTCAATTTCAATATTTTGACACAGGCCCAATTTTCAGTTTTGAACTGCTACGAAGAAAAAATAGTTGGAGGTCAAACTCAAAACTAATAGTTTTCATTAAAATGAACTGTTTTATCCTCCCTCTTAGATCGTCACCGCATTAGAAATCCAATCAAGACTGAGGGGAGAAGTTGCCATTAGGGATTGTGCACAAAACGTTCACCCATGGGTGCCAATGAGGAGAGAGCAGCAGGCAGGTAACTTCAGCTGAACGCAGCCGTGCTTCAGTCCTTCCTCAGCAAGCACTTCAGACAGCTAATCACTGACTCAATTTAGGCAAGTGCTTCTGTGCTTTGTTGAGGAGAGAGATATGAGCACACACTGAAGGTTAATCATGTTCTTCACGTGCTTTGCTGAATTTATTCGTGCTGGTCTGATCCAAATACTTTGAAGCCGACAGGAATTTTTCTCAGTGAATTTGTATCTCAGGCTTTAGAAGCGGTAACAGATTTTGCTCTCATCAAAAGTATTTCCTTTTCTCTACAGAGAATAGTTTAAGACTGCCTGGTACCAGCTATCATCGCAGTACAAAATATTAGCATAGCAATTATTATGTTTAAAAAGGAATACAATATCACTCCTTCATATTTTTCATGTTAGGTATCTGTTGGCTTTTTTAATTAAGATTATCTGTACTCAGAACGTCCATAGAGGATAAGGAGCAATTGAGTCAAAACGATAAGTTGGGAAATGTAAATTTTAATTAAAAAAATCGCTCTGTTCACAAAAACAGCCAAGTAATTATGTAACGTGGCCTATCTGCTATTTAACCACCCTGTTACGTGTTGGTTCCCCACAGCCTTCCCAACCATCATACGGCCATCTGGAAAAGAGTCACAGCACACGGAATGGGAATATGAAACACAGCTTCAGTCTGGAAAGGGCTCTGATGGCCACGTTTCATTAGCCATGTTCTCCATACCACATCGTTACACCTGGCAGATGTAATAAACCCTCTTGGTTACGAAGTGAGCAAAGGCAGCTAGCTGTACAAAGCTGTCATTTACACAGAAGGTGGATCTGGACAACAGGCATTGCAGTGATCCACGCTCAGCCTATTGCATCCAGTAAGCTCTAGTGAAAAAGGAACATAGGAACCATTTTGTACACTTCAGGATGCTTTAGGAAAAGCCATTTAAATGAACTTTTAAACCGTGAAAGCTGAATACACAGTCATAGACCAATGGTGGACTAAGAAACTTCCACAGACGCATATGAACAAATGTGAGGGACATTGCTACAACTACATGATCAGCACAAGGAATGTAGGAATGATCTGCTAGAGCAATAGATGCACTTGTGTAGACCTCTTCACTCTGCAGGTGATGTAGTTTTTTCAACCAGGAAAGTTCAAACGCCCTGTTGCTTCCAGAACACATTCAGGCAAGCACCTCGCTCAGCAGTGCTTTGACTCTGTGCACCCAAAGGGCAGCTGCCGACCTACTTCAGCCGTTTGAATCAACACAAAGAGCTTGGGAAGTTATCAGCTCCAAGGAAGAAAACTCTGGGAAATTTAGTTCAGGTGAGAAACTGATCTGAAACACAGAATAAAATACCTACAAGTGCCATACGAGCAAGTTAGACTGACGCTGTAACTCAGACTGTCAGGCTTCTTCTCTGCGGCTGCACTGGGGATGGATAAACCAAGAGAATTCCCTGCTGCAGGAAACAGACTCAGAAAACAAGGCAAGATTGCATGGCTCAGGAATCCTAAAAGCCCTAGGTAATGCCATAAGGATAATAAATGAAATAGATTTGAAATCCAGAGAAGGACCATGGGATACTTAACCTGTCCTTCAAAACAAGCCATAAGAATTTACTAGTGAGATTTTAACACTATCAAATGATATATTCCTGAATTTACACCACCTACTGGTGACCACTCAGAAACATCTGGTTTGATATGCAAGCATCAAATGGATTTTGCAGCAACTGATCCTCAGTCCCTAGGAGAACATAAACAGGTACAGAGGGGATGCAAGGCACTGTAGGTGTAGCCCTAGTCTCACCTCTAGGGGAAAGCAGTAAAAGGTAAGTAAAAAGTAAAGTAACATTGAAATACCACCACCACAAACCTGTCAATCACTCTTCACTTAACCGTGAGAACAGAGCAAACACAGGACCTTACAGTATGGGAGTTCTTAGGAATGCTTTTCACATCGTTTCCTGTCTGAAAGATTAGAATCTTTTTACTTGTACTTTTTGGGTGTTTCTGAGCATTAAAGTGCACACACCTGCTTTCTACATCTTTTTTTTTTTTTCCTATCTCTTCAGAGCACCAAGGGCAAAATACTGTCATTCATCTTCCAACCCATTCACCACTACTGAACCTCAGTACTACCCAGCCACAGGCAGACAGCAGCACCAGCTCAAACCATCACTCTTTTGTCAAATTTCAAATTCCTGGAAATGACTTAAAAGCCATTTGATAGACAGGAGTGGAGAATTAAAGTGCCGTATGATAAAAATTGTTAGGAATGCAACCTAAATACTGCTGCAAGGATCTTAATGTTACCACTAATTTCTAGCAACTTGCCTTAATGATTGATTGAGGGAGCCCATGTCTTACTTGAATGAATCCTCACCCAAGCTCAACAAGTCCAAATCAGCCATGTTTGAATGGAGACCTGTCTGTACCGGAAGTCTTTGAATGACATTTCTGATTTTATTATTATTACTGTTATTTTCCCTATGTACACTAAATAAATACACAGGTAAGAAAAAACTTGAATGATTTTGATTCATACAATTTGATAAACTGAGTTTGTGATCTCTAGGAATACGGGCCCAATAAAGAGCAGAGTGAGGAGCTTGAACTTCAGGAGAGTAAAATTCCATCTGTTTAAGTAATAATCAGATGAGATCCTCTGGGATCCTCAGGGACAAAGGAAAGGAACAGAGCTGGCAGCTCTTTAGGGTTATCTTTCTGAGAGCACAAATGTTCTCAATACCCCAGCATAAGAAATCAGAGAAGGCAGGAAACCAGCACGGCTGAGCAAGGACCTGCTGGTTAAACTGGTGAGTAAGAAGGAAATGTACAAGCAGTGGAAGCAGGGATGTGTGGCCTGGGAGGAATACAGAGAGGCTGGATGGGCAGGGATTGGATGAGGAAAGACAAGGGATGGATAGAACTGAACCTGGCGGGGGATGTGAAAAATAACAAGAAGAGGTCCTACAGGTACATTGGTCAGAAGAGACGGGTCATGGGGAGTGTACCTCCACTGATAAATGAGAAGGAAGACCTGGCTGCAATAGACTGAAGAAGTCTTTGGTACTCAGTGAGTTCTTTGCCTCAATCTTCACTGGCAGTCAGACTTCCCAAATCTTCAATGGCCCTGAACCTCTAGGCTGAAGTTGGAGGAGCAAAATCCCTTCTGCTGCAGCAATCAGCAAGTTCAAGAAGACTTGATGAGACTTTGTACACGGCTACAGGGTTGGGTGATGTGCAACCCAGGGACCTAAAGAAACTGGCCAATGTGGTTGCTAAGCCAATTTCCCTCACATTCAACAAGTCTTGGCTGTCAGATGAAGTCTCCTGCAACTGGAAGAAAGGAACCATCTCTCCCATTTTTAAGAAAGAGAGAAAGGAAGACTTGGAGAACTACCAACAGGTCTCACATCTGTGCCTGGGAAGATCACGGAGCAGATCCTCCTGGATCTGCTGGATATTCATGCAAGACAAGAAGGTGATCTGTGACAATCAGTGTGGCTTCACCAAGGGCTGATAGTGCCTGACCAGTCTGGTGGCTTTCTACAACAGAGTGATGGCATCAGTAGGCAAAGGAAGATGTCATCTGCCTGGACTTCTGCAAGGCCTTTGGTATGGTCCCACATCACATTCACGTCTCTAAATTGGAAAGATATGGATTTGAAGCGTGAACTATTCAGTGGATTGGGAATTGGTTGGATGGATGTAGTCAGAGAGTTCTGAGAAAACTGGGATTTTATTAGAAAATAATCCAAGAATAATCTGTTATTCCACGTATGTGTCTTCCAATTCCAAATATTTCAGCTTGCATTTGTAGCTGTGATGGTCAGAGATCTGAACAGTGCTGTGTGTCACATCAATACTTTTCACTGGGAGGCTGCTGGAGGGGAAATGTGGCAGTACCTATAACCAATGTGCCATAAACCCCATATCTCTATTTAATCCACAAATTTTAGTACCTTCTCGAGTCAAGGATTTTATCCTTCACCCTCTCTTCAGAGAGTACTTGACTGTTCTCTCAGTGGTACTGGGACTGATAGAACAGAGAGAAGTGTTGCTTTGTTTGATCTTTTTTCCACTTGGTAGCTATGAGTTCTATGTTTTATTGATTGCCCTGCAAGATCTCGTGCACATGAGCCACCTTGCTCATTCACCATTACACAAGGTTTCCCCACTCTCATTCTACCACCACATCTCACAACAGTGTTAAGGTACTTTTAGTATAAAGAAGTGAGATAAAACTTAGTAAAACCATTTTACTCCTATTTCAGAAAGGAAAGGAGCAAAGAGCTCTAGCATGCAATTTTTTAGAGTAATAACAGACTTGAGAAGTCAGTAAGTTCTTTGATAAGCCTAACTCATTGTACTGCAAGCCAAACAATAAATGCTATGCAGTATCTTCTCAGCATCTAATTTCTACCAAGTGGGCTTTCTCCAAAGGCTAAACTCAGTGAGAGGGGACTATTCACTGAATTTTGGTTGGGCAGTCAGCATTCTGGGACTGTGTTTCATTCCTGTCTATACTACATACTGCAAGAAAAAATCATTTTGAGATCAAGATAGCCAAACTTTAAACATGAAAATTAAACATGAAGTAGAAGCAGGTGCACAGTTGCACTTAGAGGAAACAGAAAGTGCAAATTTACAAAGTTCTGAAGAATCAGTATTTACAACTTAGCAAAACACAAGCTTTCATTTAAGGCTGCACAGATTTATGAGATCACTGACACAATTTTATATCTTCATTCTCTCTCTGTTGTAAACAACTCTTATAAATAGACCAAAAAAGAACAACAGAAAAGAGATCTGCTTACTCTGCCATAACTGAGACCCTTCTCAGCATAAATCATTTCTGCCTCAAAAAGTAATCCTGATCACAGGGACTAAAACAGAGCACACTATCCTGCTGCTCGCCTGCTCTTCCTCCACAACATCCAAAATTAATGCAATACTAATGAACAACACAGCATCTCCTTCAGGACTGCTTATTGCTCTCAAATCTAGAAAAGGAATTTAAAGATGATGTGCAACAGATTCATTTGGTGAGTTCTGCTGAAGCAATACAGAATTTTGCAACACCTCTAATGTCCTTTTTATTATGGCATTTTGAGTTGCATTTAATTTAGAATGAAAACTTTGCCCCACAGAGATTAGAGCAGTAAATACCAACAGCTTACTGTGAGATGCAAATTGGCGTTTTATGTTAGAAGATAGAAGCGGTCATTAACTAATTCCTTCCCCAGCTTTAAAAATGCTTTTATTTTGTTCAGACTCAGGTATCACTGTTTAATGAAGCACAGGCTGCCCACAGATGAAAGGCAAAATGGAAAACTAAAATAAATAAATGCTACTCTTTGATACTTCACAACTTAAGCACCTCCAAAAAGCCCAAAGCAGAATTCTGCTCTCTCATCTCCCAGTCTAACCATCCCCTGATGGCCAAGGGTTGCCAGGATCCCTGCTCCCAGCCCCCCTCCGAATAACCAGCACAGACCACGCTCACAGATTCTAAGAGAAGGGAACAAGTGGGCCACAGGTTTTGCTCTATGCTCCTGTCTGATCGTGCTTTGAAGGCAGATGAGCTGCAGCCCTAGGTAGTTTTCTGTGAACTTGCTGCAGTGGGAAGGAAAAATTATTTTGGCACCAGAAGATCCAGAATTGCTCTACAGATAGTAATTCAAACCTGCTGCCTGCCCAGACGAATGCTTAGGAGAAATAAAATTAAGCTCTGAGCTCACAGGTAATCACATTATACATTACCAGAAAGCTGTTGCTTGCTTGGATTTCAGTCAAACCCACTAGTTTCACTCTCATGATTTATGGAGCTGCAGAAATCTCCACAGATTTTATTTTTTCTCCTTTTAACCCTCTGGTTTAAATATAACACAGCAAGTTAAGAGCAGAGAAACTAGGAAAGTAATTTACTTTGCTAATATTAAACAAAGGAAAAAATCAATTTTTCTGTGTGCCTTAGGAGAAAAAAGAAAATTGAACTCTACTTGCATCTTAAACGCCAACTGAAAGCATGCCTTACAGGTAGAAACTACCAGGAGGATCAGTGTAAGTTTCTCAGCCGACTTTGGAGAAGCTGAATCGCTGTGATCCAGAGATACCCCGGCAGAAATAACAAAGTGTAGATACATGGTGATTTTATAGGAAAAGTCTAACTTAATAGGTTTTCATTTTGTATGGAAAGTCCATAGAAAGAAACCTCTACAGTGACAAAAGGGAAGAAAGCTGCTTAGAAAAGTTCATCCTGCCTATTCTGTAAAAGATTTGCCTTTCATGGTACCCTCCATCATGTCATGGTACCCTCCATCATGTCATCAGGGCAAACATTTCCCACAACAAGTGTTCACCAGTGCTTGCTGTGAACTTCAGAGGATGAGAAAGCATCTGATCCTGGAGGTGTTCAAAAACCACATAGGTGTTATACAGAGGGATGTGGTTTAGTGAGAAATATCGGTGGTAGGTGGATGGTTGGGCTGTAATGTTGGAGATCTTTTCCAACCTTGGTGATTCTGTGATTCTATGATACTTGGTGTCAGGATACTGAGTCCCTCCACAACAACAGGCTGGAAAGGTCCGTCATGTAGCAAAGAATCAATAACAGGGACCAGAAATTACCTCTTGCATCATGTTAAGAAAGATTCCCAACCCATCAGACAAACCAAAGCACAATATGGCCCTGGATACACAACGCATTTCCTGTTGCATGGCAAAAATGATTCCTATTTCAGAAGCGATAGGCAGCAGCTCATCATTGGGAACCTCCCAGGAGAGCACAGCAATGACCGTGGGCTGAAGCACCTCGCTGTGATGCCTCAGAGCACCACACCTGCTGGGAAGGCATTGCTGGAGTTTTAAGGGCCTGTCACAGAATTCTGATGCGATCATCAATCTGGCTTTACATTTTCCAGTGCACTCTGTACAGTTTGCTGTGGGATTTGCTATACCTGGAAAACAAAGCCAGCATTATGGGCTTGCTGAAAGCTGCAATCCTTGCCTGGTGGATGCAGCCCCAGGACAGACATACCTGGTAAGGACTGGAGACCCTGCAGACTCACAGATCTGATGACAAGGTGCTTGCAGGTGGCATTCCTCTTCCTGTTGTCCTTTCAGATTTTCTCCTGTCACCGCATTCAAATGCTGAACTGTGTACATCTGGACTTTGCCACAGTAACAGAACGTGACCTCACCAACACTTGATGTTTTGTCCAATTGCATGAGAAGTTTTGCATACTGTAAAGATGGGACAAACTGTAGGCAAACCCTACAAGCTAGTTTGTGAATGTATTGTTACTACCTCTTGAAAATCTTTCCTTATTCATCATTTTCATATTGTCACCCCCTGTATCCATACTGGGATCCCATGGCCACAAAACCAGAACCTACCTCACCTCAAGCAAGCCCAGCACAGAACCGCTGATCACAACGTACAGAGCCCAGAAGCTCCCACACAGAGGCAAAGCTGTGTATGGACAACCCCAAAGTGTGTGTGCTCCAGGGGCTGCTCTTCCTTTCCAAGCACATGGCATACTGTATGCAAAGCCTAAGTCTCAGCAGCTGAGTGGATAAGCAAAGTTTGCTCCTGATGTATCACTAATACAAGCTAATTACTCATTTCTTCTAAAATGTGTAAAACACTGCAAGGGGTTATGCTTTTCCACTTGATTTTGTTTTCACTAGATTCTATTTATCAGCTGTACTGCTATTTTTTGCTGGAGTCACACCAACACCTTCCAGGAATTCATTAGAAATCAACAGGCCAGATTCACAGCTGATGTAGAATCTGCCCACCTGTTTTTGCTTTATTCTGTTTTACAAGAGGTTGCCTTTACAAAGCAAACACTTTTCCAGGCTCTGCACCCTGATGTGAGCACGATGCCACCTGGCACCCCGTGTCCCTTACTGCCACAAGAGGAAGAGACTCTAGCTCATGCAGCATCCCCCTCACCCTGAGCTGTGCAGCATCATACTGCATTCCAGCAGCCTAGCACCACTTTCTGTACAGCCTTCTAGGTCATACAAAAAAGGGTTTGATGTCACAGCTGTCAATGCCATGTTAAGCTGGTTGGCTAGCTCCTCTGTCTTTATTCACTGGACGTTTCCTGGAGGAAATCATCAACTACTAGACCTGCTGAATATGCTGTCTGTGATGGAGCTTTGCTGTTTTCCATTCACTGAAGATTTGGCCTGTACAAAACTGTAGCCTGCTATTAACTTATCTCACCTGTCCATCAATTCAATACCCTATAAAATCACGAGGGCTTCTTCAGAAAGTAAATGTGGAAAACATAATTCCAAGCATTTTTTCCCACTACTCCAATACCTTCCAATTAACCAATCTGCTCTTTACACACGTGGAAGACAGAAGTTCATTTCATGCACTTGACTCAAATACTAGCCTCAATGGCAGAACTCATTGGGATTTGTTTCTAGTGCCTTCACCCATCATCATCTCTGTCTCAAACACAGTTTGGCTCCACTCTGCAACTAGGAGGCAACAAAAAAACTGCTGGTGTGTTCAGCAGCATGCACTACTTTCTGTTGATATCAAGGATTTTTCAAGCCATGTTTACTTGCTTATTTTTAATCATAATAAAAATTGCCTTCATTATTCACTTAACTTTTCTTTGGTGTACGCATGAAATTGATTCACCTTCTTTGCACTCGTAGCATCTTTCCAAAACACAAAAGGTTTAACTCAACCATTAATTTGAAGCAGAACCCCAAGGAAAGGACAGAGCAATACTGCTGCAACCCTGAGCAAGCAGGGTTCTAATCTGTGAGGCCAAGCATTGCTATTTGCCTTCTGGTCCATTGCCTCTTCCATCCCAGGCAAGGGTGGATGCCTGCCCTACTCCCTGTGCACTGTTGTGTCCCCCAGGATATGCTCCAGCTGCTCTGGCTTCTATGCTAAGGGAGGGAGAGCCAGGGATGTACCCAGAGCAGGAGAACAGCCATCATGCAGAAACAGAGAGGATGCAGGATGCACCTCTCTTTTCCCTTCCATCACAAAGAGACTCACTGAAATCAATCAGGACAACCACAACCTAATTAGTTGAGTGAGAGACAGACAACAGCTTTCTTTTTCCTGTGCTATTTCATGTAATTTTGTAATTATGGTGTCATTTTTATGAGTGCTACAATGCACTGCTAGTTAGTCACTTATTTCAGCAGAACATATTCTCCTTGATTTCAGGTGACTGGCTACCTTCCCTTCCTACCCCATGGCTTTTATCACATGGTAGTTCAGGCTGATGGGGCTGTGGGACTTTCTGTCCAGACCCGGAGTTTATGCACGATGCACAGAGCAAGCAGCTGTGCTCTGCATTGCGCTCCCCACACCTGCATTACATTTCTTCTTCCCAGTGTCAGGCTCCAAAAAGAGGCATGAACCATGAATTGTAATGCTTGTAAGAGCAGTAAAAGAGAAAGAAGTCAAATATGCATTAGGGAATTGGGGAGCTGATTATGTAAACTCACAGGAAAAAAAAAAAAAATGAACAAGAATAAGAAATCTGTACTGTCAGCTGAGGTACAGGTTCTTCAGAATTGCCAGGGTTGGAAAGGACCTCAAGGATCATGAATCTCCAACCCCCCTGCCACATGCAGGGCCACCAACCATCCCACCTAATGCTAGACCAGGCTGCCCAGGGCCCCATCCAACCTGGCCTTGAACACCTCCAGGGACGGGGCATCCACAACCTCTCTGGGCAGCTGTTCCAGCACCTCACCACTCTCTCTGTAAAGAATTTCCCCCTGATGTCCAACCTAAATCTCCCTTCCCTCAGCTTAAAACCATTTCCCCTTGTCCTGCTGTCACTCACCCTTTCAAAGAGTTGATTCCCCTCCTGTTTGTAGGCTCCCTTTAGGTACTGAAAGGCTGCAATGAGGTCACCCCGCAGCCTTCTTTTCTCCAGGCTGAACAAGCCCAGCTCCCTCAGCCTGTCCTCATAGGGGAGGTGCTCCAGTCCCCTGATCATCTTCGTGGCCCTCCTCTGGACCCTCTCCAACAGCTCCCTGTCTTTTTGTACTGGGGGTTCCAGACCTGGATGCAGTACTGCAGATGGGGCCTCACAAGAGCAGAGTAGAGGGGAACAATCACCTCCCTGTCCCTGCTGGCCACCCTCTGCTGATGGAGCCCAGGATACCATTTGCCTTCCGAGCCACAAGGGCACACTGCTGGCTCATGTTAAGTTTTTCATCCATCACGACCCCCAGGTCCTTCTCCACAGGGCTGCTCTCAAGGACCGCTCCTTCCAGTCTGTAGGGATGCCTGGGATTCCTCCGGCCCAAGTGCAAAACTCTGCACTTTGCCGTGTTGAACCTCATCAGGTTCACCCGGGCCCACCTTTCTAGCCTCTCGAGGTCCCTCTGAATGGCATCCCGTCCTTCAACCGTGTCAACCACACCACTCAGCTTGGTGTCGTCAGCAAACTTGCTGAGGGTGCACTCGATTCCGTCATCGATGTCATTGATAAAGATGTTACAGAGCACCGGTCCCAAGACAGACCCCTGGGGGACGCCGCTCGTTACCAGCTTCCACCTGGACATGGAGCCATTGATGACCACCCTCTGTCTGCAGCCTTTCAACCAGTTTCTTATCCATCGAGTGGTCCACCCATCACATCCATGTCCCTCCAGTTTGGAGATAAGGATGTGGTGGGGGACCATGTCAGAGGCCTTGCTCAGGTCCAGAATTCCCACTCCTTTGTAAACAGAGTAGGCACTCCTTATCTCAGCAACCTGTGAACTTAAGGACTTGTTACAGAGAGTTTTAATTAAGAAAATAGTGAATTCCTAATGCAAGCTTCTGAGATGGAATTGAATCCTAAACTAACAAGCACACAAGATACACAGCTCTGAGCTGACAGGCACACTAAGCACAAGTTAACTGATGTGCCCAAACCTGGTACAATCAGCAGCCTGCAGACGTTAAGACAACTTTTATAATTTCTTAAAATAGCCTTATAATCTTTTAGCTTTAACTTCAAAAAGATAACAGCCCACTCCATTAAAACCCCCCAAAGTGCTAAGCTCACACCACTACACACGAGAAAGGTGGGAGCCCACCCTCCCAGCAGCCACGCTGGGCACAGCTTGCAGTAAACTGTGCCCTTCCAAGATATCAGCAAGTATTAGAAAGACCAAGCCTTAAAAAAAAGTCAGTGCACCATCTGTACAGTATAACACAATCCCACGTGGAGGAAAAAACATTTGAAGAAATACAGAGGTGGAAAAAACCCACTACCTTCAAAAATTAGCAGCTCTACTTGCTACATATCCTGCTCTTCTGTCTTTCAACTTATGGCTGGAGAACTCCAAAGTTCTTGCCTGTTGACTACAAATAGCACAAATGTTAGAGTTTAAAACAGTACTTAAGGCAGCTGTCAGGAGGGCAACAGAGGGCAATAGAAGGCAATGTACTGCCTGCAACTGTGAAGGAATAATGTGATTTCTTTTTTTAAGCCTTGATGGAGTAATTCATACTACTTAAGACTATTTGAAAAAAGAAGAAAGTTTGTAAATCCTGACTACAAAATCTCTGGTGAGGTCCCTCATAAACGAATGGAAACAGCTTATTTTTGTTTATTTTAAAATGAACCATAGTGCAAGTGTTGTGCTGAAATCATTGACCTGACACTCCAGGTTATAGGACACAGAGCCCATAGAAACCTCAGCACTGACAATATGGTCACTGGGCACTTTCCTGAAAGAAAAACATTTGTAGAGGATCCATCTAAAGATTTCCATTTATCAGGCAAGGATTATTATATTTGATGCGCTGTATTTTAAGTCTCTGGTTTGCATGCCAATGAGATAGTTTAAGAGTTGGTATAAAAAGTATTTTAATTCTGTGAAATCTGGCAGCCTACTGAATTATTTATACGATGTCATTTACTTACTGCTTTTGAGTTTGACAATTCTAGATTTAGTATCACACATGAACCTTCCTTTCTGATACAATACTAACATCTTGGCTTTGCTAAGCACTTCTAAGAACTCCAGATGGAGAAAGGTTTGGGTTTGCAAAGCTGGAGTTGCTATAGCCACACAGTATTACCAGCTCAGCTGATAAAAGCTTGGTGCAGATCCCAGTTTGTACCACTTCCACTCTGATGTGTGCTGCTCTGCGCCGCAGCTGTTCAGCCACTGCATCCAGGTGACCTGGAGAGAGCTACAGCTCTTGTCTTTGTAGAGTCAAACAAGTAAATAAAAGCCCACTAAACCAACCCCTTCCAAAACCGTAAAGCCCACATCCAATCTTATGCTTTTCAGTGACAACAGTCTGATGAAACTGCACTGACATTCAACACAGGAGCCCCAGACTTTAAATTCTAATTGCCATCTCAAGCACGGGAGGCATCAGGGAAAGAGAAGACACAACAATCACTGAATTTAATGCTCAGCCTAATGTAGAAATTAGAACACCAACCCTAAGTCACTTCTTGGTGTCAGCAATGTGGTTAGTGCTAGCCTTGCTACCTCGGAAAAAAGTATCTGCTAATGTATCCATGCAAAATTTAAACATGGTTTTACATGTAATTCTGAGTTTAGCCCTACAGAACTGTAGGAACAGGGAGGGGGTCCCACCAGCCTTGCCTCTTAACAACTGTATTAAATGCAAGCACAGACACACAGCCAAGCTGTCGCTCAATCAGATTCTGTGAATTACCATAAAACAAGAAAAGGAGGTCCCACAAGGGCTTGGAAAACATTTGAAATAACCTAATTTCATCCCTTGAGATATATGGGTAATTTTCCAAATACAGCCCTACATGCAGAGCAGGTTCTAAATCAAAGTTAAACAAGATAATTATTAACTACATTTCTAGCTCAGCCTCCTGACACCTTACACAGCCTCCAACACTTTACACAGTCTGTGCTGCCTTGTGTCTGTTTTCTGATGAGAAAACCCCTGTAACTAGCCAACAAGAGAGAGAATTCCATACAGTCTCTTCAGAGCAAGTCCATCTGAGAGATCACAGCCTAGTGTATGCCTGCAGTCTGATCTCCTGTGTTGGACTTGAATATTAAAATCACTTAAGAGTGTTATGCATATGTATAAAGCAGAATTTGTATGTGGACAGAAACAACAACCACTAAACACCCCACACCAATTCTGCAGTGAACGCATGGTTCGTAAACATCTTAGCTTCAAAACTACTTAGTGTGTAGTTTAACGTCTTCAGTAACATTTAGGACACAATTAAATAGGGGGCCAAATGACTTTTCATAATTTTCTTTCATGTTTCTGTCATGAATACTTCTTTCCCAGCTCTGGAATGCCAGTAAGGCTATCTGCCATCTTGATGCCCCAATGGCTGTTTCAACAGGGACGTATGGAACTGCACTGAGCTTGTGTTTTCTACGTATGACTGACATTTTTCTGCCATCAAATGCATCATGAATGAGCTGAAAAACTAAACTTCCTAGGAATGGGAAATACTATTTAGCTCACAAGAAGCACTAGCAGTGTAACTACACAGCATAACAGTGCTGGGACCTGGAGGGAGATTACACATGAGGATTCCACCAAATGCAGATGCATCTGAGCAGTCTGACATTCGATCTGTTTTTGGCTTCTTTCATATTGTTTTTTGAAATCAGACCCTGAATGAGATTTTCCTTTCTTATTCAAAATAAAGAGATCAAATTTGCATCACAGAGTTCTTTTGAATACATGCATCTGCTCTCGTGTTTCGAATATGCAGCTCAGTTTTCTTACTGGTGAGACAAGAGTGCAACTTAACACAGGCATGGAGCTCATACTGCATATTCTCCCTGTGTATATACAAACCTAAACATCTGGAAGGACCTGCTACAAAGCTGTTCTAAATTGGTAGAAATATTTTCCCAGCAGCAGAGTTTGGCCTAAGTTGTATAAAAGAACAGACATAAACTAATCGGGTCCAATCTGGAAATGCTGCCTAGCAGACAATGTACTAATGTGAAGGAATTACCATGAATAAGAAGCTGATTGTAAGTATTATTCAGTGCTCTTACTCTAACTTTCATTTATTTTTCTCTTTTTCAGATTCAGTGTTCCTTCTTCAAAACTGAGAATCATTTCTGGCATAATGGGGCTGTGAGCAGCCTGGGCTATGGGAGGTGTCCCTGCCTATAGCAGGGGGTTGGAACTGGGTGATCTTAAAGGTCTCTTCCAACCCAAACCGTTCTATCATCATTCTATGATAATGTATCTTTAAAATTATGCAATTTCATCCAAACTCTTAGAATTCAAATCAGTTCCAATCTGCACATAATAGGGAAGGGTCGCTGCAGCGATATCCAAATGGGCACCAGCTCTGGGAAAAAAATGGCGTTGACACATTAGCTACAAAACACTACAAAGTTGAAAGAGCAGAGTTGCTTCTCCTGCAAATCCATGGGACAGGTCAGCCAGCTCAAAGGAGGCAATGCACACTTTAACAGTTCTTCTTCATGGCTCTCATGGCGTTTCTTAAGATATCCATACTAGATTGCCCATCAGGATGCAGCTTAAAGACCAAAACGTTTTCAGTTTTCAAAGGCTGTAGGTTGATGCTTGCTTCCTCAAGTATACTCTTCAACATCTTAATATCTAAGCGGTCCATGCTACAAGATTTAAATCAGAATTTCCTAAAAATATGTGCCATCAGCTTGACACAAGCAAAGTAATAGGCCATTAAGTCGCATCTGCTTCTACAATGATTTAATCCTTTGATTACCACCAGTTTTTAATCTGCCAATGGTTATACTGTAAACAAGTAGTGAAGCTGAAAGACATGTCAAAAGTAGGACAACATGTAAACAAATAATAAATGTGGGTGCACCTTTGGGTACAGAGTTACCTGTGATACTGCAGTAGGAAAGCAAGCACTGAACTAAAGACAGAAAGGTGATTTGTTAAATAGGATTCTGCTTTTCAGCATCTGCATCAATATGCCCGAGTACAGCAGCCTTCATTAACATGTCTAAAAGTTTAGAGCCATAGGAATAAATAAAAAGGTACATGAAAAGCTGATAATTTTTTTTTTGCATCACACAGAACTTGCAAAATATACCACTGATTACAGAAAGGTAACACATACACACACCTCTATAAAATGACTTTTTGAGCCGTCTTTTTAGGACATTATTAAAATCTTCAAACCAGAGGTGTATAATGAAAACACTGTCAGACTCTGAACTAAAGCAGTGCGACTGGTGCAGCCAGAAGGATGGAATTTTATTTACTCTGTGTTTCTCTCAGAATGAAATACCCATCTCTCAGCAAATTCTGTGCAGGGAAGGTCGTAAAAATAATTCCTGTGAAAAAGACTCTGAAGAGTGTAATGAAGAATTAAAGATAAAATGAAGGGATTTCTGTAGGAAATAGCTGTAGGTTTCTATAGAAGAGAACGGGGTGCTGAAGGGCTTACCTCTGTGCTGCAGGATGCATCAGCAGAGCTCCTTGCTTCTGGATAAGAGCAGCACCACAGAGTGCAGTTTTATTCTGGAATGAAACCAAAGTCAATGTCCTCTGAAGGAGCCATACAGATTACAAGATGCCGTGGGTTACACAAAGCAAAGGGATGAGTTGATCTCCCCTCTGTACCTCTCTAGAGATGGCAGAAGGCCAAGTAAGATTGGGAACCCAGCTCTAACTCATAGGATACAGCCATGCCCTTCAGATCTAATGTCCTCCAACCTCCAACCCGCATCCCATGTGGAGCAAAGCCAGTGAGCTGATCAGGCAGCCAAAAGCAGCAGCAATTCATCTCTGCAGGCCCAGCTGGTTCCATTGTGGGGCCTCATGGCTGCAGGTGCAGATTGGGGATGGAGGGCTGGGACTGCCCTGCTGTGCAGCACAAGGCTCTGTACAAAGCTTTGCTCTGGCATCTCAATGTACCAAGGTAGACTTGCAGAAGATAGAAACTGGTGACCAACCAGAAACTGTATGTTCAAAAATGAAAGATTTCTTTACAGCTTTCAACACGAACATCTTAATGGACTGCTGCAGTGCTTGTGGCCCTTTATATGGACTGCAGATGGCACAGCTCGTTTTCTTATTAAAAAAGCTGTAAAAACCACTTGGCAACGTGCACAAGGGAAAGCAGGCTCTCTGTCCAGCTCGTCACAAGGGTGCTGTATGCTGTCCTCTCTGCTGGGATCTATATTAACAACGTTTTTCAGCTCTCTACCAGGTTATGCAATCTTAATGTGGAGACAGCTGAAAAGATCAATTAGAAGAATACATCCTAATATCAAACTCCATTCTGTAAAAATCACTCATTCATAAAAAAAGAATGAAAGAGGATGATCATTATTATAGATTGGGCGTTCAGCTCTTTGTAAACACACCGCTGTCAGCTGGCTTTGCAAAGACTTCTGTAGGAAAAGAGGGGAAGGTGCCAGAGGGACACATATAGCTCAGAACACACCTTCCTTCATGCTTTCCTGGCTGGTGGACAAGCATTTGTTTGTCTCACTCCCAAACCGTGTACCAGGAAATCTCTGCCCTTCTGGGTGCCCTTCTACAGTGCTTCTGGGGCACACCGTGCTGCATCACCCACTTCCCATTTGAAGACATCCAATTCTCCAGTACTTTGCAGACAGGATGTCCCCTCATACATTGCAACCACCTACTTGTAGCTTCTTTTCTTTAGACGTTTGCATTTTTAAATGCTTCTTAGAGCCCAGCATTCAAAACGCTTCCAAAGACTTCTGGATGCAAGTTAAAATCAGAGCTGGCAATCCTTCAGATTTCTGTACCTGGTGCTTTCTGATAACTGGCGTCAGCTCGGCTGTTTTTGCACTTAAAAAATAACACCAACATCAGAAGGATAGCATAACACACTTCAAAAAGACCTGCAGATAAAAGAAAAAAGTAATGAGAAAGTTTCTGCAACTTTCAGGGAGTTTCAGGATAAAGTGATGGAGTGCCCAAGTCGCTGTGAGGGTCAGTGCAAGGTGAGCCAGACAAGAAACAAGGACCCCCAACTCAGGAAGCACCTCATTAGGTCAATGCTTCAACAAGCCAAGCCTATTTTTTTAAATCAGTGCTTAACTTCAACACCCAAGGAAATAAAACATGCAGCACAGGGACACCTTATGGGAGACAGAGTTAAGGAGCCCAAGGCACCCTGCTGCGGTCCCTGTAAGGGGAGCCATGGACCAGGACTCACTGGGAGTCCTGCCATGGGAAGGTGCCCTGTGGGAGTGGGTCTGGGCTTGGCAGATACGAGGGAAACAAACCCATTAGATAGATTCTATAAATAAAAAATGGGCTTGAAGTCACATCGCCATTCATTTATTTGATTTTTTTTCTTTTCTTTTTTTTTGAGATAAAATTGATAGATTGTCTTCCTTCTCAAGATCAATTGTTTGGGATAAGCATTTCATTAATTAAGTTAATTAAAAGTTTATGTAATCAGGGAGAAAAAGTAATTCTGGCTGCATTTGCAATTTATAAATAGTTTACAACTTGTTAAATTATGAAAATTCTTTAAGTGCTTTCTTGCATTTCCTTACCTACCTATTCTCCATGAAATAGGTTACGCATTAAAATTACAAACAGAATGATACAGTTAAGGTATATTACACTGACCTATGAAATTTATTAAAGAAGTTTACAAATGTTGCTCTCCCATTCAGAATCCAACCCATTTCTACACACTCTTCTGCCTTAAACATCCAACATACCCAGTACACGTCAACAGATAAGCCTGCATTAAATAGAAACATGTGAGCAAACGCTTGCTGGAATGGAACAAGAGAAGTTTCACAGAAAAAAAAAAAAAAAAGGAAAAAAAAAATTATTTAAGCTACAGATGGAATGTATAAACTTATTCTTACTTCCAGGGCAAACTACAGAGAAGTGTTGCTATTGTCTTGAACTTTAGATAACGAGCAGGCAGCAATGCCTGTTTCCACATTTATTTCTATTACCTGCAGTCAGTTCCTAGTTTTGCAGTGGGGAGGGTTTTCTTCTCCCCATCTGTGTCTGTTCTACCTCCATTAGCAGGAGCCTGAAGGAGAACCATGGCCACCAGCACTGGTTCTTTGGGCCACCTCCAGCTTCTGAAGGACTGGCACAAAGCTGAAGCAGCTGCCCATGGCAGAGTGGTAAATATCTTCTCTACTTTGCCTGGCCAAGAGATGAAATACAGGTGGTCCACAAAATCCATTTGTCAATAGAAATTTCGGAATAATTGGAAGTCCATATTCATCCCGTGTTTTCTGTGGAATCCTTACAGCTGTTCAAGCTTAAATAAAATCATAGAATCTCAGAAACCTTTTTCTTTATAAGCATTTTCATGTAATCGTAAGGATTTCTACAGTTTTAAAAATGTGGGGCATATCTGAGAGCTGTCCAACTTGGTAACTGTGGTTATTAGACTCCTTTGCCTCTTCTGTTTTTTTGCACAGAGCTGACTGTGGTTCATCTACAGAAGATGGGGGGAAATAAAGGCTGATGATTCAGGCAGTATCAACAGTTCACCTGACACTTCAGCTGCTGAAGGTACCAACAGGAGCAGCCTCAGAGTCACCAGGAACATTTTTCCATCCCCGAAGTCTTCCTCACAATGCTACTCAAACAGCCACATACAATTACACAGGTGAGGATTGCAGAGTTCTCTGCTATTAACTTGCCTTTGCATGCATGCATTTTGTGGTGGAGGAGCTGAAAAGGAAAAACAATTGCTGCTGCAAAGAAATGGCACCTTAATAGAGTAATGGATGAATGAAAGCATGTCACAAGGGGAGGGGATGCAGTGAGTAAATATTAAGCCATCACTGCCAAATTATATGAAAGCTTGCTTTGGTTTTGTTTTGGTACAGGAGCACAGAGCATCTGCTTTGGAGTAAGAAGATCACTGCTTCCCTGGGACTCCTGTATGCTTAAAAGCAAGTGCATGACTGCAACTCAGCACAGGTCTTGTTGCAGTAACCCTCTGTCACCCCACTGGCGTGAGGCTCCAGCTCCACAAGCACTGTCTGTGGCTGCCTGCCTCCCTCCTGCTCCCGAGAGCTGCATCTCTTACAGAGCAGCTCCCAGAACACACACCCAGCTCCCAGGAAGGGGAGCACTACAGGGATGGGATTTGATCTTTAGCACAGATGAGGAAATAAAACATGGTATCACACAGAGTAATATACCAGCACAAGCTAGAAAAACAAGGCTGCCCTTTGTGGCATCCTACAGCATCAATACAGGTGCAAACTAAAGAGTTCTCCAGCAAGGACCTCAGGTGTGAGGCTGCTCCTGCTCTCTTTCATTGCCAACTACCTGCATGCAGCACACTTGCTTGATCCTCCCGGATCAGACAAAACCCCACATCTGTTTGTACAAGTACAGACAAGCTTTTCAGAGCACACATTTCCTGCATGCAGATAGCTCGTGGCGTGCTTGCGTTTTGCATGCATAATTTGAATCTTCCTGCTTGATGTTTTGTGCTCTTGGAAGTCAGATCACAGAGCAATGACAAAGTGGACCTGCAAGGCACAGGGAACAAGCAGTCCCTGTGTTTAGGTGGTCAGGGCCATCCTTTGCCCCTAAGGAGCCCTGGGCTTTAACTCATCACTGCCTTCCCCAGCGTTCCTTTCCACCAAAAAAGTCCAGTTTCCATCCCCCCTCACCCACCCCCTTCCACCATCTTCAAAGCAAAGCTGCTTGCCAGAATCCCCTCTCTTGGAGTCCTTCTGCTCCTAAGAAGCTTAGCAGTTCTTTCTGCTGAACTGAGTACAGCTTCTCATACTCACGCTTCATGAAGCAGCCAGGCCTTTCAGCAGTTTGGCTGCCAGGTCAATTGTGTACTTGATTACTCTTTCCTATCAGATAATGAGGGGGAATCTATTCATTATTGTCTCCACATATTTCAGTTTTACAGATTTGCTGTCTTTTCAGACGATGCTTCTGTTCAGCTTTCACACTTTTTCCTCTCTGTTTAGGGGTCAGCCATCTGCAGCTTTCCAAAAGTTGTGTGTGGCAGGTAATGAGAGAAAACTGAGTTGAATGAGCATGGTATGCTTCTTCCTGTGCTCCATCAGAAGTTCATCCATCTAATGCCATTCCTAAACAACGTGCCTCACCTGTCCTCAGTGACACCCATCGATTTCAAATCCATATTATTTAACTGTTTAAATACATTTACCATCAAAAATTGCTTTTTCTTGCAATATCTTTAAATGCTTCTATAGGCAATGGACACTAAAACTAATTTATTCTGTTTTGTGTGTGTGTGGGTGTGTATTTCCATTAGGTTTGCTCGTAGTGTTTAAACAAGCAAATTTCATTTACTCTTCTCTCACAGATCCTATTTTCTCATTTAGACTGAGAAATGACTCCCATCCCCAAATCCAATTAGCACTTTACCAAATACCTTTAAAGTCAGCAACACATCAGTCGTTCAGAACAGCACAAAGTTTGGAGAGCTCTGGTATTTCTGCTTCTTTCCAAGACATAAGGGTACAAACTGCACACAAAGCATACACGTGCTAGAGGACACTGGGACGTGCCAGTCACAAGCATGTGAGAAGGGGCAACTTTAATCTTCCATTCTTCCCTGTGTTTCTATTTCCTCATGACATCTCTGCTGCTCCAGGTTTCAGGCCTGCTCATGCCATTCTAGTCTCACAGGATCCTTAGAGATGGAAAGGACCTTTAAAGGCCACGTGGTCCAACTGCCCTGCACTGCACAGGGACACCACAGCTGGATCAGGTTGCCCAGGGCCTGATCAGCCTGGCCTTGAAAGTCTCCATGGATGGGGCATCCACCACATCTCTGGGCAACCTGTGCCAGTGCCTCACCACCCTCACTGTGAAAGGCTTTTTCCCTATACCCAACCTAGATCTCCCCTCTTTGAGCTTGAAGCCATTTCCCTTGTTCTGTCACCACAGGCCCTGCTAAAGAGTCTGTCCCCTTCTTTCCTGTCACTCCCCTTTAGATACTGACAGCTGCCCTCAGCTCTCCCCGCAGCCTTCTCTTCTCCATCTGCACAGCCCCAGCTCTCAGCCTGTCCTGTAGGAGAGGTGTTCCATCCCTGGGATCATTTCTGTGGCCCTCCTCTGGATGTGCTCACACAGGTCTCTCAATTGAGAGACACAGTCTCTCCATTCAATCCCAGACTATCTCATGCTATACTTCTGGTACTAAAGATACCTGCTTATCAATTTTCCTCTCTGCTCTTGGTAAATCACAACCTGGAAATGACCAGCCATTTCTTCTGAGTGCCAAGAAAACAGCTTCAGCAGAAAAATTGCTCAATTCACTTTGTCAAACTGAATTTGCCAGCATGCTGCTGTGCTGGTGCCTGTTCAATGTCTAAGAGGCTGAGCTATCTGCACAGTTCAGTTTTTATGGCAGTTGGCTTTCCCTATTGCTTTCCCTATTGCTGCTCCTTTCTCCTGAGCCCACCCTGAGAAATCCTACAGAGCCCAGAAAGCCCCTTTGGGCAGCCAAGGCACGTTGTAACAACCGGGCAGCTCATGTAAAGGGGAACAACTGTGGTTTGGGCTCAAACCTTCATTTCAGTTATTGGAAAAGCCACCAACCTACCCATATACACAATTAGAGCACCGGTTCTTGCTTCTTTATAAAATCTGCACTCTAGAATATGCTGAAAATGGAGTCCTTGGATGAACAGGAAGTGAATGCCAAACAATTTTTATTTAATAAAACAGTTAACTGTAGGAAATTCATGGTATGTGAATTACAAAAATATTCTCTGGTAAGAACAATGTAAGTCTCATAAAAAGCCTACAGTTGCACCAAATTGCAATAAGAAATTACTGCTGTCATCCAATGTGGTGCAGTAATTGTCAGTGATACTGTCTTTTTCCATAGCAAGGACTGAAGTTCATGTTTGTACTTTGACTCACAGCTGAACTTCTGTTGTATAAAACAGACAGGCAAACTCTTGGGGAACTTTCCTTCCCCAGCTTTCTAAAGCTAGAAATAAACTGGAAAAGGTTGAGCTGGCAGCATGGTTTCTGTACAATACTAAAACCACAGAGTGAAAAGCAGACATCTCTTTTCAAAGCAGGAGGCAAAGATTGCCAGATGGAGGCTATACAGTTGGCATCAACACTCATAGTATTTCTGCTGGTTTTAAAGTGCCTTTTTCTGAGCCCAGTGAGAATGGTTCTTGCCTCAAGCAGGCAGGCAGTCATCCCTCTAGTTTTGCTATAAGTGCTTATAATAACAGCAGATCTGCCACAGGCATTTAGGGGAAGGGCTCTGCAATTATTACAGAGAGCATTAGCACTGGACCTTTGAGAGGACTGATGCTTAAACACAGCTCTGAGAGCTACCAGCAAACGCTGTGGCTGTCAATGACTCCAAAGGACAGAGTACTTAGAGCAGAGGTGACGTGGTGCAAAATGGAAGGTCCACAGAAAGAACAACCCAAGGTCACAGACAGTGAATGCAGTTGTCAGAGCTGTCATCCTGGGTATTATTCATTCAAGATTTTAAATCTCAACTAAAAATATATATATATATTAAAGCTTTTGAAACCTTCTAGAAAATCACCTCCATAACATTGTCAGACACTTATTTTGGCTACTGAAGAACAGGAGAGAGAACTACACAGCATTTGCAGTGTGAGGCATGATTAATACGTAACAGTCAAACGTACAGCAGAGACATTTACGGAAATGAAATATTTGAGATAGAGATACGTGGCTGCGGGAACACAAGACTGTTTAGAACAGAAAATAGTTTATTAGTGATGGATTGAGTTCGATGTTGCAGAAAACTTAAAAACAATACCCAGCAAGGACTCCCAGTGAACACAACAGATGTTGGGCACGTTTTGCATTTCAGAAATGTTACTCTGGTGCTTCAGGTGCTTCATATGAAGGACAGAGAGGAAAATTTACCATATTAAGGTTAAGAAAGAATCCAAGACCCAGAAGAGCTGAGCTTGCAACTCATGCTTTCCCCATAGCAGGAAATCATGCAGTTTCCATCAGAAATAAATGCTCCACTGCAGAAGTTTAAACAAGCAAACAAACAGGTGAAGAAGAAAGATCTCATCTCACAACAGTGGCATCTCATTTTGGAACCTCTGACGTAGTCAACATCGGGCTTTCTTCCCAAGAAACAGACCCAAGTCTG
The DNA here is from genome assembly GCF_987193195.1 of Phasianus colchicus. Taxonomy (NCBI): domain Eukaryota; kingdom Metazoa; phylum Chordata; class Aves; order Galliformes; family Phasianidae; genus Phasianus; species Phasianus colchicus. The sequence continues at coordinate 2,666,922 of NC_143445.1, forward strand.
TTTTCAAAGACCCCATTCCAAACCACAAATGTATCAGGGTTATACTCACAGATAAGACAAATCACAACGGCCATGGCAGTCATGGATAAAACAGATCCTCATGGTGGTCTAAAAACAGCAGAGCCCACAGAATAAGCTCATTATTAGGATAACGCAAAAACAGCTTCATATCATCCAATTGTCCTTTGTCCCTGCTGGTTGACAGATCCATGTGATCCTTTTTGAAGTGCCTTACATAATCTCACCCATAATTCTCTGGACAATTTATTAGCAGAGTCCTGAGGATACAGCCTGACAGGTTAGCATAAAAGAACCTGTACTGAATCCTCCCTGAGCTGTCTATCTCAGCCATCACTGTAAGCAGAGTGAAATCTGAAATCGATTTGCTTTTCTAAATGGGAAAAGCATCAGCTTACCCATCATTGCTTTTAATGCTGAAAACAGTGCTTTTAGGGCCTTGGTAGAAATGCTCTGTCAAGTGTTCCTGTCAAAATGCAAGTTAGTGCTAGTGTATAAACCATGAGAATGGCCTTGGTGGCAAAGATTAACTGGTGTGGTTTCTTTGGAAATATGGCCATGTGCAAAGCATAATCCAGCAGAGGTATCCAGTAGCCCAAAGCAGCCAGACAAAGCACACAGAAGAGAATCCCAAGAAAACTCAGCAGGAAAGACAAAGGATTGTAATGCACGAATTCACACCTTTGCTACAGTTGTTTCCCTGGGTCTGAATGCTCACAAGCGTGCTTCACCCCGCTATCAGCTTCATTCCTTAGCTGGGAAGGCTGCCAGCCAAATCCCACATTCTGACAATGAACAGATCTCTTCTGTGAGCAGATGGAGTAACTCCGAGCCTCAAAGAGTTCGGTTCATTCATAAGCTGCTCTTAAAATGAGTTCTTCACGTAGTCAAAAGGATTATCATCCTTAGGAGCCTGTGACCAAACTTAGAAACTTGGTGAAACAAAAATGATCAGGGGACTGGAGCACCTCCCCTATGAGGACAGGCTGAGGGAGCTGGGCTTGTTCAGCCTGGAGAAAAGAAGGCTGCGGGGTGACCTCATGGCAGCCTTCAGTACCTAAAGGGAGCCTACAAACAGGAGGGGAATCAACTCTTTGAAAGGGTGAGTGACAGCAGGACAAGGGGAAATGGTTTTAAGCTGAGGGAAGGGAGATTTAGGTTGGACGTCAGGGGGAAATTCTTTACAGAGAGAGGTGAGGTGCTGGAACAGCTGCCCAGAGAGGCTATGGATGCCCCGTCACTGGAGGTGTTCAGGGCCAGATTGGATGGAGCCCTGGGCAGCCTGGTCTAGCATTAGGTGGGATGGTTGGTGGCCCTGCATTGGCAGGGGGTTGGAGATTCATGATCCTTGAGGTCCCTTCCAACCCTGGCCATTCTGTGATTCTGTGATTCTGTTGTAAGTCACCAACAGTGCATAGGGCACTTGAGCAGAACAGATCTGCATCCAGCCCTCCTGGTACCACTACAACATATTCAGCAAGCCACTGGGGCCTCAGTGCCATGTCTCTGTACAGTGATGGCAGATTTATCTTCTCAGTGAAGTGCTTGAAGAACTGATGAAAATCGACGCGTAAGAGATTGGTATCGTCAACATTTGTGCACAGTGAAGAATGGGTTAAGAGCAGAACTGTATGGCTCTTCTTGTCAAAAGTCTCTTTTCAGCTACACTACTCACAATGCAAAAAGAGAAAAGAACACCTCCCACAAGAGTTTGCACAGAGGTAAACATTGGTATTATACATGAGGTCCCAAAATAATTCAAAGCCAACTCAGACAGTTCAAAAGTCACAAGCAACAGTGAAACAATACCTTTCTGGTATGCTATTCATTAATGTTGTAATCCTACTTAGGAGCATGACTGATTCTTGGGAGGGTACCTAATGCTACCCTCCCAAAGCTGTTGTTGGAGGTATAGTTACAGAGCGGGACTGGCTCTGCCCTGGGATCTGTTCCTGAAAGCACATGCATTACTGTAACAGCCTCTTGCTGGTAGGCACAGCCTGGCTAAGAACAGGCTGGGTGTTCCCCTGGGAAAGCAGGTGGATTAATTACCTTTGAAAAGTCAATTAATGAAATTTGATTTCAGTTTCCCCCACCTACGGATTGCAAGAGGAAATAAGAATTGTCTATAATGATCCTACAGTGTGCCCTTCTTGAATCTCCATCCACACTCCACTCCCAGACTTAAATTTTACTGATATTAAGAAAATAATAGACGGTGGAACTGAGTTTTGCAAACAGTGATACACACCGTCCTATTATTTCAATTCATAGCTTCACAGGTTGTTAGAGGGTTCAATGATATATTGGACTCCATTTCCCCAAACTGCCTAATTTCTCTCATGAAACAGGGAGCTTTTACACTCTGGGGAAAAAAAAAAAAATAGTTCACGGCAGTTCAGCTTCACTTTTTGGCATATTTTTCCCTCTTACAATGTATGTCAGAAAATCAGCCAAGCTGCCTTATTCCTTAGAATAACAATTGATATGTGCATATAGAGATAAAGCAAAACTACTGCAGAATGCATCCAGACACCCAATGAAAGCACACACCTCCCAAAATACTGGGCTTTATTTTGCATTATCTTTTATGTGGTCAAACACACGAAGATACGTTGATGGGAAAGGCACTGCCATATATCCTGGGCCTGAAAATCCATCTGATATCTACTGTTTCCTTTTCAAATGATATCTTGGCACTTTCTTGATCCTCTACTCCATCAGACTTATGGTGTACAGAATGTCATGGGAGAGGTTAGAGAAGTCATCAAGCCTGTCTTCTGTTCAACCTCTTGCTTCATCTCACAGTAAGCTGCTCAGTTGCTCTTACCACACACAAAAATAGCAGTGAAGGTTCCACTGTCTTCTCACTTGCAAAAGGCTGTGTTCTGTGAGATGGTGACTGTATAGAAATATAGCTTCAGTAGAAGAATCTATGGCCGCAAGAGAAAGTTACGTAGAACGATTTCACGAAATTCTCAACAAATAAATACAACAGCAGTGAAATGGTAGGAGGATCAGCGAAGAACAGCAATCTAGAGAAGCTATGCCTTGCCTGATACGTTACACTGTCACTCAGCACAACTCAGAGCAACTACGTGGTGACAGCTCTGTCACACAAAGGGGCAAGGAGTGTGCAACAAGGGAGCACAGCCACCTCCTCCCCAGGCAATGAGCTGACAAAAAAACCCACCCTCACTCAACTGCGGGTGTGAGGGGAACTATTAAAGGAATCCCACCTTTAGTGTATTAAACACACCCATCAGCATCTAACTTCCTCAACAGTTTCCCACTCAATAATCTCTCTGTACCACTAATTCAGCAGCTTTTCTTGGAAACAAGTTTCTTCATCTCACAGAATATCTTGGCTTAACCCTTGCTTTCAAGAAGGTCAGCTGCAATATTCAAAGTGCTCTGAGTGAAATGCTTTGTGCCAAAGATAGCAGTGTGATGCATTATGGTTACAAAGGCCATGCTCAGTGTGAAGTACTTATTAGTTGGGATCTATAGGCAACCTGTCAGTAGTGCAAACCACTCAAAATAGCAAAAGGCATATGCTTAAGTGTAAAAGGATACGGTTCACTGATAAATTTACATTTCAAATTTCTCATCAGCAGGTTGTCATTTAACTTTAAACACCGATTTTGGCTAAGCAGAACAACACTGACAGCTTAAAATTTTCCTGTTTCATGTCAGAAAACCACAGAAACTTGACTGAAAATCAAGAGTGTCACAGGCTTATGTCATAAAACACCACATTTGGATTCTTGCTTTGTCAGGCTAAGGAGAGGGTAAAATCCCCCTCGAATTTATGCTGGATAAATACTCCAGACAGATGGGCCAGTCCTGCACAGACACCCAGTATTCCCTGGCTCAGTAGATGGAAAGGAACCGAACAGAGAAAACTCATGGGTTTCCAAGTGCCAGGAAACCCCACAGTAATGTAAATCAAGAAGAGGGGCTACTGAGCTGGCTAGTACTGCGCCTCCAGGGGTAAATGCACAGATGGGCTCCTGACCTGCTTCCAGGCTTGAGCAGCTGCTGACACAGAAGTAAGAGTGGCAGGAAGAACAGAAATAACATCTGGAGAAGTTTCCTGGCAGAAAATTGTGAGGATTCAGACAGCCAACCCCACAATTTGCCAACCAAGGTAATTTGCACAGGTCATCCAGTGAAGAGAACTTGTCCTGTGATGCAATAGGGGAGGAAAAGAATCCTCCTTCCTTCCTCCCTCTTCCACTGAAAAGGACTCATCTCCCCACCATCACGGTTGATGCTTCCAGTAGCAACTCATTACTGGAGAGCATAACAGCTCCATACTGTGTGAGCACACAATGAAGCACCATGTGTTAGCATCAGGGATCTGTAACCTCACATTGCTGAGCAGTGGGAAAGGGCATGGAAGGGATTTCTCACAGTTGAGATTCTGCTCCAAAAGTATTAAAAAAAAAAAAATACCAGCTTTCCTATTCTGAGTTCCACTAAGAAATCTCAAAAGGAGTGGAAAAAGATACTCTGACATCCACATTCCACCCAGACATCTCTGCATGGAATTATTCAGTACAGAAGTGCTGCTTGAAGCCACGGAAAACAAAAACACACTGCAATTTGACTGCTTTCCCATGCTAAAAATGAAGGATGCCCTTATCTGTTCTAAGGGTATCAGTCCCCAAGGGTATCAAGACCTCTTCAAGATTATCAGGAATTTAACTGTGCATCAAACTGAAAACAGGCTCTGAAATTTAGAATAAATTGCTTCCAAATGTGACAGATCTAACTCTTCTACCAAGCCAGCCTCACTGGCATCTCGGCATGGTTAAAAACTGTGACAGTTTAGAATTACTGCTATTTTTGCCTTTATTATTTAGAAGTGCACTTCTAAATAATAGAACTTCTCCATAGGAAGAATGGATTTTACTGTATTTTACTGTACAGTATTTCATGTTGAACTGCTTTTTTACAATGCAATTGCTCACCATTTCTAATGATAGTTTGCTAACAACCTTCTGCTGCACTGATAGAAGGAGAGAGAAGAAAGAAGGAAAGGGATAAAAAGTACATTAAAATAGTTTGATAGAAGATCATAAGCATTAAGTAACCTGAGTTCAAACTTCAGTAGCTGGAGGGTGTTGAAACAACAGCTTAGGATACCTAAATATGCCAACTCTGCATTTAAAAATAATATGCCTGGATCTTTTGAATTTAGTGTATGAAAATCCTGTAGGATAACAAGAAGTTTGAGAATAACTGCTATAATTGGGTACTATAATTGAAATTTTCAGTTTGTGATGACCTTCAGCATCTCTGCTGAGCACCCCATAATTCTGCAGCAGAACAAAAACCGAATCTGCAGTATCACTCTGCAGCCTGTGTCACATTTCTTATGGAGGCAGAACACAGATCTGTAGTCAGTGAAGAGTACTTAGGAGCCTGTAGTTCACAGCCTGGTCTCCACCACAATTCAGGTCAGTTACTCATGCTGTAGCCACCAGCTTAACATCAGCCTCTCAGGAAAAACAAACACAACAGTCCTCTTCAGGTAACTCCTTAGGAAGAGAGCACAGGTTAATTTGACCATAGGAATAAAATAAAATTGGTCAGTAGATTTGCATATCACAGATATTATGTACAAGCAACAGTTTATAACATGTTTTTCGAGGCAATTTTTCACTGAAAACTGCATTAGTCAGTTCTGTGTGGGACACCCACAATTAAAATGACTTTCAATATCCCATGGTTTTTATTAGGTCTGACTTTTGAAAGATTAACAGCACTGCAAGAGCTACACCTGCTCTGAAACAGCCTTATTCTGCAGAGCAGTACTGTCCATACCTGCAATAGGATAGGTGGAACTTGGGTTGGGTGAAATCCCACACCAATTCTTTTGTGAAATATGCACATATATTACTACTTGTCTGAGCACTATTAATGCCTCTTCTCTCTTCTCATACTTAGATCCCTAACCAGAGGCCTAGCTACAGCACCATACAGCAATACAGATTGTAAACAGCTGCCAAGAAAAACAAACAAACAAACAAACAAATCCACCTGAAAAATCAAAGGGGAGTAAGCCCAAACACTACAGCACTTTATCTCTTTTCCCTGTGGATTCCCAAGGGGAAGTTACACACCACTCTGCCTTCAAAAGTAATTGATGCAACCTGAAGTTTTCTGCTCCCAGCCGTCCTTTCCAATCGCGAGCTGCAGGAGGGCAAGATACTGCTGTACATCAAGATTGAAATCCGTGCATCCAAGTTATGGCAGTTTTATCCTGACTGACAGAAGAATGTAAATCCAGATCCCATGAATGACAGAAATGGACTGATGCCAGGGCACAGCTCCTCATCATTTCTAAATCCTAACTAATGAATAAGTAATACAACACGAATCCTGCTGTGGTATCTTGCAATGCATTGTTTGTGTTGTCTGAAATACACTGAATAGGATTATTTGACTCTTGCTTTCCTCAGTCTCTCACAAAAATTATGTTTCTCCAGGGGGTCCTTCAAATGGCCACATTTCCAATAATGCACTCAGGAGCTCTCCAGAACAAAAGAAGATGAAGCCACAAAGCTTTCCCACAAATGGCCATCAACGTATCCCTGCTATTCCATCAGATATCAATACAAAGGATTTATGAACAAATTCTGTCTGAACTGATGCCCCTCCTCATCTTGATTCAGTCAGGTAAAAGCAGAGAGGCAGTTACATTTGCTCACTGTTGCAAAGCCTTGTATCTTTCTTTTTAAAAATCAAACCTCAAACATTAGAGATGCCCAGTCAGCTACTGAAAAACACTGCTCTGACCTATGCCTACCAGCAGCTGATGTCTCTTGCAGACACTAATAATTAGCATGAACATAGATGAAAACACTTAACAAGGTGAAAAATACTGTTTTGAGATCCCAGCACAAGGTTCATTACCTTATAATCATTACAGCTACTGAGACTTTCAGATCCTCATGCAACTGTGCAGCTGGTGCAGAATGCATGGCAATGTCATGCCCAGCTGATTCCTGGTGATTAGTCCCTTGCAATGGTCCTGTTGCTTCCCCAGCAGCAGCCTGTTTCCTCCACCTGTCCTGCCACAACATTTTAGAAGACGTTCCCAGTTACAGAGTGAGGAAGGAATGAGCTTGTCAGGAAATCAAAGGAATATTTGGCATTGTCCTGATTCAGAAGATGGGAATTAAATTTACAATTAGGATGGCAGTCAAGCAACTCCAAACCACAAGTTAAAACAGAGGAAAAATAAACTTTCAAGTGAAAACTTCCATTGTAGATATGCACTTCCACACAGCTCTTTCTGAAAAGCTTATCTTAGTACCGTACCATGACCACCACAATGACAGATGACACACAGCTCAGAGCCCAAATGCTTGTGGTTCAGCCACTGATGGCAATCCCTGCTTCCCAACTACTGCCAAGCACTGGCAGCGACAGCTACACCAAACACTTTTCTGAAAATAGCCTAGCCAATCTCTGCAGTTTTCACAGGCAGATGAGAGAACTGTGAGGAAGCAGAGAGGCAGGCTGCCTGGTCACAGCTAAGGAGTGAACCATCCAATTGCTGTACACAATGGATAAGACTTTTCCACTTTTGTCAGAAGTTTCCATTGCTCAATCACTTTCTGATCTTGTTTTGCTTTAAAAATGGAGTGTTTCCCTACAAGTGGAAACAAGAAAATTAATGAACACAGCATGATCCAGTTGTGATCCTTCTAGCTTAAACACAAAGCTATTCTTAATAGATTCCTTTCTCACCACTGACTCAGAGAGGGGCTCTGGCATGGCTTTTGGAGAGCAAGGACCCCATGGGTGCCTTGGAAAGCCTTTTCTTCCATTACTGAGCCTATGGCACATCGCAAGTTGCTCCTTCATACTGAGATGAGTAGTATTGCATAGTGAGGATGACTGCCTTAAGTCCTTTCAAAAAGAAGCAGCTAATCTAGTTTTGAACCGAGAGGAGTCAGATGAGGTGCTGGAACAGCTGCCCAGAGAGGTTGTGGATGCCCCATCCCTGGAGGTGTGCAAGGCCAGGTTGGATGGGGCCCTGGGCAGCCTGGCTGGTATTAAATGTGGAGGTTGGTGGCCTTGCATGTGGCAAGGGGCTTGGAGATTCATGATCTTTGAGGTGCCTTCCAACCCTGGCCATTCTGAGATTCTGTGATTCTGTGAGATCACAGTAACGTGGGAGACAAGAGGAACCAGATCCTTGTCTATGCTTGGAGCAAAAGGAATTGTCTACCTCTTGGTCTCAATGTACACAAGGCTCTAGGGCTGGAAAAAGGAGAGGGCGTGGGTAACCCAAAACCCAGGAAGGACAACCACATTAAGTTGGCTCACCCAACCACCTGATTTAGACCCAGGGCCTTTCAGTACTTAAAGGGAGCGTGTAAGTAGGAGAGAGACTCACTTTCTACACAGCCTGATAGTGACAGGACAAGGGGGAATGGTTTTAAACTCAAAGAGGGAAGATATAGGTTAGATGTTAGAAGAAAATTCTTTACTCAGAAAGTAAGGAGTTACTGGCACAGGCTGCTGGAGGAAGCTGTAGATGTACCACTCCTAGAGGTGCTCAGGACCAGGCAAAAGAGAAGGTGCAGAGGTATCTTGTCAATGTCTATTAGTGCCAATAAATAATGAGAAGATCCCTTCCAACCCAAGCCATTCTATGATCCTATCAATCTATGAATAGCCCCCTGCAGACTACACTGATCTCTGAAATTAGTAACAAGCCTCGATTGCTAAAATTAGGAGCAGAGACTCTTATTACTGTAACATACTTTGTCAATAACCCTGAGAAGGGATGTATTTTTAGCTGTGCATTTCAGGCGACTCTTGATTTAAAACAAAACTGTCACACATGCACACTAATATTTAATCAATGAACAAAATTTGTGACACATTAGCGTCCTGCATTTAAAGTTTACAGGAAAATACTTTTTGACTTAGTCAAAATGTGTAAAAGGTTATTCAAGAAAAAAATCTGCTGCATAGGAACATACATTTTTTCTGTCACTAGTGTTTAAAGATGAAGATTGTAGTAAGTACACAAATCCTAACATGCAAAGAATTTGGTGCCCACCTCCAGTACAGGCAGGTCTTACACCTCTGAAGAGACACTATCCCAGTGGTCCTGTCTCCTGTCTAGAGGTAATAGAAATCCTCCAAGCAAAAGAAAATATACTTTTGTTACCTTGAAAACAGACTTAATAGTGTAACATGCTAACACCAGGACCTTTGGCATCATCAGCACCGCTTCAACACATCCATGACCTCATTAAGGTTGCAGCTTCTTGTCTGAGAACCAACCTACTCGAGATGAAGGACCTGCTTGGTGTATGTTGGTATTTGGAAGAGAGGAGCAGAGCCATGGGATCTCTCTTGAGCCATTCCCTATGCTATCTCTACCCAAACATGAGAGTTTCTGGCCCCCACAAAACCCCTTGTCACAGGCACCCTGACTCCACGTACTTTTGTTATCCTGCCTTCCAATCACCCAGTCCTTCTTGGTGACATCAGCAATTTGGTATCCATCACTTTTCACTTGCTGGTTCTCTTCAGGATACAGTGTGCTGTCAGCCTTAGGCAGGTACTGTTCAGGGTGCTTGAGTGATTTGGAAAAATGAGTGGATAATGGTAAAGCTTCAAAGCTTTCTGGGATATTCAAAATAAAGGCTGAATGTTGCAAAAGGACCTTCCAAGGCTGAAGAAAAATAAGAAAAAAGGAAATGTGGAGTCGTATGCATGGCAAAAAACAATCCTAACTTTACACACATGATCAAGGACCAGTATCATATCACCTCTTAGTACCATTAAGATCAAATTAACAAAGGCAAACTCAAAACTAAGCAAACCTTCCACACTTCCTCTTCCCGCTGTCAAATAAGGAATTCCTTTCTACGGGACATTGCAGATGCCATAAAGCTTTCAGGAAGTCATGACTAACATATAAATGAAAAAACAAGATAAAGTGGATTATAAAACACAGAAATACCATTTCCAGACCCAGGAATAAACCACTGGGTGAGGCACACATTGGCCCAACCTTTTACAACCACTCATATCTTTTTACCCAGTAACCCTTATGAACAAACCCAACACTCCTCCACACCCTTCCTTCCTGTACTTCTTCTCCATTACATTTCCCAGTTAAAGCCACACTGGTACGTATTGAACAGGAATTATTTGCAGACCCTAACCAATACAAAGCATTAACTGTGGGAGGTTCTTCTGCAGCCCCTCTTCTGCATTTCACATGAGGTTTTGAAAAGTGTCTGTACAGCCACCTTTCCTATTTTGCTTACATGCACAAAGAATGTACAGCAATCTTTCATTTTCATTTCTCAATTATCTATTTTCTGCAGCCTGTAAATGACTACATTAAGACACATTCAGCCAAGAACATCTAGCTAATGCATGGATTCAAGTTGTAAAATTGGCACTGCTGTAAACGTTATTTCACAAGTACTGTTCAGCCAGCAGAGCCATACAAAAAGAGCAGGTTTACCCTTTTCTTGATGATGCAGATATAATTTAAAGAAAATAATTTGAACACTTAAAAATAAGTGTTATTTTTCAAAAGATAACCCTGAGATAGCAAAAGGCAAGTTCTTAAAGGAGTTTGTAGAGATTTAGCTGTGCATTTCCTGCTGTTATTAGCACAAATCACATGGTTGAATCTCTGCATAATGCTTTGAAATTACAGCTGTTAATGTGCTCGTACAGAAAAGATGTGATGATGGAAGGGGATCTCATAGCCAGCTGTCACATCTCGGCAAGACTGAGGGAAGCGTTTCACGATCAAGCTCCATCCTGAGCCACAAAAACAGGTAGAAAATTGTGACTCTTATCTTAGCAGATCTAGAAGAATTTTTGAGGTCAACCATTTAGTTTTACTTTTAATAACCAAATCAGAGCTACAGTTCCTAAGAAGATCTGCATCAGACTAATGAAACTACATTGATTAGGACTAAGGAATGGCCTTTATATTCCAACACCAGTGAGGGGTCTCAGCAGAAGCAATCTCTTAGGAGTACACATCTCTAACTCTCTGTTAGACCCTGCAAAAAGATCACACCAAGGCCTCGTGATTTCAGTCAACAGGAGTTATTCTGCTGCACTGCAGCTCCTTTTAGCAGGCTAGTGATGAACAGCAGATCTGAAATCACCTGTAGTTAGCCCTGTCTCTTTGGTGAGGAAATTCACAGGAAACTGATAAAATAGTTTGTGCAGACGGTGAAAACAAAATATTTCTGCAAGCAACCCTTGAACTTCCATTGTGTCTGCTTCAGGAATAACCTGTGATATAAATAAGCCAAGCCTACCATGCTCCAAGTACTCTGGCATGTTAAAACACAGTAATCCCTTCCAGTGCATAATAATTGAGAACAAGCTTGACAGCCATAGCAATTGATAGAATAGGGATGCCCATTCTCCTCTGCTCAGTTAGATTTCAAGAGGAATACCATGAAGTACCTTTGAAACTACTGAAAATGTGTTTAATGGGATAACCTAAATTATTGTACAGTTATTTTCAGTAATATCATTGGAAATTCAAACCAAACAGCAATAAACATACCTAGTTAAGCGTTGTCCTGCTGAAAACCTAGGGCAGGAATACAAATCACGCAGCAAATGTCAGAATAGATGCTCAGGGTCCAACTACAGATTTATCTAACCTTGTATTTTACTTTCAGGGTTAATCATAAATTTTACTTACTCTTTCCTTAAGTAAAACTATAGAATGTTTATTTGCCTGATACACAGTCCTGGAATCAGTTGCTGAAGGATTTCTAGAAGCTGTATCTGGACCCTCAGGCTTCTTGTTACTGACAGAAACTCTCCCCCTGAACCTGTCAGTTTCTTTTTTAAATCCATTTCCAGCCTCGACAACAGCCTCTGGCAACATTCTGCAATTATTATTATGAGATGTGTGAAAAAATCACCTCTTTTTTCATTTGTTTCAAGCACATTCGTATTATCGCATCGGTGACATCTTCCAGTCTCTTTACTGCAGGAAGCGGCAGATCACCTCCCCTCTCCCCTCCACAGCAGCAGTGACATTGCACACCTCTGCCCTAACTTCATCCCCACACTCCTTCAGCTGTCTTGCTCTGTATAACCTCTACTGCAACACACCATCTTCCGTGTTTCTGATGAATCTTTGCAATACTCTGAGCTCTCACTCCCCTGTACCCTGTTCTCTCTTCACTATTCATGTTATTAATGAACCAAGCATTGCATTTCTTTTATTTGGGCATAAAACTCAGCTTCTCAGTCTCAATAAACCACTCCTGATAGCTGAGAGAAGACAGTTTACTCCCAAAGCCTGACCCACAGAGCAGCACTGAAAAGCTTTAGGAGCACAAATTCATTCCAGAAAGGGAACATACGAAATCTGTTCCTCGCCTTTCTCCAGAAGAGATGAAGGGAGCTTTCTGGGGGTCATGCCACCCTACTACAGAATGGTGTGATTTCAGAGGAGCTGTACTTCAATCATATGGGTTACCGCCAGTACTCAAGAGTTCTTACAAAAATATCCAAGGAACGTAATTTTTTTCCAGCAATTCTCCAATGACTGTTTTACCCCTGAGTAAAGAGGCTGGTGACCTCAGGAGGCAACACTGCAATCAAACTCAAAAAAGGTTAGGCTGCATTTGTTTCTTCAAATTAGACACTGCTTGTTAGACAAGATTTGATACAAGGCTTAGAGACAAGCTTGTTCTAAGCAAACAGGTAAACATTAACTCACCTGAAGGCTGTAACCAACCGGCTGGATGGCAGGCAGTGAGAACAGTCAAGCTGCTGATCTATGCAAAACTGAAGCAGAAGAGCTTCTTTTTATTTGAATGACTGCAGGAAGGTCTGTTGAAGCATCATTTAGTACAGAATCAGGACTCACCGCCTTAGTATTAGGAGGAAACCTAATATTAAGAAAAAATTTTGCTTCTACGTTTAACATAAGTCGTAAAGAATTCTATCAAAATTAATGTGTGGTTTCTTTAATAAATTGCTTGAAGGGCCTGTACAGTTACCTGCAAGGGAAGTTGTTTTTTAAGAGCAGTTTAGAAATGGAGTCTTTGCATTCAAGCAGACACCTCAGCTTCACTGTTCCTAATTTCTGAGAATCAGGTAGATGATACCTGAACACCAACACTGCTTTGAACAACAAAGCAGTGGACAAATTTTCTTCCAGCTCTGTGATTCTGAAACATAGAGAAACTATAGGCAACTATAATGAGTGAACCCATGACAGTTCTGGCACTGTACTTAGAGTATTATTTAGATGAGAACATGCTTCTTGAATAGTCAGCATCTATCACATGGCAAATGTAAAATACTAAATATCAATACTCTGTGATCAAGTCATGCAAGAAATGTTCCTATTATGTGCAAAGCGCCGGCATCTTTTACTATGCCACTGATTCATACAGGTCATGCAAAAATATAGAAATATAAAGTATAGTACTTAACACATTAGTAATCAAGTGACAAACTGGTGTCTTAATAGAAATGTAAAACCTTAAAAATGATCGCTCACATTTAATGGTAGATTTTTTAACATCGTAAGTCACTGACAGGAAAGCATGGAAAAAGGAAAATGCAAAATTTCACTTGGCATCTCAGCTCAGCCACCGTTCCTCCACTGATTGAAACAGAAGGCTGTCATGGCCAGCTAGAATTTTATGGAAAATTGACCCAGCATTATTTCTTCAAGAGCAGGAGCTTCAAAGAAAATAACCAAAGGCATCACATTCAAGTGCAGCAACTGTCATTTCTCTCCCCACAAAAAGCACTCAAACAAATAGCAATATTAGCTGCAGTAAGTTTCAGATGCATACATAATAAGAACGTCGAAGATGAATATGTTTACATAAGTATAGTAAAGAATTCATCAATGCAAATTGCACGTAGATCATTTTACTAATACAGTCAAACTTTAATATTTACCACTGCAAATGGCTCTGCAACAGCCAGGTGGATCTGCAGGGCAGCTGCTTCACAGAAATAATACCTGCAGTTTGTGAGTGCTTCTCAGTTTAGTGTATAAATTCATACAGGGTGAATATGGCAAGTTCCAGTGGTTACTTTAATCTGCATGTGCAAGGTTTCTGCCTTAACTTTGATATAGTCATGGGCATAAGTAGACAAGCTGAACTAGTCTAACAGCAGCTGGAGGAGAGTCATACCTACCTTATAGCATATACCCACAAGCTTTGTGTTTTTAAGTACAAATGCACTCTTCATTCAGGCTTGCACTGCTGAGGGGGACACATATAATGTTTCCTTCAGTTTCTGTGTACATGTGTAAATGCAAAAAGGTGTAGCACAACGTGAGCCCATTTTACAGCTGATGCTGAAGCCATTCTTACCACGCACAGCTCAGAAAGACTTAAAAAAGCATCCTGATCCCTAGATGGTGCTATTTACTGCAGCAATCACAGCTTATTGCCAGCACTGCCAGCATGTCAGGGACAAAGAGTATTTCTTTGTTCAAAATTGTGTAACTTGAATACAGATAGAAAAAATGTTTTTCAGTTTATTTATATTTGCCACATGGCTTGAACTTGAGGCCCATCTCATTTGCTGCCTGTAAGAGGAGCAATACTCTTGGTATTGCAGTGGTGCAAATGAAACCACTGGCATGACATCTGGCAGCTTGAGTTTGCTTACATCTCACCCATAAGGTTTAGGTCAACATCACTGTAAGAGAGGCCAGGGAAACGGCACTGAGGGAGGATGCATTGGAACTGGCTTTCTTTCTGGCTTCCTCAAAGGGCATGAATGAGTGATTCTGGACAACCCGTGAGCTCTCCCAGGGCAGGACACAAAATTCACCAGGGTTGGAATGAATTCTTTAGCGAGTTTGAAAAGAGTTCTGCAGGGTTCTGCTCTTTCTCCTTAAGATGGAAATGTGCTTATCTCTTGCTACACAAAGAGAAAAACAGCATTTTTCACTTTCTCAGACACTGTAGTGAATAAATAGAATGGTGTAAATAAATGATTAAACATTTACTGCGCTTTTTCTGAGTCTCTGACTTTATAAAATGGTGGCATAGCTGCCTAATTGCTTAAGCACTGGGGTTCCTATAAATGCAGCGTTTGAGCATCTCCCAAATATCAGTGTTTCTCTGGAACTACCTGTTTGGGTTTCTTTTTTTCTTTTTTTTTATGGCTTCAGAAAGCGATTAGATTGACAGCACAGACTAGTAACTGCCTTACTACAGACAGATGCACTGCACATATCTTTTCCAATACACTTCACATCAGATGCTCCAGGCATGAATTTCTTAAATAGAAAAAGGCAACTGTGATGATCTGTCGACAAAATTTTAGGTAATGTTGTGATAAACAACTGCCCACTGGAGACTAACTGCCAAGCTGGCAATCTTAATTTTAAAACTAACCATACATAAATTCTTTAAGCCGCTGGACTATATAAAGAGGTTTCACAGATCTCTGTTCTGGCCTTTTCTCAGACATGCAATTTGTCTTTGCACATTGGCATTTCCTAAGAATCTAGCCTGACATTTTGAAAACCTCCTGAAGGTTTCTCACTGGAGATGAGAACCCCCCACATTCTGCAAGCACGTTTGAAAACTTCAGGTTAAGTTTTAAACTTGTCACCATGTATAGAACTCTTGATGAGAGCCATTTGAAATTTTCTGAAGGAAAAGATGTCAACGATAAGCCCACGAGGATGCCAAAGGACTGAATTTGAGGAGAGAGGATACCATGTTAAGAAGGTAGAGGCAAGGATGATCTTTGCAAGGAAGAAGGAGGGAGTCCTTCATGGGAACTATACAGGTTTTCTCCAGAGAAAAGCTCAGAGAGAAGTCACAGATGATCTTCCATTTATTGCCTCCTGGCTTGTGCAGTGTGTGTGGGAGAAGGGATGGAGAGGCTAACAAAAGCCTTGTTACCTGGTTGGCACATCACAAGCCTCACTGATCAAAAAAAAAAAAACAAAAAACCAAACCCACACAAAAGGGATCAGCTAATTTAAATTTCAGGAGGAAATTAAACGGCACATCTCTGACCCAATGATTAACCCCCAACAAATTTCAATTTCCTGCCACGGAGAGTCAGGGCACGAGGCCTCCCCGAAGGAAAAGGCACCAGAGTTTTAGCAGGGCTGAACATTTTGAGTCTCAGCTTCACTCTTAATTATGGTGGAGCTTTTCTGGCTCTGTGCATAAAAATAAAGACAAACTCTGCTCCCACTTCCCCAGACTATCAGCAAGATTCTCTCTCTCAATGGCCCAAGTCATGGAAAAAATGATCACAGAGAGTAAGAACTCACCACTGGAAGCCTTTGGCAACGTTATCAGATGCTGTTGTCAGCTGTCCCAGAGTAAGTAATGGGCTGGAGCCATTTGCACCTGGACACACACACAACTCACAGCAGCTCTAAGCCCTCTGAGAAGCCAGGAACAACGCAACAGTATTTGCACACTGAGAAGACTTATGAAATATTGTGATACTGATTAACACTTGACAGTAAGAGAGCATTTAAGCGTAAGCAGGTCACTAAGGAGCCCAAATTTTAAATAGAATACTGTATCAAATAGCCTTCTTGCAAGTTATATCGGCAAAGAAGCTGAAAATACAAGAGAGCTATTTCTGATGAAAAGAAGTAACTGATACTTTTCAGTTTGATCCTGTAGGAGCTATTTTAGATGCTGTTATCCACATCTTTGGGTGAAATTCTGGACTTTAAAGAAATGCTATGATTATTCATTGCTAAATGACAATGGAGTTTCTCCGTAATTGCACATTACATGCATCCACATTAATAGAAGATAATGTCATTAAGGCTGTTACTGTAATGAATAACAAATACAGAACGTGGGTCCAGAGATCATTTTCCTAATCAGAAGTATCAGACCTCAGGAACTTTCAGAGAACATGGCTATTAAAATGTAAATAGTTTCTTTGAAATTTAAATTACCATTTTCAAAAACAGATGTTCTCCTTGATCATTCCCTGCATAGATTTCCAAAAATTGTACTCGCGACTGCAAACTGAAACTCAACTGGGTATCAGCCTCAGAAACTCCTCTCACTTTAAATGAACAGTCTCATTAGAATACATTGCTCCATTTTATCAGCTTGCAAATGGCAATATTAGAGTTGGTCACTTTTGATGAGGCAGCTTAAAACTGAAATATAAGAACTTAGATTGTCATGCATGCCTGCTTTTCCGGACCAGGCTGAACCAAATGCTGAGATGGCTGAAGCTGCTCTGGAAAACCAGACAGAATGTCACACGTACCTGAGAGCAGTACACATCCCTTTGAAACCAATGGAGTTGAAAGCTGCACAACACTGACATTATTCTTCATCTCTTCAGCTAGATGCTAGATGTCAAGAAGAAAATTTTCTATTGCCAGAAGAGAGAGGAGGTTCAAGTTAAGGTCACTGTGGTTAGAAAGAAGTCCTAGCAGCAAAAATTGCATCGCGTATGACTGGGACACATGTAACACAGCTCAGTTGGACAAGCAGGTGTACTCAAGCTTAAGAGGCTACAAGTTGGGAACAATGCTTGCTATGTTCTCTGCATACAAACAATGGATGCTAAAAATCCTGTTCAAGGAGCTTTAATTTTATAAAGTGTCTGAAGACCTGCTAAAACGTGGCACACAGATTCCGAAGGTCACACCAAGACATGACTATGGTTTCCTGTTACTTCCAGTTAATTCTGTGTGTTCTGTATAATCTGTTCAGCTATAGTCTTCTTTCAAGTTTTCCTTCCATTAAGTGCTGCCTTTCCTCAGACATCACTAATTACCATGTTCTGAGGCACTCCATCAGGAGTGAGTGCGCTGCTTAGCTTCCCAACGGAGCTCCCGGTGACCTCAGTGCCATCAGCATTCCCACTCCATGCAGCACAGACATTTCTGTCCTACACATCATGTTTGCTTTACAGGAGAAAGGTCTGACATGGGTCCACAAACACCACGTTCTTGTGCCCTAAAAATAACTTGGACCCCAGTCTCCATGGTAACAGATACCACCAGTAAGCCCTAGCAAGTCTTGGTTATTTTTACTGACAAGATGAAGAGGAAAACCATACGGCTTTTATGAAATCTCTCATTACTGCCAGTCTTACAGCTCCTTTAATCCTCAGTTAATGGTATGCAGTAAAGGGTGTTTAAATACCACGATCCTTCCTGTGCTTTCATATTATAATGCTGGAAATGCAAAGAACAATTCCCTTATATGTTTCTTGCCATTAAAAACTGAGGCACGCATCTGACTTGACTTTGCATATAGGCTCACTTCACAGTGCAGCATAAAAGTCTCCAACCTGTACTTGAGACCAGCTTGCTGTTCAAGGTGTAATGCCTCAAAAAGGTCATTGGGCATAAGACAGATTAATGCTATTCCCAAAAGAACTCCCTTCAGATTATTTTTTTTTCTGCTGGTGACCCCCCCAAGGCTGAATCATTCATTCTTTCCAACACAAGTTTGCCATTTCCTTAGCTCCTCTGAGTGCCTGTCAGCAAAGCGCTGTGATTTCAGAGGTGAGGCAATGCCCTGACTGTCTCCTAACAAACACAGGAGGCTCACTGCCCATCCAGTAACACCCACCACTTTCTCAACCCCTGGGCAGCAGCACATCTCACAGGTCAGACGCTATGCCAGCACGATAAAGGTGAAGAGCTTCAAGCCACTCACACCACGAAGTCTTGGCCAATGCAATTTGGATGTGCTGGAACCAGTATATGCTGGGTACAGCTCACTGCTTGATACTGCAACGTTTCCCTTCTGCTTTATAATACACTCCTCTCAGACAGCAGCACAAATGGCATCTGCTACTCAGCTACACGTTGCCCAGGCAGTATCCCTGCAATGTCAGTCTTTTTTGGAGACATCTCCCCCAGAAAGGCCTATGGTAAAATTGCCGAGGGCAGGAGAAGGCACGGGATGAATCTAGCCATACAGCATTTGCCCTCGGAAAGAAATGTAACGATCCAAACACTGTGGAGCCATTAATTCCTAATTTTAGATCTCCAGCTCAAGTTTAATAAAAGATCTCAGGCTATGCTACATAATTTATATGGCATTCACAGGCCTCTGCGTAAAGTTCTCCTCAGCTTTAAAGGTACAGCAATGAATCCTGAGGTAAGAGTCACTGAGAACAACTATTTGGGGCCTCTCTGGACTTCCTGAAGAATTGAAAATCCAAAGATCTTTGAAGAGTCGTTAAAGAAAGAAAACTAAAAGGAAGGACAATTGAAAATTGCCTTTCTTTCTTTCTTTTTTTTTTTTAAAAAAAACATGACTCACTTGTGCATGAGAAGAAGAACGGTGAAACAAAAAAAACAAAACAACTCACAAACAACATAAAATGATCCACAAGATTTTATCAGCCCCTCTTCTGTTTTGTCTGTTGCATTTATTTAGGCTATAAATTCCAATAGTAAATACTTTTTTTTTTTTTTCCTCTCCCAACATCATATCAGCTCCCAACAACTAAGTATGGCAGAATCTCTCTTCTTCAGACTCTCCTGGATTAAATAAAAACAGCACAAGAAGTAGACTTTATCTTTATGCTCCCATCTTGACAAAAATACAGTCCTTAGAACCACTTACTTGATATCTTTTTTGTATGTAATGCTACTCATTTTTATGGCTGTAGAATTCCAGCTTCAAAACAACATAAAACAAAACAAACCAAAAATCCACAAAAGTATTGACTCATTGCTTCCACGTCAACAAGTGGGCTCTATTGTTTACTTTCTTTAGAAAAAAGCTTAAAACTCAGCTACCAAGTATACAGCAAGGCAGATGTATTGATCAATGCCTTCCAGATTGGCAGCCAAGGGAAGAACAGAGATATTGTAAATGCCGTTTGAATAAATACTTATTAAAATAAACTTTCAGTGGTAAATTGAAATGCTTAGATGAGGGCTGTCATATTTGCCGTAAGTCCATTTCCATGACAAGCAATGCTAGACTTTCTGACTTGAATTCAGTTAATGATAGTCCACATGGCTTTTAATCTAAGTGCCTCATTTATCATTTCTGTATTATCTAAAGGTGCAGTCAAAAGCAAGAGAAGAGATGCCACTAAATCAGATGTGTTATATATTGTCCTTTTAATGTATGCTCAGCTTATTAACTTTGATTGGTGTCCTGGTGTGGGTCAGATTCAAAGCGATTAATTTAGTAGCCCTTTTCCTAATGTGCGCCAGACCCCTCATTCACTTTATGATACTTTGTAGAAAATAAAGAATTACTCCTTGGCATGTTTTATTGTTTTTCTTTTTTTTTTAAATGCCTTCTTTTGCTATGCTCTCTGGTCAAGAGGTTTGGCACAGTTGAGGGGAGAGTATCCATCCTACTGCAGGGATGGCAAGAAGGAACGGGTATTTATTTCATGAATGTTTAACAGATATTTTTTGTGGGGTTTTCCAGAAGAATCTTGAGAGAAATTGCAAGAAGTCATCAGCTTGGTTACTTGAGTTGACTACACCACCCTGCTTGTAATGGTCAGATGACTTCTGGGCCTGGAACACCTCCCTCATTGATATTTAAACTGTTTGGATCATCAGCTCTGCCATCTTTTAATAACACTGTCCAAACTATACCATTATAGTCTTTCATCTCATTTTCAGTGACTTAAGCATGACTTAGTTTGTGCCTGTGTTTCAGGTGAGTGCTTTGGCAAATTGGGCATTGTAGTTTGTAAGAACATAGGATTATAGAATCATAGAACCACCAAGGTTGCAAAAGATCTCCAAGGTCTTCCAGTCCAACCGTCCACCTACCACCAATATTTCTTCACTAAACCATGTCCCATAGTACCTTATCTAAATGTTTCTTGAACACCTCCAGAGACGGTGATTCAGCCTCCTCCCTGAGCAGCCCATTCCAGCACCTGACAAACAAAACATTATTAGGGGCCAGTTTTCAGCTATCTTATTTTTTCACAACATCAGTGTTTCTTAAAACCCCAGAGATGTAGGTGACTGCACCTAAGAACAAGTAAAGACACCTGAATATTTGGTTTATACCCAGCTAACCACGTGTTGCATAAATACTGCAATCATAGAGGCAGACAGTCATGTATCAGCATCGCATCCTAGGCACTCCAGTTTTAAACATGCAAATCTTTATTACACAGTTAAGAACAACAGATGCAGTCTTAAACTTGACAGGTATATATTCAGGCAAAGTCAAAAAAAAGGACAAAAAGGAGAGAGAGATATTCAACAGGGAAGGGTGGATGTTCATTGTAAAATAAAGGGTGACATGAGCCTCCCAGGTTTCTCGAGCTGAAAGTACACACAAGACTTATTCTTGCCACCTGCTCATATCTAGACACAAAAATGAGGACAGGAGTCAGTACACCTTGACGGCACCATCTTGTAATGCCTCAAAGGAGTAGGTTGTTCTCAGACTTCCCTCTGACAGTAATTGTCATGCTAGAGACTGACTTTATAATTATCTTATGCTCTTTTTTCCCCTCCTCATCTAACCACACACAAAAAACTGGCTGTTGATTAGAACTTTATTCAAGCATCCCTTGGTATCCAACTCATCCGAAGCATGAGGAGGTAATTTAATTTTCATTCTTCCAATCTCACAAGCTACCCTCCTGAGGACAGTAGAAAAGGAAACGGTCTGTGGCTCTCAGCTGTTTTCCTTATTAACTTAATGACAAAATAAATAGATAAATGAATAAATAATTAAATAAACAAATAAATGAGAGATTAAATATGAACAACTGCTTGCCCCAGTCTGATTCTCATTTTCTTATGCTTTCTTTGCACCTAGAACACTACTTTCCACTTGGTTACCAGTCCACTGAATGTGCCCTTTGTTATGCAGAAGTACCAGCAGACCCCAGCTGGTCACTAAAACACCACACACATTACCAACAGTAGGGTGGAGAGGTCATAAACCCTTGTTTTAATGAAGAGAAAGTAGCACCTTTGGTGGGAAGATGGAGGAAATACCAACAAAATCAAACCACATAAAATGCTGGTTCAAACTCAATCAGCAGTTACAGGATCTGACTGTCCCAGATTCATCCAGAAAACACCCCCCCCCAGATATCTCAAGCCATTAAATAACTGGAAGTAATGGTGAAAGTGCACTGAGGACACAAAACTGCTTTCATATATATTTGACTGTACAAGAAGAACATTTTACCTGTGGAACTTTTTCACCAAATCCATTCCATGTGGACATGCAAAACAGATTTGCTTTTATGACCATGGAATCAAAAAGGTGTTTGTAGGAAAGACAGGGCCATGAGCTATGTATGCTGTTCAGTCCTGTAGGCTGTGCCAAATCCTGCTGTAGCCAAGCAGACTATGCTTAAAATTCTTTTTTTCAGTTCTCAAAAAGATGGAAAGATGTTTGTTCCAAATGACTGAGTGAAGCCTCTAAACTGAAAGCTGTACCATAGGGAAGATCGTAATCCTCTTATTGAAATACCATTCTTAGGATTTGCAAAAACTCTGTCGGAAGGCATATATAAGGTCACTGCTTGATTAATGCAAATTGTGGTGGTTTTTTCCCCTCTAAAATTGCTGCAATAACTTCAGAACAGTGCATTATCGTCTATGATTACAAAAATTGAACTGTGTTTCGGTGCCTTCTGGGTTTCAAGCACTAACTGACAAGACCATGCAAGTAAACATTAATCAGCAAAAAGCAACTGCTGCTGAAGTAGACTTGAAGTGCTCTTGACTTAAGATGTAAATAGCATCTGAGGTGACAGATCTGATCTGTACTGATAATTAGAATTGTGCATGTTTATAGAAGAGTCAGAGACATCTTCATGACACCACTGGCTTAATAAGGGATTTAATATTTGTTTCAAGTTTTGGAAAGCAAATAAGAACTTCAAAAAAATACACAAAGACTAAGTATCCACAGAGAGAATAAACTGAGGCCTTCTAAAAGCACCTTTGAGATCAGCAGGCTAACCTTAATTGAATTTTGATTTTTAAGCCAGACCTGCAACTCTTAGAAAGCTGTCTAACACCCATGCATTTGGTTCACTCTACCACAAGATTTGTCCATCTCTTTTACAAAACAGACCAACTACCAACTCTTTAATGGACCTAGTAATCAACTAACCAGCTAATTACCATGAAAACAAAAATCCCATATGTCTTTATGTTCTGTAACAGGGGCTATTTCCTGATATAAGTCATTGACAGAAATCTCAGTTTGATGGTATAAGAAACTGCCTTCTCCCCTTCAGGAGAATGAATACAGACTTCTGAAAAAAAAAAAAAAATCAGCACCAATTAACCTAAAAAGAAAATGTCTGTTCAAAAAGGCTAGCTTGAACATACTATTATGAGGAAATTAATTTCCTGAAATTTATAGCCTCTTGTAAAACCTGTAGATGCACATCATGGCTTAGATTAACTTTATTTTAAAGTGATATTGCACAGAATGAAGGAGTTGTAGTTCCTTTAATATCTTTTGGGCTTGGTGCTTAGCATTAACCAGGTTTTATGGACAGAAAGAATAGCCAACTAATTTAATCTCTAGTCACTCACCTCATCGTTGGTGACTGCTTAGTATGAAGTGAATTAATAACATTATTAAAAACTTCAAATGACAAAGCAGTAGAAACACATGTGTTTTAATTTCCCTTCTAGCTGCAAATTACAGCTCCTCCACAATGGCTGGCTCTCTCTAAGCTGACATTTTCTATTATCCATACATTCTCCCTCCAAAACACATACTGCCTTAATTTACACTTAGAGCTCTGTTAAACCCCACAAGGTTTGATGTTGCTTGCAAGGTCCCAACCGGCCAACGACTCAGCCCCTGCTCTGCAGTGACTGCTGTTTCAAAACCATGTGTATTGAGACATATCTTTTCAAATGTGCATTTCTGACAAATGTATTTCAATTATTTTCTCACACTGGACACCTCATTCCTTTTCCAGCCTCGATGTACTTGCTCATCAGGAACTAGATGCAAACCTTAGACAGTGAATATCTGTAACACCTTGGTGGTATAACTGAGAATACAGAAACTTGGTAGATTTTTTTGGAGCATGTATCATTTTTAAGTACATCTTCTTGGCACTTATTCTGTAAAGGCACAACATGCCATGAAAACAGCTCAGTTCCCAAGTGTTTGCAGTGACAGTTTGAACCTCAGTCCCTGGCAATGCCAGGTGTGAGTTCTTGATGAATCATCTAGTACTTTTGTTGCTGATTACAACAAGATCAAGATTTCATGTGAATGCTGGTTGGTTAACGTGATTTAAAATGTGAACAGAATTATGAAAATGATGAGCTATTACAACACTTAGCAAGTTACCTTGCAATAAGGTCACCCCACAATCTTAAAATCTTTCACAATCTTGTGAAAATTCCGTCTCATCCCAGGGCAACTGCCCATGGGGACTTCATGTCTTTGTTAAGGAGGACAACTAGAAGTAATAATTACCCTGCGATTTAACATAAGTCCCTTGGAACCTGTATCATAATTCCCACAACAGGGTGCACTTTATGTGTGTGGAGAATTCAAGCCTTTGGAAGCTGGCAGGCCAGAGAGATGGACAGTGGGGCAAGCAGAGGAAGCCACAGAGCAATGAAGGCCACACAACACCTTGGTGCAGACGTGCAAAGAAAACAGAAGTGGAGTCAAGCTCCACAGATGGGGATTTGTCAGACTAGGCCACAGTCGTTCAACAGTCCTTCAAAGGCCCGCAGCCAGGGGAGGCCTCTCCTTTCATTTCCTTACTTCAAGGACTTAAGCAATACTAGCCTTTATATACAAACGCTACTAAGAGCTTGAGAACACAAAACACTGCGAGGCAATTCTTGAAGGTTTTATGAATCCTTTAAGAGCAGAACACAAAGATCTATCAGAGCAGGCACCTTGCCAGATTAATGAGAAACCTGTGTCTGTAGCTCAGTAAGGCACTTCAGCAGGATCTGGTTGCCATTAAATGAAATACAGTGCATTCTGTATAGAAAGTCTGACAATAAATATATTCCCATTCAAGAACAAATTGCAACATAATAACAAAATTTAACAATTTCCATGGCAAAAAAAAAAAAAAACCCTATTTCCTAGCTTATGCAATCACCAACATTTCACTAAATATATAAGACTACTTAACGCAGTGCTTTCTAGTTTACACTTGAGAATTCCAGGCATTTTCACCAACAACAGATGTGACACATGAGATTTAAGCTGTCTGACTAGCACAGCAGCACGGTGATGGCAACAGTAAAAACGTCAAGGAGCACTGCATCATGTTCTTCCTCCTTTGGCTACTGACTTGGAGTGCTGATGTCCCAGCTGAGGCCTGGGTCCCTGTTTGTGTGGAAAAGCAGAGCTGTCTGCAGACACAGAGTGATGCCCACAGCTTGGCATGGGCCTGTTTGTACACTGATGGCACCAACTGGAAGGAGCTTAGCAGCATAGGTCTGCCAAGGGGAAACTGTGGCAGCACACGGCCTCCCTCCACCAGGCATATCAGCTAGAGCTACATATGATGATATGGCCTCTTCAGTAAGATCTCATTCAACAGAAAATGAACACGTGCCAGCACTCCTATTCAGTGCTTCGTATGGTTCGTGCTAACTGATGGGACAGTGAAAGTATCAGTAAACACCAATGAGAACATTCTTTTGCCTAAAAAGTAAGTCTGGGTCCAAACAGAGCCAATTACACGAAGACCACAGAGCATCAGTCTTAAGAATTTTCCTAATAGATTTCAAATGAGATTCAGCTTGTCTCGGATTTCACAATGTCAGCTTTGGCACTGACAGCTGAAAGCATGGCACATCAATCAGTATTACCAAAAATGTTGACTGTCTAAAAGGAAGTTAGGCAGACACTTCTGTGCTTCATTTATGGTGCAGTTCTCAAAATTACATCCGAAGTTCAGAAAAAGTCTACTGGCAGAATTTTTTGGTGTCTTAGTTTCAGCTGTTTTTCTTCAGTGTCTGGTATGATGCCATGTTTTGATTTTAGGAGAAAAGCGATGTTAGTAACACACTAATGTTTCTAGCTGTTGCTGAGTAGTTCTGTACAGAGTCAAGGATGTTTTAGTTTTCTCAGCTTCTCTCCCACAGCTATGCTAAAAAAGAAAAATAATAGCTCCAGGTGGAATAAATAAAGATTCACTGGACAGAATGTATGCCTCTCTCCATCCATCCCTCCTGGATACTAAAACTTCCACCTCTGAGCAAATAGTATTCCTTCTACAGGAACCTTTGGTCCCCAGAAACAGGGTTAGATGGAGGCCTGCAGCAGTCCAACTGACAGCATGCTGTGAGTACTTGTAACTTTAGGCAACTGCTCCTGGACTGGTTACAAGCGTGAGCACTGTTTACAAGCTCCTGCTGCTGTATCCAGCTCCTTCCTCCCCAAGGACAGTGTGCTGGATCTGGGACAGGCAGGAGTGTATGCATGACACATACACTGTCATCTACACTAACACAGACTTGAAAGAAGATCTCCTTGAACCAGAGGGGCTTAGCTTGTACAGGTAAAGATACTCTGGATGCAGACTATTGGACTATATACAGTCTGAGTGTATATAAATATCACAGAATGAGGTACATATAGGGTCTCATTACTCTGCACAGCTATGACTAGGCAGAACCTGTTTCATCCATTCTGCAATCTCTTTGGCTGGCCTGGCTCTGAGGAGCTCATCCAGGAGCACCTTCTGAAGTTAGGTCCTCAAACCTCTGCCACTTTTAACCCTATCCTTGTCAAAGCATTCACATGCTTTAGACAAGCATTTAACAGGCTTCAGTCGCAGGCTGGATCAGCAAGCCACCTTACTTAGAGAAATTCAGCTAACAGCTAGGCTACCTGTATTGACAGGCGGCTTCATCATCGCTTCTTGTATTCCTTTTATTCCATAAAAAGTACATCTAGAGAAAACGGAAGACTGCAGTAATATTAAATCACTGGTCTTCAGTATGGTAAAAGCTTTAATGGCAAGCACTGCTGAAAGATTTGGAGAAATAACAGGATTTTTGCTTGCACAGTTTACTGTTCCATATTTCAGCCTGACAGAGAGATAAGAAAATAGAAAAGACAGTAAAAGGTAAACAGAAAGCTCAGAGGAAAGTTAACTTACATTTTTGTTCTGATGAGACTGACACCCAGGAAGAAGGAAATTTAAATACCTTTTCTTAAAGATACTATTTGTATGTGCTGCAGGCATACAGTGTCAACTGGAATGGGATCCTTTGTTCAGCCTGGAGAAAAGAAGGCTGCGGGGTGACCTCATTGCAGCATTTCAATACCTAAAGGGAGCCTCCAGAGGGGAGGGGAATCAACTCTTTGAAAGGGTAGATAACTGTAGGACAAGGGGAAATGGTTTGAAGTTGAGGGAGGGGAGATTTAGGTTGGACATCAGGGGGAAATGCTTTACAGAGAGAGCGGTGAGGTGCTGGAACAGCTGCCCAGAGAGGCTGTGGATGCCCCGTCCATCCCTGGAGGTGTTCAAGGCCAGATTGGATGGGGCCCTGGGCAGCCTGGTCTGATATTAAATGGGGAGGTTGGTGGCCCTGCCTGTGGCAGGAGGGTTGGAGATTCATGATCCTTGAGGTCCCTTCCAACCTTGGCCATTCTGTGGTTCTGTGTGATTAGAGATTGTTTGGATTTGGGGATTTCTGCATCTTGTTAGCTGCCTTCTGTCAAGCGTGCTGTGGCCACACAACTCATCCTGAGTACTTGTAACACAATTTTCTTTAAATATATATATCCTCTTTTCTATCCATTGCTCACCAACAGGAGTTCAGGAATACGCTGCATACCTGCCATTTGCTATGAAACACAAGCTAATATACTTTATACACAGTGTAGTCAGTGGCACGCAGTATAGCAAGGCATACATAACCACGATGAACCATTCCTAATAAAATCAGCCAGTGTTCTGCTAATCCAAAACAAATGGAAACGTCTTTCAGGATCAGTTTGTTACTCATAATGCTGAGAGGGCATTAGAACACTCAGAATATTCACGGCACAAAAACTACAGGTGAAATTACTGATTTCATGACTGTGCTGTCACGCTTCTAAAGAATTAAACATCAATGAAGTGGATCAAATGCCTTTTACCAAAAGCATTAAAAATAAAAATGTTTGTGATATTTGGTAAGTCACCAGAAAAGGTCAAGTGTTTCATGCAAAACAAACAGTTATTAACAAGTCTTATGCCAGACTGTAGTTATTCACATTTAAAGATAATGCAGTAGGGCAGGTCTCTCCCTTTATTACACATGTTCAGTTTTGTTAAAACCTTTTTGTCCTGGTTACTGCATCTTTGGGCTTCTCTCAGCTGCCTCCATTAAAACACAAAAAAAACTGGCTGCTTTGGATTTGCTGCTTTCTCTAAGCTGGGTGAACTAAACACGTCCTATCTATCTGGCAAGAGGTGAGAAATGATGTACAGTCTCAGAAAGCCACAGTGAGATTATATGGTGGGACTCG
This sequence comes from Phasianus colchicus, assembly GCF_987193195.1. NCBI lineage: Eukaryota > Metazoa > Chordata > Aves > Galliformes > Phasianidae > Phasianus > Phasianus colchicus. The sequence continues at coordinate 2,695,397 of NC_143445.1, forward strand.
AGACAACCACACACCATGGGCAGTGGGCTCTGAGGTCACTGCAACACCTGCACCCATCCTCCTGCCATTCTGAGTTTACCCAAAAGAAGCAGCTAGTTAGACCTATATCCAAACAAAGTGCAAGTTGGTTTTGACATGCACTTAGACCTAGAGTACACTAAGGCTACAGCAGCAGCAAACAGCCAGCAAGCATAGCCTGTATCTGCCACTCCACAGCCACACCGTAGTGCAAATGGACATCCAGGCTGGACACTCTGGTGCTGTGAAGCTCTAAGACCCCCTTGGGACAGAGAACCCCTGCAGCTCATGAAGTTTTGGGGTTGATCTGCAGCAGCAAAAAGGGACTTGCTGAGTCTGAGCTGAGCCACCCACATCAGCAGTTCTGTGCCATATATACCAAAGGAAAGCTGTAAACTCTGTCTCAGTGACATTTTCAGTGTTATGCAGTTTGAGTCACCAGTTATTTCTCCTCTCCCTTGTTTATTGCCTCAATAACCCACGAAGGAAAGGTGAAAGGCCAACAATGGAAATACTGAATATTAAAAAGGTTAAAGTATACGATTATAAGTGCATTAAAAGTTTATAGTTCTGCTACTGACTATGCTGGGGATATAAATGATGTTGTCTTGTTCTCATGACAACAGAGAGAAAGCAGGACAAAGAAATCTCTTCTTGTGGCAAAGACTAAGGGGAATCAAGTGTCGCAAATTTAACTCTTTCTGTTTATAATCTGCAGGTTGGATATCTCCTGAGATAAATCAAATGTGCAGCTGGGATGAGAGGTTTAAATAGCCTTTAGTGACACTTCAGACTATCGATCACCTCATGTATATTGTTCAAATTTTGAATGTTTTTGGATATCTGAATGTCAGATTACCTACCCGCGGCGGTTAAAGAGGATTAATACCTATCTTTCTGATACAACAGATAATGCATTCCCTTTGTCTTTTTGACCATTTTATTTTTACGGGGGCACAGACAAGCCGCTTGAGGTACTGAGTTCAAAAGGCACTCTATATCCGAAGTGTCTGACACTCGACGAGGAACAAAGCCTGCAAGAAGTGCTACATAAAAGGGCACAGAATACGCAGGACTGTGTTATTATTACTATTAATCACTCACCCAAGAAAGTATGTTGAAGTAAATAATCTAAACTACCCCTCCCTCTCCTCCTCGCCCCCCCCTCCCACCCCCCAAAAGGATCTTAGTTCCTATAGACAGAAAAATCAGTTAATTTATGTAAAAGTCATATTGAACTTTAAAATTATCTGAATCCGACATTCTAAATATTACAAAAAATTCTGGTTAATCACACTCACTGGATTCTTCTTGTTGTAAAAGAGCCCAGAAACAAAAATACCTCTAAGACTACCATAAGATTACTTAAGAGTTTTGCCATCTCCATTTATTTATACATTTAAAATATTTAATAACAATTTCATTTGTATTTCAAGTAGCAACATGATGTACGCATACCAAAATAGCTGAAAAATGGTAAACAACTCATCTCAGATTTTGATCAAGTACCTGAATGCCACATGATATTCTGACCAAGCTAACTCTATTCGATGTCATATAAAATGGATTGCAGATAACAAAAAGAATTACAGAATTCATTTTCAGTGAAAAACCATACTGCAGTGCGAGGTCTGCAATGATAAGCTGATGCTAATCAATGTATTTTATTCCACCATGATTCACTGAAAGGTCAGCAAGTGGTAGATGGTGCAAGAGATGCAAAATATAAATTCTGGGAAGTTGTGCAGAGCAATTTGATTATTTAGAACGATAGACCCAATGAAAGCTATTCATTTAAATCACAAAGCATTTTAGCCCTAAACTGTATTTTAGCCCTGCTGTGTACTTAACACCATCAGACACACTGAGAAGACACTATGCATTAGAGAGCTGTTAAGTTGATTCTAAGAGTAATGATGTCCTAAGAGTGAATAGCAGATGAATGTTCCTGCCCCAAAATGCTGCTGGAGGTCTGGGATGATCACAGGTATATAAAACAGTGGCAGAGAGGAACTGATAGATTTTTAGACTTATATATAGCAGAGTTCAAACAGCTATCAAAATACTACATCAACTTTTCATGCCCACATTTTCAAAACAGACTTTTTAAGTAAGTGAGAAAATTTCAAAGGCTGTGGAAAAGCCTTTGGAAAGCAAAGTAATTTGGAAAAGACAAGAAGATAGATCAGCCTGAGGGAAAAAAATATCTAATACTCAAAACCCCCAATTTGGTCAAGGAAAGTAGAACAAGAAAATTTAGGAGAGAGTTGTCCCTGACAAATTCAAACTCTCCTTCAACACTGAGGGTAATTAATGGTTAGAAAAAGAACAAAAAAAGAGAAAGCTTTGCTAAATTCATGTCATCTCACCAGGAGACTGTGCTGGTTTTGGCAGAAGCGGGGCAGGGGAGGGACAGAGCAGAGTCTAATCATGACTAGAAAATGCATTATACAGAGCATATGTTTCAAGAGCCTATTCTAATTTTCAGCATAAATGAAAAAATACATTCACTGAAGACAGGGATTATATAAGACAAGTATATAAGACATGGGGGGATCTTAATGATCCTAACTACACTTTTTTATTTTTTAATGAAGGTTTGGGCAGTGCACTGCTGTTTCAGGAGCCATCAGAGATAGCTACACATCAAGCTCTTGTCTCCCCACAAAAAATAAACTGAAAGATGCACCCTGACTCCTAATAACATTGCTCACTTTCAATCCAAATGACTGCCAGCAGCAGTGGAAAAGTCACTGAAATTTAGTTGGAGCTAATTTAGTCAGATGTTAGACAAAGGTTGGAGAAGCTGGAGTGCACAGATCTCTTAACTTCCTGCTCATCATCCATTACTTTAATATTTGAAGCAATTCGAACTTTGGCTCTTGCACAGCCTCTTCCATGCCACTACACCAAAATTATATGGGATAAACCTCCCACTCCAGCCAAGTTTCACCCTTAAAAACATGAAAAGCCCAATTTTATTGCACCTTGAGGAGCACCATACAGCAGGATGTGGGCTCTCACGTGAAGTACTGTGGTAAAGCCTCTTGTTCCCAGAGGGGACCCATGGCCTCAGCCATCCGAGGGATGGGCATCACCTCTGAACGGGTACTGACTGCTCACAGACTCACAAGGATGCACACATAACTAACTGCACACAGCAGAGTTTTCCAATGCCGTCATCTTTCGTGACATTTTCTAACACCCCTGAGGTCTCAGTGTGTCTCTGCCTATGTTGGCCCCACCAGCAGCATAGATTATCATTTGCCCTCACCAAAATGGCTGCCGCCACACGAAGCTGCCAGACCCTGCGCAATTCTGAGCTCCACTTTGTGTGCAGGACCAGCAATACTCCTCAGCTAGAAAGGCTCACTGGCACTGCATTTGATTAACACTACCCTCCAAGCAAGCATATTTTAGGCTTAAAGCATAACAGATCAGAGTCTTTCTGCTGCTCTCAGGCTCTGCATCTCTCCCAGCTCCTCCCACCACGGCCTGCATACCAGCAACACCTCTCAGGACTGACTCCCCCGCCCCAAACAGCCACACACAATTCAGTTCTTTCAAAACCTCATTCAAAATAAGCTCCTGCCCTCCCATTTGAAATGGGTTAATCTATATTGATGCTCACTGTCACTGGGAGTTGCACGGTATCTTCCGACTGAAGGAACTTCACTTATGCACAGGTTCCATGTGTGAAAACAAGGATTCTTTTCAACATGAACCTGAGAGGCAGAACAGTGCCAACTGTTTATTACAGGGCAGTGATTCCACTGGATTCACCTTGCTCCTTCAAAGAGGACTGTTTAGGAACCCGGATGAGATGTATCATGACTCAGTTCTGAGGAGAGAAAATAAAGTAACCCTGAGCAGTATCCTGAGCAGCTACCTCTACCATAACACTGTAGCAGACATAATATAAACTTTATATTACGGAACTATGAGAGGTATGCAGTCAAAAATTGCATTGTAATACCCACAAAACTAAAAACATCTAAAATGAAATACAGATATAAATAGAAAGTTCCACTGCCAGTTTAGTTAAAAAATATATATAAAAAATGAGTCATTGCATATTTTAGTGAGGGATTTTTCTGATAAGATCTTTACAAAAAATGCTGTTGATGTAGCAGTCACACTTGCAAACATTTCCTTCAGGTAGCTGATGTGCTTGAATCATGACTTTGCTTCTCAGAAAGTGAAAATAGTTCAATAAAAGGAAAAAATGAAAGTAAAATAATATTTTGAGAGAAAAGTGTTCCCTGCTCATAATACTAAGCTGCACAGAAATCCCTGCATTTTTGTCTTATTTTTTTAAACATCAAACATGCTTTTCTTTATCTGAGGTTTTTGACAGGAGAAGAAGGAAGAAGTGCAAATCAGAGAATTTGTTTTGCCTGGAATGATCAGACAGGTGTATTCAAACCCATGAACTCTCCAGAAGTGTTACATACTGAATGTTCCATGCAATGCTTTCTTGCCAGAGCAATGCACAGTTACAGAAAAAAGAAGCAGGTTCACACAGCACATCCTTACTGGTTGGTCTACCCCAGCCACTGAAACAAAGAGAGAACAGCATGGCTTTAGCTGTTCCCCCTCTATATCCCTGCTGGCTGACTCTGTCATGCTGCACTGGAAACAGAAGAAATTGAAATTCCCTACACCACTGTATCTGGAAGTCTGGATCAGCTGGTGCCCATTTTCATCCTCCGTACACTATTTTCCCTTTGAATTTAACCAGGAGACGGCAGAGACTTCTCAACTGAAGGTAAGGTAAGTGAAAGGCAAGCTCAATTTTAGGCATAGTTTCATGCTTGTTTAAAGGAATGAAAAAGGAATAATTCTTGGGCATGTTGATGAATCAGCAAGCAGCACAGATGAGAGTTCTGTTTGCTATGCCAGCTGGAAGAATAAAATTTTGGCACAAATTATGTTCAGCTCACTCTCTTTAATAAAGCACATTTACAGAGGGCTGAGAATATAGGCATCATTCACAAAGCTCTCTCCTCACCCACAGGTCCATCAGAGGTCTACAACTGTCCCTCGGATTGTTTTTTGAAACATAAAGAACCTCATCATACAAAGCACCCACTCATCATTGGTTCTGACAGATGAAAGTCTGAGGAGTCTAAACTGTATGACCTAGGGAGTGACTGCAAGCTCAGAGTGAGAAACAGAAGACTCATGTATGGATTTACAGGGGAGAAGTAGGCCTGCTTTCTTTGGAAGCATGCAGCTGTGTAACAGGCCTTATAAGTTTATGGCTGAATGACAAAAGCATAGAAAAGATGCAGGTTTACAGTGCCTAAGAAGGAAGCTTTCAAGCATAAAAAGCACAAGAACACAAGTTTTCTTCAGTTGTGTCAGTGGCACAGCACCTGCTGCTAAAACAAGTGCTTGTTTTTGTCGCCAATTGTTTGGTATGCTGTAACAGCGATAGATGAGTACTTATCATCAGCATTTTAAGCTGCTCATTATAGGAGTCTGTCCCATTCGTGCTGCACTGTGTCATTTTAATTAGAGTGTCCTGCTGCTCTGTCAAGCATATTAAAACACCAGTTACAAGTTTTTCCATTTACTCTTTACCTGAAGTTACACTGTGCACACAACGCAGGGATTGGCTATGAGGTTGCAACCTACAATTTGTGTGCCATGTAAGGGATGATTATGTCCAGAGGATAGCTCTGAAGAAGGATATAATTCTCAAGTGAAAAGCAGACACCAAATCTTTCTTTACCAATGAAGAAACACGTACAAGTTTCACATAAGTCAACTGTTGGTATATTTAAATGAATGCTATCTTTTGAATTTTCCTCCCTGCCTTAGAAATGCAATGGCTCTGCCTGAAAAGAGAGAAATAGGATTGTTTAAAAACAGTGGTTTCTGTTGAACACATGCAACAAACTTTTGCCTCAGTCTTGACTATTTCCTGCTCATTTGGAATTACGTTCCTGCAAACACAGTCAAGAGACCCTCTAAGAAACCATTTACAGCTATGGGCTGGGGAGGGTCAAGATGTAAGCCATGCTTCTGTAAATCTTGCCTCTTCTTGCTCAGACACTACCTTATGTCCTCTATTTCCAGTGGCTGATTCTAGCTAAACCAAAAGCAGCTTTCAACTTTCCTTTGTCAACAGCATACTCTTGAGAATACAAGCTCTTAGCAGCACATAAGTTCCCATTTCCCAACATCTCTTTGTGGTGAAATCAAGAAGTGTTTGCAAGCCTGAAACACAACACAGCGTTTCCCTATTGTGACAAATGTTTTCTCTTGATGTTATTAACTAGAGCCTTCAAAGACCATTATTACAAAACACCTAACAAATGTTATCACTGTCAAACTAGGGAAAAAGGTGAACTGGAAGGAAACGCCTTGAAGGTACTTTACATAGCACTGTCAATATAAATTTGTATGTATATTTCTGAAAGCAGAGTACTTGGCACCACGGATGCTTTTCCACTGTTCTCATTAGGAGTTAACCTGAAACACACAATGTCTTTAAAGGTGATTTTCATAGCATGGGAGCTATTGATCACAGATCTACAGCCAGTCCTTACAAGAAAAAGAGCATGTATGGTCATTCCAGGTGTCACTCCAGACAGCAGCCACCTACTGTAAGTGTCCCACACGGACAGCAGTGTCTGCTGCTCTGTTAGAGATCTGCCATCAAAGCAGCATGCTGAAGAGCAGCTCAGGGCTGCCCTGCTGGGCAGTCAGTGTGTGCCTGCTTAGACTTTGGAGCTGCCTACCATCACCCTGCAGCACCAGAGAGCACAGAGCTGGGTCCAGGCACCGGTGCTGCTTCTTGGCAAAACAGGCAAGTCTGCACAACTTGTGGGCTGCCATAGTTCAGACACCTCCAGTGCCAGTGACCACTAAAGCTAACTAAGCTATCTAACTTGCTAGATACTTTCCTCTGTTTACAAAACAGAGTAAGCTACCCACTTTCAGGGCTTCTTAAGTGTATCAGTGTATAGAGTTAGCATCCACATTCTGGCTCATGGACTGGATGCTTGTAAACAGAGGCATAACACCCAGTCAGGAATTATATTTACTTCCCAGCTTGTATGAAGATCAAAAGCAGCACAGCTCATTCAATGTGGCATATAAAACAGGGTTTTACTGCATCCCAATCCATTCTTTTGTCCAGCATCTTATAACCTTCCTGTTGTGGATAATACCCCCTTCTGTATTGAACACTCCTCTCACCATGGATTTTTACAGCTTCTGTGGTATTCAGAATAGAGGAAAAAATTAAATATTGATAATTCAGCTTATTGTATAAATGACATTTGAAAAAATCTCCTGTGCTAACCATTACAAATGCATGTAACTGTTGCAATGATGAGTTATTCCTATGTATATTCTCCAAATATTTTTCTCCTGTGTGCTGAAAGTTTTAGCAGAAGAAATGCTAAAATAGCAACAAAGTACACCCCAGTGTGTCATTTCAGCTAGAAACACCCCCAGGCTATCTCCAGCAGCACATACCTAGAAAGATCAGCTGCAAAAGCAAGTTCATCGCTATCATTCTGAGGTCAGATAGCTGCAAATCCTGGAACTCAACTCCGCAAATATCCAGGGCAAGTTTTGTGGAAACATAACTGCAGGAAATGAAAACTGGAAAGAAGAGATACAGCAGACTACATCGCTAATTTAAAAAGTATTTTTTGTGATAGCACTGTAACTGCTGGCATTTTGGACACTTGGCATCAGCCTGGACTAAACTTTCAGTTCTAAGGCCAGTCTGTCTGTGCCTTCAAAAAAAAAGTCACCTTTATATGAAGCTACGCTCACAAACTTACTGCAAAGCATGCTATATAAGAACCTATAAAAAGAATAAATATGACCTGATGTATTTGTAGAGCACACCTGCATGACAACATACCTAACCAAGCGTGAGAACTGCTGGAGAGATCACATGAGGAATCATCAGTCATTAGGCTTCTTCTGCACAACATTCAAGATTAGGCACCAAAGGGTGTCTAATCACCATTGTGTCACATGTTTTTTATTAAACTATTCTCCACCTACTGAAACTGTGTGCTCACACAGAGCTCAGGGACAGGCTTCCAGAGCACTGCTCTCATTCTTAGTGCAACCAGAAGCCATCAGAAAGCTTCCTGAGCCTTGTTTCTCCTCATTTCTCTCAGCTGCCTTCTCCATTTAGGCTGGAGGTTTTGACTTCTAAATTTTCACATCCCTTTAATGCAGTCTTGGGTAAACAAGTTCTTTAAAATACCTTACAAAAATTCTCTACTGATCATTCACTTTATAACTACACTTAACAGCAAAGCATAATATTTTGTATGTGCATTTCGCTAACCTTAATTCTAGTTGACAAGAAAAACTTTCAAAATACAACTTTCTATTTGCACAACTCTGTCAAAGAAATACATATTGTAGTGACGTGTAAATTGATAAATGATCCAAAGCGAAGAGGCTGTTCAACAGCAGGCTTATTGAAAAATTCACCTCTGAGTGAACTGAAATCAAAACAAATAGATATATACTTGTGAAAGGTATACAATTGCTGCACTTTGAAACCTTATTTGACAGCTCCTAGAAAGCTGATGTATGTGTAACCATGAGGTTTTATAAGAATAGCGGGCTGTGGCTGGTGGTGAGAAGAGTGAGGTGGGAAGGGATGGGCTGCATGTCCAGCATCCACGGTGCAGAACAGCATGATTTACTGCTGGAACTCAGATGAGTCCAATTCCCCCCAGTAAACAACCACCATCTCACAGAGCGCTGCCACCCAACATGGCCTCTTCATCAACTTGTACCAACAGTGATACAAATTGGGCCCTTGGGACTGACAGGAGATCCAGTTCAGAATTCAACATTCCAGATAGTTCAGGATTAAAAAAAAAAAAAAAAAAAAAAAAAAAAGTTTTTGCTGATATTCAAAAAAGAAAATGACCAAAGTGATGGGTTCTGGTGGGTCTGTGACAGACTGGTTACAGACACAACACTGACCGGACTCCAGAGTCAGCATTTGAATGCTTCCTTCATAAACACCAGGAAATAATCATTATAGATCAGGAAAACTCCAGATATATAATAAAAACTCCAGATATATAATGTAGAAGATATCTGCAGGTCTATTCATGCCACAAAGCTACCAGAACACACTGTAATACTTGCTGTGATTCCATGCACATCTGCTGATTGAGACTTCTGTTCTTACCCTTTACAAGGCAGGCTTTGATAGGGAATGTCTTCTTCCATAAATTATGTATTTTATATACTAGCTATGATTGCTTTGTAAATTACAGACACTTCTACTTCCTCAAATTGTAAATGAATCCTTCACGTAAAGCATACATTTCCTTCTGCAAAAAATGTATTGATGAGACAGTAGTTGCAGTTGATTGGGTAGTCTTGTTTTCAACAGTGTATTGGAAAAGCATTTAAAATAGAGGATCTGTGATCTAGCTAGTCCTTTGAGAATAAGCAGGAGTATGGCTCTTCTCCAAGGTAGCGACAATAGGACAAGAGGGAACAGCCTCGAGTTGCACCAGGAAAGGTTCAGGTTGGGTATTAGAAAAAATTTATTCTCAGAAAGAGTGGTTAAGCATTGGCACAGGCTGCCAGGGAGGTGCTGGTGTCATCCTTCCCTGGAGGTGCTTAAGGATAGGTGTAGTACTTAGGGACATGATTTAGTGGGCAGTATTGGTGGTAGCTGGATGGTTGGACTGGATGATCTTAAAGATCTTTTCCAACCTTCCATGATCCCGTGAAAAATAATATGACCACATTTGTGGCATACTCTGGCACGGTGGATTAGCTCCTTGTAATGGAGGACAAAGGCTAAAAGAAGAAAAATACTATACAGTGTAAACCTGACACATTGAAAATTCTCATTTGTAACAATCTGAATTGCAAACCAGAGTCGGAAAGCAAAAGTATGCATTGCAGTACTTTATACATTTATTTTGCTACTTATGCATAGACCCAAACGTGATTTCTCATTAATGTTCCACTCTGCAGTTCATGCAAAGCAGTGATTCAGGAAGAAAATTGAATTTCTAAAAACAGTACTCTGGAGTTGAAGGTTTCAGGCTGAATTTTGGTAAGCTGGATGTCTTTCCCAACGAGTATTTCAATCTGGCACTAACATTAAGGAACTGGCACAGGATGCCCAGAGAAGTTGTGGATGCCTCATCCCTGAACACGTTCAAGGTCAGGTTGGATAAGGTTTTGGGCAGGCTGGTCTAGTGGGTGGCAACCATGTTCACAGAAGGGGTTTGGAACTGAATGAACTGTGAGGACCCTTCCAACCCAAGCCATTCTATGATTCCATGAACTCACAAAAGAGAGAGATGTGTTGTTTCCATTTGTTATTGTCTTTTTATGACTATTATTATTTTTTATTTTTCTCCCTTATCTGGAAGCAATGCGTGTACAGTTGTCTTCTGAAGACTCTGCACTGTGCCTCTAACCCCTCAGCATATAGAAGATAAGGCCACCTTCTCCAGGGCTATGGTGAAACACTACTTGTTACTAGCACATTGCTTGTTTGTGTGAAGAGTCCAGAACTAGATCATAAGTCTTCACATAGCCTCGAAGATGAGGATGAAAATGTGAAATATATTACTGCACTGGGAAGAAGAAGGAAGAGAGATTATGGTATCAAAATACTAAATTATAATGATATTTAATTATTTGTGCACATGCAATAAGAAAACAAAGAAAGGGAAATAATAGTGTATATACTCAAAGTAGGAAGTCCCCCTTACCCCCCCCAGGGCATCACAGCAAGGGTACCACGGATAATGAGGCATCTGCTGATCAATGAGATGCTCTCAGCCTGCTCATTTATGCATTAATGAAATGTGTGCAGCAGTTCACTGAGCTGATAAAGATTCCCACAGGGGACTAGGTCCAGGGGAAAACAAATGATCAAAATGAACAAAAGTGATTAGAGGAAGAAAAAAAGACAATGAAATGCAGCTAGGGGAGAAGCCAGACCCAACAGAGTCAGACTGTTCCTTTCATCTCTGTGTGCCACCCTTCTTCTCTGCCAACTCATAGGGGATAGAAAAGTAAACATCCCAACACATAGATTTCAGGCTGTACACAGAAGAGCAGCCTGGATCCCACCCAACTTAAATCCTTTTAACAATGTCCTGCACAGTGGGTACTTCAGTATCAGAACACACTCCTTCTATCACTTTCTGAGACAAAGAACATCAAAAGCCTGGCTCTAGCTTCAGAAACCACAAGCCAGTTGAGTGCATGCATAGCAGTACTGCCACTTGGGAAGCAAACAGGACTGAATGGCTAATGCCACTCTCTGCAATACAAACAGCATCAACCCAAGTCCCTGAAGCCAGAAAACTGCTGTGCAGAACGTTACACTCAGTCCAACAACAGGCACACCACTCCCAAGGCCCCAGTGACTACAGCTGCCAGACTAGTCCGTGTTCAGTACTGCATGGCTTCAGCTTGTTTTCTGTTCCCACCTCCTACAAAAGAAAGTCTTACAGCCTCCTCCAACTTCTAGAAGAGAAAAGCCACGTAGCATATGATGTTTCCAATGGCAGCATGGATTCTGGATCCACTGTGACACAAATACCTTTGTGCTGCATGTGATGGAATCATGTTGCTGCATATGTGAGATGGGTCGCTTTGGAAACTGAGACATGATTAGAGATGGTAGACATATCTGCTAATGGTAGACACAATAGAGATGTCATGACTTCTCACAGAGGAGGACAAGGTCAGTAATTTTGATCACTGTCTATGTTCCAGCTAGGTTTCTGCTTGTTTAATTTCATTCATTAGCTACTGCCTGTGACAAGCAAGCAACAGTGCTGTGAAATATCATTTTACCACAACTATTCCAGCAGTAACTGGACTAATGATATACCAAAATAGTTTCCAAGTAATGCATGGCAATAAAAAGCACCTTAGAAGCATATGACCTTGTTATACATTGGACTTGTTTCCGAATATCAAGGTGTCTCGAGGTTGTGCCCTAACCTGCAGCAAAAATTATCAGGGATGTACCCACCAGCATGTATAAATTGTATGTAACGCGGAATCATTTTCAGCAGAGCATAAAGATAACAAATCTGCATGTGGAGGTTGCCAAAAGCAGTACAATTCATTTCACAATAAATAGGAGAGAAGAGCAATGTTCCCCATCTCTTCTTGATGAAGCGTTTTACAGCACCGTAGGTGTACACATTATGCATTGAATTGTGTGGCTTGCTTTCTTTCTTAGAGAGCTGTGCTTTGAAATAAATAAAGCACATCACACATACAGAGATGAAACCAATTTCTGAACTGTATCCTGAATGAATATGTGTGGCTTCCCAAATGAGAGAAATGGATTGAGGGAAGTGGAAACCAGAATAGCCAAAGTTACAAGGAAGGTGCTACTGGGACCAGCAAAGGGAGAATTTGCCTGACTCATCACAGAGACTTCCACAACTAAGTGAAAGTTAAGTAGCAGCTCCATTAATTCTTTATAGAGTTCACAAATCAATGTGAAATTTCATATGCTTTGCCGAGACATCTGCACCTTCACGTTTGGGAATATTTATGCACAGTTATATAGAGTGTGTAAGCATACAGAGAAAGATAAGGGCCCTTCTTCCCCATGCAGATTTGCATGAAGTCAAATAAAATTGATGTGGTATCTGGTAGGGAATGTAGGAGGATTCACAGAGCCATGCCACTGAACTTGTCAGCTAGAATACTTCATTCTGTTATTGGAAATCATTACGCTCACTTTCTAGAAGTCGCTTTGTATTTTGAGTGGTTTGTAAAGCAAATAGAAGTGCAAAAATGTGATGTATCTTGAGAATCAAACATTGGTTTCAGGTTCCTTATTAGGTTAATTACTCTTCCACCAGCAGCTGTATTTCTTCTTTACAAACTCTCTCAACACAGGTTTTTGTTATCACCTTCCATCAACAATCATATGTGGAGAACTAACAATCTTGCTTTCCTCAACTAAAGTTGAGGAAAACTCAAGATATTCACCATTTAGGGGACTACAGATAAGAAAATTTCCTTTATTCTCTCAGCTTCTCTGCTGCAAGCATACACTTCTGTGTATACTTTTGTCTTCTCTTTAAATAAATGCTGCCATAGCATCAGGAAGATATGGACAGTCAGTGGGAATGGCTAGGGAAATTTAGCACAAATTCAGCGCTCTTACCTCCTACAGGGGAGCACATGATGAAGACATGGACTTTTCGCTTTAGGAAAGGTCCTTTTGTGTTTCAAGGCTACCAGCTGTGACCCCAGATCTTACACCAATCTGTAGAGCTGTATTGCTTCTTGCAGGGGGATGGATACATACAGTACATATCTGCTTCATCATGGATAGCAACCTACACCAACCTGATTGCCCAGAGGAGCTCACCATCACACTGTGTTAACCAGCGAAATCAGCAATGCAAGTTTGGGACTTTTCCACATACCTGCCAGGCAGTAACGTGAACTTGAGCGCTTGGTGCTCAGTTTTCTTCAATTCTGGCCTCCCAGCTCAGAAGAACTGCAGTGCAGTCAGAGCTGTGGTTGTTCCCATGCTCATTTGAAGTGGGCTGGGGTTCTGGCTGAGATAAGAGTGCAGCAGGGTTTAAATGAGAGCAGAGCATGGTAATGACTAATACTGCCACTTCAAACCACACAACCTCCATTAATTTAATCATTACTGCAAGCAGAATCAGGACATTGAAAAATAAGTCACTTGAATTAGAATAAACTTTCCAAATTCTATGTTTCCATTTCTTTCTAATAAAGCTCTAGCTTGCTAAGAATATGCTGCAGCACAATGGAAAAATCTCATTTATAAAATAATGTAAAATCTATCTGGTGTGTGGGAAGAAGATAAGGGTTGTTTATCAACAGAAATAAAATGATTGAAATGGGAAATAAGATGCTGGATATCCTTCATTTGCAGACTGCACGGCTGCAATTAGCAACACAAAAAAGGTATTCAGCATTTCAAAAAATCTTAGTGCACTGATGCATCTTGCTAAAACTATCTGCAGTGAGAGGCTCCGTCTTAGAATACAATTAATTTTAAACACAAATTTGAAATTCATCTAAAGCATTTGTATTCTATATATTATGCATCGATTTCAACGATGTATATGTTCTGGATGCTTGCTCACAAGCATATATGTTTTATACTTCCCTGTGATAAGACTTCAGTCATTATTTTTTTTCTATTAAAAATCTATGTAGTTAATACCATTTTTTTTATTTGTTAGTTTCATTTATTTCAGCATGCATGAGCATTTATACATCTAGACACAATCAACATCTGAAGTGAGAATACAAAATAAAGCTTTTTTTCCTTAGCGTGCAAATTTAAAAACCTCTTTTCCACAATTTATTTTATAATTCCTTTTCTAACACATTGTACTCACATTTAGCATCGCTTCAGCTGAAGTGCAATGTAAATTTCTCACCAAAAGGCTTCATCTTCAGGAGGAATGTCTGTTTCCAGTCTGTACCTCCTATTTAGCATTTTTCAAATTAAATCTCTCTAGATGAATCCAGTATATTGCTCAGCAGTTATTGAAATTTATGAACATGTTTAAGCTTTTTCATACTGCTGTTAACCATTATGATTGCTTCCTTTAAATCTTTCATTTTATAGCTATCACTTTACCAGAATGCATTGGTGACATTGATGATTTTCTAAGATTACAACTGAGCCCATACTTAATGTCTCAGATTAGAATTACGCCTTCAGCTCCATTCCTTGGCTATGTGCTTTGACACCTGCTCCACTGAATCCCCAAAGTTCCATCACCAAACTGGCAGAAGGCACAAGTTTGGGGGACCACGGTCCATGGGGCAGATTGCCACCTCTGTACAAAAAAGCCCAGCAGCAATTGCTTTTACCAACTCCCAATGCATGTAATTACCCAACTGATGCAGCAATGCCAGCTCTGAGCCAAGGGAAATGTCGTCTTTTTGCACAAGGGACAACAACACTGAGGGAGAAGCACAGAAAACAAGGTATACCTGTGAGCAGAAAGTCCCAGTAAGCAGCCTTCCCTGGGGGGACAAGCAGGCAGGCTTGGCTTCTTCAAGAGCCAGCATCAGAGCTCCAAGCTGATATATAGCTCTTCTATTCCTTAAGAAGTTACAGCACCAACGAGTGCAATTGTGAGATGAAAGGTGACCAATCTGGGGGATTGTGTTGGCACTGATGTTCAAACTACAGTCTAAAGATCCTGAAGGGCTGTGAATGGTAGCTGAGGAAAGCCATCAGGACACTTAACATTCACTTCCCAGACACCTGCACTACTCTCCTGACAGACTTGATTTCTTGCCCCTCCTTCCCAAACACAATGCACAAAAATGCAGATATTGTAGGGAAAAAAAGGAATCATACAGAACTTGCCTGCTAGGTGAAATGTCAGCATTTCTCTCATCACTAAGCTGCTTTGGCAACTGAGCAAGTTTCTTCAAACTCTGAGAGAAAAGAGAAAGCAAGCTGAAAATAATTCTGTGATCGAGTGCGCAAGCAAGCTTGATCAGGCTTCAGGGCTGGAAAGAGGAAGGGCAACCCTTACAAAGCACACAGATTCCTGCTCAGAGATGACCTTGTCACTCTCTATGACTACCTGAAGGAGCTTGTAGTGAGGTGGGGTTTGGCCTCTTCTCCCATGTAACTTCCAATTGGACTAGAGGGAATGGCCTCAAGTTGTGCCAAGTTGGACACTGGAACATACTTCTTCTCCAGGAGCATGGTCAGGCGCTGGAATGGGCTGCTCAGGGAGGTGGTGGAGTCACCATCCCTGGAGGGGTTGAAGAAGCACACTGATGTTGTACTGAGGGATGTGGTTTAGTGGGAAATGGTGCTGGTAGGTTGGACTGGATGATCTTGGAGGTCTTTTCCAACCTTGGCGATTCTATGATTCTGCTTCTACTCTCATTCATATAATCAAATCCAAAGCCAATGACACAATGACCATAAATGCTACCTATCCTCTTCCTTACCTCCTCTGGAGCTTTTAAACTGTATGTCCACAGGGTAGGGACCACCAGCACACAAATGCCAGTTAGTTGTTAATCCTGCAGTGCAAACCCATAGTCAGACCTTTCTGCATCTTTTAGATACAGTTTTTCATAGGTCCTGACAAAATAAAAAATAAAAAATAACATTATGGAAAAATTGTAGACAATTTAGCAGTGATTATTAATAGATTTTATTTTTTCTACATACTAAAGACATTTTACACCAGCAACATGCCATGTTAGTTCATGTTCACCTAAACTGGCAGTGGCTGATAGCACTTAAAAAAACCCAAACCTTTGTATTCATACACACCTGCATTGTCTGTACACTGTGCTTTCCTACAGTTAGAGTCATTTCAACTCTGAAATGAGGCACCCAGATGGACAATCTCACACTGAGAGGTAAATAAGCATGGCACCTGTCTGCTTACTCAGGAGAGGATCTTCTTTTGCAGAAGGCAACTACACCCCATCACAGCTTCAAGCAGGCATGGCTTAACCACAAGCAGCAAAAAATCAGAACCTCAGAACCTGAATTAGCAGCTGAGTGCCTGAGAAAGCCACATATTGGCAAGATAAGGCAGAAGTCACACCAGAAATGCCAACAACTCAGAACACACTGCTTATACACACAATCCATGCATTTCTCCCAGCTTCGTATCCTGGCATCTCACTAGCCCTTATCTTACTGCTTTACTTTTCCTGCTTACAAACAGTGACAAATCAGAAGAAAAAAAAAAACCAACCAAGTCTCAAATTTATTTTCAAAAGACAAATTAAGTACTAGTGCAGCTGCTTGTCACATGAATGGCTAATGATTTTAAAACTGTACTATTTTTCACCTTAACAGCTTCCGTTTTTCATCTTATGGCACGGTTACCTGGTAAAAGCACTTTATAGGTCCTGATGTTTAATTAAAATAATTTTTACTAAGCTAGAAGCCTTTCCCCAGATTTCTTGCTGGGCTGAATATAATTGGCTGTAGCTCATTGAATGCAGCTCAGTGGGAAGCAGGGCAAAGGCACTGCCGAGACAGGGCAGAGCACAGCTGCTCTGTGCCACCCGCTTCGGGGTGCTGCTCATCCAGATGCTTTTAAAAGCACAAAGCTTTAGGGAAAAATCAACTGGCAGAAGCATCTACTGAATTAGAAAGCACTAAAAACGTTAACAGCGTTATTATTTTTCCAGATGTGTTTTTGCCTTCTGAGTGGCCATTTCAGAAATGCCAATCAACATGGGGTTTAAGACTGGAACCACTTCAGGATTTACTGCACTCGTGTTCAACACCCAGAGGATCACACACATATATAATTATTAGTTTGCACGTGCCATGGACAAATGTGAGCTAGATACCCTTTCCTAATTCACTGATCAAAGATTCAGGAAAATCTTTTATGATTCTATGCAACTCCACCTTCATCAAAAAGGAGGGGATTGCCAACACTAAGAGTATCCCAGCAGGAGACCCCACACATCTCCATATGCTGCAGCTATGGTTAGCTGGGTGCTCATTCTCAGAGCCCCGCTCTGTCTCAGAGCTCACTAAAATGACTGGAAAATACTGAGAGGAAAGCCAAGGCAATAAGCCCAGTGCCACCAGAACAAGACAACTGGTGAGCTAATGCTGAGATCAGGGCTGCTCATCTCATAGCTGCCAAAGCAGGAAATCAGAAGGGCAGGAAGATCTGTGTATCATTTACACTGCAACTTGGAGGTCATGGACAGTTGCATCCTAAAAACCAGCAGGGAACACTCACCTACAATATCTAAGTATAGGTACAGGCTGCACTTAGGAATCTTTACTGCCTACTTCCTAACTTAATCAAGTGTGGGGTAAGTTAAAAATGCATTAATTGAAAACCCCATATCACTTAATTTTGAGAAGTCTTCCATTTGGGTCTGTTTCCCATAGAATCAGAGGGCTGATCAACGTCATTCTGTATTTGGGAAAAAATCTTGCTCCTGGTAACCAGTTAAGCAGTGTCATAAATCATTAACAAAAATCTACTGCAATTCATCATTATTCTTACATTGAAGTACACACACAGGTACCTGCAGCCCATTAAGTTTTGCTTAAATAAATTGGTATATCAATGACTAAGGATAGAATATACTTAAAAGAGTAATCACATTTCTGAACAGGAAATATCTTGTAGAAAATCTCCAACTTAGTTGTTTGCCAATTAGTAAAGAGCTATAGCCAACATTTATAATTTAGCTCCAGAACAATGCATGTTCTGCAAGACCCAGGCCTCCTCTCCTTCCTGGTCATCAAATTCCCATAGCTGGCATGAGATCTCTTAATACATCAATAATCCTCTCCAAGGCCACCTTCCTGACTGCACCAGCATCTCTTGACATGGGCTCAAACTGCCCAGGCATGTTGCACTCACTAAACCACACAGTTGATTCAACAGTCATGTAATGAAGGAAGTGATGGCAGGACACTTCTGAAATTAAAAGGGATTTTTATTAATAACAGTAAGAACAGTGGCATGGGAATCTATTAAGTTTTTCATGTTTAAAAAAGCTTGCTTACTCAACATCAGGAAAAGAAAGAGACCTACTTTGCCACATCAATCAGAAAACATAATTTATTACATGCCTGTTTGGTTTTCCAAGTTAGTACAATTACATGTTGTTGCTTCTAAATACAATTTAAGCAAAGGCAGGTATCAAAAATACCCACACATTCTGATGCATTGGTATGCCATGCAGTCAAAGACTTGTAGAAGCTGTTAATGATACATGAATTATGTATGCTACAGCTCAATATAACATTTGGTGTGATTTAAACAGCATGAACTTTTAGTGAAAGTCATTTTGATTCTGTGATGTATTACACTTCGAAAACCCTTAGCAGGAGGTGGGAATTGAATGATGTTCTCTGAAAGCTTTTATTTGTTAAGCATACACAATACAGCTGCAACTAGATCCTAAATAATGGCAAGGAGTGAAACGGAAGATCCGAAACAAAATTAGATTGCTGCACAACTCGATTGTGAGTGTCAGTGAGGGAAATGGAAGCAGCAGAGGGGAAGAAAACAGACAGGAACCAGCCATCCCCCTTTTCATCTCTGAACATCAAGCTAGCTTAGTAATATTTCTTATTTTAAACATTACTGTTCAACCTTTGCCTCTGCAACACCCAACAGCTGGCTCTCAGCCCTGCAATTAGGCTGCTATTTCACTAATGAAGCTCTGAATCACTAGAAGGAAGAGCCATACAGATCTTACAAAGGGTGAATGAGGAAGCTGCCCATGAACATAACCTTCTTTAAGAACTTAAATGCAAGGAGAGGAAGAATTATTAAAACACGGGTGAATAACGTGATCTTCAGTTTTATTTTCTCTGAGACATCCAAACAGTTCAGAAGGAATTTTAATATATATGAATGTGATAGCAGTAATTTTTGTTGCCCAAGGAGAGCTTTAAGCAATGACCCATTTCCTACTTCATAAATATTTACAGGAATCCTTTGGAGGAAAGTATTATGAAAACTTAGAAAAAATTTGTCTGAGGACAAAGATGCTTCTTTGCTAGCTCTGCTACTGCCAAATGTGGGGGTTTATCACTGTGGTATTATACAGAAACCTTTTCAGTGCACAGCCAAAATCAGGGACTGGAATCACACCTTAATGAAATACAACCTGTTTGTAAGGACAGGAATCTCTCCTCTTCACTGTAATCTTGTTTATTTCAGGAACATTCAGCACTGAACTATCTCCTCTGTATCATTAAAGAGAAAGCTGCAATTGACATGGTAATAGGAAGAGGAACGTGCTTTTGGAAACCTCATCTTGGAAACAGCAGGCAGTGATGGGCAGCAGGTATTGTCCATTTCAGGGTGGAAATGGAGGTGGACTCCTTCAACATCATCTAAAACACTTGCAGTCTAGTAAACGAAATTACCGAAATCTCTGAGATTCCAGTCCAATGACTTCCTCTGCACAAAATCTTAAATTTACTCATAAAAGAGGGCTGTGCTTTTAGGCTTGACTTTGGATATGCAGAAGAGTTTGTTTTGTTTTGACTTAGTCAGTTATGGTAAGCAGACATCCATCCTTTCTAGAGTTTAGGACAGACACACACATGCTGTCACATTCTTTACACATAAAGTGCTGCAAAACATCGCACTCCTAAGCCTCTTTCAGTCCTAAAGATAAGCTAGCCAGGGAATAATGGACATTTTTGTGCTTCAGTATGTCCTACTCAGACTTGGCTGAAAACAATCTGATGTAAGTAACAAGAACTGACATAACTAAATACAGTTATCTAATAGAAATACAGTTATACTCCCAAAAGAAGGAGGGGCGCAGCCCATTTGCTCAATAAAATGAAACGGATGTTTCTCTAATACTTTACATACATTTACAATTCAGGAAATTTTCAGGATTTCTGCCAGACATGATGTCCAGTGAAGAATTAGGAAGTGCATAATATAACTGATGTACAAGAAGAATGGCTAATTCTAAAGAAGGCTTATAAAATCCCATCAATACGAGTGCAAGTAGATGTCAAAAAGAATCACAGTAGCAGCATGCACTGTTCAATAGAAAATAGAAATTCACCAAAGTGCTTCTTATTACAGCACTCAGTAAGGCTTGGGGGGGGGGAGGGTGGTACAAATGCTTGGGGAATATTTTCAGAAAGCAGTGTTTCTAGCAGAAGCATGATGATATTGGCTCTAAAGGAAGATCATCAACAGAATTATTTCCTATAGCAGAGATTCTGCTTTGCCTCCTCATTGTCATCATCATCACAAACCATGCTGCATCGATACAAAGCTCATACCTCTCTCGTGTGCTTACAGAAATAAAAGCAACTCCTGTCAGAGGAATTTGGTATCCTGGGCTCCATCAAAAGAGGGGTGGCCAGCAGGGACAGGGAGGTTGTTCCCCTCTACTCTGCTCTTGTGAGGCCCCATCTGCAGTACTGCGTCCAAGTGTGGAGCCCCCAGTACAAGAAAGACAGGGAGCTGTTGGAGAGGGTCCAGAGGAGGGCCACGAAGATGATCAGGGGACTGGAGCACCTCCCCTATGAGGACAGGCTGAAGGAGCTGGGCTTGTTCAGCCTGGAGAAAAGAAGGCTGCGGGGTGACCTCATTGCAGCCTTTCAGTACCTAAAGGGAGCCTACAAACAGGAGGGGAATCAACTCTTTGAAAGGGTTGATAACTGCAGGACGAGGGGAAATGGTTTTAAGCTGAGGGAGGGGAGATTTAGGTTGGACATCAGGGGGAAATTCTTTACAGAGAGAGTGGTGAGGTGCTGGAACAGCTGCCCAGGGAGGTTGTGGATGCCCCGTCCCTGGAGGTGTTCAAGGCCAGATTGGATGGGGCCTGGGCAGCCTGGGCTGGTATGAAATGTGGAGGTTGGTGGCCCTACATGTGGCAGGAGGGTTGGAGATTCATGATCCTTCTGGTCCCTTCCAGCCCTGGCGGTTCTGTGATTCTGTAATTTTCACAATTTAAAATATATATATATATATATATATATATATATATATATATATATATATATATATATATCTTGTTCTCTATTAGGATGATTAGGATGAAATGAAAATGTTATATTTTGTGAACATTCACATCTCCTAAAAGCCAACCAACCAAAAAAACAAATCCCCAGACACCAGTATTCTCAGCATTATCCAAAATGGTTCAGCAGCAATTACAGCATTCACTTGGAATTTAGGGGGCAGCACTTTCAGGTCCCCAGTCTGCCCTGATCTCCTGCCTCACTTCTGACACTGATTCAAGACTCTCAGCTCAGGAAGCTCCTTCTGATTAAATGACAGCAATTTAAACAGAATACATACAGAGAAAATCAAAATTGACATTGTATATTTTTCTGCCCTCTGTAGAAGAAAAACAATGAAATAGCAATCCTCAATCACAGGAGGTGATTATAGCCTTGCACAGTCTACATGCTATCGCAAAAGAACACGATGTTTAGGCTCTAGGCTTGTTAAATTAATACATTTTTATCCTCATCACAGAGAAACAGAAAGTAATAAAAAAACTCAGGGAACACAAAGACAATAGTAATACAACTGATTACCAATTGGTTTACACTGTTTTCCAGAGTGATTCACACAGCAGATGCAATGTATACACTCATAACTTGGAGTCTTCTTGTATTACAACTCACCTTGTAAACACTAAAATTTCTCAAAAATATACACTAGATTGAAAAACCTGAACTTAAGACAGTTATATATCGAGTTAGGCTCTCATTACCTGAAAGCCATGGGCCCTATATTAAATTCTAAAAATCCTATTGCTTACCATTGTTCTTTTCTATTAAAACTTAAGCAAAACAGTAAGCACAACTGTTTCTATCTTTCAGCTACTGAATTACTGCAATTTCTGAACACGACTTTGATTTTAAAAATGCAAAATTCAGTGTCTGGGAACTCAAAGGAAAAAAAGAAAACTGAATACAAATCAGCCTGGGATCTAAAAAAAGAAGATATAAAAATACACACACACAGGCTGAGATTTGACTGTAAGAGGGGAAAATGTTGTGGGAATATAGTATGTCTTGTAGACAAGATGCTAGACAGTACCTGGGCCAAGCAGACCCACCAACTGACAGAGAAAAGCTGTAACTGATCCTCCCCATCTCCATGAGATGCAAATATCAAACCCGTGCTTGGGAAAGCAAGAATCCAGCTCAGTCAACCTATAAGCAAAACCAAAATGCTACTTCAGCTTTGAACTGCAATGCTTGCCCATATACAGTCCTGTGAATACAGTTCCCAACGACAGGGGCATGCTCCAAACTAGTTGGTTGTTGTTCCACTACAGAACTCATACCACTGCAGTGCCAGCATTATGATGCACTCTGCTATTCTAGTTATTTCTACACAATACACCAGCTAGACTGAATCAGAAGCTGTTTTAAGTGCTGATGCTGTCAGTTTCTGTCAGACTGGGATGGTGTTTGTCAAGGTATCCAACATGCAGAAAAGCACAAGCAGGAGATGAATAATACTGAGCACGGCACTATTCCCCTCTGGGCTGCATATAAGAATGGATTTCTTCTTTGTTTTGCTAAGTCATTGTGTTCTGAAACAAACATGCACACTAACAGGACTTAAGATGCAATAGAGGAATGTGGAAGTTATCCAAAAATTCTGCCAAAATCATTAAAAATGCATACATCTTATCTGCAGCAGCATGCAAACACATTCCCTGCCGTGTTTTGTTGTGAACATAACAGTAGTCACAACTGGGTTAAAAAAATTCTCACAGTTTTCTCCTAATAAGAACTCTTATGAAACACTTCAGGGAGAAGAGGGGGAAAACAGTAAAAGAAAAAAAAAATAAGGAATGACATTTCCATTTGTTTTTGAGAACTGAGATTTGGAGTTTTGACACGTTCCCTCCTGCATTTCCTTCCCCCCCCCCTTTTTTTTTCGAATCAGTGCGAAAAAAAATCTTCAGAAACTGTTTCTTTCACATCCTCCTTCCAAATCCCCTTCTATTGCCTCACCATTTTCACAACTTTACCAGCTTCAGTAAGTTAATGGCAGAAGGTGGTGTTTCGTTTTCCTTTCGTTCCAAACTTTTCCAAAGCTTGAGAACTTTTGCAAAGTTTGTGAGAAAACAGGAATAAAAGTTTACTTTTTTCCTTTTTCTTTGAGATTCTCCATTTTTTAGTTAGCTAAAAGTGCAGTTGAGAAAAGAATGTCAAATCAGAAGCGTACGTGTCAAGCATTGGGTGGAAGAGAAACAAGATGAAACCAACAGTAGTATCTTTGCTGGAGTACAAAACAAGGAGGAAGAATCCTCACCCAGAGAAAACCATGAAAATACATTTTGTATTCTGACTTTCTGTAACCTGAAGTGCTAATGAACATCACTGGGGCTGTTTCAGAGGGAGTCTTGATGCAGTGAGAACAACCAGTAAATCACTAAATGTGAAAAAAGTCTCTAAAATCGGGCAAACTATAAGTTTTTGTAAGAAAGCCAATGCTATTCCTTCAGCTTCCTCTGCAGTTAGTGGGGAAAGATGAGTCTTTGCCAAGGGTGATTTCAACTCAGAGAACCATAGACTATCCCAACTTGGAAGGGACCCATAAGAATCATCAAGTCCAACTGCTAGTTCCACACAGGACCACCCAGAAATGAGACCACATGTCTGAGAGCTTTGTCCAGACACTTCTTGAACTCTGGCAAGCTGGGTGCCATGAGTTAGGCATGCCCCAGTTAGGCTGTTGCAGTGCCTGATCACTCTCTTGGTGAAGAACCTTTTCCTGATATCCAACTTGAACCTTCCCTGGACCAGGTTTTCATCTAAACATCTGCTCTAGAAAAGGATAAATCAGCTCTTAAACACGTGTCTCTGCTTGTTGGGAACCATACAGGGAGCATTACTGACAACTGTGGCTGGAAACCCAAGTTCAGATTGCTAAAGCTACAGGATAAATCCTACCCTGGGTGACAAAATGAAGAGAACATAATATGGCAGCTTCCTTCCTGCTACTGACAGCATCAGTATTGCCTGTGGAAAAAAAGAGCAAAGTGAATTGAGTTTGCCTACAGCTCTGTTTTGCATTTCACTACCAGCTGGTAATGGAAGGACAATGATTTCAAATCCTAGTGCCACACAGGGAGATCATCTCAACTGAAAAAGCATAGGGCTTTTCCTCCTGGGCTTCAGGAAAACAAAACAAAATGGCACAAAACACTACAAAAAAACCCACTATTTACAGCAGATATACTGGAAATAGAAAGAAAAGCTGAAAAAGACCACAAGAAGAGGTTTCTTCTTCCTTTTCCTTCTTGACTCTCTATGTTCATCCTTCTTCCCTACTGTGTCCTTATAACAGGATGGACAATGAAACGAACCTTGTAAATCTTAAAAGATACTGGACACAGTAGTGCAGGTGAGGCCTCACAAAGGCAGAGCAGAGGGACAGTCACCTCCCTGTCCCTGCTGGCCACCTCTCTTCTGATGGAGCCCAGGATACCACTGACCTTCCAGGCTGCAAGGCACACACTGCTGCTGCGTGTTCAGTTTTTCATCAGCCAAGATGTCCAAGTCCTTCTCAGCATGGCCACTCTTAAGGAGTTCTTCTCCTAGTCTGTATACCTATCTGGGATTACTTTGATCCATGGAAAAACTTGCATAATAATAACCATCACAGCAAGAAAAAGGCTATGCAAATCCAGTTCACCAGAAGAATAAAAAAAAGGCATATCAACAATATCCACATTGCTCCTAAAATTGGGTATTCTGCTTGGATGTGCAGCGTATTTCAGCAGAAAGTTGATGTTGGATTAGTTTGCATTTCAGCAAGCCAGAGTGAAAGTGAGGACAAACACAGCATTGCATGGTAACATTCAACTTGGATTCAGGAAATTAGACTTGTAGTCCTGTCCCTACCGTAGCCCAACATGTGGCTTCACTTTGCAGGCTTTAACACCCCTACCTCTATAGGTGGAGATACAATGCATAGTTCTGTGGAAACCTGGAAACAGCTTCTAATGATGAGGACAATTGCTCTGAGTTCGAGCTAATGATGTTAATCGGGACCTTTGAGAAAAAAATGTAAATGAAGGTTGTTAGGACCTAAGGAATATCTAAAGAAGGAGATTTGTCCTTGGGATACGAGGGGTCAACCAAAGCTGCAAAGAGTGGGGAGCAATGAGGACTTCCTGTGGCTGAGGCAGAGAGCATTGCTGTCACCACTGGATGAGCTGCTACAGACCAAGAGCACAGCTTTAATCAATCCACAGGGACACTGATCTCCTTGCTTGTTTTTGGGATTCCAGGACCTTGGAGTCCTAAAGACAGAACCCAAGTGCTCACAGCTGCAGTCAGGCTCAAGGGACTGCAGGCAGTAAGCATCAGAGCTGTGGGAGCCAGAGCACTGCCACATCAAATTAGTGAAACAGATGTGAACTTTCTAGGGCTTGGCTTAATCTGACTTCCAGCTCTTCATCTGGAGAATGGGAACACCCACCATCCTGTCACCTAACAGACGAGCTGAGGATCAATTAGCACTGTGCAACTCTCCTCTCCAAATAAGCACCACAGAATGGCCATAAGGAAATCAATAGTTCTCTATTCAGACCAAGATGTGAACAGCATGTAATAAATACAGCACAGAGGAACAAGGCTGGAAGGAAGCGAGACCAGCAGTCCTCTGCAGAGGAGCAGCATTCGCAGACATAGAGGCAACCAAATTATGGTAGCAGGCAGGCTTCAAATCTTGCAAGCGTTGCTCTTGCAATGGTAATGTTCACATGTGCATATGATTATTTCCGACAGACCTTGAGAAGCAAAGGGTGGGTCAGGAACACTTTCTCTGTGGCTAGAAGTCAATCCAGCCAGAGGAAGCTGAGGCATAGCTTCCCAGGAGCAATGATGGCCCAAAGGCTCCAGGAAAAAACAGCCCAGGCTCATAGCACCCACTGGTTTGACAGGGTCAAAAAATAACACCATGTCCACAACTACGAAGGGACATGATTCTGCCAGAGTACAGTGACAACAGTAACTTCATTTTGCAGATGCGTGCACCTCCCTGACTGGGTGCTTAGAGTCTGCTGAGCCTTTTTATTTTATTTTTATTTTTTTTTAATATGATAATCTTAGGAGACAAGCAGAATTGCGGGAATGGAGTGGTAGAAACTCCCAGTTACCTCACTGCATAAAAATTCTTGTTACTGTTGGTAGCTGCCATTCAAACTAAAAAGCTAGTTTTCAGGATTGCTGCAAACTGAATTAGAAGCTAAAGCCCAGATGACATGATAATAACATTGAACGACTCTTGATCTGTCATATCTTTGGGCTTAGCCTTTCCTACAACCCAGGCCTCAATATTCACCCTCCTCAAGTCCACGTGTCTTGTGTTTGCTGAGTGTATTTAAAGATCTATAGAGATTCCACTAGTTAAAGCCATATGCTACATGGACACAAAACCAACTGCGATGTTGAGCACATTGCAAAGCACAAAGCTCCAGAACAACCATCACGGAGTTTGCCTTAAGAACTTGTAACCATAAAATTACAATAGACTTTTAATATTTCTGGTGGGGAACACGATTACTGTGCATGCATTCTAGACAAAATCTTTT
Source organism: Phasianus colchicus (assembly GCF_987193195.1). Classification (NCBI taxonomy): domain Eukaryota; kingdom Metazoa; phylum Chordata; class Aves; order Galliformes; family Phasianidae; genus Phasianus; species Phasianus colchicus. Next base: position 2,722,499 of record NC_143445.1, read on the forward strand.
AGAATCAGTTGGTGTAAATTTCAGAGGTCTGTCCAACTTTTGGAGTATGTAATCTCACTGCATTAAAGGTAGCATTGCCCTGCACAGAACTAGTAGCCTCCAAGTCCAAGGAGTCTCCATCTTCTCCTATAGCTGTTACAACCTTTCCGGCTCGTCACACAAATGGTTGCACAGCCATTGGGTTCTTAGACAAGCCAGCATTATCTTCAGGGATGCTGATTTATGAGGAACAAAATAATTACATTTTGATTTAAACCCCAGAGTATTTCAAGTATTGCAATTCAAGCAAAGTATTTTGGGATGTCACAGGCTTGTACCATAGTATAGATTTGTGTGTGTTTCAGAATCAATTATCATTAATATAACAACAAGTGCCAAGTGCTGTTCAAGCATATTTAACTCTCAAATTCTGTTGGGGTTGTTATAAAGTGACTCATGTTCAGAGAAACAAATCCTGTGACTCTTGCAATTACTTTCCAGTATTTTCCATTCAGCAGCTTTTTGTTGCTGCTGGTATTTTTGTTTGTGTGAAAGAGGGAAAAATCAAACCAACAAAGGCTTGACCAAACAAAAAGAAAACAGTAATGAATGGATAACATCACGTGTAAAGCTAAAAATTTATCAGTATATTCTTTTCAAAGGAACTTCAGCAAACAGGATGATGAATTTTTAGTGAAGTTCTGTAAGCACTATATCACTTATATCTCTTCCACATTTTTTAAATCTCTGACTTTTGGCTCTGTGCTGGTCCCACAGATAGTCCAGCAAAAGGAAGCACCACTTACCTTCTTGGAAGTGCATATTCTGGGATATATATATAGGGTGTGTGTTGGTTATGGCTCTGTACGAAGGCTTCCAGGAGTTGGATTCACTTATTTGCTTTGCTGGAATTTCTGGATGATAGTTTTTTAAATTCCATCTCAGACAAGAGACAACAGTCTAAGGAAAGAAAGCAACATGCTTCCGGCCCATAAGATCTAATTTGAACTGTAGTGACAGCAATAATGTACAAAGAGCTCTCATGGTTTCCTTATTCAGCCTGTCTCAACAGCTATGAATTGTTACCTCAGGAGTAATAATCTATGTTTTCTAAAAGTAAACTCCTCTTAATATAAGAAAGTCAAGCCAGATTCATTCCGGTGCCTGAATAAAGGAAACTGTCAGATAGTGATTGAAGCCAGATCAATTCCATGATGCTGAAATCTTATAGCATAAGACTAGTTTATACCAAAATCATAGCTTTTCTGGTAAAATTGATCTATGCTGCTTTGATCATTTTAATTAGTCCCAAATAAAGCAGATGTGATCAAAATTCAAAGGAGCAGTGTGAAAACCCTAATCCCACTCTGACTCTGTTGGACACACACTTAGTGATTCACACCTTTTGTGCCGCAAGGTGAGAGCTCCACAAATTCAACCATGAGAATGTCTGTCCTTTCTTTACACAGCTCTAGGGGCAGTGACACCACAGTTCCCTGGGCAGCCTGCTGCAGTGCCTGACCACTCTTTCTGAGGAGAAATTTTTCCTAATCTCCAGCCTGAACCTCCCCTTGAGGCCATTCCCTCTCGTCATCAGTTACTCAGGAGCAGAGGCTGACTCCCGCCTTGCCACAGCCTCCTTTCGCAGTGTTGCAGAGAGCTATAAGGTCTCCCCTGAGCCTCCTCCTCTACAGACTGAGCCATCCCAGTTTCCTCAGCTGCTCCCCATCAGACTTGTGCTCCAGACCCCTCACCAGCTTTGTTGCCCTTCTTTGAACACGCTCCAGGGCCTTGATGTCCTTCTTGCAGTGAGAGCCCAAAACTGAACGCAGCACTGAGGTGCGGCCTCACCACAGCAGAATACATGGGCTCTGCCCATCTGGCCCCATGGACTTGTGACAGACAGTCCAGGTGGGAACCTAGCAGTGCTGCTTCTGCCATTTGTGTCACATAGCTCAGTGAGGATGCTATACTATCAGGAATAATTTTATTCCCCAAATTTCTCTTCTACAGCTAGCACGTGTTCACACATCTTGAGAACTAGTGTCTGAGCAGAGGGATACAGCCTTTCCTACCAGCCACTTAATCCAATTTCATACTAGTTTTAGGATATCATAGCAGCAATAAGAAGCCAGAGTTTAACAATTAACTTGATGCCCTCCCTCCCCACCACCTTTAATTTTAAATTAAACATACTTCCTGACACAGTCTAATTCCTCTGTTAGTCCTAACCTCTATTTCTTTTCTTGTTGGCACAGCAGGAGAGAGAAAGTGAATGAACATCTGTGAATGTGCCTCCTTGCTGTTGCTACAGTTGATGCCAATTCTTCCCTTCTTACCACTCAACTAAAAGGCCAGCTGGCTCTCCTTCTCGGAGAGCATCTCACAAGCTGTTTGACACACAGGTTGTAATGCACGAGTCTGAATTTATGCAGTCTCTGTCCTGAAGGAAATTAAGGATTCTAAACTGAGAGAAGTCCTGCTTATCTCAAGGTGCTGTTCTGGCCGCACAAAAACATGCCCTAGGTGATACCTACTGCTTCAAATTGCCTCTAAAAGTTATAGGCATCTAAAAATAGCCAGTTACCTCATCCCACTGATGTTAACAATCCCTGTCAGAAAGCAGCTTCTGAGCAGTAGCCATGTTCTTAATGTCTCTCTCCTTCCTCCCATCTCTAGTATGCCTGATATATAAGCCAGAAAGCTCTCATCATCCATTTTACCATGAATACAAATACTAAAATTAATGCTTGCCTGTGCTGAGCACTTATAAAAGGTAATACTAGGCTGCAAGCCAGGTTATCAGAGATAATTGTCATTGCTGTCAAATGAGCAGGCAGTCACAATCTCAAAGCTCCTTAAACGCTATTTGTCCTTCATGACCTCAGCCACTCCTCACACACCTTGCTCCTAGACTGCTCATCACCTCTGTTGCTCTCCCATAGCTTTATGTCCTTCCTATATTGTGACACCCAGACTGCACTCAGTGCTGGAGGTGAGGCCGTGCAGCACAGAGCGGAGGGGGCAACCCTTTCCCTGGCCCACTGGCAGTGCTGGGCCTGGTGCCCCCCAGGGTACAGTTGGTCCTTTTGGCTCCAGGGCACACTGCTGGCTCTGGTTCAACTTGCCATCAGGCAGAACCCCCAGACTCCTCTCCACAGGGATGCTCTCCAGTCTCTTGTCCCCCAGTTTCACACAGAGGCAGGGCTGCTCAATCTCAAGTTTGCTCAAGTAGAGCTTCTTGATATACAGCCATTACACAAACCACCATTCACAGCACAGTCAGAGGGGAAGAAAGAACCTGCAGCATGAGACAGGGCTAGAGAACAGGGGAAAATAAGTTTGTGGCACTGTAACATAAACTATTCCATTCCACTCAACTAGTGGTTTGGTTGGAGCAAACTCCACATCTATTCTCTGCCTCAAATTACCTGCTATGGAGAAAGCATCCATTAAAGTGCTGTGAAAATCATCTCTTGGGTCACACCTGAAGCCATAAGATGGAGTACTCTATTGTGCTTCTATTGCAGTTTCTTTTTGCTGAACTATACCTCATTGCAAATTCCATGAAAATCTATTCCGGTGTGATATACTTCAGGTCCGTTACTGCACTATGCTAGCTGCAAATAAAAGCCATTCTTTTCTTCTCCTCCCTATCCCCAGCCACAGTAATCCCAAGAGAGCTAGTCTTCATGCAGCTTGTCTGCAACTTTCAAGAAAAAAATAATTTACTGTACAACCTATAATTCTTTGAAGGCTGAAGTTAATCCTAAGGGCATAGTCTTCCACCAATAAATGACACATCAGGCTTCCTGTCCCAAAAGAATTAAAAGATACCCACACTTACAACCACACCTATGTATAAAAGTTACTTTTTAATTTCCTTTTTCTGCATAGCCATTCTTCATGTTTTTATATTCATCGCTAAGGAAGCTTCCAGTGTTTCATTTGCAAAGATGACATCCACTGCATATGAAATTGAGTGCTGACTGCTTTTCAGAATACACATGATTATACTTCCAGGACGTTCCTGCTCTTTTATTGGCCCCTCTAGTAATATTCTTTCCGTAGCTATCCTTGCACTTTCCATACCAACTGGATGGTTCCTGAATTATTGATGAATCCCTTTCCGCCATGAACTGCATATGAAATAGAGGTCTACAAATGATCAGAACACTGCAAATAAGCATTTTATTTTTAGAGTCAATAGCCCAGATACCTTGAAAGTGAGTAATGCTGTTAGTCAACTAACACAACAGATTAACAAAACCAAAAGACCTATGTTAAACCTACTACAATATAATGCAACGCTTTTATAACATAAATTTGAACTAAATGTTGTTAATATGATACTGATGCATTGGTAAGGAGCTTTCTATACCATTCAGTTCGGTTTACACAACAACCTGAGCATTTCCCCCACTCCTATTCCCAAAAAAATACATTCAAAAGGAAGAGATAAGTTTAATATTTCTAGCAAAATATGGATTGTATTCAGTTTCTGCAAAATCTGCACTCAGATGGCAAGAATAAGTTGCCACAACAAGCAACATCATTCATCATCAATGCAGATTAATGCTTTATATTATGCTTCCTTTGCTGTTCTGGGCATTGAGAAAAATGTGCTTATTTCTCTGCCCTATAAAATCTCTGATAGACTAATTGAGCATGTTTAATCTAAAAACAAAAGGCTACTTATGATAAATTTGAAAGCAGCAGTCCACTCATACAGTAGCTACTTTTATTTACCAGTAGAACTGCACAAGTATAACTGATCACTAAAATCTGGACAATTAAGAAAGATATCTAGTCAAAATTGCCCTATATGCAAAACCTTATTTGCAGGTTTCTTTTCACACATGAAATTCCATTAATTCTATTAGTATATACCTGTAATTGGAAGGGAAATTAAAAAAAGAAAAGGGGAAGGGAAAGGAAGGGGAGGGAAGGGGAGGGAAAGGGAGAGGAGAGGAGAGGAGAGGAGAGGAGAGGAGAGGAGAGGAGAGGAGAGGAGAGGAGAGGAGAGGAGAGGAGAGGAGAGGAGAGGAGAGGAGAGGAGAGGAGAGGAGAGGAGAGGAGAGGAGAGGAGAGGAGAGGAGAGGAGAGGAGAGGAGAGGAGAGGAGAGGAGAGGGAGAGGAGGGGAGGGGAGAGGAGGGGAGGGGAGGGGAGGGGAGGGGAGGGGAGGGGAGGGGAGGGGAGGGGAGGGGAGGGGAGGGGAGGGGAGGGGAGGGGAGGGGAGGGGAGGGGAGGGGAGGGGAGAGGAAAGGAAAAGGAAAAGGAAAAGGAAAAGGAAAAGGAAAAGGAAAAGGAAAAGGAAAAGGAAAAGGAAAAGGAACCATCCACCTCTGAAAATAAAGCAAAACAAAACCAGAAAACCCTCAAAACACCCACAATTAAAATAGATAACTGCTGAAGACATATATGAAGGAGATCAACTGAGTAATAAGGTAAAAGATGACTGAACCTGATTGTTTGCCCCCTCCCGGGGAGCACTCCAGGCCAGGCTGGATGGGACTGTGAGCAACCTGGGCTATGGGAGGTGTCCCTGCCTATAGCAGGGGGTTGGAACCAGGTGATCCTAAAGGTCCCTTCCAACACAAACCATTCTATGATTCTATGATTCGTGCCATTATCTGAAGGACAGTACTGCCTCTCAAGATCGAATCTTTGCACAAATCAACCTCATCTTTGCATTACAGAAATCAGAGGCAAGCAGGAGCTAAGTACAAGTTGTTAATAGACTTATTTTGTTTGCAAGAGCTTGCTTAAAAATCTCTAATTTAAACAAAACAAACAAAAAACAACAACATCAGAATGGACATGCTTCTCACAAATGAATAAATCAGTATTATCCCATGACAATGAAAAGCAGTTAAAGCTGAGATACTCCTTAGCAGCATATAGAGAGCAAACCAGCTGTGAGAAGAGACTTACTGAAAAATGATTCTACCTAATGAACAAACCTAGTTTATCCATTCCTTGGTGATCTAGTGAAGTCAGGAAATCTTGATCTTAACTCCTGACTAGAGTGAAAATATGAGCTTAGACAGGTCACTAATCAAATCCATTACAGTAATCTGATTATTTCCCACAGAGCATCTACATGTCTACCATCTGCAAGAGCAACAAAGCATTGATTGCATACGTAAGTGGATTTCCTTTGATTTTAAGAGAGGTTTTGTAAAATCATCATCATATGGAAGAATTAAATGTGTGTAACCTCAAACTGTAGACAGACAAAGCGGTGTCTTAAAATATGTTTTGTCTCCAGAAACTTTTTAGGAGTTTGTTTTCAATCTTTGTATTATTCAGTAGTCATTTACATTTCAAAACTTTCGGTTTTGAGAATAATAATCATTCTGTTTTGCTACTGTTGGCCTCAAATAGACATTTAGTCCTTTGTCTCATAAATCCCGTATTACTGTTCTGTAAACTTAGCCTTATCACAGGCTTCCACTGGGGGATGAACAAACAAAAGCAGCGACTCCCAGAAAGCTGTTTTACAATCAGGTGTGCCTCTCTGAAAGAACTGAAGAATAGAAAAAGCAGTGCCTTTGAAACCTTTACTACACTAGGTAACCAAATGACTAACCAAAGCACTGACACTATCACATTGCACAGAGAGATATGCCTCAAAATTAAGTGTGCAAACTTCATTTAAAAACAAACAAGCCACGAATGAAGCATGGGAATGCAGGCTGCATCCCCTACATACACTTACTTTCATGGTTCCTTACTCCTTCATGGTATTTGAAGCTCCGTGTTGGAAAAGCAAAGTGAAACAGAACTTTTTCTGCTTTATTTTGATTAATTTCCACAGCAATGAAGGCAATTTGAACCTAGCAGATGCAGCAGTACTGTTTATGGTTTATTATCTGAAGTGAATACTATCAGCTATTTCCCCTACGTGGTTACACACCTTTCACTGTCTGTGGAGAATTAAAGATGAATGATAAGAGGAAAAAATTATCTTTAGATAAACTAGCATTAACCTGAAGATACACAACCTGGTCCTTATTCTAATAATACTGATTTTAGGATTTGGGGTTTCTATCTGCAAATTACTTCTTCACTGATGCCGCAGTAAGGCTCACGTACACTTTTACTCTGCTGTACTTATTTAAAAATGAAAAGTTCCAGAAGGCAGCAAAAGGCTGTGAAACTACTGATACCCATGCAGCCCCAAGCCAAGGGAGCTTCAGCATTGCACATCCATGAATCACAGCTGTTAATTACACAGGCTGCTCTGATTAATTTCCTAAGCAGACCGAGATGCAGACCTGACTGCGTACTGTGAATAGAGGAGATATGTGAACCAATGCAGGGCGAAAAAGAAACAGTTTTCAGTCTTTACCCCCTTCTTTGTGCAGATAAGATACAAGCCATGCCCCTTCAGAGTCCTCCTGCAACATCTGTTGTAGTTTCTTGTATCTCTATAAAACTTTTTTTTAAAACGCCAAGAAGTTAGAGGAGATGGCCAGTAAATCTGCAGGGAAACATATGTGTTGGCACAACATCTACACCACCTCATGAGAGGTAACGTTAGTGGAAGTGGCTTCCATATCCACAGAACCTTTAGTCTGATTCCAAACCTGAGCTGAGCCTCTATTCATCCAATATCTGAAGCCACATTTTCCAGTAGTTGCTTCATTCCTCCTTTGACTTCACAGAAAGTGGGACAGCGGGGGTAAATTTTCTTTTCAAGCACTCAAACTAAACAGACTTCATGATCCTGCCAATCGATACTTGCATCAATATTTATATCTGACACATTTTTAGAAGTGCAAAGAGAAAAACAGTAATTTCCTACCGAGTGTTTACAGCAGCTTTAAAATTAAAAAAAAAAAAAAGAAGTCACTGAATTATTTAGCAAAGGTCCCAGCAGCAATTCCACTATATCCCCCACAGCACTCAGGACAACTGCTTTGCATTCTGATATCGTGGTTGAGTGTAAGGGTAGGGAGCTACATAGATGCAAGTGTGCACTCCGTACAGTCAGTGTAACACTTGGATACACGTGATTTGTATATATAAGGGCAGGTTTGCCATACACAATCTAGTCTAAATATTTTGCTTTTAGTCTTACAATTTCCAGATATAAGGATGAGTAATGCTTAGGATGAGATAGATGCTGGTATTTCGACGAAATATTGATTACCTATCATAGTGTTATTTCCAACTAATGAGAAGGTCAATTCCCTTGCAGGAAAGAGGATTTGGAAGCCTGTTCTGTGTCCAAACGGTGCATGATGCATGATGGTAGAACAACACAGCTGTGGGATTAGTAATCACAGAAGGGCAAATGTCAAAGTTAAAAATGAGTATGTTTGGTCTGGATTTTAAATATAAGAATATTATCAAATCCAAAGTCTACCCTAGTGCCCTAAGGAAGGAGTACTGTCACTAGTACTTGCCTTATGACATTCAAAATGAGTGTTTACTCCTCATCATCCTACTCACATTAACCTTTCCCGTTCTCATTTGCTTTGAGTATGATCAAGGATATTAATTTTTTACAAATGACTTAAGTTAGCAATGTTTACATTCTCTGAATAGATAATGCACCATCCGTGCAGCGTTCAATCATGACAAATGCCCTGAAGGCATGCAGTTCGAAAAATCCAGTGAATCCAACCTTCTCAGTGCCTCCAGCAGCTGCACTTAACAGGTGAGATGCCTGCACTTACACACCACATTATGCTTGAACAGATTTTTGTGGGCAAATATGAACAAGGTCACTCAGGCTCTTGGCCAACTGCAAACCACCAGTACTGAAGCAAGGCTGCCAGCAAGTTGTCAGCTAACTCAGATTCACCTTGTACCAGCCAAGACACTCAGATCCCAACTTGAGGTTCACTTCCCGATGGCTCAGAGCATGTGATGAGTTTCTCATTCAGCTGAAAGAAGAATACACAGCATTTGTACCTTCAACAGTCTAATGAAAGCACTTCTGGTTCTTGGGGTGTAAAAAAGCAACAGAACCTGTGTGGTTGTACTGTGACAAAACTCAGCCTCTGAAAGGTCAAGTACTCAAGTACTCATCTCTACAGCTTCCACTCTTAGTTCTCAGACATGGGAGCCATGTTTTACCACAGGGTCTATCATTCACATTGAGGGCATGCAGTAGTGGAGGGTGGGAGGAAAAGATGTGAACATCTCCCAGGCACGTGGTCGAATGGGTTAACTATCAGCCCAACAACGAAAGCCTTGTACTCAGCTTCATCTTCACGCCGGGATCTGCCTCTCTAACATACTGTGAGAGGAAACAGCATCTGAGCTCTCCCACCAGATGCGACTCATTTTTCTTTCAGGAAAAGAGGCTAAAACATCACCTTTCATCGAGCTAAAAGGATAACCAGACCCAAAGGAACATGAGATCATTCAGTGGCAGTGCAGTTCCTTTTAGTAGAGGAGCTGGAGAAGCTGGCAGACACGTTTCTCTAGGAAGAAGGTGCAGGCCTTTTGTCTGTACCTCCCCTCCACAGTGTCCACTCCGTAATGCTCAAAACCAGACATGAAAACTGAAGATAAAATCTTCAAAGATTGTCAAAGAATATACTTATGATTAGTATTTGCTTGTTGATGGGGCATTCACTTAGTTCTCAGACATGAGAGCAGTTTTACCACAGGGTCTATCAATCACATTGAAGGCTTGCAGTAGTGGAGAGTGGGAGGAAAAGATGTGAACATCTCCCAGGCACGTGGTCAAATGGGTTAACTATCAGCCCAGTCACGATGCTGCTGGAAGCGTGGTCTTTACGAGGTAAACGAGCCCTCAGTTTTGGCTCGCTCCCTGGAAAACCCAAGGAGCACAGCTGACAGGTGGGCCAACAGAAATGCTGAGCTAGGCCTTGCTAGAGCTGGAGCAGATCTGCAGAGCCCCCTGGTCTCCCTGCTCTCAGGAAGCATCTCTAACAATTCTTCAACTGCTTTTCAAGAAGGCGATGCATTTTACCTGTTTCAAAGTGGAACATCTGCAGCAGTCAATAAACTGCTCAATCACTGCAGGCAGTGCAAAATTATTTGAATGATGGGAACTAGAAACCTTACTGACTTCCCTTCTAACATCTGAACTGGTACAGTAACTGATAGCTGTTGACAATTACTGTGAGCAATAATGCCCACACAGCACCTGTGTTGCAGAGCAACACTTCAGCACGGTGCGGAGGGGACAGAACAACAGACACAGATCTGTGGGCACCATTTTGTGTTCCTCCACCAACCTGGCAGTCAGTTTAACTTCTCACACGGCCAAGCACGGCACCATTCAAAGCAGAATTTCACATTCACTTCCTCACGTAAGACAGGATGATTGCGACAGCTACCATTGCTTTCTAGAGCTTTTGAAGAATGCAGTGATTTCTGTCCATCTCGTATTGTTTTGTGACGCTGTAATTTAGACAAATCACCAGGCTTGTATGTACTAACACAGGAAACAAATCAATGGAAATGTTTACTCTTGAAAGCATCAGCCTGTAATGCAAAAGCCTCACGTGCTGAGCCCAAAAGGAACACCACGCTTGGCTGTCACAGCTAAATTCCGGGATGACTTGCAATTACTTTTATTCAAACAACCAAATGACATACATTTCTGAAGGGATATTGCAACTGTTGGCAGCTGAAGGCACTTAACCTGTGCTCCTCAAGAATGAGAACTGAGGTGGTCAGTGATGGACTGGATCATTCTGTCTGCCACATCCTACCATGTCAGTTCCACAGAGCAGTGCAGCAACTTGCTAGGCACTCACACAGCGATTTGATTTAGCTACTCAAGCAGTGTTTCTAGAAACTCTTCATAACTGTTCTGTAAGATAACTGCAGTCTGCATCTCAGGAAGTTGGGAGATATAATGCAAGCTTCTCTGGCAAGGAGCTGAGTAGGAAAAAATTACATTGCATTAGTATGTGTCTAACCTAATGGTTTGCTGCCAACAATATACAGCCTTCCCATCTGCAGAAGCTACTGATTCTATAATGTCACCCACACAAGCACTTTGCATTTCTATCCATATAGTGTACATATATAGTTACATATCTCAGACTACGCTATTTTTGACAGAGAACATGTTTGTGTACTTTGGACTATAGACCTGAAAATTATCTATTTTTGCTTTTAGTAATCTAGAAGGGAACTTTGTAGCTAGACATAAACTCTACAAGATGCTGCTTATCTCACTTGAATGACACTTTTCATCCCAGTTAGATAATCTTCTCAAAACAGAAACACTACTGTGCTTTGAGTCAAAACTTCAGAGCCAGAATTTTGAATGAAGCATGTGTATATATACACACACACGTCATTTGATATATATATATGTACATATACATATCAGTTTATTACACTTTTTTTTTTTCTTCTTGTCACTGATTCATTCCTCCATCTTCACTGACATGAGACAGAAGTATTCTGATAGAGCAAACCAGAGATGGGACAATCTTCTTTAACACACCTGTCCCAATTCAATCCTTCCCTTAGAAAGCCACTAACAATCATTTATATGATGGCAAATGTTGTTTAGCAGATAATCAATTTAGATAGTTTAATCTAGATTGAATAATATCTTATTCTAACCAAAACTACTTTTTTTCCCAATGACTAACCAATGATGTTCTCCAAGAAAGACAGAAAACACTGAGTAATCTTACGTTGTCACTAAGTTTTACAAAAATACTTTAAATTAGTGGGGTACTTTTCCACTGATTTGGATGGAAAGACAGTGTCTCATTTGAAACTAGAATTTAAGAAGCAGTGGAGCAGAAGGGCAAAAGCTCACTTGATCTTGATTTTCAGTACGAATACAGACCGTGAAAGCGGCGCCTCACGATTCTTCTGACTTTTTGGGTTTTAAGCAGGAGGTGTCAGAAAAGTTCTTTTTTGTGCTTTTGCTGAAATTCTTGTTTGGAAATGTAAAACTGATTACATAGAAGCAGCTTAACATTGAGAAATAGAGTGAAGTTAGAAAAATAGCTGAGCTGAAACCTTTCTAGCTTTCATAGAATAAAATTCCAAAGGAAAAGATAAATATCTTATCTGAAAAGATGAAAACCAAAATAAAAATGTTTGCAAATATGCATTGCTCTGGCATTATTACTGGACATTAATATCAAGGAGACAGCAATATTCAGTGACTGCAGCACCACACTAATTCTCAGTTTTATTCCTCATTACTGGATGATCTTGAAAGATTTGCCTTATCTGTCTCTGCCTTATGTATTCTGTTTGCAAAACGAGTGGTAATATTAACCTTTTTCATAAACTGCTTTGAGATGCTATCCACATACTTTATGGTGCTTTATGATTCTATATGAAGGGAAAGAATGGCATTTAAGTATAATTATACAAAGATGCAAGTAAAAAAGACTTCAGAACAACACATGAGTATGAGAACTGGTAACTGCCGACTAAATCACCAACTACCACAGCCCCCAAAAATTATTAAAAAATAAGAATCACATAACACAGGCAGAAAAGCTGCTGATAAGGACAACAAATGCTTCAGGTAGGGACCGATTTCCATATACTGAAACTAAGGAGCTGGTCAGCAAACGCATTAGAACTGAGTGCTTCAAATAGAGAGGTAGGTAGGAGAGTAACACCTAAGTAGTGTCCCATGCAAAATATAGTTGACAATTTCCAAGTTGGGTGCAGCTTAAAAAGGAATCAGAGAGCAATACAAAAGCTGCAAGCAGACACGGAATCTGAATCCTGAATAGCTCTCATCATTGAAGACTCAACTTCTGGCCACAGCATGTTACCTTGGCTGAGAACAGCTTATCCACTGCTGTGCCAAGGACAACACTGGAGGAAACCAGTGGTGTAAGACATGTTCCTCTCTTTCATCACTACATGCAACACAAATTATTTTAATTTTAAAAATATTTGGTAGATTTTACTATATGTTACTATCAAATAGCTAGAAATATACTTTCTTATATATATGGATACTCAGTTTTTGGATAATATTTATCCTGATAGTCTTATCTATCTGGATTATAGACAGCTTTCCGATACTAATCTTCCCCTTGATTTAGTTGCATTACAATAGAATCCAAAGGCCTTAGCTCAGAGTCCTGCTGAGTGCAGCATCTCCTCATATGCCCACCAGCAGCACACTCTGGGAACCCCAGACCCCGAGTGGAAGAGATGGAGTATGCAAGTGGACATGATTTAGTTGGAAATATTGGTGGTAAGTGGATGGTTGGACTGGATGATCTTGAAGGTCTTTTCCAACCTTGGTGATTCTATGATTCTATGAATTGCCATCATCACAGAATGAATTTAATTTCCATCACAAAGATGATCAGGGGACTGGAGCACCTCCCCTATGAGGACAGGCTGAGGGAGCTGGGCTTGTTCAGCCTGGAGAAAAGAAGGCTGCGGGGTGACCTCATTGCAGCCTTCAGTACCTAAAGGGAGCCTACAAACAGGAGGGGAATCAACTCTTTGAAAGGATAGATAACTGTAGGACAAGGGGAAATGGTTTGAAGTTGAGGGAGGGGAGATTTAGGTTGGACATCAGGGGGAAATTCTTTACAGAGAGAGTGGTGAGGTACTGGAACAGCTGCCCAGAGAGGCTGTGGATGCCCCATCCATCCCTGGAGGTGTTCAAGGCCAGGTTGGATGGGGCCCTGGGCAGCCCGGTCTGGTATTAAATGTGGAGGTTGGTGGCCCTGCATGTGGCGGAGGGGTTGGAGATTCATGATCCTTGAGGTCCCTTCCAATCCAGGCCATCCTAAGATTCTATGATTCATTTCTGGCCTTTTTTTCTTATTTCAGTAATGGAACAGAAGAGCTGGAAAAGGTTTTAAAGCAAAAAATGATCAAAAGTGTGGTACAGGTGCCCCATAAGGAATGGCACCCAAGCTATCAGTCTTCAATCTGGCACCCAGCAGTGGATAAAAGAGTAGTTTATTCCATCCTAGCATGGAAAAGCAAGAGGAAATATTCATTCATTTCTGTCTGTTCCAAGGCAGTGCATCACAACAGCAGGCAACAAATTCAGAAAAAACAAGAAGAAGCAAATCATCACACAGTGTTATACTGGAACTTCTGTTTGCAAAATGTGGATACTAAAACTCTTTAAGTTCAGAAAGCCATTAGAATAAAGTACAGTGATGAGGGGAAAGCAAAGAAAGGAAAAAAAAAAAAAAAAGGAGAGGTTAAGGAAAGATTTCTAGACCAGTAAGTTTGAAACCGTTAATAGTACAGGAGAATACATTCAAGTGTAAAATCTACCTTACAAGAAGACTCAGTTAGGAGTGAACAGGCAACTAGACCAATTCAGCTACTTCCTAACTTCCAGATGTGCAACCATACTGCTGCAATACATGTTTATACACATTGCTGCTTCTAACTCCAACACGGCGACTGCCGAGCTGCTCTGCTCTCTCCCTGTCCCGAAGCAGGGATCGCTCTATGGGGTCACCCCTGACATCAGCAGGCAACGACCAGCTGCTGGGAACTTCTCTGATCGGTTCTCCATTGAAAAACAAAGGCAGAAGAGCTGTGTTTTCATTGATCAACCTCCCTAAATCGCAATTTTCCACTAAATTTGAACTACCTCACCTGGGAGATGAAAAGCCTGATTGTCATCTGAAAGGCTTTTAACACAAAAAGTCTATTGCCCTAACCTCACACAGCTGTAGGGATGCTATCCAACTGCTTGCCTCTCATCACAGCCCCCTCCAGTTTAATGCCACTGCAAAACAATTCTGTGCCCACTGATTCAATTCGATGGCCATCTTTTTCACATTGTGCTTCCTCTGCATATTTTTATGCTAAAGTAGCTTTTTCTTTGTATTCTGCATTACTCTTTAATGGATTTAATTTCCTGTCCTGTTAGTCTAATAGGCAACATCCTGATAAAAATTTTTATCTCTCGACCACTGAAGCATCCTCTAGACACCGAGCAAATTTATTCTGCTCACGAGGCGGAGGTTAAGAGACTTGCCATTGATCAGAGAGCTCTTTATATTAACCACTAAAGAATCATCTGTTTCAGCACAGCCTGGTTAGTGGTAACATTCTGAAAAAAAATCATTTAAAAAGCCCCAACACATTCCAACTACCAGGAAGGCAGACAGGCTTGGAAAATTGGCCAAAGCTGATAAGCAGAGCTCTCAAAGAAAACAAACCTTACTAATAGCCAGGATACAACTGCAGCACTTCCACTTCAGAGTAATTATGTGGGAAATGTCTTTATGCACCCTCCTCGTGATGATCCAAAGTATTGAATGATTTTGAGTCCACCTGAAAATGCCTTACAAGGTCTGAAGAGGGTAAATAGCTCAACACAGAACATGACTTTGAAGTTTCCCTCCTCCTTGACAACCTGAAATAAATCCTTGGGTGATTTTTAAGAGAATGCCAATAAGATTTTGTTTTGAATAGGTTGCTTAAAAACAAATAAATAAATTACCACACATCTTGGTAAATGATAAATGAAAAGGCTGACAGCTGATATAAGCTGCTCTTCAGGGAAATTACTTCACTGGGTAATTTGTTTTGATTAGCCCATCAAATAGGTTCCTCTGAATGCTGGACGTACTTCAAATCACCCATGGAAATGAATCTAAAACTTTGTGTTTCTTATAAAAGAAAGAATTGTGTCAGCACCACACCTGTGTGTGTTCTCCATCTGGGACTCCAGGGTACAGCGCTTTGGGCATGAGAGCACAAGATGTGTGAAATTAGAATGGAGTAACTTCTAACTTTCAGATACAAAATCTTCCACCTCTGAAGGCATTTTGGGGATTGCCATCACTATGGCTTGATATTAGAGAGCTTTGTGTGATGCTGTATGCTGCTTCCTAGAGCATACGAATGAACAAACTGTACTGCTCTTCATGCAGCTTTGCCCAGGAAAAAAACGGCGTGCTTCCACAATATTGAATATTTCAAGTTACTTCACCCAAGCCTTTCTAAAGATATATACAAACTGCATCTGCTTAATTCTGTACCAACAAAATGTCTGGCACTCGGTAAGAGCCAAAATTAGGCCCAAATGACTTCAAAAGCTAAGTTGTTGGCTCACTTTGTCAAACCACCAACATTACCTGTACAAAGTGCACCCAAAGCAGTGCTGCCCAGGCTCTGCAGCCCCAACACGCTCCCCAACCCCAACACCCAACACACAGTATTGCTGCCACTCCAGCCACAGTGTTGTGACCATGGAAGACCAGACACTGCATTCCTGCCAGTCTTACATCAACATATAAGGCACCATGACACCTTCCCAGACCAATTTAATCATCTTAAATCTTTTATTCTTCGGCACGCTACTTGTCATTTCAATAATTATTAGGCTAGCACACAGTGAAGTCATTGC
This sequence comes from Phasianus colchicus, assembly GCF_987193195.1. Classification (NCBI taxonomy): domain Eukaryota; kingdom Metazoa; phylum Chordata; class Aves; order Galliformes; family Phasianidae; genus Phasianus; species Phasianus colchicus. The sequence continues at coordinate 2,738,806 of NC_143445.1, forward strand.
TGTTGTTTTTGTTACTTAATAAATGTGAGCACGTTTTCGTTGTCGTTTCCATAAATTCGCCAATTTAATTTTATTGCCTTACAGAATACAAACCCACGTACGCTCAGCAAAGCAACCCTAACACTAGCAGAGGCCTGTATCAATTCCACTGGCCCATAATCAATTTCATTACAAAATCAATTTCATTATAAAATCAATTTCATGACATTCAGTGTTATGTCACGTCATACGCTCTGGCGTATGGTATGTAGAAAACGATTTTCTCTGTCTTTTCTGGCCTTTGTCTTCCATACACACCAAACCCAGGGCAGACAGTGCTGCAGCAGTTTGGGGTGTTAGGGACTGGTGAGTTCCCCACCTGGTGCAGTCCTTTCTCTGCACCCACTCCCCCTCACATTTTGAGCAGCAGTATTACAGTTTTGCCATCAATGCCATGGAGACACAATCCCATTTATACAAAGCACTCTCATCAGATGAGCTTGTATTAGCAAAGCATCTCTCATAGGTATTTGCACTAAGTCAGCATTACTGTAACTAGTCTAGACATAGGGGAGGCCTAAATCATGAAAATAATGCTGATCTCCACAGGCATCCATTGGGATTTAGGCATCCATCAAGCTGCTCTTTATTACAAACACAAACACAGCTCAAATACCAGTTCAGAAGGAGAGTACTGAGCAGCAACAAGCACTTGGCTCCCCCTCCTCAGAATATTACTGAGTCGTCGTTTGGAATGCAGCAGCAAATATTAAATTGTAACCATCAATATATTGAACTGACGAACTATACAGGGGGCTCATATTTTCAAAGCACCCAGTACTCACTGAACTATGTTTCCTATAAAATCTGAGCAGTTTCGGAAAAAAAAAACAAAACATCCTCTTATTAGCACCACCTCAATAGAGAGCTTCCTCTATGTCAAAATGAATCCTTTCCAAATCCCTCAGAGGGCAGGCAGAGCAGCTATGAGGGTCAGTATGTTAATTGTGAGATCCTGGAACTAAAAAAAACACAGAGCAAGTTTACTGGAAATGACCTGTTATCTGGGGGAAGTGAAAGCAGATCTCTCCTTTCACTTCCAAAAAACAACCAGGCAGCCAACAAGCATATCAAACAAGCAAAGAAAAAAACAACCTAACAGGCAACACACAAGACGATGCAATTTTAATATACTTTAGTGCACTTACAGCACCAACTGCTTTTCCAAATCAGTTAATTATTCATGCCAATTAAATATTTTATTAAATCATTATCATTAAGCAAAGAAAATGGAGAAACTGTGACAAATGGTGTTTACAAAAATTACATCATCTGTGTTGACAGTGAAGAAAAACCATTCATTTGTCCCTATCAACAGTTCCTGAACATTTGCAGGCTAAAAAGTTTTGTCTTGATCTCTTAAGTCTGGATCAGAGAATTTCATGGTCATTTTAAAGGGTGTATTTTGACTCATCTTACATTTGATATTAAAAATATAGATACATAGAGGATTCCTGAGTCTTTACTCAGGGCCCAATTTCCTCTACTTGCGATGGACAAAAGTGATCCTCAGTAAGAAAAAGCATTCAGAACCAGCTGGTGCCAGCAAGAAAGCCTGAAAGCAATGGACACAACTGATCTCAGAGGTTAATTTACAGCAAAATTGCTATTCTCTGTTTCTAACAGTAACATTATTCAGACAGCAACATGAATGCGGACAGTGATTTTAGAAGCTGCCATTCCCCATTACTTGACAAAAATGCAAACAACTGCTATAATGAGAGGTTTATTGATTTACCTAAGACAAAAATGCATCTTTCTCTAACCTGCTTTGGCGGGGGGGTTGGACTCGATGATCTCTGGAGGTCCCTTCCAACACAATTCTGTGATTCTGTGATTCTGTGAATCCATGAAAGTGTAGCTTCAACCTTTCCAACCAAGAGAATAAACTCCTTGAGACTCACCATTAATGGCTGCTTTTAATTCATAACTACCAACTTTCATTCATTCCAACCCAATCTTGTCTAAGGTGACACCCCAGAGAGTGGCACTCATCCATAAGCCTGAGAACAGCTCTCTGGGCTGCTGGAGCTGGAGAATGACCTACCAGGTCACAGGGGCACAGACAGATGGAAAAGGAACTCAAAGCTCTACCAGCTTGAGGACCCTACCAGTCCTTTGTAAGCTTCCCACTTATTCTTCTTAAATCATTCCCCTCACGCTTATTTAATCAGTTTTCTGTACAGGAGGAACACATTCGTTCCACACCATTCCTTACAAATGAAGAATACACACTAGCGTATAATTAAGATCTAATCGCTTAAAGACATAAAGCAGGAATTAATTTCATTGCCATGTGCATTTTAACAGCAGCAAGAGGCTCTGATTAACACCTGGGATTCCCTGTACTCAAAAAGGGCCACAAAAGCTTATATTACCCAGAAAAGCAGAACCAGATGGGAAGCGCATCCAGATTAAGTGATTTCAAGGAATGCTGGCACTGAGCTAAGAGCTAAGGGTAGATCTTTGAAATCCCAAATGCATGTCTTTTCCACAATACCATTTACTGCCTATCAACAGAAACCTTTTTTGAGCCAGAACAATGACAAAAAAAAAAACCTAAACCAAAAAAACCAACCTCCAACTACAAACTATGTATCAGCCTATAGCTGAGGTTCTGGAGGACAAACATAAGCTGCGATGTTGGTTCTTAAAATAAAATATTGATTATTCTTAAGGATTAACATCCTTCCTCTTTTCAGTTTACTTAACGCTAGACCAAACTATTAAAATGATTATGAAAACAATTACGTGGTTATAGAAATGGCTAATTAAATAAACATTAAAGCAATACCCAGTGTTTCATTACACTCATACAATTTCTCTCTGGAGACTTTTCCAACCCAAGCTGCTGTTTTACCAGAACTTCCTCAAGTTTTGGAAAGTGTAATACGTGGATGGTGGATGGTTGGACTGGATGATCTTATAGGTCTTTTCCAACCTTAGTGATTCTGTGATTCTGTGATTCAGCATGAATTCATGCCTCTGCAATATCCTCTTTACAAATCTCCATCTCTTCTGAGTTTGGATTCAGCCAAACTTTACAGGTCACCGGAAGGCTCAGGCTACCTAAGCACGTCATCTGCTTTTGTGACAGAAGACTGCAAGTCAAGCCATGGACGTTCTTCTCCCTGAGCCCTCTCCTAATAAGGTGAGCTAAGCAGACAGCTGATGGATGTGCATGCCTGAGGGGTTCCCAGAGGCCGTATCACACAGAAACACCTCAGCACTGCATAGGCCCTTGGCTGCTTCATCTGCTAAACAATGTGGTTGATTAGCAAATTTGGTCTTGCGACCACTTCATCGGTACTTTTCATTTTTAGTATCTTGTTCATCCACTCCAGAGCACTCTCAATCTGGTTCTGCCACGCTCATTCCCATTTATTTTCCTCCCTATAACAGTTCCACTGATTTCAACGAGGCTGTTTGCAGAATAAAATTTTATTCAGCGAAAAGGTGGTCAAAATATATCCAAACAGTTACAGAATATTTGTATGCCAGTACATTTTCATACAATTTCTTCCTGGGGAACACAAGCTTTGGGAGTTATGCTCACTGTAGGCACACTGGCTACCATTTGTTATCAGTTCCTGCTGTTTGTTACTGGACACATCTACTCCCAGCTACACAAATAGAATGCTGTATTATACTAGGCTATTAGAGAATAGGACTAGACCTTTAAAACATTTCAAATTCAACTAAAGCTTCCACTGGAGTCTTTCCTAAAAGCCTCTTTTCCATTAAATACATTTCAACCATAGAAGCAAGGGGAGGCCACCCACAACAACAGCAAAAATACATTAATTTAAGGAAAATCTCAAGATTAATGTTCAGCTCTATTTTCTACTATTTTTCTTTTTTCTTCCTTTTTTTTTTCTTTTTTTTTTTTTTCCCCACACAGACTTGCTGCAGAGTCCTTAGCTCTCCTTGTGGCACTCCCCAATGTGCACATCACGTGCAGAGCACCCTTAGGTGAAATAAAAGGCTCTTCCTTTCCTCAGATCCCGATCCATGCCTGAGCACAATTTGCTTATTTCATCAACGTTCTGTGCACTGCATCACTTTCTTGATTCTATATGCAAAGGTACAAAGGGGAAAGAAGCAGGATACATCCAGTTTGAGATGAATTACACCTATGCACTACCTTAACTACTCCCCTCCCTTATGATACTCATTTTCAACCCTGACTGATAAGAGTACGTTGAACTATTGGTGTGGTTTGGTAGAAGAACTTGAATGATTTTCACACTGCGAGTCTATGGCCCTATAAAGTCTTCCTGAAGTTTTTACAGTGTTTATTTGAATATTTAAAATGCAGCAATGGAGCGCTGTTTTGGAACTTTCCTACTTGACTTAGTGCTTGCTGTTTTATTTTGGGTACTATATTGCTGGTAGTTTTAATTTGCATAAATTTGCTTCACTAAAGAAATAAAGATGTATTTCAGCTGCAACAACCTGGAGTAAGAACCATTTTTCTCTTCCTTTTACCTTGTTCCCACTTAAAAATAAATAAATCTTGAGTTACGTGAAAACACAAGCAAGTAAAAAGACAAGTCGCTGGTAAGAAACAAGCCCCAGAAGCTCTTCAGTTAAAGACAGCGCTTCCCTTTTGTATGGAAGGTTAACCTGATTATCATTTCTACATCGAGTGTAATCAGTGATTAGATATTCTCAGTGTTTCTTAGACTACAATCACCTATAACTAAGAAGCTAATGATCATCTACGCCACACAGGTCTCATCTTTTTCATCTTCCTATCTCTTTATTAGCCTCGAGAATAAGGCACATACCAAGCTTGTATCTTCCTGAAGCAGCAGGACATGTAAAAAACAGATTTACTGAGTTTAGTGTTTATGGCCTGGAGTGAAATGAGCCCTCCATTAATAACACAAATTAAATCCTTCATAAGTTTAAGCATTATGGGTTTTACACATTTTTTAAATGCGTCTACACACTTAGCTCTTTTACTGCATACATCTTAACCTATTATTTCTCATACCACGGAAAACAACCTCGCAGTGGCACTTACTCTGCAGTCCCAATACTGTAGATTCTAAACCTCCAGACAAAAAGAACCCCCCCAAGTCCACAGGCAGCCACCCACAAGCAGTTCTGATACCAACTGCATGCAGTGGCAAATGGGCAAGAAGGGGCTGAAGCGCTGTCCTTCTAGGATTGTTGTAAGCAAGAATAACATTGCATCATCCTGAATAATCACCAAATTGCCCCCTTGGCTTGGTCACATGAACAGGTTTGAGCTAAAGGAATCCACATCCATCTTCCTGAACTCCTCCCATGCTCCCAGCACAACAAAAAAACAGTTAGCTCTAAGAAATTATACTATCCCTATATTCTGGTTGGAGACCTGTAACCAGCGGTGTTCCCCAGGGGTCGGTGCTGGGACCGGTCCTGTTCAACATCTCCATCAGTGACCTTGATGAGGGGATAGTGGCCACCCTCAGCAAGTTTGCTGATGATACGGAGTTGGGAGGATTGGCTGACACGCCCGAAGGCTGTGCTGCCATTCAGCGAGAGCTGGACAGGCTGCAGAGCTGGGCAGTAAGAAACCAGATGAGGTTTAACAAAAGCAAGCTTAGAGTCTTGCATCTGGGGAGGAATAATTGCATGCACCGGTACAGGTTGGGGGATGAGCTGCTGGAGAGGAGCTCTGCGGAGAGGGACCTGGGTGTCCTGGTGGACGACAGGTTGGCCATGAGCCAGCAGTGTGCCCTTGTGGCCAAAAAGGCCAATGGCATTCTGGGGTGCATTAAAAAGAGCGTGGCCAGCAGGTCGAGGGAGGTGATCCTCCCCCTCTACTCTGCCCTGGTAAGGCCTCATCTGGAGTACTGTGTCCAGTTCTGGGCTCCCCGGTACAAAAAAGACAGGGATCTCTTGGAAAGAGTCCAGCGGAGGGCCACAAAGATGGTGAAGGGCCTGGAGCATCTCTCCTATGAGGAAAGGCTGGGTGAGCTGGGTCTGTTTAGCCTTGAGAAGAGAAGACTGAGAGGGGACCTGATCCAGGTCTATAAATATCTAAGGTGTGGGGGGCAAAGTGGCGAGGCCAGACTGTTTTCAGCAGTGTGCGGAGACAGGACAAGGGGGAAATGGCCAAAAACTGCAGCATAGGAAGTTCCGCACCAATTTACACAAGAACTTCTTCAGGTGAGGTGACGGAGCACTGGAACAGGCTGCCCAGGGAGGTGGTGGAGTCTCCTTCTCTGGAGATATTCAAGACCTGCCTGGACGCCTACCTGTGTGACCTGGTGTAGGGATCCTGCTTTGGCAGGGGGTTGGACTCGGTGATCTCTGGAGGTCCCTTCCAACCCCTACGATTCTGTGATTCTGTGATTCAGGTAAATAGCCAGCTTAAAGACGTAAATAATTTACCCTAATACTTTTATTGTAGAGATTTTTTTTTTTCGGGTCTGAGAACATTATTTCAAACAAAGGCTGGAAAGATCCATCCACCTGGATGAATTTGATCTGTAACCAAAATGCATATTTAAATACAAACAGTGCAAACTCTGGGCTTGAACTCTGGCCCTGTGGCTGGACAAGCTTACCCATATTTCACATCTCCTGGTCTCCCTTTCAAAGGCTGGTCTCATCATTTGAGAGAGTTTATTTTCCCAAATCAGAGCTCTATAGGGAGAACAGCAGAGGAGAAATATCGTCTTTGCTGTAACAGTTTGCTGTGGTTGGTTCTTTCCAACACTAAATGTGCACCACAGAAGGAAGCAGGAGGTAAAACTGTGGCAAACCTAAACCCGCAATGCAGTAATACTATCAATTGTGTGTTTAAAAATGCAAGCAGTTAACACTTCTTGCTTTAAGACAAACATCACCCATCTCAGACAAAGCAGGAGAAGCAAGGAGCTCCCATATTTCTCCAGCCATCTTTACCTTCTTTCAATGGCTACAGTCACAAAAACCCTGAGGAGGTTGGATCTGTAGAGAAGATAGAGCTCAGCTCTGCTGCATTGCTCTTTTGTACTTTGCAAATGATTCATGCATTTGCAAGATGTGTTTACAGAAATGCTTAACTGTAAGCAAGTATTAAAGTATTGTGAAAAAGAAAATGGTAAATTCAAACTGAGGCAGCAATCCGAGGATTAATCCTGAGGCTTGGATAGAAACCCCGCTATGAAATTCAGCAGCTTTAATTTTAACCCAATGCTTTCTAAAGCATGAGAAACATCACCAGAGGATACAAACAGTACTGTCCTAATAGGGCAGTATTATTTAATGAGCCATGGATGGGGTGAACAAAGAACGAGGCAATAGAAAAGCCACCCCTCCAAGTGAAGCCACAAATAGAAGCTGAAGGTAGTCCAGAATTTCTTGGAGACAAACCATAACCAAAAGGTGTTGTTCAAATACAGTGACTACTTCACAGGTTTAGTCACTGCTCCATGCATTAGGCCATTGGGTACATTAACACCTCCCTCCCTCCTTTTTCTCACAATCAGCAACACTACTCTAAACAAAACAAAAAAATAAGCTGACAGCTCTATAAATATATTAATTGCAACAGCTCCTCCTCACGTAATTCTTTGCCGACGTTATTGACACTGCTCATTGTCTTCTCCATCTATCTATCCAGCTGTCTATTTGTCTATCCAGCTGTCTATCTCCAGCTATCAAAAAAGTTGTTTAATTAAACTGGTTGCAGCATAAAAATGAATCTGAAGAGCAGAAGCTAAAAGACAGCAGCTCTGCTGCTGTAGGTATTTGAGATGCCGTGCGATTCCCTGGTTTTGGGCACAGGTGTTACTGCTCTGCAGAATCCACTGAGTAATTTATTATTTAGTATGAAGTTAGCTTAGGGCCTATATGTAAGGATATAATATTTGAGATTGTGATCTTCTTCATTTAATGCAAATTAAAATTAAATAAAAAGGTGGCTCAGCGCATTCTTAACGCTTACATGTAATGATAAAGCACCCACAGAATTAAGCAAAGAGATCTATAGGGAAAAGTCTGGACAAAATAAATAAATAACCAGAGTTCTTATAAGCTCAGTCACTCAACAGCTAATTATCATTAATGATTCCTACAGAAGTACCTAAAGGCAAAGGGAACCCATTGCCATTCTACAGCACTTCAAGAATGCATTCACACTTCAGAACTCACCTGAAGGCCATGCAGCAGAGGAGCACATTGGCAATTCACAAGGCTGGCAGGCAGCCCCAGGACAACCCAGAGCTACGGGGGGTGACACAGCAAGCAGGATACAGATTTGCACAGTGGAATCCTCCTCTTACCATCTTTCAGCACCTGAACATGAGTGGGAACTCCTTGTTCTGACACAGTATTAATGCCATTATTCATTTTCTCTCCATTGCTCCAAATTCTGCATCTGTCACACCCTCCTCATCTGTACTTCTCATGAAGCAAAAAGGCCTTGGTGCTTCCCTCCTACTGTACATAACCTGTTTCTCACTTGCTAGTGCCTTCTCCAGCCCTAATGTATCCTTGAGATTAATTGTGAGCTCTTCCACTCTCTTCACATAATACTCTCAAGGACAGGCACACTGGTTTCTCAGTAGTTCCTAACCTTTTATTATTCTTTTGCATGCTGTATAACCATTCCGTTTTTATTTTCCTAACTACCCAAAATGACTTCAGAATCTCTTTCCTATGCAAAGTTAGCTAATTTCAGGTTGGACGTTCTTCTCTGAGAGAGTGGTCAGGAGCTGCCCCAGGAGGTGGTGGAATCACCATCCCTGGAGATGTTCAAGAATGTTTAAGGTATTTAGGCATTCTACTGAGGGGCATGGTTTACTGGGAAATATTGCTGATAGGGAAATATTCCTGATATTAACTGCAGGACGAGGGGAAACGGTTTGAAGTTGAGGGAGGGGAGATTTAGGTTGGAAATTCTTTACAGAGAGAGTGGTGAGGTGCTGGAACAGCTGCCCAGAGAGGCTGTGGATGCCCCGTCCATCCCTGGAGGTGTTCAAGGCCAGGTTGGATGGGGCCCTGGGCAGCCTGGTCTGGTATTAAATGTGGAGGTTGGTGGCCCTGCGTGTGGCAGGGGGGTTGGAGATTCATGATCCTTGAGGTCCCTTCCAACCCTGGCCATTCTGTGATTCTGTGATTCTGTTATAGGTGAACGGTTGGAATGGAGGTCTTTTCCAACCCTGGCGATTCTATGATTCTATGCCTGCTTTTCCCTTTGATATGCATTTATTTGTGTATATCAACACCAAGTTTCATCTGGCATCACGCTGTTCATTCACGGCATTTTCTGCAACTCTTTACGGAGTATCGGTGTCTGGAAAAACTCAAACTGTCTCCCCCAAAACTCAGCACTTTTTCCATGTCATTTATGAGTGCTGCAAGTCCGAGTTACACTACCAGTAGGGAAATCAAGTCACTGATGCCTAGAACTGTCCAGTTTTTAACCCATTTATTTACAGTGGATATCTTGATGACATTCACCTTTACTAGACTTTCATATCACCTGCCTTAATTGAAAAAAATAGCCCTTGCTTCACAAGCACGCTTTATTCATATCGCCACTTTTTGGCAGCACGTACACTTGTGAACAATTATTGTCATGGGTGAAGCACAGGAAGAGCAGTATTTCATCAAAAATCTCAAACAAGCACCTTGAGAACTCACTAAGAATTGCAACCTTCTTTCTTGAACCAGACTAGTTTCACAAAAACAGGGTCAAATATCCCACTAGTTTTATGTTTTTGTTGCTCTTTGTTTTTCATATTCTAATAAAAGATACATTAAAAAAATAAGTTTTGTTATGTCCATACATTAACTATATTACACATTTTATATGTCCACTCATTGTGGCCCAGACAAGACCAAAGGTTGGACACCCATAGGACAGAGCTTCAAACTTCCCTGAAATAAGGTTAAACTTAGAAAACGGAGCATATAATGAAGGCTGGATTTTGTGATGCTCTTGGTTCTGCAGCACAGCCTTTCTGTGAGATATTAAATTGGTGTTGAATTGACTGAGGTGTGTGACACAGTCCCAGCTTTTACACTACCATGCTTAGATTGCTTTGCATACCAGCACTGCATCTGCTGTGATTTACATAGCTCCAGCCCTGTCAGAACAAATGCACCCAAATCACATCCTCATTACAAAAGAACATTTTCCTCAATTCTCAGTCTCTCATCATAATAAGATACAGCCCGGATTAAGTCGCCAGACAGACTGGGCAACAAATGGCACAAGTCTTCCCTCATTAGTTATCAATTGCCCTAACATTTCACAAGGAAAATTTGTCACTGCCGGTGTCAGCATTTGTCACAGAAACAATTTAGCCTTCCCTTCTAAAAAAGCCAGTGTACAGCTTGTCTGGTTATCATTTACCTATAGAATTACAGTGTACTGTGCCATAACCTTCAGGAACTGTATAGGTTAATACCTGGCACTACAGAGCCAGCAGTGTACTTCAATCAATTCTTACTGCCTAAAGAAACAGATGTATACTTTCTTAATTAAGACAGGCATGGTTTAAATGGCCTGCAGAACTCTATTTTAAACAAGCACGTAAACAAACAAAAACCCCACGATCACAAAGCAAGGAAAACAAGAACCCAGAAGGCTCCAGCCATTCACTGAGTAACCGCCCAACAGCAAGCCCTAAAAATTGGATCTGAGCACAATTAATTGTGTTCAGGGTACAAGTATCACAGAATCACAGAATTGCCAGGGTTGGAAGGGACCTCAAGGATCATGAATCTCCAACCCCCCTGCCACATGCAGGGCCACCAACCTCCACATTTAATACCAGACCGGGCTGCCCAGGGCCCCATCCAACCTGGCCTTGAACACCTCCAGGGACGGGGCATCCACAGCCTCTCTGGGCAGCTGTTCCAGTACCTCACCACTCTCTCTGTAAAGAATTTCCCCCTGATGTCCAACCTAAATCTCCCCTCCCTCAACTTCAAACCATTTCCCCTTGTCCTACAGTTATCTATCCTTTCAAAGAGTTGATTCCCCTCCTGTTTGTAGGCTCCCTTTAGGTACTGAAGGCTGCAATGAGCTCACCCCGCAGCCTTCTTTTCTCCAGGCTGAACAAGCCCAGCTCCCTCAGCCTGTCCTCATAGGGGACGTGCTCCAGTCCCCCGATCATCTTCGTGGCCCTCCTCTGGACCCTCTCCAACAGCTCCCTGTCTTTCTTGTACTGGGGGCTCCAGACCTGGACGCAGTACTGCAGATGGGGCCTCACAAGAGCAGAGCAGAGGGGAACAATCACCTCCCTGTCCCTGCTAGGAGGACAAGTAGGAGGAACGACAGTAGTACGAAGAAATCAGCACACAGCTCAGATCAATCATTACTTCATTTACAGAGCTTGGTGCTCTCCGCATACCATGAGCCGAGTAGCAAGCGACTTCATTAAGCTCAAATGGACCTTTAGTAAAGCCACTATCTACAGAGCAGCTGCAGCCTGGTGGTCCTGGCACGTACACGTGTGTTGATTTTCAGATAAACCTCTTCAACTTCTGTTTGTCCTCACGCTTATTACATCCAGAAAGGAGAAAGTGCTGGATTCTCCAGGACATCTATTCCAATTTCTGTTGTGAACATCACGACGGACACCTTTTATTTTCCCCATCAACTCTTCACATTGTTCTGTCCTTGTGGAAAGCATATTCAATACCCCCACGCCTTCAGTAATTAAAAGACCCTATGTGAGCTTTAATGTATTTCTTATTCTATTTGTGGCCAATTGTTCTTAATCAGCATATGCCATTCACGGGATCAGAACAAGGGTGATTTGTAAATCACATTTTTCTTCCTGTTGAATCAAAGTTCAATTTGGCGATTCTCGTGAAGCCTTTAAACCACAACAGCCCTTAGCTTCTGCTTTTCACTCCCTGCATAAGGCTGAATGCTACCAGATTCATTAAAAACAAGCTGATGATTGCCCCCTGCTCCTGGTTCTTTGACACTCTGTACACACAGTAAGTTAACTTTAACATGACATTCCTCCTATTGTTCAAACAGCTCTATCTGCTGGGAATGTGCTAATTAGGCTCTGCAGGTCCAATTCACACCATAAACAGATGTCACAACAGCAAAATGAATTTACCAATTTGTTTTCAGTTCCTATTGTTCTCATCCTTCATCAACTTCCAACTTGCATTTTCATTTCAAACAAAACAGGTTTTCCAGCAGGAACAGCTATGCCTTACAGGGAGGAAAAATAGATCACCATCAAAAACTAACACAACCTACCCAAATCCAGGATCTCCAAAAAGTGGAGTTGCTCCTGCACTGAGCATTCACTTTTATGTCATTTCAAACCCTGTCTGAAACATTCCCATCTCCACTTCATCCATAATTACCAGTGTTTCAGCAGCTCAAAAGCATGAAGGTCACCTTCCTCCCATTTCCCAGTGGGAAAAACATCATTAAGGTTTACTGAAACACTCCAACTTCTGCAATACAGGAAGCACAGATTCCAGCTTAGAATTCACTGCCACATTCTCTGCCATCACTTTATTGATAACGAATGTTCGGGAAATACAGATGTAATGGCATTCAGTCAGGCATCCCCAAGGCTAACCACCACAAATAATACTCTTTTAAACATCAACTGCATTAATGGCTGCATGGGACGGTAATTTGATGAACTACCAAAAATAACTTCACTATCATTTCTTCAGTGCTCCAGAAATATAAACATTAAGTGCCTGAGCAAACTTAGCTACAAGATGAGCCAGCTGGGATGGGATGTCCAGCAGGTGGGATGTCCAGACAGCAGGGAGGGCCTGCGGAGGACGTGATTTTGGGGCAGGCCATGGGTGGTGTTTGTGCCATGTTTCTCCTCCAGCCGCATCCCAGAACCATGAAGGAAGAGCCCACCTTGCAGAGGTGACATCCTGAGGTTAGCCCAGGCTTTCCCACCACATCACCGGCTGAGGAGGCACCCACTCAATCTCTGACATTCATGCTGATCAAACACAGTAAGTTTCAGCCCAAGGAGGCTGCCTAGCCCCTTACAGAGCGAAAAAGGAGGTGCTCCCAACCTGAGAAGCCCATCTTGCACGCACCCCACTCTAAAAGCACCTCTGTCCTTCCTAAACCCTCACCTATTTAACAAGGAGCAGGCAGTGCTGGCAGCAGCAACGCTGCTCTTTGGTGAAGGCAGCCAGAAGTGGGCAGTGGGAGCAGCTCCTGTAAGCACCTGAGAAGATGAGCACCTCAGACTGCAGCGCCAAGGCTCATAGAAGTCCATGTGAAAAGGGCTTATGTTTGCACACACTGCAGAGAGCAGAGCTGGAGTGCAAAGGCTGAAAGGCAGCACCACAGGTCGTGACTGTGGGCGTCTACTGTAGTTCTCCTACAAATTCAGTAATGAATTCTGCTGGGGACCTAAGCTAAAACCTCAGAAAATGAGTTTTTGCAGTATCCTGCAAAAGCAATAAAAAGACAACTAGCATAATTCAGAAAAATATCTTGCAAGCAAATTAAGCACTCTAGCCTTCCTCCACTGTGCCTTTTATTGCTGTCTTAAATTAAAGAAATGGTGTCATACTTCAGAGTAGCACCTTTTCTGGTACTGCTTATCATTAACAAGCATATGCACAGCTTACTAAGGATTCCTCTGTTCTAGCCCACAGATCAAAATATTCCCTGAAAAACAAAACGTGTTGATGTGTTTTCCATCTTTATAATGTCAGAAAGAGTTTGTGTATTTCCCGCTTTCTATATTGCAGGCTCATCTCAACTGTTTCCTCAGGGACAAAAGTGAAAAGAAACAAAACACCCTTATTTCCTTAAAGCAATGTATGGGTTTGTACACGGATTAAAAGTATTCCACACTCCTACATGGGAACATGAAAAAAATATCGCCACCCATCTTTATAAAGGAATTCATATCAGCATGACGAATACTTGAATTTATACAGTTTACAAGCATAATCTTATTTCTGCATTTGCAGCTCTAGTTTTCCAAAGTGTTGAGACAGGGGAAGCCTGGCAGATAAACACAACAGCAGTGCTCACTTCCAGCACTTCAAATTTAACTGCAGTTTTGTAAGCACTTCAATAGACACTACTTTGTTGCACATATAAGTGGGTGAATTTCCACCATACACACTGAGGAAAGTAATGTCAGGACAGAAGCATGAACATCTGACTTTTTGAAACCCGTGTACATTTGTTAACAAAGCTGATTCCCAGCACTGCGGATAAATACGCTGACAGGGGGAGCAAGATGTGAGCAACACGTTTGAACTGGTAGAGAAAATAGGTGAGTCTGTGTTAAGTTCCTTCTGTCTGGAAAACTGAGACCTCCGCGAGCGTTCTGCTGAGCGCACTGTAGATCTGTCTACCTCTAAACAAAAAGCAAATAAATCCAGACCTTTCTCACAACCATGCTCGTAATTGTCTGCATTTAAATCTTCCTCCTCTATTGACTTCAAGTGTATACAAGTGTAATATATATAAAATGTAATAGATGCAAGTTTGTTGCCATAAACAGAAGTGCTTATGGGATTTAAGGTGAAATTTTAGAGTTCTTCGTAAGCACCAGGTTTAAAACTTCACCCCGTGGGGAAAAAAATCCATACTTTTATCACTGGCAGTGCCTTGTAGCCTTGCTGATATCCATCTCCTCCAGCTGAGACCTGATGCTTCCATGCCTTTCTTGTTTCTCGCTGAATTTGAGTGGAAGAAATTGAAATACAGTCCTCTGCTAGAAAATCTAACTGGGCTGCCAGCTCACTTCACAGACTAGAAATGCCTGCTAATAGGGCTGTTTGTTCGTTTGTTTTTGTGTTGGTTGTTGGTTTTGTTTTGTTTTGTTTTTTTTCCAGGTCATTCTATCCCAGAAGAATTTGCCCTATTTAGGCAGAAAAATAACGTATTAAGAATCAGAACTGAACTGTGATGTGACAGCATTTACTTCTCCATATGTTACAAATCTATGAGCGTTAAAAGCACAGCCACTAAATAATGATGGGATGGCAAAGAGAGGCCCCAGGACTGGCAGTTGCTACCCACTGCTACCTGCCTGTAGGACAGCTGCTGCTTAACCTTTTGGCTTTTTGTTCTCATCAACTTGGAAATTCCTAGCATTAAACAGCTCACTCTATCCTTTGTGAGTGTACAAAGGCTTGAGAGGAAGGCAATGGAATCTTTGCTGTGACCAAGTAGTGGTAGAACAGTGCTACTGAGAACAGAACCTGTCTGGAGCCATTGGAGTATTTAGTACTGTAAAATTAATGCTTTAATACAATGCAAATAATCCAATCAAGAAGTAAACCAAATTACAGAAGTTACATAATCAAACAACGGTTAGTGAAATGTGACTGGTTGAAATCCAATTTTATTTACTAAACACTGAGGATTTTAACATGAATAAGCTTCAATTACAATGAATTCGTACATTCAAGCTAAATTTGGAAAGACTCATAATGCATTTAATTGTCTAGCTGTCAGCTCATGGAAAATGAAGACAGTAATGTATGCCAATCATTCCTTTTAAATGAAGATTTAGTCAAGTGAGACAAAGCCCACTGATGTGACAAGCAAGCCATCTTCTCTCTTGGCTGATCCAAAACACTTGAGTTTACAATTGCTGTCTAACTTTAGGCTTAACTGCTTTGGTTGTCTCTCCTTTCCGGACACTTCAGAATAATAAATTCAAATGAGTTATCAACAACTTGCACTGCAAAAATTATCCTCACTTAAAAAAAACCAACAAGTATTGGAAAGGTGAACAGTGGCTTTCTGATTGGTGTCAGTCTATTTCAAGGGCCATCAGACTCTGGTTTCCCAGGCACAGCCTTGATCCGACAGCAGAACTATCATTCAGTTTGCTTAAATTGAGAAATGTGAACGGGTATCACAGAGCAGCGTATTGCCAGCAAATCAACAACTCTGGTAGCACCGCTGTACCACAGGTAACAAACTTTAACTCCCTTAAATGCAATGGTCTACCATATGCCACTCTGTGATTAATTGTCTCACATGCTTACAAATGTCACAACTCAACAGCTTGATGAGTATAGCCACTTTTGCAACTAATCTCTCCACTGCAAAGAAAAAGTCATGTAGTGTATGTACATGGATGGACATGCCAACCATATCAGTAAAGCTTCAAGTACTACATCTGCACATTCAGCTGAACACATTTCTAAGGGCTCTTACCATATGCTGCACGTGTATTTTCAAGTAGATAAGCCCAGACTGACAATGAAGGTCCTCAGAAAAATCACCAGCTAAATATTTCCCACCAAGGATTCAGTTCTAGAGCACAGATCTGCCTTGCCTGCTGCAGGGAACTCAGAACCAGCAGAATCATAGAATCATTGAATGGCCTGGGCTGAAAAGGACTGCAGTGATCATCTAGTTTCTGCAGTGTTCAGGTCGCCAACCACCAGACCAGGCTGCCCAGAGCCACATCCAGCCTGGGATCCCCCAGCAAGACCTCAGGAGGGCAGACCCCAGTGACTGATGAGCCCATAATATCACAAGTGAAAAATCAGGTTTGACCAAGAGCTGGCTCCGTGTCACTTCATTCTGATTCCCAAAGAAGGCACATTATCCTGTAATCACGCTGCATTTCTACTTTGTATAAGTTTTCATTTGAGGAGGTGTTAGGAACATAAATGTACATTATCAAGGCAACTCTGTGAAACACATACCTTAAGAGAGCATCACAGCAACACTGAACAAACTACAGCAGAAGTCTTGCTCAGAATCCTGCTCATGAACCTACTGCAAGCTGAGAAGCCTCAAATCCATCATTTACTGGATGTTCAATCAAGCAAGAGATGTAGGAAATGAACAGAAATCTTCCACTGGTAATACCATGCATTTCTTGCGAAGGATTAAATTCATCCCAGTAGCTCCCTAGTTCAACTGCTGAAGGGAAGACTTATTGCATTTTGAATCAGAGCCATTTATCTAGTATCCTATATCACCGAGAGAAGACAAGTTGAAAAAAGCAGTGAATATATCACAAAAATTTTGCTCATTGGAATTGTGGTTTTAGAAAAGGAAGCAGGGCAGCATACCTTCTACAAAAGTAAAATTTGAATTGCTGGCCATGCTGAGCTATAATGTACTACAGGCATGGAGCTGTATAAAGACAAGGCAGAAGCTGTGCATCTGTCACAAACAAGCATCTTACCATCTACTTCAGCTCCTTGTTACCACTGGGATAATGCAGTACTTTCTCCTATGAGTCTGTGTATGCATACGATACACTCATATTCATAACAATAAACTGGAAGAGAAAATTCTTCCCACGTTTATATAGCTTTGAACAGAAAATATACTGTCTGGTATGGGTCATGCTTGTGTACACACTCAGGCCTGAGCATGTACACTCATGGATAAGCATCCCAGAGAAACGAGATGATCAGTACAAGGGAGTGAAATAACACTTTATGAATGAAAAAAACAATCTGCAAAAACATGTCTTTGTGCTCTTAGCACCGTGATGGTTCCTTGGAGAGAACAAGTCAGGAGTTAAAATTTTACGCACTGTTTGCACTACATGCACAGCTAAAGCAACGGTTGCTTTGGTTCTGTATCCCATCTGTGTGTGTTACCAGGTCTCTGTAGAGCCTTTCAGAAATTAAGAATCACCTTTTACACTGAGCTTAAGGCTAGGCTTTCAAGCATAGGAAGTAGAGTTCAAGTTAAACCTGATGAAATTTCCTTGTCAAATGTGAGTCACTGAAAGTGAATGTGAGATGCCTCTCCCTTTCTCTCATCTTCCAATCACGCCTAAACAAACGTTGACAAAAGCTTCTCTCAATTTCTTTCAATTTGCAAGGAGATTGGAGAAATTCCTTTAGAAAGGAAGATGAACATGTACAACTCTGACTAAAGGCAAGGTGGGAAAACATCGATGAAGCCTATAAACAACAACAAAAAAAATTAGGCTGGCCCAAAGATATAACTGGAAGGGAGAAATGAAGATGGATAGCAAGCAAAGATTCTTGACACATCTGCTGTGTTCTTAGGGAAAGTACCACGACCTCTGTGCCTCACAACAGAATCCAGAATCAATAAAATGTGAGAGAACCATCTTATGTTGGCAAGGAAACAAAGTATGTGGTTTATCCCCTCAACTCCCAATGTCTATTTTTCTGAAGCACTGCACCAATACACGGAACTGATATTGTGCATGTTCACTTGAGGCTGCTGATGCACTGCTCAGTGCCTTCAGCACAAATTCTAACTTCCCCATGCTCATGAGCCAGCCAGAGAAATGTGACTGCTCCATCCATGTCAAAACTGGGAAACACAGAAACGGTCTGCTGCATAAAGGAGAGCATTGCACCATCACCTCTTGGTCACAGCTCAATTCACGACTGTAAGCTCATGACTTGAGAACTTTTTGCTAGAGATGACATGAAACAATATCTTGTTTTAAAGTGCAAGCTCCCCTTCCACCCACCCAACAGAACACAGTAATGGGCACGGTGCAGTAGGCATCCAGTGCTGGTACCAACGTAGGTAAAAGTTACCTAACAGCAGTACACACTGCACAGCTAGCAATGTGGGCCCTCTATACATCAAGTACAAACCTATACTAAGCCTTCACAGCCAACAGGCCCATTATCACTGTTAATTGTGCTAATAGATTTAATATACTGCTAGCAAGTCTAATTATTATAGAACTGGCCTCATGTTGATGCACTGACATATTTTAGCAGCTTTTCTTGTGTTTCTCAGCCTTATTGCCTGAGTCTGCATGATAACAATATCTCAGTAAAATACAGTAGTTAATACGAGGTGAAATTAACCCTGCTTTTTAATCAGAAGTATTATAGCAGCTCCTTGGACGAGAAACTGTAAGTTAAGTTTTCTCCATCAAAGTCTTATCTAAGGAACCATACATTGGCATGGAAGGTATGTCATTAAAGTAACCAAAAAAAAGAAGGCCCAGACTGAAATTCAGTCTTCAGCTAAATTCTTTGCTTACAAGATCATTAGCTACGTTTTTAATCTGTTGGTTCACACAGCTAATTCTGAACTTGCTGCCAAACATATCCTCTTTGTTGGCTCAGGATGAAGCAATAGCAACATTGGAAAGAATTTTATTTTAATATCTTGACAGAAAATTTAGAAACAATTCAATGCTGCCAGAGCGTCTCAACTCTGATTCTCCTTTAATAGTTAAAGGAACAGATTTGGTTTGAGAACTGAACTGAGCTGCATTAAGGCACCAAATTTAATAACTCAGAGCAATTAAATAATTTTCCTAATTTGTGTTTAATAAAATCTCAATTCTTTCTGATGAGCCTAATTTAAATGCTAACATTTGATTTACTGAAAAAAATATATAAATCTAGAAATATTGTAAAAAGTGAAACAGATATGTCAACCCAAAGGTCACCACTAATTAGTCTATTGAAAAAGCAATTTAACACCATTTACTGCCACCATGGCAAATATGACAGGTTTACAAATTAACACATTGAATGTTTAATATTAACATCCATGTTCTGTCAAGTCCTCCTGTGACAAATCGAAACATAGCTGAGATTGCTGTAGTTAATAAATAATCTTGGTTAATAAAAATGCTTTCTCCTGAAATTATGGCAGTGTGAACAGTATCTTAATTACAGCTGTTTCAGAGCCTCATCTATCAATCAGTGATGGTCAGCACTTCCACAGGCTCACGAACAGAAGAGCAATGACCCAGCAGTCATCCAACCATTGGATGGCCTTTATCTGACGTGTTGAGCCTAGACCCAATCTCAGACCTGGAAAGACAGTCAGCAAAGCTCAGGAATGCTCAGTTCACTTCACAAAATGTATAACGACCACAGCAATAAAGCACTATCAAATTTTGAAGTGTGACTTGCGAACTCAGGTGGGGGATAACATACTGCAAATGTTGGGAGGAACACAGCAGTCTTCCAAAATGTTTGGTAAGGAGCTGAAAGAAACCGGATACTGGAAGGCATAACTGTAATGTGAAGCTTTTGAACACTTACCTGTACACAGGATAAATGGTACCAACAGTCACTTCCTCCAACCACCATCAAACCCAAGTATATCAGTGGCGGTGTGCAATAATTTCTCAGTTTGAACTACTACTAGGAACACTTCACAACATATGAAGGAGTTAAGGGGTAGAAGGAGGCACCCGTGCAGTTACTCTGAAAATCCAAATTTATTCACATTGTTTTCTGCTCATACAAATTCTCTGGGAATCCACTGAAACTTTAAGGTTCACAGCGCATAGCACTGCAGTTACATGCAAATAAAGTGGTCTTTTTCAGTGTGGGATATAATAATTAATCAATGCCCTTTCTCTTGTGTTGCTGTGGCAAGCATTGTCTTAAGTCACATTTCCCAGTATTGTGATGCAATAGTCAGCAGAGACTTCAGGTACCATGCCCTAAAAGTTGGCAAATGGGAAGTAAGATCCCTCTGCCCCATTTCCCAGCTCTAATATAGGTTACTGGGTGTTGATCAGTGCCAGCAACTGTACTCTACTGGTAGTTCAAAAACTGCTGCTTTTCCAGTGCTAATCTTAAGAACTCCTCCATGGGATCAAGTACAGTTTCTAATAATAAAGATGATTAAAAGGGAGTCTTCTGCAGGAGCACAGAATGCAGCGACTGTCAACCTTGTAAGTTCTGAAAATCAGAATAGAATTGCCATGCAAACCAATACACAGCAAAAGCTCCTAAGCGTGAGGGCAATGCAGAAGGCAAAACCACTTCATTATCTGCTTGTCAAAACCAGAAACCAAGACAAAGAGACTGGAGAATTGAAGACAGAGTCATAGGGACACTGACCTCAGCAGGAGCCTGAATAGCAGGGAAGCATCAAGACTGCAGAGGACTAAGGATGGACATGCAAACTGCTTTACTTTTATTATCACCCAAGGAGGAAAAGTAAAATGAAGGCAGCTGAAAAATTGCAGTGTGCTCCAGCAGGGTAGTGAAGGTCAAACTCAGCAGGAGACAATGCATTCTAATGAATACTTCCTCAACTCCTGGAAGATTACATTCAGCACATCTTTAAATCCCCCCAATATATTCCACTGATCCTAAAAAGAATCTATTACACATGCAAACTGTAGAAATATATTATTTTGTTCTGGCAGAGCTTGTCAAGTACAAGTTTCTAAAGTAAGTCTTGTGACAGGTATCTAAAGGTATCTATAATCATGAAAAAAAACCATACATAACAGGAACCACCAATGCAAAGAAACAGAACTAGCGGTATTTCTGATGAGAATTTTTTTTAAATCTTCGAATTTGTTATGTCCACAGGCTGAAAATCTTCTGCTAATTATCAGATTTTCGCATTAAAAAGCTGACAAAGCTAGTAGAATGGAATAGATCCCTATGCCAGTAGAATAGAAAGCTCAGTGAACCTAAAATGGATGAAGCTTTGCACACTTTCTTTCCATACACAGCTTTAGACCAGTACAACATTCCCAGTGCATATCAAAGGACAAAACAAGGAACCTCAAGCTCAACTGCAATCATATCTACATTATATCTATTTCCCAGACACACTTTTAGTACACACACGCTGCACACTGATATAACAGAATATCAACAACAGCCAGCTATCTGAAATGGTTCTGAAGACGGCCAGGCTGAAGGAAGATGTGGCAAATAGGATGAAACCAAGGCACACCTTTAAGTGACAAATTGCTTCAAAGCCACCCACACTTCAGTACCTGAGTCATGTCTGCGGCCACGGTTGGTCAACTGCTTACATTACTTGCCTAACATCAGCTCTCAGTATCCTGCACTGCCTGACCCTGAGCAGCACCAGAGTTGCATTTGCATAGAATGAACAGTTAAGAGCTTAAAATAGTGCCATGGAACAAACATGGAATAAATCACGGGGGGCAGACACAAACAAAAACACCAATAACATAGAGATGTGAAAAAAAACAACCCAATACACTATTGATATTTATATTGCTATTGCCTTCTGCCCCATTTCACATGTTGTAGAATGATATGGTGGAGAGTGGGGTAGAGGGAGCAAGGAATGGGGTAGGTAAGGTTAAACCAGTAGCAACCAAGCTTAGTTTTCAACAAGACAGAACATCCTGGAAGGTTCCTTGGAGCTCCAGATATGGTTCTTGCAAAGTGCATCCTAATGTAAACCTTAATGTAATTGGATTTGTATCTACATCAGTTTGCATACTACCTCATGCTGCAAACTTAGTGGCACTGGAACCAACACATTTCTGAAGGACAGCATACACAAGTGAGGCTCACTACACAGCAGCGTTGTCCAATTTTGAAGAGTTTCCAAGTAATACATTAAGACTCAACCTTTTTCAGGATTTCCACTGTACAGACTTAGAACTCTACCATAGGGTCACAGTTTGTGAAGTTAAGCTGCTATGCCTATTAACATTCCAGGAGTTCCTTTTTCATGATTCTAGAACAGAGAGTGTAATCTTGTGCAGGGAAAGCCTCTTGTTATTGCAGCTGCTAGCTTTCCCCCATTTGAAATGCTGAGACATATTTTACTGTAGATATCACAGTTACAATATAGTGTTACAGCAGAGAATTTAAAGAACTTGTGAAACAAACATTTCTACTTCTTCAATGAAAGAGCAATAATTTCTGTGTTATGCGTCTGCCAATAAAATTGATGCCTTCCAAGGATGTGTCTGCAGAAGAGAAGACAGGAAAAATTAATGGAAGAGAACACACTGCAGGCACGGCAGCTGATAACTTCCTTTCACTAGAGAGAAAACAAACAAAAACAAATGCAAGTTCTATGCACAGCGTTCCTAGATGTTAATCTAGCCGTAAGATTTGCCTTAGGTACCCAAGTAACAGATAGACAGACAGAAGGAAAATGAGAGATAACAGTGTGGAGACATTCTCTTGTTTTTCCTTCTCTTTGCCCTGAATCTAGAGTGACTTACATGGAGGATAACTCGCTTCAATTCTCACTGGCAGACACCCGTATGCAAAGCATGATCTGCCATTTCAGCAAACTTTCGGCTATTTTAACATTTTCTTAAGTTAACATTTTCAACATCTTGAGTTAAAATTTTCATCATTCACTACAGACTGCCTTGAGGGTGGGACTACACTCAGAAGTGCTAAGAAACGAACCATTCTTCTCATATCAAATTGTTTTAATCTTCTGTTTTGTTTTTCTTAGTTTTTCTTCTTCAACACAGCACAGGTCTTCAGCTGATAGTTCTTGGTTTAAAAGCAGGCAGCCATGTCAGATAATTAGCAGAAGGTCTACCTGAGGGGTTTCCTGGGTAATTTGCAGCTTGACTGACCTATAAAAAAATTATTGGGTTATAATTCTGTGGCACCTAAAAGTAATGGGTGTTTGCTCAGTTCAGCACTATTTAATTACTTTTCCTTCAGTTCAAAGTAAAAAGGAAATCATTTATTCTTCAAAACATTTCAGGAGCTAATTTAAAATAATTGACTTCAAAAGAAAATATGAAGAAGAAAAATGTGAAATTTCCTGACATGTTAAAATGCAATAGCAGCAAAAAAAAAAATAAATAAATAAAAAAAAACAAAACAAACAACCAAACAACAAAAAAAAAACCACAACCCTTTTGTTTTATAGAAATAGAAATTTTCACCCTTATGTAGAGTACAAGCCCAGCCCTGTAGCAGCACTCACCATGGTTCAGGAAGCATCAATAATGGCATCAAATCTTTAAGGATTGGCAACTTGGTACCTAACATGGTAATTTGGGACCAAGTCATTCTCATTGGATTCTATTCTACGATTGTGAATGATCATAAAGGCAGATTCAAACTGGATTCTGATTCTGGAATTCAGAGTCTTCTTCTGATCACGTCTTCTACTAATGTGAGTTTACAGAAGAGTTTCTTAGTGGACAAGAAGCATAACTACAAATCCAGTGATACCAGGACTCCTGTGTATCCACACGAAGCTGTCTGTGCTCCCATCTTATTCTCCATGGTTCTGAAATGATTGAATGATCAAAATGTGTTGTCCACATGTGACTTCTTTTAAAAGCTGAAAGTGTTTGATTTGGAAGAAAGGTGGAACAGAACAAGAAAAAAAGTCAAGATGCTTAAGAGATTAATGTCTGTAAATGAGTAAATTTGCACAACGTAAACTTAGAGTTCTTAAGCTATGTAGTACTTTACTTCACAGCAAAGAAGTATTTTAGATGAAGTCCTTTAAGCCAATGTAAGGAGGTAAAGTAAAGGCAACCAATAGCCGAAATTCAGTAAATAAATAGATGCCTACCAGAGATCAGATCTGGCCTTTGCCAGCTATATTAAATTTGCAAATCTAACTCTAAATTTGAAATAGCTTACATACCCCAAGTTAACATCTTTGTGGTACGTGCTAGAGAAACAGGAACACTTTGTTATTCCAGCTGAACGACTGAGCTGAGATACACACCTCTGTCCAGACTCCATCTCCTAACACTTCGCTTTGCCCATGTGGTCAACTTCTCATGTTCTACAATTGAATGACCCAGTTTACCCCAAAAATATTGTCTCAAAGTGAATCTGTGAGTGAAACCAATCTGTGCAGAGATAATTTGCACGTTCCTTCACTGGAGGAGAAATGACATCGCAGCGCAACTTCTGGATTTCCCACCGCAGCACTGAAGTCAGAGTTTGTCAACAGGGTATAGAAAGATGCTTACTGAATACATTCAAAGAGAAAGTGAAGGGAAATGAATAGCTCACAGACACTCCTCAGGCAGAAAGAAGGTTAATTTGCAGACTGAAGGTATTCCTCAGCCTTGTGATCCAGTGTACTTAAATTAGTACAGATTTGTGAAAACAGGAATGCAAAACTTGAGAAGGCTGCAACCAGCAGCCCCATCTATTCTGGTAAAGGCTGAAGCCACCAGCGTACGTGGGAAACAAAACTGTACAAACACCAGATAGATTCCAGTGTTGAAAAGCATACTACATCTATATGGTTATTTCTGGATTCATCTCAAGACAAGCTGGAGGAACGTCCTCAGCCTTTGTGATGGCAGATCATTCCTATTTTGGAACACCTTCAGCAAGCTTCTTCCTTCTGACTCTTGCACCAAAGAAAAAGGGACTGTCATGAAGTGGTTAATAAAAGGAGCCCAGCCAGCCCGCAGCCCTGACCTCCTAGTGCTCCCTAAGCCATCAAGGCAGCCACAAGTGGGAAGTTCAGCTGGGACTGTGTAACACTTGAAACCTGTCAAGGAAAAAGCTCAGAGGCTAATTGATCTTCTTTTCTTCAGCAAACATTGCTGGCCATCAGAAAGGCAGTATGTAAATGGTTGCATACAGCATTAGTTCCTTAAATGCTCCAGTGCATTTTGAAGTACTGTCAAGTTTCTGGGTGTAGAACTATGGGTACATTTAGCCCGCTATCTGAAAAATCAAGAATTTCATTCATTGCCACTGATTCAATGACCCTACACACACATAATCAATGGCTAAACTGATAAATGAGGAGACTTCTTAAAAATCTATTTCTTGAGTGCTGGAACTAAATGTTTTATTCTTGACAGCTGTAATTTATAATTTAGTGACAAGAACATTTGTTCCAACTGTTCAGGCCTATTTTACATAGCAGAGAGGGAGCCCACAGCACTTCTTAAAAGCAGCCACCTCGTTTGGACTGGGAACTGCTTGATTTATTTAGCATATTGGGTTATTAGCTAACTCAAAACAATCAGAAGACACTGGTATTGTTCATAATTACAACACTCATTGTGGGAGTGAGAAGGCTGCTTTCTTTAAAGCTTCTGGAGCTGTAAAATGCCAGAAAAAGTAAAACAAACCAGTAGCTTTTAATACAAGGGCATAATTTTTTTCATGTGGTTAAGAGATTCCCTCCAGCTCACTGGGATGACTCTTGCCATTTGTGCTCCATGCCCGTGTTTTATCATTCAGTTCACACATTATTAGATCTGAATCTGATCCTCCTAGGTGTAATAATCAACATTTCTACAGTCTCTTATTTTCATCCCTAAGTACAACTAGCAAAATCGGAGCAAATTTTTCCTTGGAAAGCTTCATCCAAAAGCTGGATGGAGAAGGGTAATTTCTTATTTCCACTGAATGCTGTTTCTGAACACTCAAGAAATATTGTTTAGGATTATTTTATCCAAAATTTCCTACAATTCTTTTAGTTTTCCCAGCAGAAAACAGTCATTTGGACACAGTGCCAAAAATTTACCTTGTAATATAATATCAACTACGTGATCTATTAAATCTCATACATAATAACTATAAATTTACATTTCCACTAAAATAATCTAGTTTATGACCAACTAAAATGTTCTTTCAAACATTTGAAGGTATACGAACACTGTCCTTCTCACCCTTGCTCCTTCTCCTTTATCTTGGAAAACTAACGTTGAACTTCTCCAGAATAAAAACGATTGGAAAAGAATAATTAGCACTGATCTCTCTCTTAACGCCTGCATTTTTAAATCTGTTTCCTGCTAGCAAATTCAGTTACCTAACAGAATTGGCACATACCAAAATGGAACACACCTTCCTCCTTTACCTTCGGAAATCGCTGGTAAGAAATTATTTTGCTTAGGTAAGAAATATACCATGCAGAGACACAAATAAGCATTTTCAAGGCTACTAAAGATTTCTTTCTTCATTTTAAAGATCTATGTGGCACAAATTGGTTTTAAAAAAATATTCACACCGCATTGAAAAGAAGCCCATTTTTAATCATCGTGAGCTCAGAAAAAGCATGCAATTATTCCCAGTAGACCGTTTATTATATTTTTAACATTCCTTGCAGCTTCATCTGAAATAGATGGCATAGTAACAGGAGAACTGGAATAAATAGACCTAAGCTTGGATCTCATCTCCAGTGGATCAAGAGGAGGAACAACTTCTCTTGGTAGGGGTCTGGACTCCTCATCTACGCTTTAAGGTTCATAGGAGAAAATGGCACCAAAACTCAGCATTCTGATAAAATACCAATTTTCTTTTTACCTGAGGAATTCTTGAGTGTTTAGTATTAGTAGCAGTAGTATTAACCTTAAAGCACAAAGTTTAACATTTCTCAGTTTCTCTTTGTGAGTGTTTAGCCAGTACTTATTACCTCTGTGTATGTTAACGACACCTTCATGCTTAAGCAACTGATACGGGTCCAACGGGTTTCTGCAGCATTGGCAGCACACACAACTGGTTGCTGTTACACACAACTGTAACGTATGAGTACATTTCTTAGGTGTAACTGTGTAAGGTGCATTAAGACCAGACTTGTCAACTAACCAAAGGCATTTTTCAGCAAAGGGAACACCAGCAAGCTACTGAAGGATATGAGGATGAAAGTCCAGTTGCACACCTCTGTATCCTAAAGCCACCTACCTATATACCTATACCTGCATATGTGACACCAGGTACTCAGAAATGCAAAACCTTACAAGTTCTTTTTTTGAGATAAATAAAACTCAGCAATTCCTCAAATCATTTTCCATTGAATCGTTCTTTATGAGGAACACCATTCCCTTCAGATAAATACCATTTTCTGCCCCATTTTCATGCTCTCATTGCTCACTTAACCCATTTGGTCTGTACCTGCACCAGGCTCTCAGCTTTCATGTTTGGAAGTAACATGAAAAGACTCTTCAACGAAAAATTTCAAGACTTTTGGAGATGCTTCCTCTCCTCTATAATCATACACAAAGGGCCAGTATGTTCTTTGTCATTTCATCCTTTGTTGCTTGGAATGCAAAAAAAACAGCTTTTTGATAAAGGCTGGCAGTGACCCAGCTGTAGCTGTAGTTGTTTTAATGTTGTAAAAACATATGGGACTCTCACGCTTTTATCTTCTGGCTTCTGTAGTCTTTTCAAATTGCACACAACTTCCCGATTTCCAAAATCCTGCTGAAACCAAAACACAGCTCGCTGCAAACCCAAACCCAACACTCCCATCTCATTGCTCAGGGCTACGATTTCCTGCTCCTGTATCGCTCCCCAGCAGGATTGCACCCACTGGGTGCAGCTGCTCCACGGGGCTGCGGGATGCACTCAGACCTTTCCCCTCCTCTGTGTGCAGGGAGTGGCTCCGAAGGAACAACAGCAAAGATTTACCGTGAGGATCTCAACAGAAGCAGCTCGGGCAGGATAAGCAGCCGTTAATTCTCTTCTGCTTGGTTTCTGACCCCAAAATAGCAGCACAGATACATTGATGGGAGGCTGGCCCCGCTGCTAAAAGCTGCAGCAGTCGTGCAGGGGATGCAAAGGCTCACACAGGCTGGCACACTGCCCCCAACAGCAGCCAGACCCAGCAAGCTGGGGACAAATGTGAGACTGGGGCACACAAACAGCCACCCTTACTCTGCCCAGCCTCCTGCCAGCTAAATTTAACGGCCCTAGCTCTTGCTCTGAACTATGGATCCATTTTCACCTGCTCTCTCCACAGCGCAAAGCTTTATAGCCCTCTGTCACCAATTACCTCAGTGCCTCCCCCCCTCCTGCTGAAAAGCCATAGCCTTATTATTCCTTTATTATATGGCACTGATTTCAAGCTTTTAATCAGCCTTGCTGTCTCCTATGCACTTCATTTAATTTTAGTATGAGAGGAGCAGGGTGGGGAGAGGAGGAGCTGGAAGTTCAAGAGTATCCAGGAGGCAGGAATTCTACCTTAAAACTAGTGTCTGGAGAATGCAACTCCACTACAGATTTGCTCCCCACATTTACCCTAATAATTCTAATGTCTGACAAATCTGTCAGACCCTTCCTGAACACTCAGATGGCATTTCTATCATTCATCCAACATCTCACCCGAGGACCAGCTCATTAGCCCACCCATCACCATTCACTCTTCACCCAATTCATCTACACCGCATTTCGTTTGTATTTTACTGCCCACTCGCTCGGTTTCATTATGTTCTTATAAAATTCTTCAGTCATCATTAATAATTCAAAGTTATTCAGTACAGTAATGAATGACATCAAGAATTCAGACTCTTAACACATCATTTATGCATGTGCTGACCTCCGGAGGCCTCACAGCAGATACATCTGATAACTCATCAGTAACGCTCCAACATTTTGGGGGCCTGACATTTCCTTCCACAAGCCAGGCTAAGTCCTGCCCCTGCAAGAAGTTCATCCCTGTATCCGCCAATTTTGTTTTCAATTGGTTGACTACCAATTTTTCTGACAAATTCTTTTTCAAGAAGGGTTTGAGTGCGTCAGCTACCAAGTAGCAGCAGATGTAGATAACTCATTTGTAATTTCTGACCATCTACTAGCTCTAGAGATTTTTCTGGCAGGCTCCCCGACGCTGATGTTTTTTAATAGGTATCTTTTACTAGTTTTCATGCCTTCTTACAAGACGTCCTCTGTTTTTTCAGTCCATCTTATTATATTTATACATTTAACCTGCCAGATTCTATAATCCCTTTATATTTCCTCATTTGTATAAAGCTTGAGGCTCTTAGAGGACTTTTTTTTTTGCTTGCAGCAGCAATCATCACACTGCTATTAAGCGATGATGCTTTTCTGCCCCTTCTGAAGTGCTTCGCAGCAAGTGGGAAACATTTATTCTCTGCCTCCAGTACAGGAACCATGCCATCTGTAACTTTCAGCTTCCTTTTAACAAGCTGGCATGAGCTACTTCTCTATTTCCGCGTACCTCTTGAAGCTAAGCATGGCTGTGGTAGATTTATTTGGCCTCCTACAAGGATTCTGGAACCACTTACATTATTTCTGCTGCCCCAGAGTACTGCTTGGACTAACAGAGTGAACCAGGTTTGTACGCTGTTCAGCACTAAGTCAAAGGAAGGCTTCTTGCTCTGAGAAATCCTACATGTGTCACTGTGACAGGGCTAAAGCGAGGAGAGTTTTCACATAGCAACAGAGCAGCTCCAAATGCTGACACCGCAGGCAGCAGCTCCCTTAATGCACACAGCACAAACATCACTTCCCAACTCCTACAATCCAAGCAGTTCTCAGCTCTGCACACGTGTCCCACCCATCACCAACCAGCAGGAATGATTATATCAAGGTTGGAAAGTGCGAGCCAGGTTCTTCACCAAGACATGAAGAATCACATAAAACAGTTTAACGTGGCTTCTGTATGACCTTAGTTTTACTGAACTTAACGATTCGTGCCACGCTGAGATAGAAGTTAAGTGCAAAAGTAGATCTGTTGAACTCTCCAGGCATTGCTACCTTATTTCTGGGTGTGCCTCCATCTTCCTTCACAGCCTGCAGCCTTGCTGCATCACACAGCACAAGTGTTTGCAAGTCCGTACAAATAAAAGCCTGATTCCGTACTGACTTTCAAATGCCATTTCTATTTCTGTCTCTGCTATGTGACCTTGAGCAAGTCATCAGATCTCAGTGATTCATACGAACATCTCTGAAAAAGGGTACTGCAAAACTTTAATAACTGCAGATGATTATTATACACATAAATCCTCATCATCATTTTCATCTCTATTTTCATCACTTGCTATTTCACTTTCATTCCAGATATGAAACGGAAAGCTCAGTGGAAATATACAAAATAGACACAATTTCTATGGAAAAATACACTGACCACAGCTGCTGTACCTCCAAGTTCTCCTGCACATGGGTGCCTTCCATGCTGCTGCAAATAGACCACATCCACTACAGTGATGAGAGTGACGTGCATCTGTTGAGGCTGCAGATCATTATGCTCAGTGCAGCATTAGGTCATGCAAAATAAGGAAGACTGAAAAAATCTCTTTGTTACGAGCTCAAAACTCAATAGGCAATAATGGGAAGGGCAAGAACAGGCATGGAGGAAATAACAGTGATCTGGCCAATTCTGCTTCCTAGCTCCAGTAAGCTTCAGAGCACACAGCTTGTGAGACAGGCTGGCACCTTACCTTCTACTAAATTAACCTGCACCTTACAGTCTCTTAATTTGAGCTATAATACCCTACATTCCTTAGAAATAATAACCTGCAGTACAATCACTTCAGCTTCTTACTTTCCAGGTGACCATGGGAAGCACTGAAGCTCTTCTCCAGAGAGGTTTCTGTCTTCCAGGCAGTCAAGAAAATATTATGCTTCTAATTAGTGAAGCCGGTGCTAAGCTGTCAACACCAGGGTTTGCTGTAAACAAATGTAAATTCTGACATGCTTAGCCAAAGACATTGCCTAGCACTGAGGGAATTGGATTTTCTAGATAGCTCAGAGGCCACCACATTGTAAGGAAGAGCTGATGCTGAACCATCAGCTGTTGTTACAATGGGAACAGATCGCTTTGTAGCCTTACACTTAATGCCTTCCACATATCAGTAACGAAAAGCAGCACACTGAAAGCTGTTATGTTCCTGCTGAGCACCAGTGGCAGAGGGAGGGAAGGACAAGCAGGATGCTTTGCCCACCCAAACTCCTGTGCAGGAATTCTTGTGGTAATGTCCTATGTCCAACACACATTGCTCCAAAACCTGTCTGTTAGTACTGTGCACTAGCTCTAAACAGGCAGACTGACTCGGGTTCTGTTTTGAAGCTTCCCTGGCTGAACATGAAGGAGTTTTGGCCAACCCATTCACTGCTGCAATATTGCCCTTCTCCATTTGCTGGGAATGAGCAAGTCCAAACCAAAGTTTGCACTCCTGAGCCCTCGTGCTGTTTGGAAGGCAGTTCTCCCAGCACTCACTTCAATGATCTGTCCTGACTCTACATCCATGGCAGGAGATTAGAAGCAAGCATAAAATAACCTTTGGCAGAATATTTTGTGTGGTCACTAGGATTCTTTAAACACATTACAGGAAATGAGGAAAACATACCTCTTCTAGCATACTCAAACATTTATGGAGATTAAATATTTATGCACATACAGCCCCAGATCCTGCACTGTTTCCCAGACATGCTCAGAACATGTGCAAGTTCAGCAACATGTTTTTGTCAAGGTCTATGGTTTTATTCTGAATTTACCCATTCAGAATCAAGACGCCTTCTCCAGTATTTGTAATAAAGCTGACGAAATGCTTCGTATCCTGAAATATTGTAAGAAACAGTTTCTAGCTGAGATTAACGTCAACATCACCCGAGAGCCACCAGATGGTGCTGTTAATAGTATGTACCATCGTTCTGAACTGATCACAGAATGAAGTGAGATAAAACTACAGTTCTTACAATGCCGTTCCATTAACTCTGCGTTTATTAAAAACACCCAGAGCGCTTCTTTTTCATGGTGTGCTGTGCCTCTCTTGCTGTAAAGGAGAAAAAAAGTTGGTGTAGAGAGTAACACAGTCTGTGAAAGCAGAAACCTTTCCAGTTAAAGTTTCCAGGAGTTAGATCCTGTATCAGCGAGCTTTTAGGCATCTAGCCAGGGAAATGAAAGCACGATCTTGAGAGACGTTCCTACGCTCCTGATACATTATCTGAGTGTAGCAGAGGAGCTCCAGCCCAGCCCATGGGACTGCAGAGCAGCGCTGCCAGGCCAGGCGTACGGCTGCTCCATGTCTGCAGCCAGCAGCACAGCAACAAACGTGCTTCCAACTAATGGACTCCTTCAGGACAGCAGTCCCAGGCACCTTCATTCCAGCCAAACCCTAACGTTTATTTCGGGTTGTGTTTTTGTCGTTTCAGAAAAGAAAGCTGTGCGTTAACGTACAGCAGGTCCCAAAGGCTGGAATTCACTGGGCTGTCACCTGGCTATCTCAGTCTGGCTTCATTTCTACCTTTTTGCCCCTTGACTAACAAAATAACAGCTGTGAGTATTTCACAAAAAGCAACTGGTTCATCCCCCTGCTGTGTCTGCTTTATCAGATGACCACAAGCTGTGTGTGTGGACAGAAACAGCCCAGTGTTAGCAGCCCCTGTGCCAAGGAAACCTGAAGTGCACGAATACAACATAAACACAGGGCTGGGAAAGTGCCTTTGTTAGCATGCTAAGTTTGAAAACTATGGAGGAGATGTGATTACCTCAACTTTCAAACAGATTACATGAGATACAGAGCTATGCAGTAGTTTAGCCATAGAGCTATGCATTTATTGTGGTTATGAGAACCAGAGAGGCCAAGTTGGCTATTACCCCACGAATCTTTGACAGTTTACTCTACACCCTCTCTAACTGTGACAGTAAGCCTGAAAAAAGCTCACGACTGTATGTTCCAAAGCATGTATTTGGACTGAAATGTATGTTGCTCACCAACTGCAATGTGTTAGTGATTGCATGAGATGTTACGTGCTTCAATGAATCGCAGCCCTGGCTATTAACAGTTTTATAATGGTTCTGTGAATTAGCATTAAATTACAGTGAATGTTACAGAAGAGGTTCTAATATTTACATTGGTGCCTAATGAGTTCCCCATAATTAATGTAATTACACCGAACCACAGAAATTAATATTCAACCAATTATTTTAAAGAGCTATCCAGGCTACACTGAGACTGTTGGGAAGACGCCTTCCCAACAACAACAAAGAGGATTCCACACAAGCACAGGTCCCAGCTGTGCCACCAGTTATGCAGGGACGAATTTCACTGCAGGACTGAGGTCTGGATCCCCACCGAAGTTTCAGAGTAAATTAATTTACCAGTTCCTAAGCCTTCACACCACCATCCCTTTATGTTTCCTCTAGAAATACTCCAACACAAAGCAGAAAAGAAATTCCAAGCTCTACCTCAGGCACAACTTCCAACGTTCAAGAAACACAACTGAGATAAAACAGTAAGGCTGACCCAGCACAGGTACTTAAAGTGCTCTCAGTGATACCCAAGGATCCCATCAGTGGTGGAATACTCTAATTATAGTTCCAGACAGTTTGCTACGTAAGGCAGAAGGATTAATATAACACTTTTTGCCTGCGGGAATCTGCAACACCTCGATGTTCTCATTCCTGAAAGGCAGAGCTTAGGCAGAGTTTACAGAGATGTGCAAACCCTTAGAAAATCAGCTGTCTTTAAAATCCCCCTGGTGGCCCTTCAGCCATCGTTACTTTGAGTAGCCATAATCAAATATGAGCCTAAAGCCCTTTTCTCACAATATTTTGTATTTGGAGATGGCTGACCTAATTTTTTGTTTGTTTAGAAGCTGTTTTATCTTCAATCAGAAGACAGACCACTTTCTGTTCTTGCCTGCTATGTCCCATTTAAATAAATATGCACTGCATTGCTGTTTCATTTCGCTATAGCAAAGTGTAGACGAGGAATTCAGAGATACTGTTCTTCAGGGTAACTGATAGCTTTGGGGGCAAAAGGTTAGATATGCAAGTCTTACGTATTAAAGGATAATTAATCTTGCGTCCTCTGGAATGGCACTGTAAGAACTGTAGCTTTATCTCACTTCATTCTGTGATCTGTGTCTTCAGCCATTAGATCCAGTGCTGCTCCCACCAGAGAGCGACTTCACGTTTCAGTAACACTGGAGGCTACCAGCAGGAAGCATCTGTCTTCCTCCACATCCACGTTCCCCTCCCCAAATCGACTGTGAATTCCAGAGTAAACAACAAGCAAACAAACACTTGCCAGCCAGCTCACCCAGTATCACATTATGCTTTCAGCCTGCCTGACAGTGAAAGAGGTAGACGTGAAGGCTTCAAGCCAACATTCAAGGAGAAGGTCACAGATGGGAAGGTATTCATTTATACTTCTAATGAAGCACTTCTCCTGTTGTGCCAAAGCTAACTGCTACCTTTCTGAAAGGTACCTGCCTATTAAAACGTGGCTACAGTTGACTGTTCCTCCCTTTTCACATGGCTCCAGCACAGCTCTGCAGCACTGCTCAAAAGCACAAACACAAAAACCCAGAGAAAGGAGCACAGCAATTAATGATTTTCATCAAAGGAAAAGGGCCCTTTGCTACCCACCTCCTTTATACCTGCTATCAAGGATTCCCTGCTTGTGGCAGAGAGCCCATCAGGAGCTGGGCAAGTCCGAGAAAGAAGTGGCAAAAATCCCAATAGGTAGCTGTCTCTTTCCATTACCACTTCCCCTCTCAACTCCCCCAAAGCATCCAACCTCTCCTGGTTCTGACTCCTCTTACTCCTGGGATGGCTGAGAATAGCACAGCAAGTACCCAGGGCTGGAAGCAATTGGGAAAAGGAGGGAAAAAGCTGCTAGAACAAGCAGGGAGCATGGCTATTTTCAGCTCCCCGTAGCAAACAAATAATTTGCACCTTTCATTTCCTGTCAATTATCAAAACCTAAATTAACCACGCTAAGCTGCTCAAGGATGTCTTTCAAAAACATTTCTGCCAGTTTTACCATTGATATTCTTTCTGAAGCAACTTTTTTAGTTGCTTGCTGCAGCTACAAACGTTACATTATTCAGCTGCTATTGGTATCCAAGACACTGAGTCCTGCTGCACTGTTTGCCCTAATGATTTCCCATGACAGCAAATGCTCCACACTGTTTATCTGTCACCTGAATGCTTTTCAAGCTTGTTTCTTTTCTTCAGCACGAGCAAGTATTCTCTTCCTCTTATGCTGTAAGACAAGGTGAATGGGCACACTGCACTGTTATGTGCCCACTGATATGGGTTCTTACTCAGGTTGTACTGAAGTAAGCCAGTAAGGTAAACTGTGAATCCAGGAGATACTTGTAAAAACAGCCAATTTAAGGGCCATCATTGCTGCAATCCTGGGCCTTCTATATAACAAATATGGAATTGCCAGCATTACAAACAGTAGTTAGGCTAATAGAGAGACAATAGTTTCTCCAAAAGGTTAAGATTTACCATTCTTAAAGTCATCCCACAGTTTAATTTGGACACAGGCACAGTCTGGAGGTAAGACTGGGCAGAAAACCCATCCTCTTGGGCCTCTGATTAAAGTCAGAAGTGGGGGGAAAATTAAAAGCAGGGATCTCAGTTGTAAAACCCACAGATTTAGCAGTTTTAGCAAGAAACACTGCAGTGGGTATTAGATGCATTAGGGAATACAGATGGACACAAGCACAGGTATCCATCACACGGTATGACATCACAGAAGTACACAACCTCACACCCCAAAGCACTGCAACAAAAGAAAGAAAATTATCCCAACTGCCTGCACCACTCCCCACGAGCTGCCCTCACCAGCCTGGTTGTCATTCTAACATCACGTTCTACAGAGCACAGATAGCTCAGGAACAACAGCCTTGGTCAAAAATGACCACTGAGACACAAAACTCACTCTGCACTTATTACCACTGGCAGAGAGCAAAGTCGCTGTGCTCATCCTACCCAGGATCCATGTTCCTTCAGCATAAACATACAGTCCTGCAGCTGCTGGAGATGATGGGAACAGATTTAATGTCTTCCAGTTGCCATCTTACCCACCATTGGAAAACAAAAGACAAATTCTCCCATTGTAAATTCTTGCTGTGTAAGCAAGGTTAAATGCATGCTGCAGATTGAGTTCCTAAAGGCATAAGTAGGATCTCCTCTTCCTATCCAGACTGTAACTTCCAGAGAAACTTGCAGGGAGCTAATTAGCTCTAAGACCTTTGCCACTCTGCCACGTTTGATTGATATCATCCAACAGTTCAAAATTACTAGGGAGATGGACAGACACACACAGCAGAGAAACATACATCTGTTTCCATAGCAAAGAGCTTTAAAAATAGAAAGAACATGACACTGATGTTTCTTTTCAGATATTGCCACAGGGACTCTTCAAGGCACTGTATCCTGAAGCTCTAATCTCTAGTGAAATCTGTCTATTCGAAAAGCTGTAGTAGGAGCCTTCATAATTCCTATGCTGCAGAAATTAATTGGACCAGACTCCTCTGCATATTCAGGACAGTTGAGATGGGAGAAATCTCCCATTGGATGCTCAAAGATTTAACATAGCTTAATTTCCAGCTACAATACCATATATGAATGGTCCACACGTGTATTGTTACAGTATAGCTTATCTGTCAAACTGATGTATGAGACTAGCTGTAATTTGCTTCTTACTTACTTGATATCCTGTTGTAAAGTAATGCCTTCCTATTCAGCTTTACCTCTGATTTGCAATACTTTATTAAAAATTGGACAATAAAATACTGCTTAGAGAAACTCTGTTCATGAGGAGAAGCATTAATGTTGGGTTGCCAAGAGACTTCTGTACAGGTATGTGCTAATTTAAGACATCAATATATGTATGAGAACAGCAGGCTGAACCGGCAGCTGTTCCTTCGGCAAATATGCAGCAGCCACTCCAAGGCACCACACAAAACACTGCATCAGTTATCTGCCCTCAGGGGTAACACTAACAGCTTCATGAGTCTGGAACCCTCTGCATATTCAGAACAAGCACTGACACTCCAATCACAGCATCAAATAGACAGCCAAACTCTGCAGAGGAGCTGCTGTATGTCCATAAAGTGATTCTGTCCGATGGTAAGCAGCAGTAAGGCGTGCCCCAAAATGTGCAAGCAACTAATTTCTGCCCAGCCTTGAAAGCCTGCACAACTTGGACTTGATGATCCTCGTAGGTCGCTTCCAACTCAGCGTATTTTTTCATTCTATGAAATAATTGGTCCAAACACACAGCAGTGAAGACCAGCTTGCCCTCTGTCCCACACTTCCCAGAAGTAATAGTGATGGCTGTGCTGCAGTCCGTGGAATGATCTGGATAAGCCTGAAAAATTGGGCTATTTTTGACTTCCTCTGATAAAGGCAGTCGTTTTTATTTGTAAATACAAGCCTGTGTTTTTGGCTCGTGCCTGTTTCATAAAGGTATGAATTCTAGTGCTCCTTTATTTGGATGTAGGAGTTCAGAAAAAAAAAAGCTGGAACACTTCAGCTGAAGGTCCAAGCAGAACGGCCAAGCAGCAGTACCTCAGAAGACCCATTTCAGAGCAGTTACAGCAACAAACTGCCATGTTACAGGACCGACAAGCTTAGGGTGAGCAATAAGTAGAAATACTTCTAGAAAAGGTCAACCTCCGTTTAAGTTTTAATCTTCTAACTTGAGGCATTTTGATAATGGGAGGAAGACAAGCTGGCTAATGCTACGGCAGAAGCAATATAAAGTTTCACTGAAGTAAGCTTTGGTCTGCTTCAAATAAAACAGCAATTTGGCTGGCTGCCAGATGATGAAACCAAACATATTGAGTACCAAAACAGAAAGCAATAATAAATCATTTTAGTTTAATCAGCATAGATGGTAGGAGATAAGTGGCAGTCAATATAGGGTAGATGCTAGCAGCCGCCAAGTAGAAGGCTCCTAATTGTGCTAGATGGATGCTGTTCTATAGACGTGGATGAGAAGAAGGCCAAGAAGGCCTAAGTTATCAGCATCTTTCACATAGGGCAGTGCTTGTTGATAGAACCCAACAGGATGGTCTCCACAAGCTGTCCTACTATTGATAGGAATGAGTCTCTCCTGCAGGTGTCTTTGCAAAGGTGCCTTCAGCTGGATCAGATAAGGTTCCTCAAAGAATTCTGGTACACCTTTGTGACCATGGCCTGTTTCTACTGATTACCTTAAATTACGTACAAAACACGTCTCAAATATCTTAACCAACTGCTCTACGTGACCACTCCTACTAACCAGTTTTGCATGAATATTTAAGGTTGCCTGCATAGAGTTCGATGAGCAACTTTGTCTACAGCAGATGCCATCAGGAAGAACCCCCCAGAAGCTCCTGGATTCCCTGCCCAGGGAGTTCACCAGCATATCCAGCATACAAGCTGTGCACAGCACAAGCCAGCCAGGAGTTTCTGGCATTCTCCCAAAGCCTTGCCAGCAAAGCTCCTGTTCACTGCCTTGGATCAGAGAATCACTGAGGCTGGAAAAGACCTGTAGGATCATCAGGTTCACCTGTCAACCCACCACCATCATATGCCCACTAAATCACATACCTCAGTGCCACATTCATGTGTTTCTTAGCACCCCAAGGCAGCAACTTTGTCACTTCCCTGGGCAGCCTGCTGCCATGTGTCTGGCTGAAGCTCCACCACCCACCTTGTCTGCAGGCAGGCACATCCTCTGTGCAGAGATCAGCTTCAGAGTTCCTTGACCAACAAGGAATGGCTCAGTAAGTGTGCTGGCTGTCCACGTGGTCACCATTCTGTTAATCAGTTACATCACAACTGCAACTATAGGGTAAATTTGAGTTTTATCTGGATACAACAATCATAGTCTACATACAGTACTCCACATGTTTTCACCACAGATTCCACTACATTTTTTGTAACAGTCACTGGGCAATCATTCTGACACAAGTCACATATCATTCCTGAGGCACTCATGCTGACCTTGCAAGCCATCCTCCTGATCCTACTGTATGTGAGTCTGGAAATGGGAGCACAAGGGAGAAAGCAAGTAAGAGGTTTTGATTTCTGCAGCCATTAGGCTTAGCAGCTGGAGCACTGTTGGGCATCCAACTCCCTCTCCTCATCCTGACTTGAGCTGCCCAAACACCTTTGCAAATCCCTTTCTCACTGCCAAAACCACGTAAGAACCAGAAAGCTAAACTTTTCTGACAAAGATGGTTGTTCTCAATCTCCTAAGGGAGTAATTGAGCCTCTCCTTTTATGAAGAGAGAAGTCAGCTGAAAGAAACAATAGAAGAACTAATGCCATTTGCTAAGATGGATTGCTATTATTTGAGCTGTCCATCCACACATATTTGTCCGGAGCATATTTTTAGTACTAGGAGCAATGTAGTTACAGATCACAGAACAGTCAAACTGCCAGAAAACATGGACTGACTTACCTTCATCAAAATAAATCACAGCAGGTTTTGGTACTCCCATAACTCAGAAGCCAAGGGTGACCTTGAGGCAGAAGTTGATTAAAGCTGTCACACAAAGCCCAGTGTTATACTTTATAGCCAGTGATGCCAAGCTACCAACTGAACCATGCCTGCCTGTGTCTGCATGGTAGCACAGAGCTGAGATGCTGCTCCTAACTAACAAATGATACAGGTAAGTTCAGCAGCAGCCTGATCTGTTCCCTAAATGACAACCTCTTCATGTTAGGCTGTTAAGCAAATACTGCTTCGAGTGCCTCACACAAAAATAGAAATGAATACAAAACAATGGACGAGGTAAAAAAAGAAAAAAGAAAAATAAGTCAAACAGCAAAACCACACTTGAGTCCAATTTGCTTTCCCCTCCCACTGATTTACATGACTATGTACGCCCAAGCTATTA
Organism: Phasianus colchicus; assembly: GCF_987193195.1. NCBI lineage: Eukaryota > Metazoa > Chordata > Aves > Galliformes > Phasianidae > Phasianus > Phasianus colchicus. The sequence goes on from NC_143445.1 coordinate 2,778,820, forward strand.
GGTGCAAAAGACTATCAAAAACCAGATCCTCATCTGGGGCAGACATCAGCATAAGAACTCAGCCTCCAGCAGATCACTTCTGCATGCATCAGCCAAGCACCTGCACCTTGCAGGGTCCAAAGCAAAGAGTTTCACTGCCCTTGGGAGCCCCTGCCCACTCACCTGGAACACTGCTGCTGAGAGGGACAGCAGCCACCCTGGCTTCACCATGGGAAATGCTGATAAATCATTCATATAAAAGAAAAAAATAGAATCACAGAATGGCTTGGGTTGGAAGGGACTTTAAAGATCACCTCTACTCTCAAACTTCTTCCCAAGGGTAGGGACACCCCCTCCAGCTCAGGGCCCCATGCAGCCTGATCTGAGCACCTCCAGGGATGGGGCACCCACACTTCTCTGGGCAGCAGAGCCAGGGCCTCACTGCCATCTGAGCAAAGAATTTCTTCCTAACATCTAATCTAAATCTCTCCTCTTTTAGTTTAAAGCCATTCTCCCTCGTCATATCACAATCCAACAGTGTAAAAAGTTGGAAGAATCTCCATAGCGTGTTGTGACAGTACTACAGTTAACAGGGGTACATCAGCTCTGGGGACCCCATTCAGCCACTGAAAACTCACAAGATAGAAAAGCATGAGAAAACCCTGTGTTTCAGTGCCATCAGCACAACAGAGCTTAAGAGCCCCAGAGCTCCAATCCAGAGCCATGGCAACAGGAACGGGAGCAGCATGCAGCCAGGCTGTGCCAATCTGCCCACTGCCCAGCCTCTGCCACAGGGTCCGTCCCCTCAAGGCCATCCATGCATCAGGACTCAGGAGCTGGAAGCCCAGGTCTTTGTTACCTAGGAGGATGCAGAGATTTTCAGGAGAAACATGCCTGTATTTTTCCAGAAGTAAGATATATTTATGTAGAGGACTTGGATAACTTTTATCTTTCAAAGCATCATATCCTTATTTAAGCCTGCTTACTTCTTCATCAGAGTTTTCCCTGTGAACACCAAGTTCCACTAATGCTGATTCCTGGACTTTAAACCATACAGAAAGTTTGTGAGGTTGGCCTTCCCAAAGGCAAGTACTTTTGCTGAAGTTTTGATCTAAAATAGCTCAGTCACTTTTATGAAAGCTGAGGTTTGACAGAAGAAGGAACTTTATCTTCATCACAGAGAAAGCAGTTTTTTGAACAATCCGGGACAAGAATTTAAAAAATGTATCAGAAGATCCTCACTGTATCAGGATATCCTCAGTGAAGGGACATGCTGAAAAAAGAACAAGAACTCTGTGATAGACAGAAATAGGACTTAAAAATGATATTCAACTTTTTGTACAGTTTTGTTCCTAGTGGTTTAGTGTCTATGAGAGCATCTTCTTTCTCATTTCAGTGAGATCTCCTATGCCAAATGAGGAAGACTCAAAGAGACAAAGATATCAGATCCATCCCACCCAACTAAGACACTCAGTTCCAACTATAATAGGCTGAGAAGGAAGGCAAGTGGCCATCCAAATTTTCAGTGATCATTCTCTTCCTCACCACAAAGGCAAGCCTGATTTTTATGCTCTTTGCCTTGTAATGGGAGAGACCAAATTCAGAGCTCAGGCATTCTGCAGTCTGCTTAGTAAATTTCTCAAAACTCATAGTGGGGAGGGGGGGTGGAGACAGAAAAAAGCCATATGAAAAGAAATGCCGGATAGAGGCAAGAGTATATGCAGAGTCTGATGATCAGAGATTACCTACAGAAAATACAGCTGCTGCAGCCAATTCTGACTTTCCACCGTGATAAAACCTGACATTTGCAGTGTTTGAGTAGGATGCCAGCGACTGCCACCAGCAAACAGCTTTCTCTCACTTTATCGGTCACAGTAATTTTCCTGGGTTTGGCTCAGTAGAATTGAAGAAAGAAGATAAGGGCTTCTTTACCTTCCCACTTGCTCACAGACAACTACCTGAACTGCTAGAAGAGAAACTGCAGGAGGTAGAGGATGTGTATTTAACTCCAGGGATATTTTCTAAATTGCTCACAGCAAACAGCTCAGCTGGCTCTGCTCGTAAACTCTGACATGCAGTCAGCACAGCACCATTGCAGAGACGTGAAAGGTATTCAGAACGACCTTGCTGCTGTTTCTGGAGTCAAACAAGGACTAAGTATGAACTTACTCCAGTACACACTCATCAATTTACCTATATTATGTCTAGTGAAAACGGTCGTATCTTCCTCCTATTACTGTCCCTGCTTAACATCCATAGCGCTAATGATGTCAGTTGGCTACTCCCCTGTGCTGTGCAGAGTTCATCATTGCAGTGTGCAGGCTGTTTATACATTAAAACACTACAAAGCACTCAGATAAGAGCATCAGCAACTGCCTCCTAATTGGAGAAAAGTCCTTTCCTTAACGAGCTTTTCTCTGCTGTCAGCAAGCTTCTCCTCAGGAAATGATGTTGTAGTATTGTAGCAAAACTCAACACATGAGCTTATTCAGTAGTTGACTCATAATTATAATTGATTTTAAAACATATCTTAGTCCATCCACCTTCTCTCAAGCAACCAGATATTCACATGTGCAAGTGGGGCAGCCAGCATACAGACATGTTTACCCACGAGGTCTCAAGACAACACAGGAGGACCAGATACACCAGGCTTTGCTGTGCCTCCTGCATCCTTCAAAGCCTGCTGAGGATATGTAGGCTTGGGATGTGCCTTTCACTCCCTTTAGAAGCTCAGAGCAATTGGGATCTTTTCTTCTCTCGCACCCATCTCCTCACCTTTACGCATCTGTAGGACTTATACAATGTCCTTTACCTCCTTATTTGGGTATCAAGGAGTCTGTCTTCTGCTTTCACCCCTGTGTGGACTGCTACTTGTGTAGGCTGCCCCTCTGTATGTGTACCCATATAGATAGATATTTCTCCAGGTACATACACACACACAAAAATGACCTATTGGATTTTCTGTCTTCCCACCACTAAGAAAGTTTTCATTCAGCGCTGTACTTCTGTGCAAATATTTTCCAAGTTTGACTGATGGCAAAGTGTAAATACTTAAAGTGTTCTGTAGCACAGCAGAATGGAGGCAGTCACCTTTCAGATGCACAGTGCAGTGCGTTACAGCCTTGCTGTTGAAACAGCCTGACAAAATGCATTCAAAATAAAGTTTGATGTGAAGACTCAACCTACTTTTTCTTGACTAAAGCCATCAGTTCTCATTCTGTTCTTACTGGCCGACATAATAATGCTCTTCCTTCTCCAGAGCATCCCTACCCATACTTGATCTTCCGTGAACACAAGTCATTTTATTTTCCTTCATTGATTGAAAACAATGCATTGTTTCCTCTCGTATTTTGCAGACCTATTCAGATTTTGGAAAGCAAACTCAAATACACTGTATTTTAAGTGCTCCTAAAGAAGAAGGGACCAGTACCTGCATTCCTGGAGAAAAGGCATGTGGATTTGCCAGCTGCAGGATGAGACTGCCAAGATAATTTTCCTTTTAGTAAGCACCTACAGAAATCGCCACATATCCTCTCCTTCTCCCTACCCTTATGGGAGCACAGTCACATCCAACACAAATTTTTAAAAGATCATTCTTTCAGGAAATGCCACAGAACCCAAAAGATGAATCTGCCAGCTTATTTCTCTGTCACTCAGACATATTGCCAATAGCTATCTTTGACTTCCTCTGACTCAACCGCTAGCCCAAGACAAGGAGACCATATCCACATCCTAACAAGCTCTCAGTCCCTACAACCCACACTATCTTATGATGTCATTGCTCTGAATCAGCTGTCATCAGCTACAAAAATCCATCTCCCCTTCTTTCCAATACGTTCAAAAGAGAAAATGATCTCAAACATTTCGGAAAAGATCAAATCCAGATTCTTGGGGCTGATTTACCCAGCTGCCAAATACTCCGTCCTGGAATGTGAACATGGGACAGAGTAACTCAATAACATCAAGGGTTATGAAAAAAAATCAAACTGGAAGTCTAAAATTGGACTTTTTTTTTTTTGCTGTAACTCAGCACTCACTGTAAAAATAATGAAACTTCCATCCAAAGGGGTATTAGAAAAAAGTTTGTCGTTACAAAGCAGTCACATGTTAAAGCTTCGAGTATTACAGAGCCCATAGGAAACCAACAGTCTTACCTTCAAAGCAGCAGCCCAAGGTAGGTTTGGGAAAGAGAAGATTGGAAAAAGAGTCAGAAAGTTGTGAATAGTTGCCTCTCAATTATTAATTGTGCACACACCTGACATAGTATTAGATTACAGAAGCTTCTGTTATCACATTTCATTCCATATCTCAATCTCTGCTTCATTTGCCTTTCTGTTTCATTTCATTCAAACTAGGGCAATATCTCTGGGAAAATGTGTTGGTATTCTGTGATACATAATTACTGTCCCAGGACAGCTCCCCCCATTTTCTGCAGGCAGGGGGACGTGCATAAGATATCACAAGGCAAGGTATCACAAGGCAAGTGAAAGAGTTGCAGTGCACAAACTAGCATATAATACCCGTGGCTACGTTCTAACCTGCTTTTATGGTGAGCTAAGCCTACCCAATGAAAAATTAACCCAATGAGAAAGTGAACTGCAGTCAAAAATATCTGCATTCAGCGCTGGATTATGGAAATCACTTAGAGCGTTTTGTATATTAATACTCTGTCCCAGGCACAAGGATGTACAGTACGTGACAATTAGCCTACAGACATGCTTTGTTAATGTCAAGAAGCAGTTGGAAAACACAAGGATCTCAGCATAAGAGAAAGGTACTGACATAGGCTGCATCCTTTTCATCTACGTGTGTCCAATATCTTATTTGCACATGAAAGGACCTTATTTTATTCTTGAATCCTTGGTTTCTTTATTATTTTGGTAATTTCAGCAGCTAAATGTCTGCCTTTTTCACCCAGTCCCATGCACTACTGATCAAAAACTGAAACACACGCATTTGGAGGTGTTTCACTGTGACCCAAAGCAAACACTACAGAGACTTCAGCCCTCAGTCCTCCATCCCAGCAGTGGCAACCAAGGCTCACTTACACTGCTGTTTATGTCTCCAACATACACCAGCCTCAGGTGCTTGGTGAGGAAATAGTCCTTTAACAGACAGCTACATCAGGGTTTGCACTTCATAATAAAGTTCATCCTATGCTTTGGAAATACAAAGATTTTAGCCTCCTCCAATACTTTTTAATGTTAAGATGATGAATCAACCTCTTCTTCTCATCAGCATTTAAAAGATGTTGTGAATCAGCAAAATACCTCAAGGGAAAACCAACCATGGTCACAAAGGCTTCTAATCCATTAAATTAATATTTGAGCCACTTCACCCAACTCTTTGCATCAGGCTGACTGCACTGATGGTGCCTTCAAATAGTCACTGCTGTATTTCAGATTAATTTAACTCCCTGTTGGGGTTTGTCCTTGTGTCCTTGATTTCCCCAGCAGAGTTAGGCTCAAGATCCTGAGTAGCTGGAAGGAATGCTAGCCAGAATTACCCGTGCCAAGGAGCAGATGGCTTGGAGCATGTTGAACTGACACTGTTTGTCAAGGCCATTGGATGCCAGCGGTCTCCAGCCTCATTGTTCTAAGAGCTGGCAAAAAAAAAAAAAACAAAAAAAAAAAATTGTAAAAATAACAGAATTGCAAAGGATGACAATTAAAAGTGAATTATTTCCTGTACAGGGTAATTTACATACACAAGAAGTTCCAAAAAAAAAGGGACATTAAGCAAAGAATGCAGCTGGGAGGTAAGTAGGCTGTTTTCTACTGATGAAGATGGTGGCTGCATGGAGAGAGGAGAGGAGAGGAGAGGAGAGGAGAGGAGAGGAGAGGAGAGGAGAGGAGAGGAGAGGAGAGGAGAGGAGAGGAGAGGAGAGGAGAGGAGAGGAGAGGAGAGGAGAGGAGAGGAGAGGAGAGGAGAGGAGAGGAGAGGAGAGGAGAGGAGAGGAGAGGAGAGGAGAGGAGAGGAGAGGAGAGGAGAGGAGAGGAGCACATTCAGAACTCAACAGTTTCTTTTCTTTTCTTGGATGCTTTATGCTTCTGTGAGCCACAGATAGTAACGTGACAATAAATGCAACAGGGTTTTATCAAGAAGAAACAGCTCCTCCTAAAGAATAAGGACAAACCTGCAGAAGGTGAGCATCAAAAGAGCTTCTGAAGAAAGCTGTTTGGGATGTGCTGAAAAAGGGAGACAGCATGAGCCAGAAAGATGCAGAGGCTCAGCAGGACTCTGGTAGTGCCACAGCAGTTGTGCTGGCCCTGACACCGGTGGGTGCTGAGGAGCAAAACCAGGGCAGGCCCTTCACTGAAACCACAGCACCGCCTGGCCCTGCTGCTTTCAGACAGCTTGGTCTTGGGGCAGAGCAGCTCACAGACGGCATCAGAAGCACAGTGCGCTTTCCAGCCCCCCAGATCCTGCTGCCAGTCAAGAAGAAACGGGCCACCTGCTCTCCTCGTGCAGCAAGGCAGTGCTTGGAAGCAATGCACTGATGGCTTGTTCCCGAGGAGACTGGAGCTTAGGATGGCCCTAACAGCAAAGCCACAACCGTTGGGGTTTAAACTTGGCCTCCAGCACCAGAGGCTGGTGACAGTGTCCATTAGCAGCCCTGGGCAAAACATGAAGCAGGAACCCAGTCTGAGAGCCCAGCCAGGAGCAGAAGGAACCAAAGCCAGCTCCAGCATAGGTCAGCACCCACCCAGAAGCAAGGCAGAAAGACAGGGCTGCAAAGCAGCTCACCTCCACCACAGCTGGGCAGGGGTGAGGCCTCAGGGCAGCCAGGACCTGTTAGTGGCACCAGGCTATGATACCGGCTGGTTTGTTTACCAGTAGGGATGCACCCAAGCACTGATACTTGTGAGATCCAGACTCAGTAATATTCACTTATGGAGAAAACTTCAGCAAAACGTGTAACATGGATTATACAAGTCACTATTTCTTCAATAATGAGACCTCTGCTTTAACAAGCTTAGGCATTTTTCCCAGCCCTCTGTTTAAGGAAACAAAGATTTGTCTAAAGCAGGACTATCCTCCACCACAGCACAGTGGTGGGGAAGCATGGATATAAATGACAGCTGGGTCAGGCACAACCCTGCCTCCCTGATGGCACAGTGCTCTTCAGAAGTCACTGCATCCTCTCACTCTGTAAAGGCAAAAGGTACCTTATGCTTTTTCACAGTCTGGAAGTCCTTTGCTTTTGTCTATCTAAGAGATTTCCTTAAATTCAGCCTGTTGGCTGGCCATTATTCCAGCACAGGGTTCCTTGCTGTGACTGAAAAACAAAATCTGGATTGCAGACTGCTCTGCTGAATTCATGAGAATCATCTGTCACAAATCAGCTAGAGCTAATCTAACAGAGACACTTCAGCAGCTAGAACACTCTATGCCAAAGGAACACCAACAGTTAACACAAGTTGTCACCTTCATTATGTGAACAACCTTCAGGATCTGTCAGCCTACAAGAGAAAGCTTCCCTCTTTCCTTAAGGTGGAAAAAGTGTGCAGCTGGCGTGCATCTCTAAGAGGGAGAACATACTTGTGCACAGCATACTTGTACTCAGTCTAACACAACGTATTGCAGTAGGATTGCTACCTGGGCAAAGAATTCACTTGTTTGTAGGCTAACTGCTCTTCCTAAAGTTACCCAGTGCATATAAAAGGCTTGTTAATGTATTAAGCAGAGACAAAGCAGAGTCAGAGGTATTTGGTACAGAGGAATTTAATTTCTCACCAGTTAAGTACGCAATCAGTCTCATCTTACAGACTGTTATTAGCTGGCATTATCAATAAATCTCATTCAGTTTCTCCCCCTTAATTGCACCACATTAACAAAATTCTAACAGATTCTAACAGAACAAAAATAGCAGATTATTTTGAAAACAAAATTAGCAGCTTGAGGCACCATGGCATATTGCTGAGAGAAAGCAGGTGGTCACAGGTAGCAGTGAGCCTCAGTAGGTAATGACTATCTGTACACTCTGCTATAGGGCTTGGTTGCACTTTGATGTAATGCTGTGTCTAAAAACTGGCACAACTCATTTGTTTTCAGAGCAATTAAAAATCAACAGTAGATCGGAAAACACCTTTCTCACGAAAAACCACAGCAAGACAATAATTTACAGACCTACAGTATGAACAGAAGGATTTCGTCCTTTGTCTGAAACCTCATCACTTTTTGTCTCATTCCATTTAGATCTGTTTTTTTTTTCCTTAACAAATAGAGGTGTAAAACCTGAAGTATCACTACTCAGTTACAGCTAACAAACTGCGTATTTCTTAGACAAGTGCTGCAAAGGTGTTATCATCTATTATCAAAGGTGTTATTATCTGACTTTCAAGGTAACAGATTGTCCTGTGAGCCATGCTTGCGCAGTTGCCAATTTTTCCCAAGCCACGAGAGTACAGGGAGTGATTCATTAATTGGTATCATGGATAAGATGAAGTTAAGCCTCATCTGAAGGCACAAAGAGATAACCACGCTCCACAGAGAGAATTTCCAAAAATTAAAACATCATGTCTATAAAGCTTCCTGATCACCAGTGAAGTTCTTCACCTAGAAAATAATTACACTTTAAAAATTATCCGCGTGATTTGTCAAATACCCTGTGAAACATTTTCTGTGCTTCTTAAACATTTTCCTAGAATCCAGGAAAACAAGAGCTTCTGTCTCCCACAGATCTTACCAGCTTTGTGCAGCACAACAATTTTTTGTAGCGTACCACATCCATAGTTCCTAGAAAAGCATTAAAAGCAACCTCGATCCTAGCAGGTTTGTCGTTTACCTGCTCTCAGCAGACTGTTCCTTCTAGGCTGCCCTTGTGCAACACAAGGGAAAGGCCCTTCTTGTGCTCTTGGAAAGCTTCAGTAACATCCCAAAAATGAACCCAGCATTCAGCTCCCACAAGCCAGGCAGCTCCAGGGCATGCTGTTTCACCAGACTCCCCCATAGATCTTTCCTTATGCGTGCTATGTACTGGCCTTAAACAACTCATTTGTTCTTTTAGGGAACACAGTGCATGTTCAACCATTGCTCTCAAGAGCAGTTGTGACTTCTTGCCTTCCTCCCAATGTGGCTGCCTCTCTTCTCACACTTCTACTCTGCATTTTTGTCTTTCTCACTAATAGGAAAAATAAGGAGAAGCTGGCATTTTACCTTTCTGTTCTGTATTACTGCTGAGGAGAGGTGTAGGTGAAATACAAGCGTGCTCTCCAGAAAAAAATTGCCAAGCTCTCCCTAGGCCAATAGAAATAGTTATGGCAAAAACGCAATGAATTCCTTTCAGAGATATTTAAACAAAGGCACAACTATTACTCTAAAGGCAACTCTAAGCCTAAATTGGCAGTAAAATCTCTCTAGAGAGATCTAGTCTTCAGTATGAGCGGTAAGCATCTTCCTCTTGTGCATCTCTACCTCTCTACACAAGCACTCTGCTCCCCTCTCCACTTCCCGCCGAGGATTCAATCACCTTACAGGTCAGGTAGGCCTCACCTCTCCCGAGCATCCTCCCATCCTGTTCACTTCACTGCACATCCCCCCTCCTGGTGCCCTGGAGGCAGAAAACCTCTTGGAGTAAGAGGGAGGAAATCCCTATCTCTGAAAAGCATATCCAGTGCTCACTGCAGAGCTGGCACAGTCCAGACTCAGCAATATCTGCATTTATTCCAATTCTATGGCTATAGATCAAATAGGTGCTTAGTACTGTTTTGCCATCTCAGAAACTGGAGATCCCCATAGAAACAACTTGAAAAGCTATCTAATTCTGCTAAAAACACCATTAATGCTTATATTTCATCTAAATTTTATCTGTTCCTAGAGAATTTTCTTCCAGCCAGCTTCAAAGCACTAACCCTGACTGTACCCTAAGTTCTTAAACACTGCTAACAGAAACTGCTTCTTCCCTCAGCACAGACCAAGTCACCCAAACAGTTGGATTTCAACAAGCACTGGAAACTTCAGGTCCTCAAAAGTACTCACAATTCAGGTCCTCAAAGATTCATAGCTTCTCCAGTGCATGGTGTTCAAAGCCACCAACCTCCATCAAGAACTTTGCAGAACTGCCAAAATACACTTGTTTCAATGAAGAAAATTCAGTAGGGCAGATTTCATTTTTTCCATTGTTCCAATGTCTTCAGCACTGTATCTTTAGTAAAGCTGAGTCTGGAGACCCTAATTCAGCAGAATGTTTCATCATTCATTTAAAATCTACTTACGCTTCACTAAATTAGAGCTTCTGGGGTTAGTGATTTCTGCACCACTGTGGGGAAAGGTGCACAAAACTGTTATTTTTCAGACTTAGGCAAGTATTTGAACATATTTAAATGAGAATCCAGCCTTGCAGAGAAAGATTTCTATTAAAAGCATTATTACTAGCCTGAAAAAAAAAATGGACAACCATTGCAACAGTCCTTTTCTGGTATTTGTGCTGTGAAGAAGTACTTGTCCCTTCATCCAGTTCATGCACATCAGTAAGAGATGGGAATCCAGATATTCCAGGAAAAGGCTGGTGGACAAGGCAGCCCAGGCTGAGCAGTGACACAGTGCCTGCACTGCATTTGCCTGAATTGTGATAAGCTTGTGTCAATGCATCTGCCAAAGCCAGGACGCTGCTAACAGCTTCATGGGGATGAAAGGCAGCTGTCAGCCCACAGCCACAGGGCTGCAACACTGCAAATGGTGAATGAAGACAATTTATTGATTAATCCTTGTCATCCCAGAGCTTTGTCCAAACCTGGTACATCATAAGAACTACACTAACAGAAGGAGGTAACCTCCTCTTCTCCCCTGCTTTGATCTGGGTCATTATAAATGAAATGAAATGAATACCCCGAGGAAGCCTGTGAATTATTATTATTATTTTTTTTTTTTCCCCACTTGGAAGCAATTTTCAATTTCACCATTCAAAATGTGCACGAATCAATCCAACACATTTAAATGAGCCCAACAGGAGAGTCAGTTGCAATAAGATAATTTTCTCAGGAATGAAATCTGCCTCTGTCCCTTCAATGGCCCAGTCACCCATGTACACTTACTTATCCATGTATGAGGTTGCTATAAATAACAGAATATCATCTATCAGAAAACCTATAATACATTAAAATAGGTTGTGTATCTCTGACCTACAACTGTATCTCATTTCCAGAGAGCCATTATTTTCCCTTCCAAAGCAGGTAATACTGAAAATCAACAAATTCTTGGTGTTTTGAAAATCTACAGTTGGCATTGAGCACTTGTGAAGATGCTTTAGATTAGAAGTGACTTTGATTTGCTTTAAGAGGAGGACACTCCCAGCATGATTCCAAGACAGGAGGGGAGAATTGAAATCTTTGGAAATAAGTCTCCTATTTGGGCTACTGGTATTGACTCCATCCATTTGTTATACAAATTCAAGATTACCTGTAACAGAATCAAATGCATCTCAGAACAGATTCCTTCCCTTTATCCCTCAAAGCCTCACGTTGCCCCCAAAGCATACATCATCAAGCTGCAAGGAGTGAAGCACCCCTTCCCTTGGCAGCAAGGCCAACCACCTGCAATTTCAGCATCAGCCAGCTCCACATCTCCTGTATAAAGACACAGAGCTGTGAGCAATCAAAGACTAGTGGGAGTAGATTTATCTCAGAAGACAAGGGAGAATCACAATTCAATGGAAGAATGTTCAAGCATTGACTGAAAAAAATCAACGAGTGGGGCAAAAATAACTGTAAACCACAGAAAATGATGCACCTGCAATTAATTTTTAGTCTGCTAAAAATAAGGCTAAGGCAGTACATTTCATTTTATATCCTGCAGTAAATGCTGCTATGATTTACTGTAATTTCCAACAAAAGTAAGCTGTCACGCATCTTAAAGACATGTGCAAGCATCTGAGCATGAGCTGATATTAAGATTTAATCATCCACTAGCTATGGAAGGGTATTAGTTACCTGCTGGATTGCCTTTAATCAGTCCCAACAAAATAAAAAGGAAACATTTTTTTAATTTCAAGAGAATTTAGATGTGCCATTAAACCGATTCCCTCATGCCTCAGATTTTGTGACCACTGTTGCATTTGATGTGCCATAAGTCCACCCCAATTTTCATTCCTGTCAGTAGGAGACTTTGCTTCAAGGATCCTGGATCAAACTGGAACAGAAATAGGCTTAGATTTTGTTTTCTTGTGAAAGCTCAGCACAGGGTCACCCCATTCTGCATGATGCTGTGCACTTTCCCATCACTAACTGCATGCATTCCTTTTATCCTTTGCTCAATTCAATAGCAATGCTGAAGAAGTTGGATGCTTTTCAAAAGAAATGTTTTCTTTTGTCAACTTAAGACTTACTGATCTTTAATAAAAGAAAAAAAATGAAATGAGGTAAAAGGAAAAACAGCTTTAAACGTTTTCAAGTAGCGTCTTCAAAGTTTGTTTGTTAAAAACATTGTGGAAAAAAAGAGATTTCTCTATGTCCAATATAGCTTACAAGAAGACATGAAAGAACACTATTCCTCAGCCCCTGAGAGAGGATTTGAACAAAAACTGTTCAGACATAGGTAGATCATCCCCCTTTATTTGTTCTGATGGTTCACGTTCTGAACTACAGACAGAAAAACAACTTCATGTCCCCCAAAAAGCAGAAATCTGACATTCTTTTGTGCTCCACAAACAAACCTCAGCAATCAGAACTAAATAAAACAGTGAGCGAGGGGTCACTCCACTATAGGTTTTCGGGGGGTGGTTGTTTCCTTTTTTTAATCATTCACAAATCTTTCACAAAATCTTTGTCACCACCCAGCAGATCGCATGCGAACCAGGCAGCAGAAGAGCTCTGGAGATGCTGGCTGTGATCCTGCTTTGCAGCTGGCCACACACTGACCTGGGCAAGCTCCTTTGTCCCCTCCCTCTGCATATCTCCCCTAGCAGAAAGGAGCACTCATTTCCTTTGGAAAGTACTAATTGCAGGTGTGTATATTAGAAAAAAATGTGTCACTCATCATTGCTTTGCATGACAAATGACATTTGTCCCCAAAACTCTATGAAAACCAAACCTACCTGCACACATGATACATTCCATTGAAGTCACGCTCACAAAATCACGTTTTACCCACAAAAATCAATCACATGTTCTTTGCATGGAATTCTAGCAAAAGGAATTTGTAAAGTGATAGAGCATCACATGGACAGGTCCTTCATGCAAAACCCCTACATATGCCTATAAATGTTTAATCCAAATGAAAACCTTTCAGACATTACCTATCCTTGTCATATTATGTGCATTGTATTTTTGTTACACAAGCCACACTTTGCTAATTTCCTTTCTTTTCTATCCAGAGAGGTGATGGGTGCCCATCTCCGGAGATGCCCAAGCGCAGGCAGGATGGGGCTCTGAGCTGATGGAGCTGTAGGTGTTCCTGTGCACTGCAAGGAAATTGGATTAGATGGCCTATAAGGGTCCCTTCCAACTCAAACAATTCTATGATTCTATGATTCTTAAAACCAAGAATTATTGATAAACGTTCACCTGGGTTTCTATCCATGTATAGCAACCTCCAGGACAGGAAAAGGTGTTTCTTCCACTTAATGCCAAGAGAAACATCCTATACTGCTGATATTTTATATATTGTGTGTATGCACACTTGGATTATTACAGAAGTGTATGACATATGTAAAACTCCATCTCCATTACTCTTCTCCTTATGTTACTCCAACCTGTATATAAGGAAGGATCACAGTAATACCAGAGTCTGAACTATAAAATCACTTCTTAATCTGCAGTAACATATAGCTTAACTGCTACGTCTTTATATAGCCTTTAGGCAGCAGTACATCTACTGTATTTGTATTTTAGTTCATATGCCACTTTCAAGGCTTCAATATTTCAGCGAAATTACAAATTAATGAGATAGGTCGTCTCTGTTACACAGATAGCAGCAATCTGTAAAAGGGTATTAGGAAAAGAAGTAATTTATTGGCTCAGGAAGGTTCCAAGTGAGCAGTCGCATTAGCATGACAGCAGGAGGTCAAGAGGCTCGTTAGCAAGCAGTTACAAGATAGGCAACTCAGTATTTTATGGTAGCAGGATGTAGGTGCAGTGTACACCTCAGGAAACTCCACTACCAGGGCCTTCACTTGTAGCAACTTCGACTGCCTTCGTGCCCATTCAAACCCATCAGGGACCCACAGCTGGGGGCCCATCGCTGTGTGCTGCTGCAATAGGAAATGGCTTATATCCTCACCACAAACGAGCTGCTGCATCTCGCTAATGCCTGAGTTCATGTTTTCAGTTTGAAAAACAAAAGCAGAGTAAACTAGGTTTGAAATCTGGGGTTGGGATAAGGGGAGAATGGAAAGGGGAAAACAGTTTGGGAGACACGCTGGAGGAATGGTAGCAGCAAGGCATGATTCCAGTGCTTCTTGGCCATTTTACACCCACTCAGGATGGCTGTAGGTCATTTTAAAAGATCTCAGGCTCAATCTTCTTAATGCCATTCATTCACACAAGGGCAAAATGACTCCAATGCCCTTGCAGAAGCACCCAGCCATGCCAGCAGGCTGGCATGCATTGCTACCACTGCCTTCCGGCTTGGCTGGCATCCCTCTCCTCTCCTACCCTCTTTTTCTGGTCAGACACACCACAGCCTTAAACAAGAGATTAAAGCAGAGACATACAAGTGTTTTTGTCTAAATCAAATATGTAGAATGCAGTAATTGCCTCTGAATGTGCCTCATGACTGATATCGGCAAACACTTTAATTATTAATTGAATTTCTTCAAACTAACTGTATCAAAGACTAACACATCAACTCTTATCAAAACTGTAGCACTCCAAGATGTCAATATTATTTCTAATTAAACACATGGGTACCTATATGAAAGGGAAAGAACAAGATCTCAGTTATTTTCATAGATCTCAGATGTTGCTTAAATTTTGCAGGAAGCCGTTACTCTTAAGCACTGAGTTATTTCTCATTAAGAGCTGATTTGTTTATTTTAACAGAAACATCAGATGTTGCTTTCTGTTAGAAGTGTTCCAGCCTAATTTTGATCTCACCTAAAAATGGCAACACCAACCTAGCATAAATATCAAAGCAAGAGCAGAATCATGATCAGACCTGGTACAAAACCAAACAAAGCAAAGGTTTTGCTCAGCTGATTCCCGTATTATTCAGACTTTTTATCACTCTCAACTTTTGACTTGAATTTCCCTTCCCCCCAGTCTCAATTTTTTTCCACATAACACATTACATTGTGGAGCTAATTGCCACAGGATGTTTGGAGGCCAAGCGCACATATGGGCCAACAATGAGATTAGCAAACAGATTAACAGAAAGCAGACTCATCAGAGAACACTGACACTGAGACTTGAATGCCATCTCTAAGTCAAGGTCCTGAAAGTGAAGGTCTTTAAGAAGGTCTGCAATTCCTGGTAGCTCCTTATGCAGACAAGCTCCAACTGCTTCCTCCTGCAGAAAGCCAGCACTAGACTAAATACTGTGGCCCAAACAGCTGTCCCATTCTCTCCATCTCTATGAAGACTCACACTGTTGCTTCCTTTCATGGATGTGAAGGGAAGCAGACTCAGAAAACCGAAGGGACAGATGTTCAGCAACTGCAATTTAAAGATGCTATGTAAACTACCCAGTTGGAAAACATTAACTAGAGGAAACTACGCTAAAAGGGAGCTGCAAGTTCAGCTCTTGATTGAAATCCCTGCAGAAAACAATTAAATCAATCTAAAGGAGGCATTCACACCTTGGTGCAACACAGCATCCACGTCCAGGGCTGCTACCTAATCTGAGCAAAACCTTCAAGCGCTCACACCATTTTGCAATTTGCATGCAGACCTTCTATAACCAGAGGTTCCTCACCACAGTGAGAATCTCTTTAAAATCTTACTCTACTGCTTCCAAAATCCTTGATGTTTTGGGAAGAGGAGTCAGTTGTTGTCCATTTGTCTGACGGGCAGAGGCAGCTGAGAGTGGTAGCAGTGGTGTCTGCTCCAAACCCCACGGCAGCCAACGCTCTGCTCCTGGGAATAGAAAGTTTCTGGACAACACACAGCAAATTCTAAAAACCTGACTTACCCATAGTGATGGTGCGAGTCTAAAATAACTGCTTCATCTGCTCCTGAAAATCTCTCATTAGCAGCACTGCAGGACCAAAGGTGTTCGGTAAAAGCATAAAGCTCTCTCTTTTACCAGGACAGATGCTGACCAAAAGCTTCAGTTCATCAACCAGAACAACAGCTGCCTTAAAATCCAAGTCAGAAACCAGCCTCTGAACGAAGACTGTTCAATGCACTGGTTAAGCTTTACGCATACTTGACAAATTCCTCTTTTTTCTAATTAGATTTTAAAAGAGAAACATTAATTCAAATTTATAAAAATAACCTATAAAAGTATAATGTTAATTAACCAAACCAATGAGGGTAAGGGCAACATATTCTCATTCTGCAGTCTGATCCATTACATTTGCCCTCTACCCTCACCCCAACCACATCTCTTCTAGGCCCACTCATGGACTTAAGAGTTTGAAGAGCCATTTTACTGGTGGTTTTTAGAGTTATTCCAGCAAATCCACAAATCAATAATTACTCTCAAAGCCGATGGAACTCTGCCTAATTATTCTGATGTTTTTCTATGTGTTATCCTACATGTTAGGATGAATTATTTTAATATTAATAAAAAGGAAATAGGTACACTCCATTTGCCATCGTTTTATAAACACGTGACCACCTGTGAACTTCAAAAGAAAACAATTATGATATTTGGTGTTATATATTTCCTTATCTTGACTCTTAATTAACAAAGCACATTAAGTTTTTAAGCAGATTAACGTAACACTAGCAAGTAATACATTCTTCTTCTTAAAAAACAGACTGGGTGACCTTCCTATGCCCACAGCTTTGAATCTAGGCAGCTGGACAATTGTGTCAACCTGAGTCACTGCCCCCAGAGTGATGTTAGCAAGCATTATAAAGGAACTTCCCACAGCCTCTGAACTACAGTCACCATGCAAACCTGGAAAATACCATCCCAGAAATGTAAGGAGGTGGCCACTATCATGTGATGGACCCTTCATTTTTGTTTTTGAGCATTGCATCACAAGAAGTAAGTTCCTACATTCAGCTTTCCCATGCAATTAAACCATGAAGAGCTTCTTGCTGTCATCTCTACAGGTACAGAGCTCAATCAAGCTAGAATTTACTGCAGCATCAAGAGTGAATGACAGTAAATTTGCTTCTTAACCTCATTTAAAAGAATATGTTGCAAAATAGCCCAACCAAAATACCTGTAATATGCATGCACATTGACTATATACATGCATACACAGTCACACAACACACCAACACATGCACAACACCAGGTAAGCTGACTGACAAAGAATCACTGACTTCTAAGCCTAGATTTTAACATTTAGCCAAAAGTAAGACAGAGATAAAGCACTCGGTTCAAGTTTAACTACAATCCCTTTAGTTATAAGCTAGCAAGGGGAGGACTCAAATGCTCAGACACTTAATAACAATTTCTGGCCATAGCTGACATTGTCAGGAACCTGTTCCCTACCTCCACCCTTCACATCACTTCTCCCATCCTCTCATACAAGGTAGGTAAACCACCACCTCTCCCTTATTTTTGCCATGAGGTTACCTGACTTTCATTCACCTTCCTTTGCACAGTCTTCTGCTTCCTCCACATCTTAATGCGATGAAGATCTTCCCAGGACAGAGATGAAGAGCCCTTTCCTAAGGGGCTGTGCCTTTTGACTGTCCTGAATTACACTGCTAGGCTGAAAATACTTGACCTCTTGCAAAGTTCAGAGTGTTTTGGCTTCAGCTGGGACAGAATTGATTTTCTTCACAGTGTCTGGTATGAGGCTGTTTCAACTATAGGAAAAAAAAACAATCTTGATAACATATTGCTCTCTTCCTTTTCCACACTATTAAATAAGGTTTCGTCCTAACCTATAGGTTCTACTCTTTTTCTGATTCTTTCCCCCATCCAGCTGGGAGGGATCAGAGAGAAAAGAGCTGCGTAGTGTTCAACTGCTGCTGGGTTAGACCACACCAAAGAGGCAAACTTGCATTGCAGAATGGGATCTGAATATCCCCTTCCTGCACACTCAGTCCATCTGGAAGAGCTCAGTTGGCCCTCTACCCTCACCCTCAAATCAAGGCAGACCCAGCAGCACTGGCCAGGGCTTCCCACCAAAACAAAACTGAAGGTGAGCTGCAGGAGAGTTTAGGTTTGCATCCACAAAGCTGGCTCACACATTTCTTTTAAAAGCCAGTGGAGTGTGCATGTGAAACCTGAGAGGCCCTCTGGCAGCCTGCATTGCACTGTGCCTTAAACGCTCGTCCTCCCTTAAAGGCTGCCCAAATGACTCCAGTGCACAAATCACTTTCTCACTCAACTGCTGTCATCTGGAAGGATAATAAAAGGCAGCACACGGGAGGAATGCCACATGGCTAAGCTCCCTTTCTCCCTCCTTTTTGATTCATCATTGCATCTGAAAGGAGTAAGTTGAATCCCAAACTGAAGCTGCACATAGCAAAATGTTTTAGCAGACCAAGAAGAGCCCCCGAAACGCATTAATATTTTGTACATGTAGTTGTTCTTAGAGATGCCAGGAAGATCAGAATTTACCGTCCTGAAAGACAATCACGTGTGTGCTGCCCCTGCCCTGGATGCCAAGCAGACCTTGGCTGCTTTCACACTCAACTCACTGGTAAGCAGAGCTGCAGCTATCTCTGCTTATGTACATTGTATAGGATTGGGGGTTATCACATTTTCATGGAAATTCAGCTCAGTGCTCAATTTGCCCTTATTTAAATGCTAATTTCAGAGAAGTGGTTTAACAAAGCAATTACGGTTAAAAAAAAAAAAAAAAAAAAAAAAGGCTCGAATCTTCCACTGACTGAGCTGGGAAAAACTCAGGATGTGGTAGAATGGTTAACCATGTAAATGCAGTAAAAGTGATCTATTTCATACTTAATGCATTCTGTTGATAAAGGATTCAGTTGCAAAGGTGACGGTTCAGCCTCTTCTTCTAAAGATACCAAAGAAACAACAATAATAATAATAATAAAAAACCTCCTGCAAGCTCTAATAATTATACTCAGCACCCTCTCTTGGTTTCCGCACTTGACACTTGCATTTGTTTTCTTTCTTAATGTATGTTTATCCGTTTTATTTAGAAATTCTGACTGTTATGTATAATCAGATACTTCAGAAAACATTTTGCTGTAATTGTAGTTAGTGAAGAGTCACAACTGAAAATATTTTAATGGTAATTCCACCTTCACCAGAGCTTCACCTGAAGCCAACAGCGCCGAGTTTAAGATGCCTATTTGAATCAAAGCTTTCCAAAGCTTCAGAGGGTAAAAACAGAACATGAACATCCAACCTTCAGCAATACATTTCTCAGAGCAATGGCAGTCAGAAAAGCTTGGTGATACCAGGGAGTCTTGTGATGATGCTCATTTCTTGGGCAAGCTGCAGTGCTGTTACTACAGGCAACATCTTCCCATTCTTGAGAATTGGCAATGTGACCAACAGTCTGAGAGACATTGCTCAGTGCTCAATCTTCTGATCTGTGGAATTTTACTGAATACACAAAGGACTGAACGTCACTGTTGATTTATGACTTTTGAATACCAACTTTTTATTTCCTACAGCTAAGTGTAAAGTTCTCTTCTTCCATCTCTGTTACCTCTGTCAACTGCAGACAATGCAGGAGAGGGAAGCAATATAGCAAGGTCATGAAAGACTTCTGGTCTCAGATTTAAGTTGCTCACCTTTTTGATTAACTTTTCATCTGATAGGTGTCCACTAATAACAACAACAACAGGATAAATTATAATGCCTAACTTTCATGAAATAATTATTGCAGGAGCAAATTAACTGATGGCAGTTTCCAAATCTCAGCTTAACCTTTCTTCTGTTTGCCACTCCTCAGTGCATCACTAGACATCTGCACTATGTGATGTTCACAAAGCGTGGTGTTACACAATTAAGAATTGCTGCAGCTCAAAGAAATGTAATTCTTGCAAAGCCAGAGGAACAACTCCTGTTTAAGTTAAAGCAGCTGTGTTTAACAACACATCTACGACGAAAACAGTGGGATGTGAGGGCACCCATCCCTTTTTTCATAAGCCATCAAAAGAAAACAATCTCCACTGGAAATTCTGAGCCATATAACTAGGCATTGATGCATTCTGCATGGATTCCCTAACTTCCGTGCTTATTGCTCAAGTAGCACAGTCTAGGGTGAATGAGTTAGATCTCCATCATCCAGCCAATGCAAATAGCACAGCATTCAGCTATGCTGAGTATTTCTACTTGTCTAAATGGGTGGGAAGTGATGCTGGGCCTCCCTCTTGTTAAAATACATAAGCTACTAGGAGGGCAGCGTACACATAGGACAGCAATGCACTGGCATTCCTAGAATATAGGGGGGGAAAATGCAGCTCCAAGATCATTAACAGCTTCTGTATGGCTCAGGGTTGTAGAAAACAGATCAGATTAACTGAGTCTATGAAATGCACTTGGTAGCTCTGATTACTGGACACCTCTGAAAAAGATTTGACCCAACTCCAGCTGAGTTTCTACAAAAGAAAAGGCTTTTCTTCCTGTAACAGCATAATGACATAACACAATGATACAGTGTGGGAAAGGAAGAGTGTTTGAGAGAGATGACAGCAATTGAACGTGAACACAGTAACACACCCTCCTCCACCACTTTGACCTATATCATCTCAATTTATTTTGTATCTGTCAGCTGTATTTTCATCTGTCTGGATGAGCTTCCCAAGCAAAATGGAGTAAAAAGGACATAGCATGTCTGCAAATTAGCAAGAGGTTCTATCTGTGAAGCTATGAAAGAATTTCCTTTGGTGCAAGATAAACATTAATTGCTTCCATTCTCCTTGCAATCTTCTCTTGCAGTCTCCCATGCAAACATGTGTAAAGAATGAACAGGAAAGACAACAGGAAGAGAGAATAGGGATTGAGGATGAGTTATGGTCAAAATAGGGTTTTTATAAACTGAACATTTTACTTTTGAGAAAAGGGTCAGGGAGTTTGCTCACCTTCATTCTCCAGAAGATGAAAAGCTTAGCTCTGCTCACAAGCAAAATAGCCTCTTGCTCAGTGCTCAGCACAGTGTGGGGTGAAAGTACAAGTATTCCCAAAACCAGCACTAGGAAAATGGCTCATCAACATTTACTCACATGGAAACATTCATTTTGACAATCAACAGTGTTCTCTAGAGAGTTCCATGAATTCTTCCTTCTGTGCAAAGTTTCCCCAGGAATGAACCACGCCAGACAAATCCACACTGACCAGAGATGGACCAAAATCTTCATTCTCTCAAGCCTAGCACAGTCACCATTCTACCACAGAAAGTACCCAATGTTCCTACAAATGCAATTGAGATTTGTTGCATTTGTTAAGCTGATTATCCACAGGTGTGTCTACAGTGTCACCTGCTTTCTGTAGAAACGATCAGGTGGAAGAGAGGTTTTGCCTAAACGTGCTGGTAGAGATGGTGTGGAGTGCTGAAGGTGTAGGGGATTCCACAGGTGCAAAGGGAGATGCTGAATAGGCATTACAGCATCCCACAGGGATGAGTGACCAAAGTAATTGGTAAAGAGAAGGTTCTAAGGATCAGAATATGGTATCAAGCCAGTCAGGTGTCTGGTCAACTTGCCTGGTCAACTGCTCAGAGGCCTAATACATCACTCCTGCACATCGGGTGAGAGAATGTCTTGAAGTGACCGTGGTGGGTTCAGGGTTGTTCAGAACTGAACTTTTGTCTCCATGCCATGAATTATATAGTCAACAGGAAAGGCCAAGAGTATCCTGGGCTGCATCAAAAGAGAGGTGGCCAGCAGGGTAGGGCAGATTGTCCCCATCTGCTCTGCCTTTGTGGGGCTTCATCTAGATACCGTGTCCGGGCCTGGGACCTCCAGCACAAGAAGGATGTGGAGCTGTTGGAGAGGGCCCAAAGGAGGCCATGAAGATGCTCAGAGGGATGGAGCACCCCTCTGTGGAAACAGACTGTGGGAGATGGGCTTGTTCAGCCTGGAGAAGAGATGGATCGAGGGAGACCTCACTGTGGCCTTCTGGACCTAAAGAGAAGTTATAAAAAGGAGGGAAATCAACTTTTTACACGGTTGTAGTTGTAGGACAGGGGGGGAATGATTTTAAACTTAAAGAAGGGAAATTAAGGTTATATGTTAGATATAAATTCTTTACTCAGAGGGTGGTGAGGCACTAGGCTCAGAGAAGCTGCAGATGCCCCATTCCTGAGGGCATTCAAGGCTGGGTGGGATGGGGCCCTTGGCAGCCTGATCTAGTGGTTGGGAACCCTGCCTGTGGCAGATGGGAAGGAACCAGATGATCTTTAGAGTCCCTTCTAATCAAAGCCATTCTATGATTATATGATTCTATGGTTTCAAGAGTAATGTCTGAACAAAAATAGTAGGGAGAGGAAAGCTGAGTTAATACATAAGCCTACCAAATCCTATAAAAGAAGTCTGATTGAAATCCACGTGGCTTTCAATGAATTGGAACATTCAAGTGAGCTTGGTCTGAAATATAAGAAACGCATATGCCTCTTTCTAAATTTTCCACAAGGGAAATAATATCTAATTTTGATTTCACAGAATTTTATATCTAATATGAAAAATTGGTTTGAACTTTTCAATACAGTCAGTTTGAATTTGGGTTCTCATTTACTACCATTCAGAGTCCAAAAATAATTGTTTACATGAATGAGATATAGGAAGTTTTGTGAAGAACTAAAGCTTGTGAGCAGCTTTACAAAAGCACAGTGTGTCACTGCAATTGTTTCTGTATTCTGCTGTCACAAGCCCTGCTGGACAAAGGTGGGCATGAAGTGCACAATTCTGTCAGATAAACAGCCCAAGTTCTACAGTTCCAGAAATACACTGACAAATCCAGAATGAGCAGGCACACTCAAATTAAACAGGCTTCAATGCTTTAGAATTTAAATGAGAATAAATTATTTCTGGGGTGAGTCCTGCTGGCAGGGATCTGGGTAGGGAGAGAGGTGGTAGATTAGAAAACTGAAATTCCCATTGCTTCAATATTCAGTGCTATTGGAATCAATGATTTCCCACAAAAAGATTCCACACAACACATGCAACAAATTTAAACTACAAATCCGTACTGGTTTCATTTAAAATAAATATCTTGGGGTAGTAAAGCACTTGACAGAATTTGTTTCATTAAGGTTTCCCTAAACTTTACAGAGGAGGCACAGTAATTTTATTTCCAAATGAGCTGAAAGAGCTTTTGATCTGGTAGAGGCACTTAATTACAATCAGAAGGCAAGAAACTAAAATATATGTAAGTGTACCTGGCAATTCATATCGTTTCTGGGCAACTACCCTACTTCAGGGTCAGCTCGAGTTGCACCCACAAAAGCTAACTTCCTCCGAAGGGCTATTTGTCATGGGCACTTGATTTTTAATCACCTCCTCAGGTCCAGGGCTGCTCTGCTCCTGTGATGGCTGGGAAGATTTGCAGCCCTCCTGCTGAAGTCCCTTCCTAGCTTGCTCCGTTCCACTTGGTGCACTGAACATTTCCTGAAAAGCAATGATATTTAACAGCGATTCAGGTGGTGGTGGAGAGTTCTGTTAAGCGTAAATCAAACAAATGAACAACTCTTGCTCTCTTGTTTGATGTGATGTTACTGAACCCTGGGACATCTCACAGAAACGCTCAGGGTTGTCCTCTGCAGATGTGAACTAGAGGCACCAAAACTGCTGTACTGCACACTGCATATCATACAGACACAATTCTGCTCCCCTCCCACATGTGGTCAAGGCAATTACACCCTCCCTATTCCAGTCTCAGATTAATTCCCCATCCCACCACACCTCCATAGAGACCTCAGCAACTGCACACTTGAAGAGTAACTGAGCAGCCGTTGGACAGGGATTCTGAACATGATTTAGGACATAGCAGAGAAGAAATTCACAGCAGGGATTGGGTTGCTGGAAGCTGAACACTTAACACTGCAACAAGTACCTGTATGGAGTTCCTAAAAGCACACTCATAATTTGACAGAGCCAAAGCGATCGTATGCCACAAGTAAGAGTGCATTTTTAGGGCAAAAGGAACCAGACTTTTTGTTAACACTTTTAAAAGCTCGTATTTTGACATGTTTTGTAACAGCTAGAGAGCAATCTGAGCCACACGATCCCTTGCACCTGGTCCAACAGTGCAGCAAGGCCCAGTCTCACGAGCAGCAGAAAGCTTGGGAAGGGAGCAGCAGCACTTATGAGAGCATTCAGGACAGCCTGGGCCTCGCTGCACAAACACAGCACGGGGCTAAACCTGCATCACCTCAATGTAACACTGTTCTGCTTCCCTTTTCCAGCTTTAGCAATGTGCTGTACGTTTTAATTGCAGTATTTGTGCTTCAAGCCCACACACAGCACCTAAATCTCAGTTCTGCAGTATTTGCCTGACTGCCTCTCAGCAGAGTTCAGGGAAAAAAAAAAGAAGAAAAAAAAAAAAAAGGAAAGGAAAAAAAAAATGGAACTATCAACCAGCTGGCTGCTTGTTCCAGAAACGAGAAAACATCTATCAAGTCTTGGCACAAACAGTTCTTATTTCTGTTTTATCTATTTATTCTCCTAAAAGCATCGCTGAAACAATTCACAAGACTCGTAATCCACAAGAAAAACAATCTAAACCCACATCTGCAGGAAAGTACTAATTTATAGAAAACAGTAATTTACCTGAAACACAGTTAGGAAAACACTTCTGCAAATTAATGTCATAAAACTGTGCCCCAAAAGAACTGACGAACACATTATTCAGTTGTCTGTGCTTTCCAGGCACAGGAGCACAGGTACTGAAGGAGAACACAGGCACAAGGCAGCAGGAGGCCTTCCCAGAGAGCTATTCCTCAGCAGCAAACCCCAAATCCGTGAGCAGATGTGCTTCCTAAGTGCCCCATCACCAAAAACTTCCATCCTAAGAGTGAGCAGAAACAAACCTCCAGCTCAAGCCTGCAGAAACTCTGAAAACCCAGTGCCCCACCTGGATGCCTGCTTCCCTTTTTCCATTATTCAGACACTGCACTTCTGGTACTCAGTGGGGCTTGCCTGTGCCAGCTCAGCACCACTTGGTGCCCTGTGCAGCACACAGACACATCTCCCCTAGACACTGGCTTGCTTCTTCATTTGTCTCCATTCAGATCTCTTTTAACCAAGTACTCCACTTTCCTCCCATGTACACGCAGAACTTTTTGCATGTTATGCTTCCTATGAGAACTTCCTTTGTACTCATAGGGTCCCATCTGGAGTACTGCTCCCAAGCCTGGGACCAGCAGCATAAGGATGCAAAGCTATTGGAGCAGGTCCAGAGGAGGCCAAGAGGGTGCTCAGAGGGCTGGAGTGCCTCTGCTATGGAGACAGGCTGAGGAAGCTGGGCTTGTTCAGCCTGCAGAAGAGCTGGATCCAAGGAGACTGCATTGCAGCCTAATGAGAGAGTATGAACAGAAGGGAAATTGACTTTTTACATGCGCTGATAGTGATAGGAAAAGGGGGGATGGTTTTAAACTAAAAGAGGGGAGATTTAGGTTAGATGTTGGATGGAAATTCTTTACTTAGAGAGCACTGTAGCCTTGGCACTGCTGCCCAGGGCAGTGTGGTTGCCCCATCCCTGGAGGTGCCCAAGGCCAGGCAGGATGGCACCCTTGGCAACCTGAGCCAGTGTGTGATTTAGCATGTGGCAACCCCACCTGTGGCAGCAGGTAGGAACTAGATGATCTCTGAGATCCTTTCCAACCCAAGCCATTCTGTGATTCTATGATTCTTCCCTTCCATTTTGCAAAAATATATTGGAGATGAGACACTTGAGCCCCCCAGCCTCTCACCCAAAGCCTGGAGAGCCCATTGCCAGTAAGAACAGGAAACAGAAGACCTCACAGATGGTCAGAGGCATTATAATGTGCTCTCCCTCTCTGCACTGTACTCATGGGCTGCTACAAACACCCACATCTTCAACAGAACACAAGTGAATATGCCACTGGAGGAGCCAGCCTGAGATGGAGCCCCACAACAAGTGAATCATAGAATCATACAATGGCCTGAGTTGAAAAGGACCACAATGATCATTTAGTTTCAAACCCCCTGCTATGTGCAGGGTCACCAACCACTAGACCAGGCTGCCCAGAGCCACATCCAGCCTGGCCTTGAAGTGGTCAGCTCAGCTGCTCTACAGATTAACCCTGTTGTTCCACGCCTTTGGCAACAAATGTGCTGAGGGCACAGGGCAGGCATGTTCTTCAACATCACCCCCCTTGTTCCAGCCTCACAGCTGTTGAAAGCCCACAGGTCTTACCCCCTTTGCCAGCCTGACATTGCCCAGAGGACAAGCAGTCATGGGGTGACGTTTTAGTGGAACAGCTTTTGCAGATACATGTGGTCTGGAATGATGAGCAAAATGTGTGGAACAAAAAAGGAATCAGATTTGACAAAACTCAGGTACACCATCAGGTGCACAGGCAACAGATCTAAAATTTCATGTTCTCTTCAGCTTATTCATGAAATACTACACTGCATGCCTGCCTTCTCTTGCCCATTGCTTTTCGCCTTGTGTCCATCTTGATGTAGCATTAGCAAGGATGCCAGCTAAGTATTGTTTCAAATAGAGCAAACAGTTCATAGAAGCATTCATGGTCAACAGAACTTATTACCATTTGATAGCCTGACACAGCAAACAGCAATGTAGATCCAAAGTTATTTTGGGTCAAAGACTCCATGTAACACTCATTGGTACTGGGGCAGTGCAGAGCATCCCTTCAGCCTGATACTGCAAACAGGGCTGCAAGAAGGCACAGAGTGCAGAGGTCCTGCAAAGAGCACACACTGCAGTAAGCACAGCAAGTGCTAACTAGCTTAATGATTTCTTTCTCTTTTCTAATTAACAGATCGTAACTTGCTTTACCCGCTTCAGCTGGAAGCTGCAGATAGCTTTAAGGTTTTGGCTGTGAAATACTTTTTAAAGCACCAAAATAATACAAACATGAAAACAATCTTTAAATAATCTTCTAATGCTGAATTAAAATCTCCGTATAGTAACAGGAAGTTAGATTACATAAACAAAAACAGAGCAATTAGGCATTTAAACAATGAGTGGGTAAAGACAGAAGCAGACAGGATATTGAGTAGCATCCAGGCTTAAGTATGAGAACTCTTTCCCCCATCTCTTTATAAAGACCACTCAGGCTGTTTCATGTCACTTTCCATCTATTCATACACAAAATAATGCACACACAGAAGAAACAGTTGTGGATATGAAACCTGAGGTGGATTATTCCCTTGCAGGCTGCCACCTATATTTTTCTTACCAATTGATGCCAGCATCAATTTTAGACCTTTGTCTCTAGAAATCCCCCTAACTACCAATGCTTTGCTTCACTACATTTCCATTCTTCAAGAATTCAAATTTCTTCTTAAAACATTCCTGGACATCATGTTCTTTCCTAAATCCAGACCAGCATGGCAGATAGTCTTTCATCACTGTAAGGGAGGCAATTCTTGGTTCCTTCTCTATTCTTCTGATTGCTGCCATTACCCATTCACTGTGCAGCAATAATGCTCCCAATATTTCCCTGTCCCAAATGTACATTGCTGACACCTTTGCTCATTATGTGCAACAAGCACTCACTGAGCCATACACCATCATTATGAACTTAGCTTTCCCCGTCGTGGGCAACGGGACTTTGCTCACCTCTGTCATTCATTAAGCAGAAGCACATTAAAAATGACAATAAGAATAAGCAGTAGGACATGCCCTATTGTTTTCAGCCATCTCTCATAATGCTCTCTTCTTCATTTTTTTGTGATCATCTCTTCCTCAATTATATTCAATATAATTATAGTCACCCTCCTACTGTCAAACCCTTAAGCCAACAATTTCTATGGAGAAAATGACAACTCCTATAGGAAAAGGAAGACATCTGGCTTCCTAAGCTGCAGGCAGGCATTGTTTGGAAGTCTGGTATAGTGCACAATGTGCAACCAGAACCAATGGACTGAGGTCACTGTGTCAGCGAGCCCCTCTGAAGACAGAAGTTCATTTTTACTCAGCACTCTATTTCTCCTAAAAGCTTCTTTTCACACCTTTGATCCCAGGGGGCTCCTGTTTCCTCCTGCCCCATCCCTCTTTCTGGCACATTCAATCTCTGCTGTTGTCCATCACTAGCAATCCTTTTGGGAAAGAGTTCCTACACCCAAAATCTCAAATTAATCTCAAGAGGCTGTAACTCAGCAAATGAATTGGAGCAGTCAGGCTCCTTGCTCCAGCCCCGCTCAGACCTGGATTGGTGCTCACTGACGTTGCACTCAAAGCAGGCTTCATCAGGATTTGGCTGCAGGACCCTACATACCTTCTTCAGTGTTCCAGTCCCAGATAAAACCTCAATGCAGTCCCTCCAAATGCTTCCACCAGGGAAGAAATCCACACCAGAGGCACTGCAGAGGTCACTGCATTCCCATCTCCTTCTGCTCTCCTCTGAAGGGTCCTTCCTAGCAAGCAACTTCTGCACCCCTCCCCAGTGACCCTCAGTCCCCACAAAAACGACACCCAGAAATATCTAATGCAGCCATCCCCATTTGGAAAGTTGACAGTTGTAGACAAGTTTCCAGCAAGACATTTCTCTACAAAACTGCAGCCCATGTCTTTGCATGCTCCGCTCACGCAAGTGCCATAAGATAATCATCACCCACCACAAACTGCTCAAATTAGTCATAAGGCAGCTACATTATAATGGCTAATTGGCCTGATAAGCTATTCTCAGTTGAGACCATTATCTGAATAATCTTTGCTTGTTCTTGGCTGTTTGTGATTTTGCACTGCACCAGCACATCAATTCCCCAAAATACTTTTTTGTTCTTGCTGATTTTGTATTCCAAAAGCATCCAGAGCAGTTCACATTAATAGAATCTGCAGATTTTCTGATTTCCTCAACTTTTCAGGAGCTGGCTCACGTTCAGTATAGTTTAGCTGCACTGACCTTGTTTAGCTCAAAACAGGCCCCAGCTCCTAGCTTGTACTTCACGCTAAAATAACTGAATTCTGCTAGCAAAGGAAAATTGTTCTTTTTTATCTCAGATCTGAGATGTATCCTGTGCTCAGCAACATGCCTGAAAATAAATAGCAATGGAAGGAATATAAGGCTTTACTGCAACATCCACTTTTCTTTTTTATCTCCAGTCGCTATTTCAGGCATGTCGATCTATGGAAACATCAGGGTGTGTCCAGAGCCATCACTCAGGCTTAGAACTGTGAATGATGAGAATAAGAAGCTCAAACACCTGGCTGCAGAGACTGAGTGAGATATCCTTGGGTCAGATGGGGAGTGTAGCCAGCAGTGACACGGTGCCCTGTTGCTGCCCTGAATCACGCCAGGCACTGTTGTGTGGCTACAGGAGATGGCAGCCAGTTTCTTCCTCCCACCACTAAATTCACCCCTGTTCCAGCACACAAATGCTTCTCTCGAGCAAAGCAACAGGATATGGCATCACTGTCTGTGGTACAGTTGAGTGCAATATAGATTTCTCTTCCATTGCTGCACGTACTTAAGAGAAGCTTCAAGGGATGCTCTTGATTTCTCACACAGCTTTTGTGAAAGAGTGTCAGGTTGAGGTTTCCTGAAGAATTAATGGCACTTCACAGCTTGCAGGAGTGCATTTCTGCACTGAAGTGACAATGGAGAAGTTCTTCACGCAGCACAAGGATAGAGAGCTACAGTGAGCTCTGAGCCCAGCTCTGCTGTAAGCAGCATGACCACAGCCCTGCTTGTAGCTACTGCTGCTGTGACTCATGACCTGAGTGCCTGCTAGGAGCACGGATCCACCTGAGCACACAAACACAGACACCTGGGGCTTGATTTTACAAAACGTTCTGTAGCCAGAACTTCTCTTAAAGGCAAGTAAAGGAGCTCAGTGCTTCAGAAGGAAAGCTGGAGGCTCAGCCTGACGTGTAAATGAGCAAGCATTCACAACGAGGTCACTCATCCCTCAGCACCTACCAGTCTCCTTCCAAAGCCACACAACCAGAAGCCCTTTTCCTCATCCAGCTCAGGGTCTGGACACTGCAATTCCTTGACCTGCAGGGGAAATGCCTGACCACCTGGGAGGACCATCTACAACTATCACAGTTTTGCATCTCTCCCATTTTCAGGTAGAATAAATTCTGTCTTGCTGCCACTTACACAGGCAATCTCCTTTATAACCTCCATCACCTCCTTTTCCTTGATGCCTACAGAAGATTTCAGGGTGAGGCCCTCACTGCTGTGTGAATTAAATTCCTAACAGCAAAGTCCTGGCACCTGTGGGGTTCTGACTCTAATGCAGGGCAAACAAACACTTCTCTTCTGGGCTGATACAGACCCCACCAATGCATTCAATAGCCTAGAAAAAAAGAGCAGTATAAAGCCAGGAAACTGTTATTCCTAACAAAAAGGACTAACTTTTCTATGGAGATATTTCCAAAGATGTCAGGCAGCGCTTCCAGGGGAGAAGGCACTGATCAGTGGAAATGAGCAAAAAATAGGAAAAGAAAAAATATGCACTGAAAAGACAGAAAAGGAAAAGGCATGCACACAGAGCATGGATCAGCAACGTGGCCACAGGAAAAGCCAAAGATGACAGCTTTTAAGTGAGCTTTCTTGTGTCCTGCAGCCTTCAGGGACGCGGGTCTTTGTAAATTCCGTATAAACACATAGGACTGCATCAAAGTCACCCTTAACTTACCAATTTCTCATTTTAAGTGGAACAAATGACAGAAGACATCCCTCCCCAGACCTTTTTATTAGCTTCTGGGGTCAAGGAGGCCATAAGAATGATTACAGCCTCTGCAAGGAGATGATACCTTGAGCTAAAAACATCATTTGAATAAGATTGAAGTGGCAATGCTGTTCTGGTAGCAGCTAGATGTATAACAGGACCTGATTCCCCTCCCCCCCCCCCCCATTAGACATAGGGGGTTTCCTCCTCTTTCACTGTTAGCAGATTGATGTGTATTCTGGCCCAGCATTTATAATGCAGATATTCCTCATTGATTTGTTCAGGATTTAAATTGTAAAGGACAGCCACTTTCTATAATCTCATTTATAATACCTAACAGAGCAAGTACCATGATACTAACAGCAGGATGATTGCAAGATTTTGTTACAATAACGTTTGCCTTTTATCACCAAGCATTGCCTGGAGGCACGCTGCTCCAGTTTTTCTGGGGAGAGGATAAAAAGGCACAAAGGGAAACGGGGGTCAGAGAGAAGTGATCTGCACTACACTGCTGAGTAGATCGGTGGCAAGCCTAGGATGGAGCGGGCTGAATGAAGGGACGGATACAAATAACAACCAATTACCAAATAACTCTCAATCTCCACTATTTAGCCCTGTTCATTGCCTCTGGGCACAGGATCAGGGCAGCTCATTGTCCGTGTCCCCTGTATGGTGAGAAGATCCCCTACCTGCTCCAGAGGTTCACCCCAGACCACAGGGACAACACCTCTGTCCCCAGCCCTGCCCTATTTCTGTTGCCTCCATCACTGTCCAACAGTTACTCCATGGGAAGCACCTGAAATAACAAGACCTCAGCTTCAGTTAAGTGAGTAACACAACTGATATGCTTCATTAGAAACATTAAGTCCCACTGAGCCGGGAGTCATCATATTCTGAAGTAGCACATCAATGCTGAAGATAACTTCAGTTAAAAAAGAGCCATATAAGAGAAATGCTCATTGTGGGCTGAGCTATACTCTTACATTCACGCTGCCTTCAGGTGGAGAATCAATCCTGCTTGCAACAAAATCCTCTGCACTCAATTCGGTTGGCATGTCTGCAGAAGAGGACGCAAAACTGGGATCAGAATCTGTCTCCTACTTTTTCTTAAGAGAACAAATACTGAAAAATTGAGAGCCAAAAGCCTTTCTTTAGAATTTTATACAGCTTAGATACTTATGAAATCAAGAGAATGTGAGTAGAACTGCAAGAAGTTTTCCTTTTACCAAAACCTTCCTCACTCACACAAACCCCTCTCCCCAGAAAGCACTCTTTTTCCCCAAACTGAAGGGAGAAGCTGTGCTGTGCTCAGCTGATGCCAAGCACTTCTGAAGGGTGGGGAGGGCAGTGAGAGAGCAGGGACAACTCGTTTCACAGAACCAGGATGTGAATGAATATTGCTGCATAAAAGACAGAATGGTGTGCATGCACCTGAGAATATTAAAAAAAAAAAAAAAACCAACACAGAGAACTGCAGACATGGGATTAAATGAAAGCAGTCCTAGGGAAAACCATACCTTATTAACACCGGTTTGACTCAAAGCTTACCAACTGTGCCAGTAAAATCATATTTCTGGCTGTGTTCTCTGCTCGGAGTGAGACTCTGGTGCTCCTGGTGCTTCCTGACTTCCCTCACCTCGTTGCCCAAGGTAATGAATTCCTCAGTGATAAAAGTATTAAGGCCCTTCACTCACTCTCACCCAAGGGAAGCGTTTCGTTCTGTAAAAACCATGCACAGTGAAAAAAGAAAAGGCTGATTCATCTGCAATGCAGCTAACCCTTAATTGCTTACTTGCACTGTCAAGCACTTTGTGCTTACAGTGCCAACTTGCCGTTTGCTATTTTGGCTAATTACACCACTTTCAAAGACAAAACTGCTCTTACAAAGCACTGAATGATGGGTAGGAGGCATTGTATCAGTCTCCCACATACTTTGTATTACACATCATTAGCCTCCACATTCAGAGATGTCTAAGGAAATTATATCTGCCCAAGGCAAGGCTGGGTCTGGCCCCAGACCACAACCAGCTTTCAGTGGAGATGAATCTTGCCATCTTTGCTTTCTGCCTGGTGTTGTACACATCCAAGTGAAAATTAGCCAGGAACAAGATCAACTGGCAGGACTGAAAAGTGCATGTATTCAAATTGTCCAATGTTATTAACCATATGGATAAAGCCATTCAAAGTCAGGATCAAATGCCCCACTAGCAGAAAGGCCGTTCACAGATGACCAGGGAGAATCTCCCTCGTGACTCAAGAATTGTATGGCTTCAAAGTGTCTTGTTGGAGATGTTTAAACAATGGAGTCCCCTGAGATTTTCTGTTCTGTTCAATCCGTGTGTGTCAGCATGGTAGCCAAAGAAAAACTCAACGCACGAAGGATTTAGATACAATTTTCCTTGATATCTACAAGAGAAAAGGGAAAATGTATGAAGGTGAGAATGGCTTGCCCTTGGTTTTACAGCTTATGAGCAGTCAGCATAGGTGTTGATACTCAAAACTGGGCTTCATATAAAGCACGGGGTATAATTAAACCACCAAAAAGCTGAAGAGCACCCAGGGTTTAATTACCACCATATCAGATTTTTAAATGCTGATGAGAGCAAGTGTCAAACAAAGCACTGCATGCAGTAACAGCACACTTTGGGGACTGTCTGTTGATGAGGTTGATGAGCGCCCAGCCAACTGGATACAAGAGAATATTACTGAGGTTTAATATATTAAAAACAAACAGAAAAACACAGCACACTAACATACATGGATCCCAAACAACTTAATACAAAGAATAAAGTCTGTGGAGTTCTGTGAAAATGCAATACAAGAGCACACAGTGTAAGAATCTGAGAACAAGTATCACTTGGACTAAGCATAACCCAAATCCTTTTGTTTCAAGGACAAGATCGGCCAGACAGCTTTTAACAAACACTCCCCCAATCTCATCAGCAGTTGCATTCAGCTACACCTAGATCATCTGACCAGATTCCATCCAGCCCAGCTTGTTCTGGACAACTCAGGAACTGTTTTTGCTTGCAATGGGTCAGCAAAGCCAACAAAGCTCACAGCTGCTCCCAAGAGCAGGGTGTTCAGTGCTTGAAGCCTTTTCCCCTCCTGTGAAGATGATTTAGTTTTGCCCTGAGAAGTGCTGATATAAGTACTTGTGGATGAAATGCTCTTCTTTAGCACCTGTGTACAGTTTTCTGTCAGAATGTACTATTCCCTCACAGAGCAGGGTAAGAATTATTTTGTTGCTAGAGCTGTACTCCTTACCTCTTGGGCTACAAGCATTCCAACAAAGTTGTCTTCGGTAGCCACAACAGCAAATTCAGTTCCTAACAGGGCAATGCTCTCCTTCCTCATAAGACCAAGGTCCAGCAATTGGTTCTGTCACAGTGTTCAGGGAATCCTTTCCCTCCTGCTAGGAAACTACCTGTTTGTTTTCATTTCCCCTGAGCCTTGGGAAGAGATGACGACTTAAACTTCAAACTTCTGATTAATGTTATTTTCTCCAATGGGGGAAAAAAAATAGGAAAAAAACAACAAATCAACAATAAAGGACAGGCTTTATCAATTATTTACAAACTATTCACACATTAAAAATTCAAGGAGATGCAATACATTTCTTGCCCCCATGGAATAACCCATTATGAAAGCAGCAGAGCTGTAAATCAAATCTCTACCTGCTCCATGAAGTGATTTAATTAGGGGGTATTTTTTTGAGTCACTTAAAATTATGGCCAAGTTTTACTAATATGTGATCTGAGCTGCCATAGGTTAATAGTAACAGGAGGTTATCAAAGGCTGAATTGTATATTCTCAGCATCTGTTCACACGAGGTTTTATGCTTGCATCTCTTATACCCAGAGAGAGATGTGTGCGTGCTCCGTTTACATAATGCAGCATCTGTATAGGACTGGGACCAAATCTAGGTCAGAGAGGAGCAGCTCACTCAAATGACTGTCAGTTCCATTACATCACTTACCTCTCCCCAGGGAACGGCAGAAGCATCCAATATTAAACCTGCAAGTATTGACCAAGGCCGTGATTGCTTACCTGTCAATGGCAGACATATGATGGAACAGCTGCGAGCACCAGAAGTTCCCAGACCAGAACCTTGTTTAGGGGGGCTCAGGATCTTTCTGAGATTGAATTGTGAGTAAGAGAGGTCGTAAGGCAGACAGAGAAAGGAACACCAACAAATCATCAGACAAGAGGATATTAGTGCAGGAGTTCTGGAAGAACCGAAGGATGAAATGGCTCAGCCCCAGCTATGATATTCTGCCTCCTGAATCACCCTGGTGCTGGAAGCAGTGATGTGATATCCAGAGAACCCAGGGAACTGTAGACCAATAAGCCCAACGACTCCCCATGGCAAATAAATAGAAACTACAGTAAAGAAATTGACTTGTGATAAATGAACAAATGGAACATTTGGGGAAAAAAAATAAAGATAGCTTCATAAAGAGCAATCAAGCTCCAAATGTACTGAAATTCCCTGAATGAGTCTGTAAGACAGGGGGAATCAGGTTCCTCCAGGATGCTGTTAAGGAAACTAAGAAGTCATCACAGAGTACACAGAAGTAAATACTGATCAAAATACAGAAAGAAAAAAAAAGTACAGTAGGAAATGGTCATTTGTTGTTGTTATTGTTTTAGGATGGAGACCGCTTAAAAATGCAAAGGATTCATGCTGATAGCCGGGTCCTTCTGAGTTTTCACAGATGTTCTGGACGTTAACTGTTCTAGCTCATAGGGCTTGCTGTGAACAACTGCAGACAGAGATTGAGAAGCAGACTGATTGGCTACAAAATTCAGTGCAACGCATGCAAAATTGACTGCATGCAGGTTGCAGCCTCCATGCTGGTTGGAATCCGTAGAAGATTACTTCAGCCCTGGTATAAGCTGCCTGTGAGAAGTCAGGCTGGTAGAAAAACCCAGAGCTAGAGCTACCACCTTCCCCTGAATGCCATCTTTCACAAGGAAGTGTTCTGCTCGAAAAGCTCCTCAGATTCCCAGTTGCTGCTGGATCCATACACTGGACAACAGCAGTCTTCAGCACAGTATATGGTTCCTTCCTGCCCCTTAATTAGCTTAGGAAACTAAGAACTGAATCAGAGAACTGAGCTGGCTAGCTCAAGGCCATGCTCATGCAAGTCATGGCGGACCTAAAGAAATCCATTTTCACAGCATATATTCTTCTTCTACCACCCCCATGAGCAAAGAGTTACATTGTTAGAGTTAGCGTAGTATGGTTAGGTTGTGGTGGGGCTTGATGATCTTTAAAGTCTTTTCCAACGTGAGCAATTCTATGATTCGAGGATCGACTGATTCTAACTCATCTCATCTCTCCAGAAGAGAGCCAACTAGTGTCCATGCTACTTCTCCAGGCCACCAAGGGGCAATTCTCTGCTCTGCTCCACAGCTGCCACTCTCACAGTCACATTCTGCATCCCTGACCAGAATGTGAGCTTGAAATATTCGTCCCCACTTGTTGTCTCAATTGCAAACACGTGGTGAGCGCCTACTTTTGGTTTTAATTAGTTTCTCTCACTTTTTGGAGTGTTTTCAACTTGAAATGCTCTGCATCTCATTACCTCTGAGGGTGGTCTGCATGAAGTTCTGTGCTACATTAGATCTAAGTCCTGCAAAGGACTAGGACAGATCACTCAGGAACGTTCTCAGAAGCAGAAATTTGCTGAGCAGAGCGCACCAGATACATGTTTGATGTTGCCTTCTCCTGGAAAGCTGACGTTTTTTCCCTAACAGCTCTGTAATTGTTGTAATTAAAGCAATAGAATGCAAGATTTCAGGAATGAAGCTATGTTTAAGTGCTTACATTAAATTGTATCAGCTTTACCACACTAGGGATTGACCGCGCGCTCATGCAATTACAGGCTCCATTGCAGGGCTCACATAATGAGGCACAGCAGAGAATATCTTTAACCTTGTCCTTTCCCAGTTTCTGTTCCTTCTGCTTTGCTGGGTCAGATTCCTATCACACCTTTAAAAAGAAAAAGCTCAAGAGCAGCTTTTTGTTGTTGTTTATTTGGATGCAAGATAGGTGTAAGAGGGAGGCCTCTGGAACGTGGTATGAACTGAATGAGCATTAGTTTCTACACATTGAGTTCTAACACCACTAGACTTCTGAAAGGGAAACCTGTGCATCAGTGCTGTGATGTGATTAGGAGGAGCAGTTTGCTAAGGTAAATTATCCCAAATGGACTGCTTTGGGATGTCAGGCACCAGAATTTGTGCTGGCTACCTAGATGGGGTATTAAGGTACCCCTCAAGTCTTCTTCCTCCCCCTGCATGGAGCACAAGCCCTTTCAAGATTGAGACTGAACTGTCTACAAGGCTTGCTACAAGCACATGATATTGCCCAGAATGCTCTCTGCACATCCAGCCCATCTGCAGTGCAGTTTGCTGCTGAGAGAGGGACAGAACATATGGCACTGACCTCACATGTGGACTCCAATATAGTAAGGTCATTTCTTATCAGTTTTTTGTTTTTCCTCTACTTTTGCTCTTTTCATTCTTGGAACACCACCATTTCTGCTCAGTTCTTCTTACATTACTTTTAAATCTTTGTTACAAACAAGCTTTCTGTGCCTCTGAGCTGCCAGATCTCTGTTTGCTGCCACATGAGAACACTTGAGAATCATGCCAGAGAGAAATAAACCTCTGGGGCATTTCAACATAAATATATTTTGGCAATCCTTACATGCAACAAAGAGGTACTAAAAAAGCTTATATTACCCTGATAGGCACAGTACGGATGCTGGGCACTTGGGTAGAGCCACTGAGTTATTAGCTGAGCTGATAGTTTCAAAATAAGTGTATGCTACATTAAAAATAAATAAAAAATTAACTAAATAAATAACAAGGAAAAAAAAAGCCCACAAACTGCTATAGCTCATGTAATAGGTCTGGAGAGGCTGGGAAAAAGGAAAACCTAAAAGAGTATTTGGAAATAGCACCCCGGACTTAAGTGAAATATTTACCTTGGGTTTTGAAGCCTTGTTGTTTTTTTTTTTACTCCTTCCTGTGGAAAATTACTTAGAGTTAATATATCAGATAAAATAAATACTTAACTGAGTTCAGCTCCCAGCTCAGCTCAGTCCTTTTAGAATCCACAGTCCCTGTGGTAAATTAGAGGCAATGGAACAGGATAGAGAAGGAAACAGACCTTCTATACCCAGAGAGCATATTCAAGCTAATTATATTTAAACCACAGTGGCAACCAGGGCTGCTGTAATTAAAATAAGGTTGATTTTGCAAATTAAAAAACCTGCTCTTTATTTTCATTGCAGGAAGCCATCTACTCTGAACATTAATAACAACTTTCAGTGCCCGGCCTGGCTGAGAACCAGTGCACACCCAACCTCTGCATGCACAGAGCTCTTGGCACACAGTGAGACAGAAGAAAGATGGGACATAACATAAGGATCAGGGTCTCTAAACCAAGTATGTATCAGATTCCAAGAGTTTATTAAATGTTGCAGCATCAGATAGGTCATTACCCCCAGAAATCATTGCCTGGACAGTGCTGTTGTGTTCAGAAAATGCCAGAGAAAAGATGAAAGTCTGTTAAAAGTGGGAGTAATCAGAGAAGACAACAACTTCTCATTTTAAATACAAGTGAGGCATCCAGATCCGGTGTTGCTCAAACACATGCATCCACCTAAGCTGAGAATAAAAAGGTCTGACTGCATCACTTCAGCTGTCCGGCTACCCAGGACAAATGTCAAATGCAAAATGAATAATAATAATAAACAGTTTGCAAAGTTAAGTTCAGGCTGATTTTGAAGCATTAAAAATGAGCACCCTATAAGATGTTATGGCCTCATTTAAGACCAAGTTGGGGATGTTTTACAGCATCACTAACCAGCTACATCTCAGTTTGAAGGAGCGAGAGGTACTCTCCCAAGAGGTACAACACTTCAGTGCCAAGCTGCTCTTCTGCCTTCTTTCAGCTTTCAATGCGAGGTCCAACAGCCCTCCTCACTGTGTCAGCTTTACAAACACGTCACAAAATCAACTGTGAGTGCCGGAGAGGACTTTCAAGGACAACTTCATGCACAGATTCCCTTGGAAACACCAGCTCCAAAGTCCCTCTCGCTTGCATTCCAGCCAGCAACCAGCACACTGCCCCACCGGGTCCTGCCCAGGCTGGAGCTGTGCACCCTGCATGGGATCAGGGTGCCTCTGTGTACCTGCCCCAGCCTGATGAATGCCACTGCTCCTCATTTCCATACGATCAGTATCTTGCTCTATAAACGACTTTTCAACACAGGAAAAATAGCTTCTCCCGACAGCGTGCAGCGCTGCAGATAACCAACATGAAAAATGTCAAGCAATGCAGGCGCTGAATAACAAAATAATCAGTTTTTCCACTCAGATGCTTTCTAATATTGCTAACGCTTCTTTTTTTTTTCTTTTTTTTTTTGTGAGATGTGGTGTTCATGATAAATAAAGACTTAATGTTCGCTGGGTCCTTTGTCACTGGCAGCTGTTGAATTGCCAAATGAAAATATTTGGGGTTTTGGTGCTCTGTATAAAGACTGTATATTTGTCAACAATTTTATGGCTCAGAGCAGTGCTCCATGAATATCGTCAGCAATGGCTCCTCTCTCAAAGGCCTACTATATAAAAATAAAATAAAATAAAATAAAAAAGCAAGCCTGATGATTCCCTTTTTCTCTTTATTACAGCTGCACTACTGGTGCTGCTGCCATTAAGGGCCTGTCAGCATTTTTATTAGAAACCGCTACTCCAGGGGTTTATAACTCAGTAGTAAAAATTCACTCCAGAATGAACCTTGTCATGCAAGGGAGCACTTATTTAAGTCCAAATGTCAGAAAATTGTATTTATGCATTTTCAAAGTTATTTTACAGCACTTTTGACTGCTCAGGTAAATACAACTACATTGCTGTCTGATACCTTGAGTTCCAGCACTGCAAAAGGAATTTGGTGAATGTGGTTTTTCAGACATCGTTTCCTAAAGCTTGTGACCACCATCCATGTGAGACTACAAGCCCAGGATCTGCATTATGCCCATTCTAAAGGCATGCCTTAAGACTGACAGCATATTGTCAGCAGTGCTTAAACCCTTTCTCACCTCCAGTTTCTTCTCAATGTTAGAACAAATCCTTCCTATGTTTTGGGTTATAATGAAGATGACCATTCAACACAGCTTCGCATTGCTGGGGGTTTCATAGGGAATTAAGCATTGAGGTCTATTTCAGTGTATGTCTCAGTAGATGCCAAACTTTTTAGCTCCTCCATAATCGCTAGCCCAAGCTACTCAAATAAATATCATCACTGTGAAAGAAACCAGGAGTCGATCTTCCATGACCTTAAATAACTGTGTTTTCTTAACAAACTGCAACAAATAAACAGCTATAATTATATGAGTGCCGAGTCAAAATAAACTAAATGTGCAAATTTTGACAGCAATAAAATCCCACTTTCAGAAACAGGTTGTATGTGTCCAGCTTCACCACGCCTGGGGCACAGATGGAGAGGAGTTTGAGGGACATGGTTTAAGTGGGTATGGTGGGGATGGGTTGATGGTTGGACTTGATGACTTTGGAGGTCTTTTCCAACCTCAGTGACGCTATGATCTTATAATTCAAGTGAGCATGGTGAAGACAGTTTGGTGGTTGGACTTGATGACCTTGGAGGACTTTTCCAATTCTAATGATGCTATGATCCTATGATCCTAAGTGACTGTGTCACCTAGGGACCCCCATGGAATGAAAATGTCTATAGCTGGGTGACCAGCCTCTGATCCATCACAGACATGCATCTACCAGGCTGAATACATACCATTCTGTCAGTGACACATTCCACAGCTCTGTCCTCCTCCATGTGTACTCGGAGCTGAATGAGCTCAGGGTAACAGTGAATGGGGGTAAGAGAGCAGGAAATACAGCCAGAAAAAAAAATACAAAGCCAGGGATTTGTGAGCATGGAGATACAGGAGCAAAGGACATTAAGGATGGATGGGGAGACTCTTACTGTACTCTTACTTTTGATGCGTGGCTCAATTACAGAGTGCTGCTCTCTCTGTGTTGCATAGGACAAGCTGTGGGCAGAAAGCTGAAACATTATCACTGAGCAGAATGGTCAAATGAGAAAGAGAATGACAGGGCAACACTGAAATATTCACGCATGTCCTGAACAAGAATGAAGACAGAGAGGCACGTAACAGTCTTGACAAAAAGCTTAAAAGTTCCATAGCTCTACTGAGAAATGTCAGTGCTCAAACTGCAAGCTACATCACCCAACTTTCACTCTGAAGACAGCAGGCTGCAGTTGAAAAAGTTTTCAGATAGTTCTCATTTTGTATAATAACATCCACTGGTTGAGCTTACATCACACGCTGAGCTCTATATTATCCCCATCACACTTCATGCAAGTGAATCATTCCAGCTGAACCCCTGAACGACTGGCAACCACAGAACAACTACTTTTAATACAAAATGCCATGGTCATTTTTTTGGTGAGAATGGGAGGGAGGCAGGGGAATATCTTCTCCTTAAAGGATGCATGATGTCAAAATGTGGCTGATGAAATTCACTTGTACGAATCTTGTAGAAAAGCTTTTCCCTTTTTTCAAGAGTGTCACCCAATACACTTATGCCACCTGTTACAATTAATTCTCTGTATTGCTCACTGGACTAAAATCTGATCATTTTCTATGGAAGGGAACTTGCAAATGATCATCTTTTTAGAGCAATTCCTGATTTGTGTTTGACCAAGACTACTTCTTATGCGGCTGTAATCTACAGTAACTGTTGTCTGACAAGAGCCTTTTAACTGAAATTGCTCCTATTACAGCTGTAATAAAATCAGCGTAGAAGATGAAGAGGCTAGCTTTATGGGTTCATCCTTCAACTGCTCCTTTAGGTGAGATTTCTATCATTTATCGTACTTTGTAATACATTAATATATTCAAAAGGATCAGAGGTTTTCACGCCAGCTACTACAGAATCAGGCACAACTCTCTGAATTCAGAAAAGGAGGCTGAAGAAGCAGCTTTGAACAAAAAGGTTCAGGAACATAACACCCAAAACATACGAGATGGGCAGGCAGGAAGCGGTATTTACAGGAGGGAACATTGCTAAAGGAAACATTCATTTTTAAAATCAGATCTAGCAAATAATTCAGGATAAGCAAGCATTTCAGCCACTTTCAGTTACATTCTTAGTTCTTTAGCACAGGCTAAAACATGAGCTCGATGGCTGATACCATGGAGCACTGCCATCTGAGAACAGAGAGGGATCCTGTCATCCAAACTGGTGACATACGGGAGAAAACTCCAGACCAACACCAAGATGTCAGGAGTTGCATTTCTGGATGAATTGTGCATTTGTACTTTACTAAATATCAGTTAAATTATTGACATTTACTTTGCTGGTAAATTGATTAAGTCTCAAAGCATTGATTATAATTACTATGATAACTACATTATTGCCTACCAAACCTTTAAAACATTTTAATTTTTTTTATCACAGAGATCCTAAGCATATGCTTACAACATAGCTTTAAGTGTATGCCCAGAACTCACTGGCACTGCTTTAGTTGCTGGGTTTGACATGACTGACTTGAGCACATATTTAAATACATTACTGAACAGAGAATTTTACACATCTTATTTATATTGAAAAGATTTTGGAAACGAGCCTGGTGGACAATAGTTATGAGATTTTGAAACTTTTACATACTGATGTGGCATTTACAGAAATAGGATTCAGACTGCTACAACCCTAAATCCCTTCTGATTTCCACTGAAAATTTGATTTGTACTGAACACACTTGGCCAACTCACCCTTTTTACCAGGACATCCATAATGAAGAGCATGGCAAATGAAAACATTCTAGAGGTCTTCCATCTTCCTACAGTTCTCCAAAGCTGTCTGTGGGTGATATACTAACAAATCCTATGAAGAAGCTCATTCCTGTAATGTCTTTGAAACAACTGATTTGCAGCAAGTGCTACAGGTTAAGAACAAGACTCAGAATCATTGAAACCCAGTGTTCTTACAGAAACAACTACGTTTTCTGAAAATTATCCATATTAAGTTGTTTAAACCTTTTTAATAGGCAAAGCGTCAGATATCGATCTCCATAAATATTTGAGGATCTGCCTTTTGATCCATAAAGTAGCTCTGTGTCCATACAATATTGAGATGTAATAGCTGCCACTGTCCCATAAGTAGAACAAATGCTTCTCAGCCACCCACTGAATTAGAATCTTTCCCGCAGTGAATGTCCCCACCATAAAAATTCAACTCCTCTTTGCAAACAGCAGTGCTGCTCATTTGCTGTTTTGGATTCCTTAAAGCATTGCAATGAAAAGGAGGAAAATTAAAACCCACTCAAGTTCTCATGGTCACGGATCTCACAGGGCACTGCTGCTTCTTGGTAACTCTTCCACAGAGACCTACCTGCCAGCAGCAACAGCTGCTGCAGCACACTGACCTGCTGACACTGTTACTGGCTGTACCTGACCAGGTCATTTCATTCAGATGCTCTGTCTGTGCTTTAGGCATTAATTCATTGGAGTTTTGTGGCTCTGTCTCAACAAAGGAATGGTTATCTGCTTTTTTTGTTCTTGCATTAAGTCAGTGATAGGAAAAAATTAGCTAAGGAACTCCACAGGGTGAGTAGTTAAGTGTCAGTGGCGTTGCCAATGTTCTTCTGGATTTATATCCCTGCAGCCCTTCCCTGATCTGGATGAGTGTTTTGGAAGAATGCAGAGTATATGTTAGGCTGCCAACAGTGAATGATTCCAACGGACCCACAAAACATTTTTGAGCTGAGCAGAGAGAAATCCCCCGGCACTCACCAGTCCTAATTCAGACAAAGCGCCCCTTCACGTCACTGGGAAGACGGCCAGAGGAAAGGCTGAACACTGAAATCCACTCCTAGGGTGGTTAATGTCCCAGAGGAGCTTGTCTACCGCTATTCATTATTTCCCTGGGCTCTGGATGAGATCCTGAATGCAGTGAAACTGCTGCAGTTCCGCTCATCGTGGAATAGCTCTTTTTTCAGCAAGCCAAAAAGGAAAAGCAAGAACAGGCAATGAGCCTAAAAGTGCCCAGCCAACGTTCACTTGGCTACAACAGCCCAAGCTCCTTCCACAGTCCCAAGCA
The DNA here is from genome assembly GCF_987193195.1 of Phasianus colchicus. NCBI lineage: Eukaryota > Metazoa > Chordata > Aves > Galliformes > Phasianidae > Phasianus > Phasianus colchicus. Next base: position 2,822,772 of record NC_143445.1, read on the forward strand.
TGATGAAACAAGCCTGTGTGTGCTCGCCTTTAGTGCCTATAAGCAACTGGAAAGCTCCACTGTCTGCTCTGATTACCTATTGCTCAGTTTTACGAATACTTAATTCATAGCTACCTAAAATATATATATTTTTATTAATATTAGCAAGTAGGTCATTAAACAGTTTTATTTTTCGATACGTTTGATACACAGAAGGGGCTTAGAAGATTCTCACCTATAAAAATTTCTGATGCTTCCACTACTGTATCTGTCAAAAATGTTTTCCAAGTAGAGAAAATAATTATAATTGTTACCGTTTATACTAAAATGGCTAAGTTGGTGATATTTTTGGGAGGGTGCAAACTATCACTGATCTATCTCTGATCACTCAAAATATGTGAAAAGTGGGAACAACCAGAATGGTTGATAACTCCATCTATAAAGGACAGCCATAGAGTGCCTGTAGGTGCAGTGCTGCAGACAGTAGTAGCCCAAGGAGAAAAGTTCTTCAGTGAAATGGAAATTGTCAATTCTGAAAAAGCCCACCTAAGCTGAAATGCCACCTTTTTTTTCCCCCGTGATTTCACAGTTTCCATTATTTGGTAAATCATTCACTAATTACCTACACTAAATGTACTTTGTCTGTACAGGGTTTGGTTCAAAGTGGATGAAGACAGTTTTCAGCGAAATTGGGATTACTTTCTCTGATCAGATTTTCTTTCAGGTCAGTGATTTATTCTGCACTGGTTGAATACCCTATAAAACAAAAATTGTACCAAAAAGTAGTCCGGATATCTAAATGCCATCTTTTTGTATGAGAAGATCAGATAATGACACTCTCGCTGGTCTCTTTCACTTCAATCCTTCCTCCTCCACCAGATATGTTACCAGATAAAGAAAGATAAGAGAGCAAGCAATATCCTGTAGAAAGCTGCATGCAGGAAGCCCATCATTCTCGTATAAAGTTAGTTCTCATACTTAATAATTGCTTGCTTTTACCTCTCTTCCCCCAGAGATCAGAACTTCCACACTTACAGCACCATACGAACTCCTTCCTACAGAACAACAGATTTTTAAAAACGAGCACCAATATATAGGATGCTTATTCAGAATATATGCCATAAACATTTTCATCAAGCCCTACATTCAGCAGTAGGCTCATCTTCCTGAGGTTAGGTCAACAGTCATTTGGTTTATTTTCCTTCGTATACAGTGGTGTCATTTACTAACAATGTGCGTATCAGTCAAGCCCTCCTCTGCTAGGATGCAGGTGAATCCAAAGACTTCAGCTTGGGATTTGGAGGGGAGGTACACTCTCTTTGCAGTATACACTTCTCAACTATTTTTTCCTAACTGTTCCCTCTTTTTAGAATATGCTAGACAGCTCCATGAAATTGCATTGCTCCCATAGTTTGTGGTAACAAGCAGATGGAACATTAGCGGACTAAAAGCTCAAAATTTAAAACTATGAAAAAGAGAGACATCTGTTCTTATTTTTTGCTCTTACAAACCATGAGGAGAATGGGAGGAATTCAGAGGATGTGAACCAGAATCATATGGTATCCATCAAAATACGTATGGTTTCTCTCTTATCTTTTTCTCTACAGTACATAAATAAATTAAATTGATCCCAGTATAGCTGCATATAAATAACTTTTGGACGACATTATTAGGTCAGTTACTCTGACCTGTCATAGACTAAAAGAAAAATGCATTTTTCTTATGTCTCTTGGCTCTCCAGTAATAATACTGGCTTGTATCCAGTCTTTTTCAGCTACAATTCTATCAGTAGGAGAGATGTTGAGTGATATGTACAACATGCATCACTCCTCTCACAATAGGATCTTACCTTGCGATTTCAACACTATTTGGTCATGGACAAGTATCCCATTTTTTCCCCCCTTTCAAAGTGTTAGTGTGCCTGTCTAATCTCAAACTAAAGGAAGGACCTGAATATAAGGCAAGTTTAAAGAAATCTAGCAGTTACGTGGCTCCTATCCAACTGAACTACTATTATAATTCTTAATGACCACTACAGTAAGACACAGTGAGCAAGTTGCCATTATACTTACTGTCCCTCACAGGGAGGTGGCCTGAGCTCTGCTATAGAGCTACTCTGCATTGAATTTCATTTGCAAATTTGATTGGACTCATTTTCCTCTCCCATCCTTTAGCTCACTCCATTCTGTGAAAAGCTAAAATCCAGGGAATAACAAAACATTATATAATATTGACACTTCCTTTCCCTTCCCACCTTCGACAAAATTTGCAATGAGTTGAATATAAACTCAAATCCTTTCTTCAAATGTAACTAAATGGAGTAAGTTTTGTGAGACCAGGATACAAAGGTACAAAGGATATCCATACATTGCTGAGACATCCTATAAAGGTTGGTAACAACCTGAAATTCACTGCTTGTTTTGCTCTGTGATCCCTGTCTTTGTCCACCCACTACAATTGTTTCCTTTACCAACAGAAATATGAATTATTTTTGAGTTACCTACTGAGAAAAATCAAATTACTCCATTTATGACATTGCAGCATGATTTGTGCTGAAAAGCCGACTACAGTAAACAAGTTTCTGACAATACTTCTATTAAATATTCTCAGTAAAACAAAAAATATCTGAGAAGGGAGTCCAGGAGTGTCAAGGAAGAAGTGCTAAGCTAAGTGAAACAGTATGTACTTAGGAATGTCAGGAAAAATAGAGTCTATAACCTAACTTTGTTAAGCTACTAGGTTCTGCTTCTCCATGTCCAAGGCATCCCAAGGTGCTTTTGCAGTAACTGTGCTCATCATCACAACGGCACAAGTTCATCAAGACATTCCACTGTGAGGAACTTACAAGGTTTTTGAAAAGTGTATTCAGCTGTTTATCTTTCTTGTTTATGTTCCTCACAAACTGTATCACCACTTATCAGAATATTTTTCTAGTACATATGACATTAATTTTCAGCGTGGGCCTCCAAGGAATCTTTAACCGTGGATCAACCTGGAGGATTAAAGAGAAGAAAAAAAAAAAAAAAAAAGTAGTAATCTTTCAATTTTCTCCTCCCGCACCAAACTCCAAAAATGACTGATTATGAATAAAATTAATTTGCTTCAGAATATTCTTTTGGGAACACCAGTTGTAAACTGGCAGTTCCAGCTTGGATCAGAGCTGTGTTTTTGTTTCTCAGTCTGCTAAATCTTAAAGCAGAATCCAACAGATGAGTTGGTATAATCAATCTTCCCTGGAACTGCTGTGGGGACAAGGTTTACAGAGTTTTCTTTACAGAAACCTGCACTCCTGGCAGTGCAAGACCTTTGAAATTAAAACTACACCTGAGAGGCTTCGATAAATTCCTTTCCACTAAGCAGCTTAGAGACTGCTCTAAAATTCCCTAGACAAAAGAGGAGTCAATAAGCAAAATTTTTATTCATAGAATATCTCACTTGAACAAGCGGCCTCATCCTCTAACTAATAGTCTCATAGTCTTAGTTATCACTGAGGGAGCCTTTTAAACTTTAAGAGTTAGAATTCAAATAGTGAAGTTGTATACCCTCTTATCCTTCAAATATTTAGCATTTCAAGACTCTAACACTCTTATAAATTAATTGCTTTAAATCTTTCATTAGCAGAAAAATATATACCTTTGAAATTTACACTCATTGCTAAAATTAAGTATAGGTTTCAGGGTGAGAGAAGGAGTTTGCAAGAGTTTTATGTTTTTAATTACCCCAAATGGAAAATCAGAAAACTCCAAGGGACTGCTTTTTTTGTAAGTGAACATTTTGATGCCCAAATATGAGACTTTTTTGGGCCCTGATGTCCAAAAAAGGATGACAAAGGATGCTGTTGTCAATACTCCGACAGTGTCTCCCTACAACACAACTACAGTAGAGAATCTAATACCTCATCCTTCAGAGCCCTCCATATACATAAGAAGAAGTTATTACATAAGACAGTGCAGAAATTGAAAAGACTTAAAATATTGTGCATATTCATACCGAACCACATTTCCCTTTATCTCAGCTAATCATCAGTAAAAACAAAGGCCAGTACATCGTCCCGGGCAGGATTACACCAATTATTGCCTTATTAGCGTTTAGAAAGAAAGGATGAGGCCAAAATCAAAGAAGGTAAGTAACAAAAGAGGAGCGTATCATAGAGACCAAGCAGAGCTGCAGTGCGAGGCCTACTTGCCACTTGAGCTCCTTTTTAGGCCCAGTCCCACCAATTTCACTGACTGAGGAAGTAGTTAATGGATCCCACTGAGCTATAATCAGCTCTGATGAATCGCATTAAGTTGAATGAATTTCTCCTAGGAAGGACTGTGATAAACATATTTCGTAGAGCCATAGAATATCCCAAGTTGGAAGGAACTCACAAGGACCAACCCTTGGCTCCACACAGCACCACTCAAAACCTATGTCAGAGTGCCTCCAGATTTTCTTACCTGCTCAAACTAAAAAGCTCCCAGATTGTTAGATAAGCGGTCTTTTAGTTATGCTTTCTGTAAAAAAGAGATTTAAAGTGGTACACGCAAAACTTGAGGTTCCATAAATACATCTCTGTATGTAAGGCAATAACAGACCCTGCTCCTTTTTGAATTCGTGTAATTTAATCTTAGGTCATTGCCACAAGGCAGACTACTTTCTGAAGAATCTCTTATATGAGTTCCTGTATGAGTTATTGACACTCACTTTACGGGTTAAGAAAGTATAGGAGGTCCTTCAAAGATGCAGCATTAAAATCTCTCCTAATCTCCTCACAGCAAGTGTAGCCAGAATAGTGACTTCCCTAACCTCAACCCCCTCCTTAACAAAAATGCCACAAGACAAAAATTCAAAACATGCTTAAGGACAGCTTCTAAAAAAAAAAAAAAAAGCCAACAACAACAACAAAAAGCTAACACGTACTTCAGGGCAGCTTCTAAAAACATACAAGAAAGCTTTAGGCCCTCATAAGTGCATTTAACCACCCTCAGTACAAGACAGCAATCAAATCCTCTGTCATCATATAACATAATTAAAACACGACAGCCAATGTTTATTTTGTCAGCACAGAAGATGCAGACAATTCTCTACAAACTGGCATGCAGAGACATAAATTAATGTCACAAATTAAAAGCAAAAATCAAAACAAGAATATTTTGAGAATTTGAGTGACTGCTCTGAAGAAACCCTCCCCCTCCAGCCTTGTTAAGTGCACCCAAGAAAGAAATGCATTTGTTGTTTTTTCTTTAATTAAAAGAGAAAAACAAAGGCATCTAACAGCAGCCAGGAAGACCTCTACTAGCAAAACCAATAGGAGAAATGAGCTACGCAGACCACTGATTTCCACTGAAGGTACAACAACCACAGAGGTGCCATTTTCCTTCTTGTACTCATGAACACAAGAAAGGGCTCACGTGAAAACTGGATATTAACCAGAAACTAGCTATTACCCAGCCAAATAGAAGTTACTATGAAGTGATGCATGTAGCACATAACTGCACCTGCAGATGCTCATATTTGACATCAAGGGACCTTAAGTAGAAAGCTACAAAGAAGCTGGCTTTACAAAGCCACTCTAAGAGGTCTAGTAATGGATACCTTTGTTCAAACAAATCTTCCTGAGATCTTGGAAATATACTTACGTGCAATTAATTTGCAGGATAAAAACAGAGACAGTCACAGAGATTCAATTAAACAGCTTCCAACCTAGTGTTAACAATGAGATCATTCTAGGGTTCTCAAGAATGCCCTAGTGTTACTGAACCTCAGAGAGAAGAGATGCAGAATTTTCAGCTCTACAGTTGTGTGACTATCAATGTTCTGGAGAAAAACAAGAGAGCAGATTTTTGCTAGGCAAGTCACTGGTTTAAATCTTCTGATAAAAACCACATTTTGCTTGTACAATGTGTCTTAGTTCAGGTGTTTGTGTCAAGAAAAAATGTCTCATTTTCAGACAATACGTAAGCTTACCAAAGAGCTATTTGAAAAACAGATCTTAACTTGTAAAGTAGAGTGGGGGAGAGAAATACATCTGTGAATGAAAGCAAGAAAAGTATGGAATTCCATTATGACACTTCCACAGTCATTCAAACTACAGCTGCACCAATTAATATTTATGATCCAGCTATCTTTCCTCTTTAAAACAGTATATTTCATAACTCCAGAAGACAATATGCAGATACCATATGTTCCTGTGAACATCTGCAGCCCATAGCCATCTATGTCAGAAGCACAGAATGTCAGTATGAGATTGCCCAGGAGTTCCCATCTGATCTGCTGCCTCGGGGACTGGAAGAGCAATAACAATAAAGGGAACCGTGAGCATTGTTTAATGTTTTCCAATGGATCGTGCACATTAGAAACAGTAATTAATGATTTGGTTTATAATGCTTTGGGGAATTACTGTCCAACAAAATAATGTAAGTAATTTAAATTTGCAATAAAGTTTAAGTGTGCAGGCATTTCATGGCAGTGTACAGCACTGATTTGCCAGAGGAAAGAAACACTGTTATTACAGCCACAGCCAGATAATCCACAGAAAAAGCCATATCAATCCCTTAAGTGATTTGATTATACTTTCTTACCAGGCAACAGTCCTCAAAGGCATATTCAAAACCAAACTCACCTCACTAAAAGACCACAGGAGTAAAAATGCAGCACAGAATTACAAAGAATTGGTTTTTTGCTCTTTTAAGATGTAACTGCAGTCCTCTCCTCCAAAATGTGTCTCTCAGTACTTACAATTATTTACCATCATCACTATTCTATTTTAAAAGTGCCTATATTTAAAAGTGACTTAACCCACGGCACTATAAGACATTAAAAATCAAATCCATGAAATAACTTATATAAAAAATAGCTGTGTTTGCCCAAAATTCCCACGGCCATTTCCTTTAAAGGCGAGTCTTTCAGAGCCTCAAGTACAAATTTAAAATTAATACCTCTCTGTCCGCAGCCCTAAAACTCTTAATCTTTCCCTCCTGGCAGTGCTCAGACAGATAATGTTGTATGGCATGCCCTGCAAGTCAATACATCCAGGCTTCCTCATAGCCACAGAATAAATGAATTCTAGAGGAACAGGCCTCAGACAGACTCTCTACCAAGGCAGAACTAATTCAAGTTTCTTCAGGTCAATGCCAAATAATAAGCTCAAGAAAGGGTATATGGAAGCGTATATATAAAGGGAGTAGCAGCCCTTACTCAGGCCTGCTCTTTGACTTAACAGGTCAAATACATCCTGCTGGATTGCACTGACACCGATCAGAAACCCATGGAGACATCAGATCATGACAGAGTTTTGTTCTTTAGTAGTGGCTTCCCAAGCAGCAGCATCCTGAATGTTCAGGTTTTGGAGACACTGCTCCCAGGTACGGGTAACGCCTGTGTTCAGAAGAACAGATGCTGTTCTTTCAAAGCAGGAGAAAGAATTTGCTCTTTAAGACATTACCTTTTGGGGACTGCTCATCTATGTCACACAAAAAAAATTCATCTGTATGTAAGTCGAGCATAACTACTAGTATGTACAACAGGCATTTATGGACAGGAGATCAAGAATCATTTAACCTTTAATGGCACAACGACGTTTGCTCATTAAAGAAATGTCTTGAACTAGTGTGAGGCAGCACCAAGACAGGGGCACCCTTATCACAGCTGTGTGCCAAAGGGTCCTGGGTGGCCAAGTTCTTGTTTTAGCATACACTGAGTGAGAGGGGGATATAATGCTCCTTGATTCTGGAGAAGGAAGCACTCATCGCTCCACCAAACACTCCTTGGAGATCCCCACTCTAGTGTAGAGTGCTTATTGGGTTATCCTGCACAATGAGCATCTTCTTCCTGAACCTGCATTAGCAAGGCAGAGTACAGTCGCTTGCCATGAATGCAACGGATTGACAGTCTTAAGTTTTCTGCCTCACAGTGCCTCACTCTGCTTAGAAAACTGATACTGTGGGAGAGGCATTCCTGGAGACTTCTCACAAACCACTGCAGAGGATCTTTTTCCTTTCTTGTGCTGATGAAGAATTATGAACATCCATCAAAAAATTAAATAGTATGGGAGCTAATCAGGCATTACGATCATCCAGGTAGTAGCAATTCTTGTTTGTTTCACAAAAACCTATGCTTCATGAAGTACGTACGTTTTTGTGCTTTATGCCTGCCGCTCATACGCGCATGAATTATTGATGTACTATAAAATGAGTATATTTTTGGGGGGGGACAGAAATGAACTACCTGAGGCATTTTCATATAAATGACTGCAATTTAACTTTCAAAAACATTTCATTTTTCAACACGCTGCTCACTTCAAATTGAAGTCTGCATCAGATCTGGCCAAGCATGTCACAAGAAACCTCACACTTATAAAACATTAACCCTTGATGATCCAGCATAGAGTGAATATAAAAGAAGCAGTCATGCACACCAGGCAAATAACACTCACCCTCCTGAACTTTTAACAAGTTTTTGCATGAATATTTTCAGAAAGGTGAAGCCGATTCCTGTAATGCTTGAACAGTCTGTTTAGCACATGTGTACATCACTGCTCTTTCTTAGCACTGCTCTGAACTCAGCACTAGCAAAACTCTCCACACAGTGTCCATACGCATTGCCCATGTTGGCTACATGAAAGCAAGGATGGCTTAGCAGGAATGATGTGTGCAATTCTAATTGTTCTGCTGCAGCTTATCTTGAATTGGAGGAAAGGAGTAGAATATCCTTACACTTCTCAGAGACTCCCTTACGTGATGCATTCTTCCACTCCTTGTTATCTCCATCCAGGTTTAGCAACACCCTGTTTCTTAGAGGAAAATGAAGATAATCTAATGTTTCCTCAAGATTTTTTTTTTTCCCAAAAAAGTCATCAACACTGTTAAACATAGTTCTATGTACTATGAAGCTGTTGGATACTAGGTAAATTAATTCCTTCAGCTGAAGGCTGGAGTGGGTATCTAGTGACAAAAATATCACAAACTGCTCTCAAGATAGAAAACATAGTAGAAAAGAACCCTCTCTAAATACCTATGAGTTTGTCTACCCAGAAGTACTGAAAATGGATGAAACAAACCAATTCAAAGTCTGGACCTTGCAAGTGAATGCTCTAATTCGGAACTGAGGTGAATAGAAACTAAAGTAGAATTTGGTCTACAGCAGTAGAAACCAGACTATCCAATCTTGAAGATTCTTGCTTCTTATTCTAAATAAATCCAGAGTGCTAAGTGTAAACCAGCATCTGTGGAAGAGGTCAATCCAATTCAACTAATTCACTTACAGTTGATTCTAACAAGAGGCTCCTCTCATCAACAGCAAGTTGTTAGGAGGAATCATCACAGAATGTGGAGCTGGACATATCTGTTGAGCATTTGGAACTGGGAATCTCACTTTCTTACGCACCTATGACAAGTCACAGACTATTTATTTGGGACACAATTCACTTTAACATGGTTTGCACGGTGTGCAATATAAGATACATTTGAAGCAACGGATTCAATCATCTATCAAGCACATTTCTCCCTCTGTGAGTCAGACACTCCAATCCTCCCAATAACCCATTCAAATAATAGCTACTCCTTTGACAGCCAGCTGATACTTTCCTATCTATCTACAGATGTAAGGAGCCCAAATTACCTGAACTTAAAACCAAGACAATAAAAGCATGGCCTTACACAGCTGCTGCTTCTTTTTGCTCTTAGCCCCTGTAGAACTTCTCTTATCTACACAAGCCACACAAGCCAGTCAGCCCTTCAAAGCTGTCCCAAGATATATAGGTGCCCAACTTAAGGGGGAATTCAGCATCTAAGACACAGCTTAGAAATTATTCCATAGCCCAACAGTAAAAGAGGAGGGGCTATGCCTTCCAGGACACTTCATTCTCAGTTGCCATGCTGTCAGACTGGTATAAGCTCCATTTAGGGTCTACCAGTGTTTTCTACTTAGAAAAGATAATAAATATAAGGGCTTCGCTGAAAACTCCATAAAATGCAGGAGAAAGTTCTACCACACTGAGAATCCCAAAGCTCTCTCCTCTTGCATGTGACACCTGACAGCAATTTGAGCTTCAATCAATTTTTACTTTGCACTCTTAATTCCATCCAAGTCTAGAAGTTGCCAGCCCAGGGCAATGCCACCTGCTATAAATATGTACAGAAGTATGCATTAATTGACAAGCTAATGCATTAGCCCGAAATGAAAAAGATTCTTTGGACTCTCCTAAGTTGCTTTTGTTTTTGAAGTTGCTTTAAGGTTTTAAAGAAAACAGCTTCTCAAACAATTTTAGATGGAGGTGCAGCAGTGTTGCAAACATCTTCACCATGTCCTACATGCTCCTCTGCTTGATTGCCACAGCAGGCTTCCTTTCTTAGCACTCTGCTGTGCCTGGACTGGTGTCAGATGGAAGCATCCTTTCTATCCTTTCAAAGTTTTGATATACCCCTCCGATACAGGAAGCAAGAAAAACTACAAAGTACTTTCTTCAGGTAAGTTCCTGAGAATACTCCAGAATGAGTATTCAACAGTTTCCACAACTCATCTGGTGGGAAAAAAAGAAAAAGAAAACTTGCAAAGTCTGGTTGTCAGAAAATTCACTGAAAGTAATTTAGTGGTTAAAAAAAAAATAGTCATATATAATGTACACTTCAAAAAATGATTCAGTAATAATGATGACATAAAAATTTTATAGGCGGCTTTAGCTGTCAGAAGAGTTCCTACGTTATAAAATCAATGTTCAGTGGATTTTCAGCAGATAAATTAATACTGCTTCTATTTATGCAGGAAAAGCTTTGCTCAGTGTTTGTTTTTTTTTTTTTATTTTAAATAGTCCAGTTTATAGCTCTCACTGTATTTCTTTTCTGCCCTTTAGCCTCCAAGACAGAAGGCTTATGTACGTATAAATCAGATTTTCCACAACCAAAACCTAGTAATGTTTTAAAAAGGAAAGCATCCATCCTATGTAACTTTCTAAAGCCTTAAAGCTTCTGTTTGCTAAGGATGTGTACTTGTCAGGCTTTGAATTTAGAAGATTAAAAAAAGTTTAAAAAGAAAACACAAAACAACTGTGATTGTATTATTAGAAATAAGCAAAACTATCAAATCTTCACTCTACCGATTTTTACACATTAAATCAAAGGATCATAAAACATGATCTGCTTCTGACAGCGTTCGTAGGAAAATACAGCACGTAGGTTGCTCCAAAAGTAATGCCTCCTATGCCTCGTATTTGTTTCCATGCAAACTACAACAGACACAAAGAGCACAATAACACTGTTCATTAGAGTAAATTGTCAGCTACAAAACACTATTTTGCCACACAGTCACCACCTTTAGCTATGCATTTTTGCCAGCAATGAACAAGAGCCATGCTTGTAAAAATCTACACCATCAGAGTTGACCCACTGTTTCATGGCTGCTATGATGGCATTGTTGCTAGGAAAATATTGCCCATGCACTCCGTCCTTCATTAGCCTGAATAGACGTAATTCAGAAGGCACCAAATCTGCACTGTACAGTGAGCGTGGTGGGACAGCCCAGCCAGGATTGGCAATGTGCTCCGTGATCTTCAAACTTCAACTGATAACTGGCATGTTGCAATGGATTGTCTTCTTCCCCGGCCTGTAGGAAAGTCTGAGCCTTCAGCTTAGTCAGCAATGCGGTGTAGCAGTCAGGGTTGATGGTTCCAGGATATCCAGGAGGATCACCCCTTTCTCATCCCCAAAAGACAATTCTGTCCCACCTCTTTTCTCCATCCGCACTTCCACCATCAGCAACCATTTGTCAGACTGCCCCTCTGCTGCCATCTGTCACACGGCAACAATATGTAATGGGATACTGGTGGGAAGGCTCAACCTCTGCTGCCATCCCACCAACATCCACATCCGACAGTGAGCCAACACAATAAATAGGAGGCATTAGTCTTGAAGTACCCCTCGCACAATCAATTCCTTGTGAAAAAAAAAATAAACCTCAGCAAATTAGTCAGGAATATGCCAGTAAGCATCCAGTTTGTACGGAGGTTAAATATTACTAGGGAAAATTCAGAGCTGAAGAAATACTTTGTTTGCACACTTTCTTTTCTGCACACATTGAAAAAACCTTTTTCTTACACTATTTGACCTTCAGTCAAAGCAGGGATCATTTCATGTGTGCGCAGTGGTCAGTACAATTACACTTGATTTAGTCAAGATCATGCCCACAAGTGCTGTGCACACTGTCATATATGGAATATGGAAAAACATTAAAGAGGACAATTCACCACTGAAACTTATCTGTTCAGGAAAAAGGAAAAGAGAACGAAGCTGCTTTCATGATTTCCCTATCCAGGAGCAGTTTGGGACACATCAGCAGCCCCCCCACCAAAGACAGTGGTCTTTTCAATTTAATTCACTGCAGCTCAGTCCAGCAGAGCACAGAACCAAGGCTGTCTGTACTTCTGGCACAGGGCTGGTGATCACTCATGTAATCCTCAAAGGGGGGTGAACCTGCAGATTTCCATTTGACGAGGAAACTGTTCTGAGGAGTAATTGTTCAGTGATAGGTGTGGGAATACTCAGATTTCTGCAGGTGAGAAAAGAGACATCAAGCATTGTTAAAGGGAAATAACCTTGTATCTCACCAGTAAGCCAAGAAGGTTGGCATATTTCTGAGGGAGGCTTGCCTAAGAAACATGGAACATCATTTGCTGAGGGGAGGCAAATTCAGCCAAATGGGGTGTGCTGAAAGCAACCACAACTCCCAGGGCCACAGAGGGGCTGAAAGCCCATTTACTTTCTGCTTTGTGTGTTAAGCTGAATGGTCCTTTTTGAATGCTTCAATACTTTCAAAATCTGCTGTCTTATCAACAAAGCTTTCGCCTCTCATCTGTCAGATATTAACTCCTCAGGGGAATCTGCACTTTTGACTGCAAATCGGCTCTTCAATTCTGTTAAGGAGCCATGGGGATCCACACTGCTTTTCTACTTTTAGCAATGCCAAAAACAAGAGCTCTTGCTGCTCGCAGCGTGGATTTTGAGAGGGGTTCACAATGGGACAGCGATGCACTTTATTCAGTCAAAGCAGGTAACGAGGCCTCCTTACTGTAGGAAAATACAAACCCCCACACAAAGACCACTCCTCTGAGCACACAGACCAGGCCAGGGATGAGCAATCTGTGCATCAGATAGCAGGGGGCACTCAGCCAGCTTCTGCTGCCAGATGGGGCATGAAGTACCAGGCTGGAGTTTTCCTTTGGGTGACGTTAACAGTGTGCATGGTGTGCTTGATCATAGCCACTAAGCTGAGCTTGATTTCATGAAGCTAATTCTCAGTTTAATTGAATGCAGCAGTAATGATCAATAAGGGAAGTTTTTATCTTAACCACTGGATCATTAATTCATAAGGACTCCAGTCTTCTAGCAGTATAGGCTAATTAGCCTGCCTGTAGGTAATGTATGCTAGAAAAATGGATATTGAACAAAGCTCTTCCTCCATACCTTAAAATAAAAGGCTGGATGGCTTCATTCATACTGCTGCACCAACACACTTCCACATCTTTTTGAAGTCTATGTGACTACAGAAGTTCCTACACAAAACTTAATCCAGAAATCTCTAAGTTTGATTCAAAATGCAAAGTCTGATAGGGCTTAGAAACTGCAAAATCAGAGAGTCATTCTAGGAGAGGGTAAATGCAGTTAGAGATACTGCTATGAAATCAAAAAGCATAATGGTTGCAAAGGTCTCGGTTCAACTGATTCACCTTAAAAAATAAATTCTTCCAAGTGTAACTTTATGCCAACTTTAAATTCAGTCAAGCAGAACGTGGTTTAATGTAAACTTTGTCAGAAGAAGCAGTATTGTCTGCCATGAAAAATTCTACTGAAATACTACAGTATGTACATACCTACTCCAGAAAAAGTCAGTGCTATGGAGTGCAGTGGTATCACACAAGTATAGCAATAATAGAACTGTAATTTCGGTAAAGCAAAATAATAGTGCTGATTACTACCTTGCCTGCTTGTGGATTACTAGGCAAAATGCATGGAGAAATCTAAGGACAGGATAAAACTAAAGCAACATCTAAACAAGCTTCCAACCGGATCTTCCAAGCTACACCAGTGCAACACTGATGCAGCACAGAGGTCTGTGCAGCACACAGAGCCCAGACAAGAAGTAAATCCCAGTGAGACCACCTGGCATCCTGCACCAGTGGCAATTGGCCCTATGGTGCACCACTCACTCGCATCTGTTAGGCATGTTTTTTCTCTCAAGGGCTCTTTACTTCCATTGTCCAAGTGTTGTTCAGACTAAGTTTTCCAAATGCATTTAAGAAATGCTGATTAGAAGAATATTCTAAACTATAAGACTGAAGACAACTGGAAACAAAGTCACAAGCTTTCAGCAAGCACTGGATTTATCTCATCCTTGTCAACAATAACATTTCCTATCCCTTTTTTCTCATTTATCAATTTTCATTCATAGCTGCGTATTGTAAATGGAAAGATTTGCAATTGAGAAGATGAAATAAAATAACATCTTTTAAATATGCAATATCCCAGTTTATGGCTTCTTTTTCTTCTGGCATGTTGTCAACATAAAATAAAAAGACTCAGGAAATTTAAATGCAAAAAAAAACTCACACCCACTTTATCAGTGAAGAATTTCCATGGCAATATTGCTTTGAAGCTAAATGATTTTATTTATAGAGGAAGCAGTTTTCATAGCTCATTTGCATTTTCTCCAGATTACCATAACCATACATGATCAGTTGTTAAGATCTACAGATATTATCTGTGCAGTACCAGCGATTCAGTAAAACATTTTAAATATGGAATGATAAATAAATCAAGTGCTTGTGCAACCTGCCATATTCCCAGCGCACTGCAAGGGAATGAAGTCATCACCAAATAGAGTACAGCTCTGTAAAATAGCACAAAAAGAACTCATGTGGTCACTCCGTATAAAAACAGAAATGTTGAGAGTGGTACAAATAGTGAATACATGGGAAGATACGGGTGTGGAAGCACCAGAACTGCACAAGGAATGCAAGAGTGGCAAGTGTTGACAGAAGGTCACGATCCACCACATCTACAGTCAATTTCTCAGGAACTCCCATACAAAAAAAGTAAAAGACAGCAAAGTGCAGAATTAAGAGATGATGGTGGGAAGACACAGAACAAGGGAAGAGTCAAAAAGGCACTCAGATAACTAAATCCTAATGATAGAAAGAAATGAAACGATAGAAAAATAGACCACTATCATCCTGAAGTGTGCATTGGGCACATTCAAAACTAGTACGTACACACTCAGTCAGGCTGGAAGCACACAGAATGTATCACCATGACCTTGCAGACAGCATACCTTGTTCTACCTTGTCTACAGGATCCATGTGGGCAAACAAGAGTGGTGCCTGGATGCTGGACAGCCACCTCAGCCTTGTGCTACTTGGCACTTGTGAGAGTGTGACTAAATAAGCATATACTCTAAATTAAATTCACCTTCTTCCCATGGAGGTTAGCCACTGTACACTGTTTGCTACATGTTCCACTGGCGTAGCAAGGGCAGTTTGTTCAAACCCTTGCAATGATCACTCTCATCCACACACACAAAATGGCCAGGGTTGGAAGGGACCTCAAGGATCATGAATCTCCAACCCTCTGCCACATGCAGGGCCACCAACCTCCACATTTAATACCAGCCCAGGCTGCCGAGGGCCCCATCCAACCTGGCCTTGAACACCTCCAGGGATGGACGGGGCATCTACAGCCTCTCTGGGCAGCTGTTCCAGCACCTCACCACTCTCTCTGTAAAGAATTTCCCCCTGACATCCAACCTAAATCTCCCCTCCCTCAACTTCAAACCATTTCTCCTCGTCCTGCAGTTATCAACCCTTTCAAAGAGTTGATTCCCCTCCCGTTTGTAGGTTCCCTTTAGGTACTGAAAGGCTGCAATGAGGTCACCCCACAGCCTTCTTTTCTCCAGGCTGAATAAGCCCAGCTCCCTCAGCCTGTCTTCGTAGGGGAGGTGCTCCAGCTCCCTGATAATCTTTGTGGTTCTCCTCTGGACCCTCTCCAACAGCTCTCTCTCTTACCCCCTTCATGCAATGAAAGTGAGTAAAAAAGGAGGAACAGTCCAAAAGTTGCATCGATAACAAAAGCAATAAAGATGCAAAAATCTAAGAAGAAATATGTTTGCTGTGTGCATTTCTTGGCAGAACCACTGTCAGTGGTTCTAATAGAGGCTGAGAACACAGCATTTTATTTGCAGAAACCTGTAATTTAGCTCAGATATTTTAGAGCATTGCCTGCAGCTTTGAAGGGAAGTTTGTTGCTAGTAGTCTTAATAAATATTCAAGCACGGTTAATCTCTCATCAAGGCAGCACTATAACAAATAGGTTTGTTTTTTTTTTTTTTTCAAAAATGCTACACCCAAATACTGGAGAATGCTCATGGGCAGAACACTGCTCAAAGGGCTGAGTTCTCACTGCAGACTGGGCCACACGAGACATGCTGCTAAGGACAGAGCAATCATGCTGTGATTCTGTACAACACTGCAGCTAGCTCCAAGCCAACCAGATGCCTCAGGAAGCAACCTGGTCCCAGCCAGAGATGCTCCTGAAAGCAGAACAGCTGCTGGCTCAGCAAGCAGCACAGACTCCTTCTTCGAGCAATCAGGCAAGGAAAAATATCATAAGATAGCTTTGTTTGGACCAGTATATTTTTCCATGTTCTCTTAACAGTGGGATCCAAGGTGGAGTTTTTATTTTATCTCTCAAAAGGAAATAGAAGCAACTGTTCTACCATCAGTTGCAGGATTGCCCACTGACAGTGACAAGATCCCCCCATGCCTTCTCCTTGGCAGGAGGAGAACTCCCAGCTCTCTTCTCATAGGAGAGATGCTCCAGTCCCCCCAGCAGCTTGGCTGCCATTCCTGCACTCTCTCAACTTGTCCAGGTCTCTCTTGGACTGGGGAACCCAACTTGGACACTCACCAGGGGTGAGCAGAGGGGAACAGAATGATGAACTCAAGCTGCTGGTGACATTTCTCCTACTGCAGTCCAGGGAAGAGCCAGGGGGAACTGAGACAGAAAAGCTGCAGAGTGTCTCAGATTTTCCTACCACCATTGCTTTCATTTTCCTTTGCTGTCAGGCGAGGATGGGCTGCTGCTCAGAAGCAGTGCCTGATGTGGTGGTGTGCATAGTCTCAGAACCTGCCAGCTCCTTTCCAGCCCAACTCAGCCACTCAGCATCCTCAGTGCCCTGCAGTGATTGGAACCAACTGCATCAGTCATGCTCCCACTACATCAAGACAGGCTGAAGACTTGCTGCCAGGGGGGCTGCACTTTGCACACTGGGGGGAAAGATGCTCCAGGAGCATTGTGGAAGTGCTCTTTCCCTACACTGCCTGGAGACAGTGGGTCAAGGTGCCCCCTGGGGAGCATGACACGAGGCTCAGGATGGCACCAATAGGCCAATGTGAGCAGACAGAGGGGGCCTGTCTCCTCCTTGGGGCCGCACCTGCACCTCCTGGCTCACGTGCATAGCTCCCCTGGCATAGAGGGGCTGGGATGGCTCACTGGAGGCTGCCTCTTGCAGAGCAACCAGCAGACCCCAGTCCTCAGCACTTCTTGTGTGATGTTGCCAGTGGGAGGCACCTCGAGTGCCACTGGCAGGACCTCTGACATTTGTAGGTCTACAAGTTAGATCGCTAATGCCTCAGAATCCACTCACAGCATCTTGGTGTCTTACATGCTGCTGGCCAATTCTTAGTGTCTTGTGATCCCAGAGGAGGGCTTTGAGAACTCAAGAGTCACCAGCAGGAATGGTGACACGGGCTGGAATCTGGTTGCGAGGTGATGGGGTGACAATGACTCTCTGATGACATCAGAAAGCACACAGCCTTCTGGCTGCGAGTATTCAACCAGCTCCCCATCCACTGAATAGATCCCCCTTCAAATCAGTATATTTCTAATTCAAAGGTAAGAATGTGATGTGGGACTTTAACAAAGGCCTTGCACAAGCTCAGGTATATGATCTATTGCCCTTCCTTTTGTCCACTGATGCCATCCTGCCATTGTAGAAGGCTGCCAGCCCCTGGTGAAGCTGTTCAGGCTGTTTCAGATCACCTCCTTGTCTCACACGTGCCTTAACATAACTTCCAGAAGGATCTTAGTGAGATCTTCCAGGCACTGACATGAGGCTCAGCAGCCTGCAATTTCCGAGATCTTCCTTTCTCCATTTCTTAAAAACAGGAGTGATATCTCCTTTTTCCAGTCCCTGGGGGCTTCACCTGACAGTCTGCTCTGAGTGATCAGGCAGGCAGACTCCAATAACGTGGATTTCTTATCACTTGCTGCAAGCACCCAGAGAACATGCACTGGAGTCATCCATGTGCAAGGTTACCATTTTGCCCCAGTTAGTCACTTGCCCAGATGGCTGATAACTCTTTAAACAAGGCAGAAAACCAAGAAGAACTCTTGGGCAACTTATGATTCAAACAGAAGATCAACCTCTTGCCTACCTCTGTGCAGAATACTACTTACAACAGCTCTCTGTGAAGTGCTTCCTCTTTTAGAAAGACTCTAAACCTCTTCAAGCTTTTGTTAATGCAGTTTAAAAGCACCATTGCCATTTATTTGCCCCAAAGAACAGGCAAGAAGAGAGTGGCAATACTAATGTTCCTGTGGCTAACACAGCGAAAGCAGCCCAATGGTGGGCTGGCCACTTCTCAATTAATCCTCGTCAAGTTAAAAGACACAAACTCCATTTCCTGTCCCCCCAGCACCTTTGCTTTCAGTCCGTGGCTGTTTCACCCTTAAACTGTTGATAGAGGAAAGGCTGCTGCCATTGACTTACTAAGATCAGTGACTCTCTTGCTGATACTACACACATCAAAAAATGAAACCTGGACAGTGACTCTCGATGGGCACAATGGACACAACCTTTCTTCCAGCCAGCATAAGGGACTGCTCAGGGCACTGACAGCTACTCTGTTTATTGCATTTAAAGAAGCGTCCAAGAATCCAAGTGCTGTCCTCAGCCACTGGCTCCTTCATCTACATAACAGTTAAATGAAAACCATCAACTGCAAAACACAATCTTAAAATAATTTAATACACACCACAGAGTAATCCAAAATCTCATGAAAACAACACGTACTCTTTAGCTCCAGTAACCATATTACTGGAAATAGATTTTGCACAATCCTCCTTCAAACAGCCGTTTAAACCCCAGGCTTAAAGAAGATTATGCTGTTTGCTGATTTAAGCTGAAAGGGAAGCTTGTTCCAGTCATCTGGGGGCTCCAGAGGCAAAAGCTCATCTGTCAAATTCCCTCTTTATCCTAGTACAATGTACAGCATCTAAATTGTGATGATAATCTTGAAGCAAAATGGCTTTCCTTTCAAAGATAATGTTTGAGGCAGTTTCCGAGGCTTTTCTGGCTTTTCTAAGGATTGTTTCAACTTTGGTCTAACGGTGATGTGATGTTGCCTGATCTGCTTGATCTATGAAAGGTGATTTACTGCAGTATCTGTAGAGATAATCCTTCTGGAGACTGTTTTGTACCCAAAACACAGAGGCCAATCAGCTTTCTACAGGTGTAAGCTGCAAACAAGGGTAAATCTGGAGGCTGAGCTGATGCTGCAGACATAAACGTGGCACTTCCCTCCAGTTCTGCTGCCCACTCTCAGCACCTCCCTGTCACACCTACAGCTCACCTGCATGGAAGAGTGAGGCCAAGGCCTGGCTGCACCCTGTGTCAGACCCTGGTACTTGCACAGCCACTGTGCTGCAGCAGAGCTGAGGAAACGGCCACGTCCCCACAGCTACCTGTGAGACCCAGGGCCAGCCCAGCTGCAGCCCATCTTGCTTGTTATACCTCTGCAGGTGCAGGCACAGGCCATAGAGTTGCTGGTTTTCTGCCTCACTGCCCACGTTCTGCCTCACACCCTACGCAAATCTTCACCAACTCGTGCGAGAGATAGCTCTGCTCTGTGGAACAAAGGAGAGATCTCATGTAGGTTTTCATGCTGCTGCAATGTCATGGAAAGGAGATGTGGTACATCCCAACCAAATCTCCTAGGCTGAAGGAAACTGCGGACAGAGTGAAGCAGGATCTGCAGCCCTGATGTGCCTCGCGCTTTGCAGTTTCTGCTATAATACATTGTGAAAATGAAAATGCTGAGGAGTGGTGGTGTGGCACATCTAAGCAAGTCCTTTCTCCAAGCAGAGTCTGGCCCACAACATCACATGCAGATGTTGGTAGGATGGCAGCAGAGCTTGAACCTTCCCACCAATATCCATCCTATCACGTGTTGTTGCTGTGTGACAGATGGCAGCAGAGGGGCAGTCTGTGCCTATGGAGCAAAGCTGTGTAACTGAATTCCTTGCACTCAGAAAAAATGGCACCAAATGACATTCATCTGAATGTTGATGGAGACCAAGCAGGGGATGTAGCAGTGAGGGGTGGGGGATGCGTTTCAGCAATGGTGACAGCAGTCACCTCTGCTGGTGCAGGTGTTTAAGGAACACAGCATGCAGACTCTTGTTCATCAGTTGCAAAAATGCATAGCCAGTGGTGGTAACTGCATTGAAAAACAGTGTTTTATAGCTGAAAGTTTGCTTTGTCAAACAGTGTTACTGCATTCTTTGTATCTGTTGCAATTTCCGTGGAAATAAATAGGAAGTATTACTTTCAGAATGATTTATGCACTACGTACATCTCAGACCCTGACCTAGCAATTGAGGTCTGCAGTGACGCACAGTATTTTTCCTCCTGTTATTGCCGTTAGGATATTTCCAATTCCAGACTCTAATCTTTATTTTTTACAATTATTAACATTTGATAAAAAGGCAGCGAGAACATGTAATACACCACATGAGAATTTAAAAGGCAGCACACTGGAAAAATGTTAATGGTTAAATGCATCATTATGCCCAGCAATATTACACAATTAACAAATCTAATCATTTAACACCAACACTTCAAACTTCTATTAAATGTGTAATTTCACATATGAAATAATTATTCATTTATCAATAGATGACTCTACTTCAGTAGAGAAGGAAAAAAAATACAATTAGATGCAGCAGGGCAGAACGAATTTCTGGGAGTAATATGGGATGTAGCAATGCGCACAACTCTTCCATAAGGCCTCACAGTCAAACTCATAATTCTCATAGGACATAACGCCTCTAAATATCCTGGATCATTAGCAAAATTACATAGCTAATGAAGGGCAAATTAATGGAGCTCTGGAACATTTTATAAGCCTGTAAGAACAGCTACTTGTTATACATCGCTAAGAAATAATTGCAACAGAGTCAATTGCATTAACTAATTAAGTTTTAACAATACAAACTGGGCAAACTACTCCCCATAGAGAATCTCCTCTTGCTGTGTTGATGAAATGTCCCCAGGCTCTGCGAGTGATTAGAAGAGGGCTTTAAGGAAGATGAGAGCTCTGGTTTGCAACCCAGGGCAACTCTAGGCAAACCGTTCCCAGTACACCAGGAGAGAAAGGGAGAAACCAAAGCTGTCTGCTTTAGGGCAAACTGTATCTGCAACCTGTCAAACAACGCCATAAATATTGAATCAGACCTAAAGAAATCAATAATTAACCTACAGAGAACTATCGGAAGAAATTTTGAGAGAATAACCCAGAGAGGCTGCGGGGTCTCCTCTGCTTTCTCCCAACTGCAGGAGGGCTGGGCACCCTGCTCTGGGTGGCACTGCTGGGACAGGATGGGACCACACTGACCCAGAGGTCACTTCTAACCTCAACCGTGAATCCATGAAATAACTGGAGATGCTAACAGTGGTCTGACAGATTCCACATCAAGCCCACAGTGATGAGACTGCTCACCATCAGGCCTGCAGTGCTGCAGCTGACTGGAACGCAGCCCACGCTTCATTGGAACACGTGTTCAATGCAAAGTAGTGCTTAACCATACTTAGAACAAATATGGCTAGAGTCAGCAAAAAGGTAGCTTGACAGAAAGATGATTTTTTGAAACACTAAAGGGTCTGACAGTTCTCTGCTCCATAACTGGTCCCAAAATTAGTGATTTCAGCGCCACCTCAGAGCACAGCATACAAGTAGTTGTAAGGGAAAAGACAGAAAAGACAGAACTTCCATGCTGAATATCTCAGCAAAGTCTTTCATGAAGTAGGTACCTGTGTTATTCGTGACCCAGACCTTGCACTTGATTTTGTTGAACATCATGAGCAAGTCTTTATCTGACATACTCCGCCGTGAGTACAGTTGCATCTGTAAAAGCACAGCAAGCTCCTCATAGCCCTCCTACATTCTTTTGAACCAGAAATGGAAATCAAGGTCTTGAAAGAAAGCCCACAAATCCTCACCACTAAGATCCATCCAACACGTGCTTAAGTTAGAGCTGTATGGCAATAACAAATGTAGCTGCCAAACTCAAACACTTGGCAGTATTTAGCTTCTCGTTATTCCATCACTCAAGCTCCCTACTAACCTAGAGACCCCACTAACACAAACAGAGCAAAGAATGACTTCTGGCCATTGTTTTTACGTAAGGCACCTACAACTTTGTTTTTCCAAGTATCCTGTATTAAATCTAGTGATTCTCAGAGATCTACATCATCAAAAACTACAGATAAGTAGCAGGGAATTCATTGTTTCCACCTCCAGAAAAGCAAAACAAGAGAACACTAGCCAGTGTTACCAACAACACAACCTGGGAAACAAATATGACTCTTAGGGACACTTAGTGATTTGCACCTGAAAGAAACACAGACAGCCAGCACAAACCAGCAAAGCTACCACTGAAGCCAATTCAAGTTTCTCCTAGCTTCGAGACGTAGAAAGTGAAGGAAAATAGGAAAAAACGTAGTAATTTATATCTCTTAACATAGTGAGAGGCTGGAACTAACTGCTGCTTTGCACGGTCTTCTCAGGTACCAGAGCTGATACTTAGGGACTCTGGGAAAACCATATTTCAGTGTCAGCCTGGCTCCTGAGCCATAGCACTGGTGAAACTGCAGCAGGCTGGCATGCATTCAATGAAGCTGAAACTGCAGAAACTTTAAGATTTTCTATAAAATCAAGAGCTTTTCACAGGACAAGTATGAAATGTGACATGTATGTCCAATAGAGCACTGTCAGACTAGGCTGGATCTAAAGGCCTCTGAAGAAAAGAAATTTCAACTGGAAGATGAGAGGTCTTTCTTTTTCTCCATAAATATCGACTGACTCACATGATAGCCATTAAAATCATAGGATGTGGTTTTATAGCCCTCTAAGAAAATTAACAGCACAACAGTGAATATATTTTGAAATACGTATCAACAGCTGATCTCCAGAGCTCCCAGCTTCAACAGCTCCCTGAGGCAATGAGTTCCACAGCCTGATTCAATACCATGTTGTCTTTACTAATTTCATTAAAGCTCCTTACTGAGTTCATATCAAATCTGCCCCTTTTCTGCTCCCTCTGAACCCCGTGCAGGTTTTAAACGTTACAAATTGCCTAATTCCACCTTAACCACCTAATGAACTGTAAAGGACTCCTATATAAAACACTCCTTTGCAACTAAGGAAGGACTCTGTAGGACCATAAAATAGGAACCATGGAAAATGATTCATTTTTCAGCTTCCAGGAACGTTGCTGGTTTCACTGAAGCCCACAGAGGAGTCATACAAGCCGCTTTGCTAAATTCCTGACTAACTGCAGTGGAATATATCATGCTGAGCAGAGGTGAGCTCTCACATCACTGGGTGGCTTTGCCCAACACGCTGTTGCTTCCAATTGCAAACTTGATATAGTTTCTGCCAGTCCATTTTTTTTTTTCCCACACATTGCACCGTACTTTATCAGTACATCATAATTCAGTTTGGATTCATATCATTTCTAATAGAATTGAGCAGTGCAAGACCTGTCTCCCACGTACCCATAAGGTCAAAGCCTGATGAATGTGTTTTATGCTCTCTCCATAGCACACTTTAGATCTGGAATTTCCTCATCCATTTCTCCTGTTCCCATTACCTGCTGGCTGCTTCTATTTTTGCACATGCATTATAAAAACCTAACAGATGTGTATAAAACTTGTGAGCTATTCCCAAAGTTTGCAGTGCTACCCATGGATATATCATACATTGACAACTGAAAGGATGGCTTTGAGTGTGTAAGCATCGCCCTGGGTTCAGGTAGGCTCAGTCCTCACACACTGTTCAGATCCTGGAGCAAGCAGATTTTAAGGGACCAATCTGGTGCTGGTAAGTAACTGGAGTACCTCAAAAGGCTCTTTTTCAATTGTTGTTTACTCCCTTTGATGTTACATTACAATAATTTTCAATGCAAAGATTATCTCCTATCATGCATGCCATGGTAGATAGAGTTAACCCACCCAGCATGGCTTGGGGTACTGGCCTTGAAGAACTGGGAGCTCAGCACCTGCCCTCCCTGCATGAGCAACTGAAAGCAGCAGCTGCTCCAGAGAGCAATCAGATTTTGACCAGACAACGGTTGCTCCATCTCCACACGTCACATTTCTCCATACAAAGTCAGATTTTCAGGGAGGCTTAATTACAAATTGGAATTTGCTATCTATTAAAACAGAGAATGCACAGCTCAGTTAGCTGAGCTGTTTTGTTGAACACACATGATAGCAATTTTTTTTTTCCTTGAAAATATATAAGGAGAAGATCACTATCAAAGCTGAAATCATTCCAAAGATGAATGCCACTTTTAATGCATCAAGCATTATTCTATGAGCAGTTCCTGTGAAATCAATTGGGCTGCTAGTAAGATATGGTATTACTCCACATAGCAGGGAAAGTAAAATTGAATTCTTTTTAACTGGCTATGTATTTTTGAAGCGTGTTTTATGGTGTTATACAGATGTATTGAACTGTTTCCCCAATTAGTAAAGATTCAATAGGAGATTTTCTTTTCCAGCCACAGGAGATTATAGAACCATGTCCAATACATCTGAGTGTAAATGTAAGTACTAATCCCATCGATTAAAAAAACCTCTAGTTATGATTGTGCAATATACACACTGATGTCTTAGCAGCATTCCCTTTTCCAGACTGCAGCAGTTACTGTAAAAGCAATTAGCAGACAACATCTCTGAACAAACACTGCAGTAAAAATCTAAGCAAGCATATGCTGGAGTGGCGTTGGTAGAAGGAGCTCTGGATGCCACTGCAGCACCTGGGCTCCACGCACACTGAGTTCTCTGCTTTCAGAACAGCTTCTCTGCCCTCTGGGCTCCTCCACCCCTATGTGCCCTAAAAGGTTAATGGCTTTCGTGTTCTTCTCTGTTCTGTCCCCGAGGTATTGGTGGAGCAGGCTCCTGAGCCAATACAACATGACAGGATTGCCAGAAGAGGTGAGAATACAGCTGGCAAGTACAACCCTTCTTAGTGCAGGGTTGCATTCCCTTTGCAGAGGGAACCCCAGGAGCACAGGAGTGCCTAAGGCACGTAAGAAACCACTACATTTCTAAATCTCTGCATCGCCCTCATAAAGCAGCTGCCCCCACAGAAGTAAGCCCATGCGATCCTTAGGAAAGTTTCAGTCCAAC
Source organism: Phasianus colchicus (assembly GCF_987193195.1). Taxonomy (NCBI): domain Eukaryota; kingdom Metazoa; phylum Chordata; class Aves; order Galliformes; family Phasianidae; genus Phasianus; species Phasianus colchicus. Next base: position 2,848,251 of record NC_143445.1, read on the forward strand.
AAGATGAAAATTCTCCCATATGTTGTTTTTTAAAAGAGTTTTCAAGCCCCTAGCACTCATATAACCTGATCTTCACAGCCCTTTTCACTCCACTCAGCCCTCACAGCAGCCTCCTCTAAGGAAGAGTTGGAAGAATCCTGATTTAAATAAAATGCCACAAATAGCCAAAAGAAAAGAAAAAAAAAATCCCTAAGGAGGTGAAGCGACTCAGATCACTGAGAGATTTACTAAAAGACTGAAAATAAAACTGGGACCTCCAGCTTATGTGTGGGTTGAACAACCACCTGTCAGAAGCTGTTCTGTCCTGAGCATGGTGGCCATGTGAAGGTGTATTTACACACCCAGGCTGGCCAGTCTCCCAGTCCTAACCATCCCTCCATGGGAAGTGTATCTTCTAGCCAGGAGAGCTAGAAGCTTTCAGAGAAAACAAGCACAAATATACCTAGTTTTAAGGCCTGAAATCATACAACAAGCCTAAATCTACACCTGCAAGGCAACCTAGCTCCAGTTTCCCTGGTTCAAAAACAAGGCGAGCTCAGTAGGACCTGCACATGCACATCTGCACTGCATTCATCTCATGGTCCAAAACCTGCACGCTCAAAACCCAGCAAAGCAAATGGGCTTCTTGAAAAAAAAAAGCATCCGTTATGGAAATACAGAGAATCTGCTTGTGTCAGTAAGCTTTAAGAGAGACTTCTTTCCAAATCTGCCACAGAACGCAAATCTGACACTGGGTAGAGATCCTTGTTCTCTGTAACGCCTCCTATTTTTAAAATCTTCAAAGTTTCAAGTCTGGATGTTATGTAAAGTAGGTCTGCATGGTTCATTCTTTCTTCTGTCCCCAGCTCAGCTCACTCGTTGCAGGAGCGTTATCCCTACTGGTAGTACTCTTACATGAGGTAAGTAGACATAATGTGAGCTTATGATGTGCATCATGTTCTGAATGGCCTGCAAAGTGTTCTGCTGATGTAAGATCTCTCCAGAATAGCACTAGGCGTTTTAATGCTGGTTCATGCAATCTGAGTACAGCTTCAGAAGAAACACGTGAGACGAAAGGAAGCAAGTCTAAAAACCATCTCTGTAGAGAGCATGCCTGTCAAGGGTTCCAGCACATTCATTTTTTGACATGAATAAACTGGATAACCCATCTTTTGCTCCTGTCAAGACTGCACAAAGCTCTGGGAAAGAGAGCGATGTCTGCTTCCGCCACATATTTCTGTCACATAGATACTGAAGGAATCACCTGGGGTACTGCAGCAGCTTAATAGCCCAGCTGAGAGAAAAAGTAACTGAGGGATGTGCAGCAGCATCTCTGGGCTGCCCTGTCACCATGACAGATGTGCGGGGTCTCTCTCTGCGACCTGCATTTGGGTGACCACAGTCACATACAGCTCACACAGCCCGTGTGAGGAGGATCTGACTCCTCTCTTTCAGCAGTGAGAGAGATAGGAGTTTAGCAGGGCTGGACCGTGCCCCCATGGTACCCAGACACTGACATAGAGTGGGCTCTTCGAGAAACAAGATCCTCTACACAGGCTCTGCCTAATGGATTTGAGGGTCACTTCTGCACCACCTGAACCGTCCAGTCACCAGGTGGGGACAAAGACTCTCATTCAGCAAAATGGCTGGCTTTAGGCTCTCCTGATGAGAAGCACACTGAGCAACCAAATGCCCCAAATCACAACCAGCAGCAGGCCTGTCACCCAGTGCTGACAAGGGATCCCAGGGGAGATGGAAAATGCTTGCTTGAGCAGCTCAGTCGTGTCCTTATCACACCATACCAGTTTCTGTCCTTGATTTATAAACAGGAAAAACTCCTTCAAAGCACGCAGGCCTGCGCTGCCCTGTCAAGGACAAGCAGTGTGCCCAGCATTTGCTGCTCTGCAGGTAACTCACACCCTGTCACCCAAGCTCCTGAGTCTTTTGTAACCCTCAGCTCTGGCTGAAGCAGCACTGTTGGATGCATTTCTGAATGCAGGAACAGCACGGAGAAGAGGAATTATACAGCAAACATGGCAGCAGGATGCAAATGTGTAGTTATTCTGATGAATGCCAGATGGATTTCCAAGGTAGTTAGACATAGCTGTCCTGTCATCTAGAAAATCAGCATCCAACAGTAAAGCAGATCTCAGCATCTTCAGGCAGGCTCTGTCATTGCTTCAGGTGAGCTGGTTCTGACACAGGTCCAAACAAGCTCCATACACACAGATACCCAGTGCAGAGCCGTGGCCAGGCAGCATTAGATATGTTGTCATGGCCTGGCACTCCCAAGCTGCAGGTAAAGCAAACCCAGCTCCCTGCAGCCTGTGCCAGTGCTCCTGCAGTGCTGAGATCAAGCTGTCACCTGCTGCTGTGCACCAAGTCACTGAGATACGGTTCATTCTCTCCCAGAGTGAAGTTATTCAAGATCCTCCAGTTCTTGCAAATGACTACAACATCGGTATTTTAAAAGATTTTCCTGTAAAACCAGAAGCAAAACAAAGATGGGAGACCTCAGCCAGCTCTCAGTTTTGCTGATGACCCACTGTCATCACTTCTTAGTGATCAGGCCTCTTAAGAGGGTCAAGTTAATCATTAGAGCATCCTGACACACTTCTGAAGGATGTGTCAATAACTGTGACGTTCACATCACTAGCATGAAAGTATATGCCTACTTAACATCTATCTAGTGCATGAGTTGCACCCCATGATCCTTGTGGGTCCCTTTCAGCTCACGATATTCTATGAGTCCACCTGTATTACCATGCTTTTAGTTTACTGATGGCCAGTTTGTAGCAATTGTCATGGCAAAGGAGAAAAAAAAGGGAAAGGAAAAATACAGAGAAGAATTAAAAGCTACAAGAACTTGGGAAAGGGAATCCCATTTGACATTATGGTTAGCTGAAACCATTTCAATTTGAAAGGTTTCAAGTCTGCTTCTTATCCTTTTAACTTCCTACGTTTTCTAAATCCTATTGTTAAATCAGTAACACACACTGTGAGGCTGCTGTTTACAACTGCATACAATTTATTTTGCTAACACATTAAATGAAGTATCTGAAATAAGCTACTAAATTAGTTTCAATAGAATAGTTGTTATATTTTCATTAAATTTCAGCATATTCCATAGCAGAAAATCTGCTTGGCACATTGACTATTATCTTTAATATAATTTGCAAAAGAAATGGAGGTGTGACTTGATTAAGCACATTCAAATAGCTAAGATGTTTCTGCACTTAAATTCATTAAAGAAAATAGCTGTTAGATATTAATTAGCATATCTACTAAATACCATTTTTTCTCGGCAAGCATCCTTTATCTTAATGCATTTGCTTTTGGCATTGAAACACGAACTCAGTAGAATGGTATAAACCATAACCACAGCTTAGAAGAGCCACAGTGTTGTTCCTGCAGCTGTAAGCTTGCAATGTCCAGCATGAACAGAAATCTGACAAAGAAAACAACCATGTGCTGCTCCTAACAGAACGAGGAGTGCAAAAGGGGTGTTGGGTGAGAGCAAGTGGAACCACCATGACAGAGCTGAGCCAAATGGCTTGTTAAAGGCTGCCCCTACAGGACACTGCAGGGGCATCTCTGGGATCAGGTTTTCTAGAGGCCAGTTGCCATTCAGGCATCAAATTTGTCATTTTTGAAAGCATCACAGCAGCAGTATGAAAGGAGAAACTATTCATGTGAAGTTACAAGAGACCCTTGGGAAAACACAGGGTGTCAGGTCAGAACCAGTTCTCAGGTAGAAAGTCAACCCCATCCCCACACAGTAGGGTTGCTGCTCCCACACCTTTCTCTCTTCAGTTCTGTTGTCCTCATCTCCCACACCCGGGTCACTATTTGGCAGCTCTGGTTGAAGGAGCTGGAGGTGCTTCAGGTTCCACCACTGACTAGATGAATATTTTGATCTGCACTGATCACTGAACAAAGAACTGATAAAGCTGACAGCCGTACCATATACAGCATTGTAAGCAAAATCCATACATCAAAACTCTCAGGCTGAGAAAATGTCTATTAAAAGCATGACACACAGATCTCCTATGGTTGTAGAAGACCATTCACTGAATGAAGTTAAACCAGGGTTTGACCAGGCCAGGAGGCGTGACTGTAACACGTAACTCAGTGATGTGGCAGCAATTTGAAGCTCACAGTATTGCATCAGCTGCTGAACGGCTGATGTGTTAGAATAACAACATGCAACTGGCAGGCACAGTGCCTGCTACACCAAGTGTTAGGTACTCACCCCAGCTTTTCCAAAGGACTGATGCTTTTGATACATCTTTTCCTCAGGGCTACAGGCCAATAGTTTCCAATCTAATTTATGTGTTTCACAAGCACTGCCTTCTATCTGTAATCTTCCTTCTCCACCTCACCCATATCCCCTCATTACTTCTAAACTACCACCTTTTCTTCTCCTGCTGGGAGAAACAGGGCAAAACCAGCCTGGCCATAACACACTTATGTCTGCCTTCTGCTCATCCAGAACTACAGCCAAATCTCCTTGTGCTGCACTGATCCTCTGTATGGCTTGTCTGCAATGAGAAAAGAGAACAGTCCACAGAAGAGGGGAATGAAGGAATGTAGGGCAAAAACCTCCAGTGTCTTTCCCAGCGTACAACAGTTTGCAATAGGGATCCAAAATTTAGAGTACAAAATTTCCAAGAATATCAGCACATGAAGGAACCCAGCCCAGGACCAACTCCCTTCTTGGCAACACTGCAATAGCACAACCATATCAAACCTGACACCTAGTGACCCATGTGAATAATAAAAGCAAGTTCCCACTTCCAAGTCAAATCTAATCCAAAGTGTGGTTATAAAACTATCACCTTCATAGTAATTAATATGGAAAGACAACTAGTAAGGGATGGAACAAACACCTTTGACATCAGGGGGAAAGTAAGTCCTTTGACTGGAATTAACCATCCAGGGGAATAACGTGCACGATTTGCCAAAGCATCAGGTCAAGCTGCCGTTTTCACAGATAATTTCACAGCAAGAAAGTCACACTGATTAAACACCCCCACCGTTTTCTGGATGAAAATATTCACATGTGCTCAATACCAACTGTGCTGCTTAATTGTCAGGGAGCATCACTTTCTACAGCTAAACGGTAACCACTACCAGGCATCTACAGCAGCCAACAACCTGGCACCATTGTAAGCTGCTCACTGATGGTGGAAATGGGGCCAGGTTGCCCACACCATCTGCTGCAGAGAGGAGGAAGGCACACAGGACCATTGGAAGGAAGGAATCAATCAAGTAATCAATTCAGACTGGGAAACAAGAGGCAAGAGAAGTCTTCACTCCAAATCCAAGATATTTCAGTTCCACAGAACAAAGCCTGATTTTCCTTAACAAAATATTACTTTAGAGTACTTGTGTTTTGTTTTCTTGTGCTAGTGATTGCCAAACTAAGAAGCCAATTTTGATTAGAGCCAATTGAAAAAATCAGAAGTATTTTTGTTTTCATATTAGATTAAAACCAAGTTCTTTCCACAGTTAGCAAGAAGCCCAAAAAACCAAATAGTCTGCGGTCCTTGACTCAGAGCCAGACTCAAGCCTAGCTTTTCACTATCGTGGAGAAGGCCTTAGAGGTCAGCAGCCATCATCCCACCCACCTTCTTATCCTCTGCTCTTGCCCTGAGAAACATTCCTATGGAGGTCAGTCCAGTGCTAACACTGCTTCCACTAATGCCAGAGGCAAAGATGTCTTCCATGGCAACAGTGGAGAAGTCAAACAGCAGCCGTCAAATGCTCTTCTCTGTTTCCTAAGGTGGCTTTAACACCTACATTCTTCTACCTCTAAAAGCAAAACCTGTCAGAGGCCTGTTTGAGCACAGGTGGATTTATCATGAGCATCTTCCATAGATCCATCCTGGGAAGATGCTGACGTGCTGGAGCTGTGCTTGCAGATAAGCTGAAGAGGACCATTTCCAAAAGCAGCATCTGGTCATGGCCTTGCAGTCTCTCCCAAGACCTTCTAGATAAGACAGAAGAGCAGGAATTTTCATTTGGAACTGAAGAATCTTGGCTAGTGGCTTCTTTCAAGTCTGTGTCCATTAAATATATACATAGTACATATAATGCAACTTCCATGCCAGCTCTCAGCATAGAATTAATGCTTTGATAGAATAATAAACCTCTCAAAATATGAGCTGATAATGGACAGTCACGTTAGATGTTTAAATTGCAGCAGCAAGAGCATCCTTGCAATATCAACCCTGAAACTGCCAAAATGTTTTCACTGTTCATTAACTGGAGCCTTTTTTGCATTGCTAATCCTAATGAACTACCGTTCTAATTACCATTCCAAGCACTGTCTATAGCACATCTCTGGATTTCTTTTCCACCCAAACATACAACCTCATTCAACTGGCAGCCTGTTAATGTATCAGAAGCACCAAACTGGCTGCTTCTAACACAACTGTAATAAATCCACAGCACAGGCACCTTTAGGGAGAAGTTCAGTTCAGTCTTCAAGGACTCTCATTTAAGTGGAAAAACAGAAGGTCTTTTATTGAAGAGACTGTATAGCAGGAGTTTAAGTTCCAAATCCAAAATCCATTGAAGTTAATGGGAGTCTTTCTATCGATTTCTGTATACATTGAACTGCTTTAACTCCCTCCCTTCCTCCTCTGCTCCTCCCAGGGCATGAATAAGTGAATCCACTGACAGTGCAGAGATACTGAAATCTCTCACAGGGAGCAGGAACAATGTCTGCGTAGGAAAGGCAATGCACTTTCATCTCCTGAATTACCAATGCCATTTCCACCGCTCTAACTCCACCATGCTGGAGTTCAAAGAGTTCAAAGCATCCAGTAATCTTTCTCGGTCTACAAGCCAGGTTCTTCCTTTGCTAAATGTACCATCAGATTTTGCACAGAATATACCATAGGCTCTGAAAAGACAATTTATTCCTCCACCTGTACTCTGTTTGCAAGCAAGGAACCAGAGCCTCTTCTTCACTCTGCGCTCATTTTCTATGGAGAAAAAGCATTCAGAAAGCGTATTCTATAACATCAGGTGTCAGTTAGGGATGGAAATAGCTTATTCATAAGAGGAGAAAGAAAACGGAGACTTTTGCTTCACATTCTATTGAGTAAATCAAAATGATTTGGCAATAGCTTAAAGGTAGGCAGCTCACTCGCACAACTTGTGACAGAAGTCTAATGAAGGAAGAGCCTGCTGTGGAACCTGGTTTATTTTCAACAACTCTTTCATTTCCAAATACGACAGCCCTAGAACAGAAGAGAGTAACAAAGGCTTCTTCAAGGAATTTCAACCTCGAACTGATGTTTTGCTCTATAACTGTTGTTCCCTTCAACCTCAAGGCAGGGAATATATTTTACTTTCCTTCCCATGAGAGGCTGCAGCTCCAGAGACCACCCCATGTGAAGCAGCTGCATGCATTGCTCACAGACTATTTTACCAATTGTTCTACGGCAAAAACACTCTACAATAAAACTGCTCCAAAGAGATGCGTGAGATCTGAGTTCTCATATTAAGGGAAAGTAAATACAGAGCTGTAACATTGCAGCTTCTCCCCTTTCATGAGCATTTCTACACAGACAAAGGCTCTGAACTCCTTTGAGAGCAGTGTTCTGTTTCGAGATAGTTTGGATTCCCTCTCCCCCACACTGTTTGCTAATTCACCAAAGCTGTATTTCAGTAATACTGCAACATGTAATTTACTGTCTAATGACTCTGAAAGTTGCAAGGAACACTCCGTGCAGGCACAGAGAATCACCATGCATTCCTGTGAGAGGCTGGTTCTGGAATCCAAGAGCAGCAGGCTCCAGGGTAACAGGGGTGAAGGTCAAGAATATGCTTTTCTTGAAGAATAAACAAGCTCCAAAAGAAGATATTTTTAGGTAAAGAAAGAAATGGCTAGCCTGCAAAATAGTTACCATCAATAAATTGGTGAGAAGATGGACTCACAGACCAAAAATTCCAATTCTAAGAACTGTTGCAGAAAAGCAGCTCATTTCAGCAGGAGCAGCACTAAGTACTTCCTCCACACTGATCACCTCCAGCTCTTAGAAATCTCATTAGTGCCAAGGTTTAATAATGATCTCTTGCAATAAGATGATTGCACTTTTGAGTCAGAGAAAGAATTCTCCTCTGTAAGTCAGTATGACAACCACAGAAGACACATAGGATCATAAAACCTCACCTAAATTCTCATGCACTCCAATAATTTTGGATTAGATATTTTAGTAGCTTATCATTCAGAAATTTCCTAACTCAGTCCACCTATTACTGTGCTCCTCCAGTGGCGTGGTATGAAGAAACAGCAGAAGATTTGTTATCTGGAACATCCTCTGTTACAGCCAAGATCTGAAAGACTGGAGATGACCCAGTTGCTTATCCTGTTGAAGCATCTGGTCCTCTGGAATTAAGTCTTAAGTCCTTTGGCACAGTCTTCCTAGCCTAAAATCTAGCAGATTTTCTACCATTTTCCCCAAGGAAACAGAAGAGGTGGTTCTGAACTACTCACAGAAGGCAGACACTTGAGACCAGGCTGTCTAAAATTTGCATGAACTAATTTTCAGCCAGCCTCAAAACCACACGCAGAGAGATCTGTGTTCTCTTCCCCTGAGATCTTTCAGCTTAAACAGACAAGGAAGAGTGAAGTTTGAGTTTGATTTGGACAAGGCCAGACTGACAAAGAAAATAAAACTTGGAAAAATTTGTGCTTTTGAAACTCTTCATTGGGATTCATTGGAACTTCCTGCCTCAAGAAGTAGATCAGTAGAATTCAGTCCTAAACCAGCTTCCACTCATTAGCAAGTCTAGGAGATCATTACGTAAATCTCATCAAGTATCCATAAAGGCACTAACACAGAGCTGACAGAGTAGTGCTGCTATTACATACACATCATATGCCTGCATAAAAACATAAAACAGTGCCATCATTGCCTTCTGGAGTTAGACCAAGGTGTAAATAAGGACAAAACAAGTTCTTAGCAATGCTGTGCTCATTAATTGATATATATTCACAGATGCTGAAGAAACAGGCCGACATTGGCTGTAATTCATTATAAGACTTCAGAGACTTTAGTTGTCAGCCAAAGGATTAGACCATATTCTCTAGATACACCCAGTAGGAGCACTGGCTATTGAGACACAATTATCTCCAACTTCTTTTTTTTTTCTTTTTTTCTTTTTTTTTTACCAGTTTCTAAAATGAGATTTAGAACTAAAAACATGATGGCTCCAGAATACAAAGTCAGTGGATATTTCATCTGCACTGCCAAGGTGGACAAAGCCTGGCTGCACTGCAGCACAAAACACGTTCAGTGAAGCAGAAGGTTTCATCTCAGCTGATCATAGGCTTGAATAGGGCCAGTAATAATAGAGTTGTTTGACAAGCACAGGGTAGGCCAGGCAGCAACCACCTTGACCTTCACCAAGTAGTATTCAATAGTCAATTATCTGTCCTTTTCTGCTCATCAGATGTAGTTATTTGGGGAGGAAGTAGGACAAGCACTCAGGAGATGTGTCTGGGAGAAGCTTGGCCATCAGACTCAGGGAAATCACTGACAGAAGGGGGAGAAAAAGGAGTTCAAACTGAAAACAGAGGCGACATGCTAAAAACACCAAAGCAAACCAAAATCATAGCTCTCAAACCATCTTCAGCTCCAAGGGAAGGGATACGCCTGAAGGACAGACGTGAGGAAGGAGATTGCCTGACATGCAGGGAAGTTCAGGAGGAAAAGAATTGAAACCAATATATAAAAAATGTCAGACCGATCCCTGGATACTCCTGTGAAAAAACATCAGACCATTCATCACGCTTTTTTCCTTTCTCTTCTACACATCAGCTACAAGTCATACTCTGAAGGAAGCCATTTTCTTCAGACTGTTTCAGGGTATAAATTGCATAGCTTAGAGTAGAAAGAACACTGAGATAACTAATTAACCTGTGCTTGGAAGGTGCCTGAACCTGGCGTTGACTTTGGTTCATTCTGACTACCAGTGTCCTCCACAGAGGATTCTCCTGAAATCTTTTGGGAGGATTCATAGATCAAAATCTTAGTAACTTATTTCAGGTTAACTGTGAGCACCTGAAGGCATTGCTGGCTCTGGCTGCTTCACAGGCACCTGCTGCTGGAGCCAGTTGTGCTTTGGGCTTCCCCAGGACCTATGTGCAGTGCACTGAAACAAGCACTGAAGGAGGCATGTGTCGTTCCTTATGGCTGTTCTCTCACACCTTGCATTGCAAAGAACTGCTCAGATTACCCTGCTGCACCCACGAAGGAGATGGAGACATCGATTCTCATCTCTTGTCCCTATCTTAATACCTTGAAATACACAAGATACACAATCTGCGTTCTGCTTTTCTGTTAAAACCTCAAAAATGTGTAAACTGCATTTGATACAAGCACTACAAGGGATGCTGCTAACAGCACAGTCTGACGTTCAGGCACAAAGCCTGATGCTGCAGGAGCCACTCCAACCAGACCAGGAACAACGCTGCTTTTTCCAATAGTTCAGTGCTTGCCTTAAGTTTACAACAGTGTTTTCTCCAAGTAATTTCCTGTCAATAAGCCTGACATAAAACACTGCCAAGTAATTAATACAGCATAGTTTAATGGTGTAACCAGTACATGTGGGACATGTCTACCTTTTGTCCTTGGATCAGCTGCTCAGAAGTGGGGAGCAATCCAGTATGTGTAGCCCCTCACACTTCCAATATAAACATTGCTCTCACTGCTGCTAATCTTCTCTCTTTGGCTCTTATAACATAATCATGAAAAGGCTACGCTTGGCTTCCTCAGTTAAATATTTCAATTCCCAGTCATATTGGAAATACAGCCATTTTCCATGGCATTGCAGTGCGAGCAAAAATTGACAATTACAATAATGTTCTGTTTGTCATACAAACATAACCCCTAAGACGAGCAGTTGAGAAAGGAATACTTTGGCTTCTATGCAGAAATGGAAAGTATATCATTAGACAATTTCTGGCTATTGACAGAAACTATTTGTAATAATCTTGCTAAAAATACTGAAATGCACACTCCCAAAATAAAGGAGAAATCCCACCAGCTCTTGGCGTAGGTGATTCATCCACATTGTTCAGACAATCAATAAGATCACAGTTGGAGATGAACTTAAATTTATGAATTTAAGAATGCTTTTCCCCTTGCCATCTTATTTGGTTAAATGTTTTATGATTGGGCTATTTAACAGAGGGAAAGAAATAAAAGTTGTTTAGATAAAATTAGGACAAGGTGCACAAAATGTGACTGGCTAAAAGCAAGATATATATGGATACCATGGGATGTCCATCTGAAAACTCAGCATGAGATCACACAAATCTCTGTAGCAGAAAATATTTGCCTTCTACTGAACGGGGAGCAGAACTCTCTCAATTCTGCCATAGGATGGGGCTTCTAAAGGTGTTGAAAAATCAGAAAGGAGATGGATATAACAGATCAAGGCAGGTGTCACAGGCAGCCAACATACCAACAATTAACCAACAGTTAACACGTCTGTGTTTTTCACCTCTCTTTCAATGCTATAAATTACTGTCTATGACCTCTCACTGGAGGAGAAAGATAATTCATACCTTTACTTCAAATCCTCTAATTCCCTAATGAATAAGTTATTCTTACTCATTCTCTCAGAACTCAGAGAGGCTTTTGTGGCTCCGGGATGGGAAACTTGAACTGTGACTTACACTTCCCCTGGATCTTCATTCTTTCTGATTCAGAGTACTTTTCCCTCTTCTCTATCCACACCTATTTTTCAGTTTGGGCAGAAGTAAGCAGATTCATCTGTGCAACTAGCAGAGGACTAGGTTATAGGCATAGGACTGTGATTATATGAAGAGTTCTTGGTCCTACATATCCTCACTTGGTCCTACATATCCATTCTCACTAGCTTTAATGGAATGGCAATGCGAGCCTACAATCAGCACAGACACTGAAGCCTTTCCACCTTGTTCTGAATTTGATAAAAAAACACAAAACCTGCTGGAACCCAAATAAGAGCTGCAAAAGGTGGAGCCCTCTACTTTCTTTCAACATTAAAGACAATACAGTATTTCACTGCATCAGAAACTCTGCATATGTCTGCTGCTTACTCTAGTACATAGGCAATGCAAGTAACTGCTCTTCAGCACTCAGACAACTCACTGAAAGCTTTACGCCTCTGAAGAATGAAGAATAGAAATATATATCTCAAGGCAGTGCAGACAAGAGTAAGGGGAGTTGTCAGATTCCCATCACAGCCGCCGCGAGTGAATTTAATGATAGAGAACAGAAGAGAAATCACAAATCATATCGAGTTGCTCCTCATGTTTACAGCCCTGGGCATCAAGATACAACTTAAATCAATAGTGCTCCCATTAACAAGTTGTTTGACTTTGGAGGACTTCAGAAAACACCACATTCCAGTGTGCAATGATAAAGAAGAAGCATTGGGTTTAGAAAGTCATGTTGCGTGCCAGAAGCAGCACACACTGACCTAAACCTTTAAGACAGGAGCACATATCTGAAAACAAATTAGTGTCACTCCAATTTACAGTGAAGTTATGAAGACTCCTATCAGTACCTACCAGAGAAGCAAGAACCTTCTTCAGGGTCAAGGCAAACCACATACCTGCTCGTGCACTATTTGCTCTCAAGCACTGCAAATGGAAAACACCAAAGGTGGACCAAGGAAAAAAGCTTAGATGGAAAAAAAAACCACACAATGCAAACAACTTCCATCTATAGGTCAGGTAAGAGCAGATTATCTGGAAGAGAACACAATTGCATCCTGCACAGGGACTCTTGAAAAAGAATGTGGAATGGACTCATATCTTGTCAGCGTTCCAAGTCACAGATTTTCATGGCCCTGGCTAACTGTGATGGAGGAACGTGCTTGCAGCCATTGCAGTCATCTGTCACAATCACAGTAGAATCAGGGTCCTATGTAAAGCTGCTAACTGACACAGCATGTAGGTTTCAGATATAACTTCAAATACTGTTAAATAAAGCATACCCCGCCATTCTGTTTTGCCTTCTTATCTGACTTCCAAACACACCTCTCAAAAAGAAAGCTTTGGACACTACAGTACGCTGTAATACTCAGGGCAGGAGGTGGCAGAAAGTCCCAAATGATGAAGAGGGAGCAACACGACCAAACAGACAGGGTGTACATAGATCTCAGGATTTGATTTACTCCAGGTTGCACAAACAGGACACGTGTTTTCAAAGTATTAAAAATCTTCATCCCACCAGCTTAGACAAGACAAAATTATGTCTTTATGTCTTTAGGGCCTAGTCTCATGCTCTTCTGCCACAGTTCTCAATGGCAGTACACCTTCACTATTCAATACCAGGAGGGGAATCCCACCCAAGGAATACAATCAGATGGCAGTAAGTGCAACGGTTTGATCTTGCTTGAGATTAAATAACCTTGGACACAGTTATAGAGATCTGACAAAGACAAAATAACTCCTAACCTAGCAGACGTATTTTTCAGTTACTGACAGGCTGCCCAAATCTCGATGAAATGACATACTGACAAAACAGCAAATTTCAACAGAAGCTCTCATCGAGCTAAAATCATCCAGAAATCTCCTAAAGCATAACTTCTGAACTCAAGCCTTGTGCCCCATCAGACAGCCAGAATGAGCATACTGATAAGCACTTATTTGCCTTGCTTTCTGAGGAAGCAAGTCCAGCTGGAGGGGATAACATCAGAGCAGACTCCTCCAAAACACAAGGATCAACAAATTGCCAGCTGAGGATTGGTCTCAACTGCATGATGGTGCTCTGCAGTGAGCGCAGAGCCCTGGCTGTTGTCTGTAACCATGAACATCTCAATCTCTAGCAGCAGACACAGCCTCACACTCATAGCTCCTCACAGCTGAGATGAAAAGCTTTCATCCTTTGTTCCATCTTTCTTGCATTTATGACCACAGATTCCACCATTCAATCATGATGCACAGTGATTTCTTTTGAAAAGTATTATGGAGAAAGGCATCTACTGATGCACATCTGAATCAAACACGGGGAAAGCAGAGCATTTCAAGCTTAATTTCCATTTCCAAACTGGTTACAAATCATACAACAACCTCCTTTTCACAGCAGCTAAAAGTTGCCCTACATCAGTCTGAGCTCCACAAAGTTATTGCAAAGAAGTTAATTTGGCAGCTATAGCAAGAACTTGCCAGAACTCTGACACTGTACAAGTCTTTGCCTCCTCCCCCGGCCAGGGCTCTGACTGTCTCTATTCACAAGCTCAGATCTCCCCCTCTCTGCCTGCCCTGGGTGAATGTCCCATTAAACACGCCTGGAGATCAAAACCCATTTTAGTTTAACAACTTGAAACCAGGTTTTAGATCTCAAGACCTGGCAAACTAACAGAGTGCTACTCAATAAGCAGGAAAGCATGACCTTAGAGCACAGCTATGTGTAGCCAGGGAACAGAAATCCTGAGATCCTGAGCAAAATTAGGGTCTCTTTAATATTCCAAGAATGGACGAGACCAGGCACTTCACTAGATCCACTTTTAAAAATGCAAAACCCCAAAGTAGGTTGCATCTGTGAAATAATGTGAAATCTTAGAAAATGATACCGGGAAGAAAAGTCTGTGCTTAATGAATTACTGATAATAAGTAGTTACCCAGAACAGAATTCTTGTCCCTTTGACATATGTCCCAAGATAAGAAAATTACCACTTTCATCATCATTGGAAAAATAGACTTCATTATGCAGCGTATAGAATGGGGCAGATTACTTTAATGGGAAACATATGCCTGGATGCAAAGTCATCATATAGATACTTTGTTTTGGAAACTCTTGTTATAGTTACCCTGAAAATTAGAATCAAGTCCCAGCCATGGCAAACTGTAACATTTCTCATTTATGCTAGCTTTTTTTTTTTTTCCTGTTTTCTGAGCGTGTTTTCAAAATCTGACATTTAGGTACACATATGTCTTGCTTCGAGCAAACTCCAGATCCTTCCAAAGTCAAATTGTACTTAAAAATATATATAAAAAACCACTTCCATTTACCACAGAGCACTCATGCTCAAATGCAGCATCTGTTTCTTCAGCAGAGGCCCAGCTCTGGAGCTGAGCTGGCCAGCTGGGTTAAATCAAGTCACAGGAGTCAGATTCCCCCTAGTTCTCAGAGTGCAAGTTAAATGACCCTGCACACACAACATTACGAGTGTGTATAAATCAAAAGGACCAATTACTCATTGCAACTTGGGAATTTCAAATGCTGGAAGCATCTGATTCCCAGATTTGCCACGAGACAGCATCTTCAGACCACAGTGGGAAGGAAGCTACAAGGCACTGCATGTCCCAGAAGGAAGTTCAAATGGCCAGGGTTTGCCAGGACCCAAATGTTGAGTTGCAGCCTTGGAGATAAATTCGGATGTGCTTCACTACCCTGTGAGTTTCAGTGTTGAAGTGCAACACAGTGCTGGCAGCCAAGAGTTTGGTGCCGTCTTCCCTGCTCCACGAGCATGGGCACTAATGGCTTCTTGTTTCAAAGAAGACAAAGTAGGGCTCTTCCACCCCCTTCTCTCGTGCTCCCCAGGTGGAGCTGACAGCCATTTGCTTGTTTGGAACCAGTCCTGGTTCTCAGAGCAGCACCGGGGCTGTGTCACCTCCACCAGCCTTCAGTGTGGTTGTACTCAGTTCTTGCAGGACCTCATTCACCTCCTCTGGGTGAGCTTTACAGCCATGGTCTGTGCAGAAGACACAGTAAATCAGTTACAGTTGTACTTCTGACAAGAGAACGTTTGGTTTTCAGTCTCACTCAACAAAACAAACTGACCACTAAGTGAATTGGTGACTTTGTACAGGTCACATCCTTTCAAACCCTCTGACAGTCATAAGCAGTAATTAGTTTGATCTGTGTAGTACCTGCTCTGCAGTAAATCCCAGGAGCTTCCCCAGCCTGCTGCCTTCCTCCTGCCCCACATCAGCAACTGCAGCTTTGTGGGATTGATTCCTTGCAACTCTTCCTTCAGAAGAAGGGAGAGAACAAACAAGCTCACATCTGCTCAGCAGAGCTCCATGTTTGTTTTTCTGGGATTTCCCACTCAAAAAATGAACTAGAAATCCCCAAAAACAACACAGCACTCTTCTCATGGGCTGTTTCATCACATTATTTCACAGACACAATGTTTGAGTTATTTTGGAGGTTTCGTGCACCTGTGTAGGTGGCCAAAGGATTTATCCTAAAATCACACATAATGTCATACACAGATCCAATCAGCCTGCATCCTGCTTTCTGCTCTGGATGTGGTGCTGCTTTGTACCTACTGGATTCTTTGGCCTTGGACTTCTGTCAAATAGATCAAATCTTTTGCAACTAAGTCAAACATCCATAAAATATTTGTGTTGCCTTCTAAATGGTCAGCATTGTCTTAGCCTGCATAGTTGGCACAGATGCAGAAATTAGACTTTGTTGTGTACTGGTCTTCTAAAATACTCAATTCCAGAACTATTTTGATGGGGAGAGCACTTCCCCTGTTCAGCAGGTAAGAAGCAATAGCATCAACTTTCTAAACAATGTTCAAAATGGAAATGCGACAGACAACACGTTTCTGCTTCCTATGGCTCTATCTCTAGACTTTGAAGTGGTGATTACTTTCACAAAATCTCATTTTGTAGGCTTGCCAGCAGATCTCCACATAGATTGCAAATTAACTAGCACAGAAAGCTGCTACTAGGCTCCTCATTAGCACACATTTATTTCTAGTACATCTCTCCAGCTTCCTACATTGTTACACGAGCTCCAAACTAAATTCAAGCATCACTATTAAGTTCCCACTTTTAACTTGAGACCGTATAAAATTTTAGTCTAGTTTATTCCAGCAATCTGTTTGTGCCTTCTGTTCCAACTCAAGGACACGTGTTGTGGTTTAACCCAGCAGGTGGCTCAGCACCACACATGGTTCACTCACACCCCCCTTCCCAGTGGGACTGGGGAGAAACTGGGGAAAAAGAAGTAGAACCTGAGGGTTGAGATGATAGAACTATTTACTAAGATGGAGGAAAGGAAAAGGGTAATAGTTATGAATAGATAGATATATATGATGTATATAGCAAATGATGCACAAGTAATTGCTCACCACCCCCCAACTGATGGCTAGCTAGTCCCTGAGCCATGGAAAGAGAGCAAGATGAATTCCCATCCATGATGTCACATGCTATGGAATATCCCTTTGGCCAGGCTAAGTCAGCTGCCATCACTCTGTTCCCTCCCAGCTGCTTGGGCCCTTCACTCAGAACAGCCGTGGCTCTGTACAACACTGCTTAGCAGCAGCTGTAAACATTGGTGTGTTACCAATGTTGTTTCTCTCCTAGAACCAAAACAGCATCATAACAGCACACTGAGGAAAACAATTCCATCCCAGCTGAAACAAAGACAGTATGTTTGGTTTTTGTCTAGTGTTTGGGTTTCATTTTATCTGAGAGATGGAGAAACAGCTTTAGCTCTCCTCTGATTTTCAGTGTCAAATACAGGAAAACCATTCTTCTTCAGGGTTAGCTGCCCCAAAACAACAGATATATATTAGAGGAAGAAGAGGGAAGATAAATAAAGGCAGTGCAAGCACCTTATTCTATGTAGGACAACATGAATCTGTCTCTCCTATGTTCTGAGAAAGGAGCATTCAAGATTTTGGCTCTCTTGTGAGTGTCTGGAAACAAAATCCAAACTGCTGTGTTTGGGTGAAGTGATGAAAACGCAGTTCCCAGCTTATGCAGAGGAATTTAAAGTTTAAAGTTTAAATCACAGGGCAGGACTTGGAGGCTGCTGCTGGGCTGAACAAAGGCTTTGCTTTTCAACATCTCCTTTTTGCTGCTTCCCACACTGGTGATAGCAGATGGAGAGCAAGGCAGGCATTAGAATGCTCCCTAAGTCAGGACTTTATGCTTTGATGCCGT
The DNA here is from genome assembly GCF_987193195.1 of Phasianus colchicus. Classification (NCBI taxonomy): domain Eukaryota; kingdom Metazoa; phylum Chordata; class Aves; order Galliformes; family Phasianidae; genus Phasianus; species Phasianus colchicus. Next base: position 2,866,147 of record NC_143445.1, read on the forward strand.
GTCTCAATTAATCAAAGTTTTGCCATAAAATGCAAGCAGCAATGCTCAAAGCCAAGTCAAGTCACCAAATACGAGCTGATTAATTTTCCTTTAATTTGTATGATAATTAAAATTCCAACTTTTAATTCTGTTAATTGTCTTCCCACAAGGAGGTTGATTGGGCTTTGCTAATACATGCTGTGAAAATGCACTTCCCACAGGTCTGTCTTTGTTTCCTTTAAAATGTAATACTTTTACATAATTATCTCTTAACTTCTATAGATAAATGTAAGCTTATCTCTGGCCCATTCTGACACAAGTCCCTGTGTAACTTAAGCTGTGCCCATAAATCAAAAGCTGAAAGTCATTAGGTGTTTCATCAGAACATCATGCTGGTGAATGGCTCTCTGTGCCTTCTAATGAGCAATTAAGATGGCAAAAGGCAAAGGGGAAGAAACATCTAAGGTCACAGAAGTACATACACCCCCTCCCCCAAAAGCATAACCTCTCTGAAACGATCTGGAAAAAAGCAAAATGGACAATGCAGCCTCTCACCTGCTTTCCACAATCACCCCAAAAATGCATAAAATAGTGGAGGAGAGCTCAGCAAAGCTGGCACCTGCACACAATCTGCTGGAAAAAAAGTTTAACTTCTAAAGCTGCCATCAGTCCGTACAGCTTATGCTTCTCTGGCTGGCTAGAAATTAAACTTATGTTTTATTTAATTTATCTGAATGGAAAATTATCCATCACTCCCTTGTTGTACAATAGATGTCTGCAGGCAGGAAACACCTTCCCTGTTGACTACCATGAACATGACTCAATTTGGCCATTGCAGATAAGTAAAACAAATAAATTCATAGTCCATCTGTGATGAATGTTTTGCTTTGGACACATTCAAAAGACAAACCCACAGCAAACTGAAACATTCAAACAATAAACCATCAACACACTCCAGAAATCTCAGCACGATGCCCTCAGTAACTGCTCTGAAGAAATACTCCTAAGTGGAAAAAAGCATTATTTCTGAATATTGGAGTAACTTGATTCAAGACAGGCATTTGTACCCTTCCCTGACTATGACATTATAATCATTTTCGTTTTATTGAGCACTGACTCACAACCACATTGCCATTAGAGAAGCTGAATAATAGGAATAGTATTAGAGAGATACGCACTGTCCAGCAGCACACTGTTTGAGAACTGGGGCAGTTAGGGCACTGACTATCTGCAGAAAACAGTTTGTCCAAGAGCACCCTTTTTTTCTCCAAGTATCTTAGAGAACTGAAAGATTTGAATCAATTCTTTATGGAAATCTTTTCTATAAATGAGAACGGCCATAGAGCTGGTAAATCTGCCGTCATTTGCAACCTACACTTTTGCCTCAGTATCAACTCCCAAAATCTTCTGGCCTTTCACGCACCCTGAATTTCTTTCCTTACAGCTTTTGCTATACAAACAGACAGCACATCATACCACGCATACAGCACTGAAGGACCAAGCATGAGGACTGGAAAATCTCATGACCTGAGGACATGAGATCTCATTCCTTCAGTTTCAAAGAGGGGAGGTTTTCGTTGGGTATAAGGAAAAAATCTTTCACAGTGAGGGTGGTGAGGCACTGGCACAGGTTGCCCAGAGATGTGGTGGATGCCCCATCCATGGAGACTTTCAAGGCCAGGCTGATCAGGCCCTGGGCAACCTGATCCAGCTGTGGTATCCCTGTGCAGTGCAGGGCAGCTGGACCACATGGCCTTTAAAGATCCTTTCCACCATTGACATCCCAGGGACCTGCACCACGTCCACATGGGCTGCCCCAGCAGTGGCCTCAGCACAGCCTTATAAATGGCTGCACCCCCACAAGAGTCAGAAAGTATATGCAGTATCTTCTCAAACTGCTGAAAAACCTGAGAGCGCACACAGGGAATCTGTATTGCAACCTCTTTAGAATGCAGCAGCTTATGAACAGCCATTAATATTCAGCACGTATCTTGTTTTGTTAAATTAGTATACATAATCTAAAGAATTATTCAAACCTCTTTTAAAAGAATGCTTAAAAATAGTTTGAGAGAAGCACTCAGGAACTTTTCGAACCCGCGTGCCAGAAGGCTGGGCTGCTCCTTCCCCATGCCTGGTTATGGCTCAGCTTTACCTGTTGCTCCCAGCCTGCTACTGGATCAGAACAAGAAAGGCTGAATAGGTGCATACAGAGCAGTCATCATGTCCTGGATGTGCTGTATGTTGGGTGCAGGTATCTCAGCCAAAGGGCCTCTACTAAAGCTGCTGGGTTCCCCAGTCACGACTGGTGCTTGAACACTGAGAAACTCAAAAGGGAACACTGCTGGCTCAGCACTGCCCACTTCCACCTGCCCAGTAAAGCCCATCAGTTGCAATTAAGGTTTTGAACAGACCCAGAAGTCAGTGCGGACCAGAGAACAGGCATGGAGCTGGAAACACAACAGCAAAGTCCTTCCATCCCCACCAGAGCAGGAGGTGGCACTCAGCCCCTCACACTACAATTCCGTACTGCGTAGGGAAACCAAACACCTTCCCAGCCTCATCTCCTTATCCAAGACTTCCCTCATCCAGAGACATTCCTTCAACAATGCAGAAGTTATTAAGTCCTGTTTTCTGTAGAAAATTGGAGTTTCTATACGCTAATTTGTCCTTCATTTCACACGCCATGTGGGTCAACAATACAAAGGCAATGCAGAAGCTCAATCGGGCAAGGAGGCTTCTGCATTTATTACCCTTTGACTCAACCCAATATAAGAATATGCTAAGTGTGTTGCACTAATCATATAGCCCAAACCTTAGCAGATAAGACAAGAAAATCAATTGTAATTTCTTTGGCTGTTTTCTCGTATATTCTCAACCTGTTAGCAGCCATCTCTTTTCAGAGAGCAGTCAATGAATATTTAATGTCGGAGTGCGCGGCCAATTTTATCTGCCAGCTAATAAAAAAGCTGCTTGGTCATGGGTGTAAGAGAATTTTAGCCCATGTGGCTGGCTGTAATAAGAAGGATGACAATTTTAAATTGGGAGATTAATGGATAATTTGGAATCACTGTCATTCTGACACAGGCAGTGACCTTTTCAAATTGACAGATAGCTCCATTTCACCCCAAGCAGCTACTACAAGAGATTGTTTCAAACGTTCACACCTAAATGCCAGGCAGAGGGATGTGTGGGGCAGCCCGTAAGTAAGCCTGTGGATGAAGGCAGTAATTCAGTGGGCAGTCATGCAGTAGCTCTGCACTCAGCCTCTGGCTACTGCAGCATTGGTAAGGTAAAGGACTGGTGCCAGAAAGAACCTTCAGTGCTCTCTCCTCCAGCAAGGAAATGCTGCAGCTGGAGCACAAACACCATGGGCATGTCCTAAACCATGTCATGAAACAGCTGTGATACCGGGAGGCATTTCTCCTATAGTAACAATCAGAAGTATAAATCGCTTCTGAGAAATAAAACAAAATCCCTAATTTTCTGCTAGGGACAAGACTTGCCTAAGACTCCCGAAATAACAGAGCTTAACAACAAGTTATTGCTAAACACAGAAAAAGTGCTTTACACAAGGGTGTGAGAGGGAGCCTGTTGTATCCTCTTTCCGAGCCACACAGCTGCTTTTGTAGCACTGAGGTCTGGTTGTGTGCCAGCACCCACACTGAGAGGTCTCACAACAGCCCCGAGGCAGCAGGGTGTCATCATCTTCTGCAGCTCATTTCAGCTTGTGCACTCAGATCAGGGCAGCAGTGCTACCCTGTGCAGTGCAGGATGAGTTGCAGCGCAACAGCGCAGACCATAATACTTAGTGCAGTAACAGGGCCAAACGGAGGTGCTGCAGGGAGCAGCACATTGATTCCATGGGAAAGCCAAGTTGGGCAATTCTAAGGGAGTTCTGCTCGCTGCTGCTAAGCACCAAAGTGATGCACTGTACCCGAAGCAGTGAATGAGCTAAGTGACCATCAGAAGGTAGGGCAGCCATAAAAGGCCCTGCTGGTCCAGATATGGCCAAACACCAGCAAACTGCAATCAATCTGAGCAGCGTGCTTGAGAAACAAAACCACTCATTCACCAGCACAACTACGGAATGAAACGCCTTTGCACAAGCAGCATTTTCCCCAAAAATCTTCATATAAAACTACATCATGCACTTGGAGTATGCACAGCAGCTTCCTACCTACCTATACCATTCCATCTGGCTATTATCAAACAGGGATCAAGGTTAATATCTCCTAAATTTAGTTGAAGAATAAAAACTGCCCGTGCATCACTTCAAGTGATGCACAGACAGCTCTGCAATTAAACATACCATGTCTACACTGCTGCATTTAACAAGGTCATTACTATCCATGATTTGCAAGCAGACTGGAAAACGTTGGTTGGTTACCAAATTCTAGAAGTCTTGCAGGTTTTCAGAATTATCTGAGCGTTTTCAAAATTTCAGTATGAAATTTTGGCAGGAAATTCTTCACAGACATAAAGGAGAGCATGGGGTAAATCCATTACACCACGGTGATAAATGAGTTACAAGTTCAGTACGCTCCAACTCCTGTAGAGAAGTGAGGGATGAGTTGGTGCACTAATTATTAATATAAGAAATGGGAATGCTGATTTTTTTTGATCAAGTGACAAACTGATGAGTTCAGCAGAGCACTGATGAATAATGTTACCCTGGAACTGCACTGTCCCAAACCATAAAGTAGAACAAACCACATAGAAGCACCATGGAAAACACTCAAAGCCAATGCAGTTGACGTTGCTATCATCAAAATTAATCCAAAATCAGCATTCTTAGTTTTGTTGACACATCACCTCTGCACAAGTGAGGACACAAGGAACACAAGGCATCTCCATCAGGTGCAAAATGAGCCAGTGTTCGCCACTTAGATATCTGGAGCAACATGTTTTTGAGTTAATGTAACATAGGTGACTCTGAAATTTGGAATAGTTGAAAGGAATTGTTTTTTTAATTATTATTTTTACCACGCAACTAAAGAAGAGAATTATTTCAGCGTTTATGCTGGAAAAAATAAGAGATGTATTCAGGACACTGCAGTGTTGTACCAATAGAGGCACTTATTCAAAGTCATGCAACTAGAAAATAGGCCAGCACAGCCAAGCAGCTAATTAGCAATAGGATAGCTTTAAGATAATTGGTTGTTAGTTGGTTAAAAATGAAAATTTTAATTTCATTTTATTGAGACTGGAAACTCTGTCTTGCTGTTTCTGCAGCTTAAGGCTTTCTGAAATCTGAATTGAACACCTGAAATAATCCAGAACAGCACACACTCCGATATCTTGCACAAGAGCTCTATGGAATGGGATAACTTATGGCTGTATGATGGTTTCATGTAGAAGTCACAAAACTAAATCCTACTCACAGTGTTTAATAAAGCCCCAAGTTTTCATATTTTTTAGCATTGCTATTAAATAGCGATTTGGTCTCGGGTGCTTGAAGATGATCATATAGCATACTGAACATCTGTTCCACACAATTTCTTCCCTCCTGTTTCGCTGGAAGCTCACAGATCACTTGAGTTTAGGGCTGGATAAACTCACTTCTTTTAAACTTAGATAATTTCTTCCACATTTTTTTCCATCATGCTTCACAATCAGGAGCAATTACACGGTTTGTACAACCACCGCCTGGAATTTTACATCGGGCCTCCAAAATTAAAGGAAGCTTGAGTGTTTTGGCTTTGGTCTGATCCTGTCTGTGAAATGGAGAAAATGGAGAAATAATCAAATCAGACAGTGCCAAGTTTAACAACACAAAATGAAGCATTCATATGAAGACGCCGTTATGTGAACTCATGTAGCAACTGGTGAATTCTATGCGATGTCTCCTCAGGTGAGCAGCAAGTGAGGCCGTAGACAAGTTGGAAGGCGAGTGTCCATCACTTACTTTGACCCTCCATCACTTACTTTGACCCTCCATCACTTACTTTGACCCGCTCCTGCAGGCACAATGCATCTGTGTTGGCAACCTGAGAAGTGACATATTCAAACTTGACTGGCGTTGCAATTTTATTTTCGAGCCAACTGAGCGCTAACAACTCTTCTCCAGCAATCCAAAGCCCAAAGAAGTGTTCTTTTCCCTTCTGCTAACTGATGTAAAGAAAATGGTACGTAATGCATCTCACGCTGATGAGCAAAAAGAAAGTTTCATACCCTGGGCACAACACTTTCGTATGTCCATACAATTCCTCAGATAGGAGAAAGTGGTTTTAATGACAGATTATAACAATGGAGTCTGAAAATTAATTCCATTGAAAAAGCACCTAGGAGATTTTTTTTTAACGTGTATTAAAGTGTGGAGGCTTTCTAAAACTATTGTAAGCAAAAGGAGAAATTCATTTTCAGCTGTGTGGCAGTCTTTGAATACCATAATATTTGCTACAGATCTAGCTTTCCATAGCACATTACTAACATTACGTCTCAGCCATGAATTTGGATCATTATCAGTTATTCCAAGGATGCCAACTCAGGATCTACTAATGTTAATTAAAGTTCAGTTGTAGCATAGCAAAACAATTTACTTTGGGGGTAATGGAGCAACTTTCTAAATCTAGGAGCACATTAAAAGGGTTTCTCCTAAGGGATTAAAATATTGATACTATTTCATTCACATGAAAGAATGAAAAGGAACACAAATATTAAAAATGGCTTAAAAGATTTTTTTTTTTTAATCCCTTGACATTTAATTGGTATTTTTATTACCACACAGAATTTAAGTCACTGTCTGGACACTTTTGACAGCATATTCAATTACATGTTGATAAAGGACAACATTTCTAAATTAGAAATGGGAAATAAAGGAAGATTTTTCAGCATTTGTGCATGGTATCTACAGATAACATTCCCAAAGTAGCTCTTTTTTTTTCTATGTGGCAAAATTACTATCTATTTAAGGATTAAATATAAAACTCAATTTAATGACACATCAGGAAAGCTTAACTGTTTAAGACGCTATAATATTTGGCCTGAACTTTAGCCCATTGGATGAAGCGAGCAAGGACAAACTTCTGGAAAGCAAATGAAAAATCACACTTGCATTCTAAAGGTGAATTAGGCAGTAATAAGCCTCCATAAAACCTTCACAAGGTTTCACTGGCCAATTTCCAGAGAAAAGCAATGGCAATATTCCAGGTAGAGTGGCATGGTAAAACAGAGGAGGGCAAGATTTTACCCTGCTTACCCTTCACCCTTAATGGTAAGTATCAGCAAGGATAAGGCATCTCCTTCCTGCTGCAAATCTTGCAGGATTCATGCCTGTGAGTTGCTCCCTGACAGCATCTTCCTTCTCCTGAAGCAGCTTTCCAGCTGCTCCCAGACCAAGGCAGGCCCACAGCCATGCTCTGGGGCACTCTGTACTGGGGACAGCCCAATGCAACCCCTCTGCAATCACTGCAGCCTCTCCTTCCTTCATCAGCACAGGCTTTGCTAACAACTGCTTGGTAATTAAAGCCATTCGTAGGTAATAAGAAATGCAATAAGCAATTAACAGCCTTCCTATTATACTTATCATTTAATTAGCATTTTATGAGGACTGTTTGTAGAGAATAAGAAACATCTTTCCAGCCTTCTCAAAACAGACTATGGGAATTCAGAACCAGAAGTGAATTCCCAAGCATTTTCAATTGCTCGTGCCCTGGCTGGGCAGCACTGTGATCTACTGGCTTGAGCAAACAGAGCCAGACGCACTCTGGATCCTAATTTCAGATGGCACTGTGTAGGATTTGGCACATCACTTGACCTCTCCTCAGCTTGAAAGATCCCTGAAAAGCCAACACCCCGGTGTAAAGCAGATGCTTCGTGACAACAGGTTCTCAGGCTCAGTTTTTAGGCTGTTGAAGCAAAGATTGCACTGATAGGAAAACTGGCTCTTGAAGATATAGTGCCAAGGTACAAGACTTCATATCCTGCCACAGTAATTTTCAACAATCACCCTACACAGACAGATTTATTACTCTCAATTACATGAATGACTCCACCATTTTGGTACAGTACACATTACATGGATAAAATAATCTAATTTCAAAATTTGTGATCAAAACTACGTCCATGCCATCATACGATAGGATTTGTATTGAAGTCAGCAGGCCATACTCTCAAAAATCAGTTATTTTGGCCATACTGTATTTTTCTCATGACATACATTTCTGTAATCCCAGGAGAGTTCTCTCTTTATGGATGAGTATTTTAAATAGATTCTCCTAAACCCATCCCAGAGGTACACATCTTCTCGACTGTTAGACAGGATAGGTCCAGCAAAGAGGAAAGAAAGCTGTTAAGTACTATAGTAAAGGAAATAAATTGGTAACACTGTAAGTCCCGAACATAAAAGCTTTTATGCTATACGGAAAACGAATTGACAGAGAAATAACAGCCTACTAGGAATCCAAGATAAAGTTAGTAAAGGTCAAACTAAATTGGGTCCAATTGCTGGCTAATGCTGTGCCTATGTGTGGGAATTCCTTCCTTAATGTTTCTTGCTAAAGGGCTTCCCAGTTCTCATACAGACAAAGAAGATGTGCATTGGTGACCTGCACTGGAATAGAGATTGCAGCAAAATCCCTCTCCCTAAACAGACTGGAAAAGGGGTAGGTATATGTTCAATTTAGCTAGACTGTGCATCTATCTAATCCATAATAGTAACCAAGTACCAGAATCTTGGATATACAGATTTTAAAAAACAAATCTCGTAAGACAAGACAAAGAGTCATCAAATCAAAGATATCAAATTGAACCCATAAGAGCTCAGCATAGCCTCATGGTTTGGCCTTCCCATGGAAGCACAGGGGAAGAAACTTTCCAAACACGTTACAGAGCAGCAGAGCCACGCCAAAAGCCTGGCCTCTCTCTCACCAGCCTGGCACTGAACAAGAGATCCGCATGTCAGAGCCCAGAGACCTTCAATGACCCATAGAGAGAAGCCAGCAAGCCCTGCAGTTTGCACCAAATTTATTAATCAGAGGTTATTTAGAACAAGAGGTAATGGCCTTAAGCTGTGCTAGAGGAGGTTCAAGCTGGACGTGAGGAAAACTTTCTTTCTCAGAAAGAGTGGTGATGCATTGGCACAGATAGCCCAGGGGTGGTGGGCCACTGTCCCTGGAGGTGTTCCTGAACTGAGGAAATGTGGCACTGGGGACGTGGCAGTGGCATGGTGGGGATGGGTTGAGGTTGGACTGGATGATCTTGGAGGTCTTTTCCAACCTTAATGATTCAGTGATACTATTACTTGGTGAACCATGTAGCTTTTCACAGCACAGATTATTCAGCTTTAACACAGCCATTGCAATATTACCTGTAGAATTGAGATGGCCATGCTTAATCAAAAATATACATAAGCTTTAAGAATACACTCACCTTGTAATCTAATTCAAGTAGATTCAGCAATATCCAATACAATTTAAAAAAAAAAAGATATTACATCAGATTCCAGATATTACAACCAGATTCCTCCTTAGCTCTAGTTATCAGCTGAAGAGGAAGAAGAATTGAGGCAAGACTTTTTATAAGTATATCGTCTAGAGAATTGTCCCCTCTGACTTAGGAGATGTCTGCACTTATTCCACTCTTCATGTGAACAGAAGTCCAAAAATAGTCTCAAATATACCCCATGGATCTGAGACTTTTATCCCAGGAGCCTCATGCCACGCTAACAAAATCACTGGGAAATTTGCTACTAACTTCAAACAAACATAAGATGAAGCCCCAAATTATCTTGTAAGATACGTACACTTTCATACTTATACAGTAACTTGCTGAAGATCTGAAATTGCTTTACAACCTTTAATAAATTAAGTCCTACATTACTCCAGTGAACTTGGACATTTCCCATCTGAGTAATAGGGAAGGGAGAAGATTTTAAAAATATTTTTCAAAATCAGTCTTCTGAATTCAGCACGTGACTGTGCATGAGAGCTTTGCAAGAACTTATGCTTCATTCTACAAGACCATTGGCACGTGCAAAATGAATGCACCAGGGGAGGTTCAAGTTGAACATCAGGAAACATTTCCTCTCAGGAGCGGTGAGGCAATGGAACAGGCTGCCCAGGGAGGTGGTAGAGCCTCCATCCCTGAAGCTGTTCAAGAAATGTGTAGATGTTGAATTGAGGGCCATGGTTTAGTGGGCAATGTAGGTGGCAGCGGGACAGTCAGACTGAATGATCCTGGAGATCTTTCTCAACCTTAAGGATTCTATGACTGCAAGCAAGTGGCTTCTAAAATGTCAGGCACAAAGTTTCCAGAACTGTGGCCACTAAAACCATGCGTGCCAATGAACAAAATTGATAGCCTCATTTGGAAATTCAACTGTTATGACTTTACCAAAGCATACAAAAAGCAGTGGGGCAGATGTCAGACACAGCAGTTACTATGCACTCAGAGTATCTTTCTCCTACAATAGAATTTCTGTTACTTTACATTTGTATTGCAGATAGCAAACTCAGGATAGCCCATTTCACTTCTTTTCCTCTCCCCTAAGGCAGCCTCTCCATCCTTTAACCAACATTTGTGGCGCTGCAATGTTTTGGGATCATTCTGCACATTTTTGTGCCAATAATATACACAATTCTCATGAAATAACTTCTGACACACTCCTTTATAAACCCAAAATAAAACATGGTCTTAAATCCTAGTTACTACCCAACTGTACTGTCTTACATCATGCCTGTCATTAACTATTACCCCCAGTGATCTGATGGAGGACAGAGAGGACCCTGGAAAATTACAGACTGAAGATAAGGAGCAGGGTGAGTTATATGGTGATCAATTCCTTAGAGGAAGATAAAAGCTTTTCACCTAATCTCTGTAGGATTTGCTTCCTTAATCAGTTGGACTAGACTGTACAAGAAGGCAGAAATCACAGCTAAAACACAAGAAAGAGACCCACCACAAGACTAGGGAATTGTCAAGGAGAGATTTACGACCAAGGCTCCGAATCTGAAGACAGATGTTAGAAACCACAACCAGTGCTACATCCCAAAATTTAAATTTGCAGGTATTTAGCCATGCACTGCTCATTTCTGATTTCCTGATTCATAGCTTAGCATACAGCTTCCTTCTTTTTAGAAGAAAATTTTAGGAAAAATAAAAGTTATGCCATATTAGCAATGCCTACAGTGCCAACATTCAATCTGGTATTTAAATTTTTGTCCAACACTTAGCTGTGTTTAGTAAGCATGAGTAAAATCCCTTTCAAACACCTTCAGGAGCACAGCTGTATCTGTTAGGTACGGACCGTGGGCTGGTGTAGATCTCCTGCTTCAATAAGGTCAAACCTAAAATGCTGCCCTCAGGACACAGCCTTGTGGATTGCACCCAGCTGGTGCTGGTGTGGTGAGATAAGAGCACTACAGAAAAGGAACTGGTGACCATCACCTGAGTTATCAACACTGAGTATATACCCAAAATGCTGCCTCCATAGAACAGCAGATTCATTTGTTTTTTTCTAGTAAGCAGCATAAGGTTTAGCAGATGTTAAGTGGGTGGCCAGGTCACAGTGTGAAGCAAGGGTTTCAAGAAGCAAACAAGATGCTGCTGCTGAAAAATAATTATCACCTGAAATCTGCAAAAGCTCATCAAAAAATTTGTTTCATGCAAGACTAACAGCAAGCCCTACCTTTTGCTTTACTTTTAGAATTTGCACCTAACAAGATAACAAACATCCTGCCTTGGAAATGTGACACAGACTTTCCTTTCACTCCTCCCTGTTGGCTTTGAAAACCCACCCACCCTGGCAGCCCTTCATTGCCATCTCTCAGCTAAAACAAGACCAGAACAGGAATTCTAACCTCAAATAACCAGAGATCATTCACCATCCCAACATTCAGAAGGCACAGGCAGCAACATGGGCACCAATAATCTGTTTGTAGGGTGAGCAACACAAGGCGCACGCTCCCAGACAAGGAACTGTTATTTACTGCAGCAGCAATCTGCAGCTTGTCCAAAAGAAACATTTAAGAAAATCTTAAAGCTGGGTTCTCAGGGGGAAATAAATTCTTCCACCTCAGGAAGAATTATGCTAATCATCACATAAATTATGATTTCAAATAACAAATGAAACATGAATGGCATTAGTAGGAAATATAGACTGCACATATTTGAGGTCTTCCATTTGCTATATGTTGAAAACAACCAAAAAAAGAGTAATTTTAGATTCTGTACAGAAGAGCACATACTCTAGTGACCAGATTTTGAAAAACCATTGCCTAATCATCCAAAGGAAACACAACCAGATTTGGATAAATGGAAAAAGCTCCATGTTGCAACTGATCGTTAAATTAAGCCGTGGGAATCAAAATAACATCTGAATACATTTAAATATAGTTAAAGTGCAGAGAGTTGATTTATTTCAGCTCAAGAAATCAACAGGTCCACCGCAACTATGAGACACAACATTCTGCCAGAAATAAATGTGCATAATTGAGCAGCTCTGCGTTCTGATGACATGCCTTCCTGTCCCATCTTGTGCAACTTCAGGAACAAAGCTCTGAACACGTCCATTTCACTGGAAATACTGAACAAGAGAAGCCTGTTTCAAAAAAATGAGGAGTGAAACAGCTCAATATGCCCCAGCACAAGAAAAATAGGGGCAGTTACGACTCAGCAGAAATAGCAACCGGCCACACATTAACTCAAGAGACTCCGGTTGTTTTGCTGAAGGATGGAGGTGAGGAATGTTGCATTATGAGAAAATATGCCTTCCTTCTCAGGCAGGAGCACCACCACAGCTCAGAGAGGAAGCTTTTGGTATCCTTGTGCTCACCAGTGCTTCTCAGACTGCTGTTTTTTGGAGGCAATACGTAACAATAAGAAGCCTCAGCCTAACTAAAATTCGTGTGAATGTGATTTAGTTGAACACAATTCTGCTGGTGGTACTTGCAAGCAAAGGGAAGCTTCTATTCTTCATAACAAGCATTTTGTTCAAAAGATCCCTATCAGGCTCTGCACTATTTCAGTTTATCTGTCAGGGAAAACTGAAGCCCTGTGTCTGGGGAGACATCTCCCTGGGTAAGCCCCTAGGAATGAATACTTACAGAGAGTCCTAGAGTACAGGGCAGCTCCTCAGCTCTGTAATTGATTTTCCGTACTTATCTGCACCTATGAAAAGCTTTAAGATGGCAGCAAATGTGGCAGTGCTGAGTGCACTCCCAGCACTCACAACAGATGATGCTCCCTGTGAGACTCAGCACAGTAGGTTGGACACTGCCTCCAGTTCTCCCCCAGAGACTCATCAGCAAAGCTCACAGAGCATTGCCAGCTGCATTCTTCAACCTCTGCACATCTAGCACTGCACAAACATACAGACACCGTCTATTCTGGATGTAAAATTACCTTCACATCATAAAATTGCCTCTTACAGGTAGACAAAGGCAAACTGTGACATGTTCCCATCGCTTGCCTATCAGTCAATAGCAAGCAGCCAATACTGCACGTTCTCATTAGGCTGTAGAAATGTGTCAGTGGTAAATGGATCTTCAGTAGCAAATTTGGGTGTGAATTTCAAGCCTGCTAAATAACGTGGATTTGTGGGATATATCCCTACAATAGCTCTTGCACTGATTTTTTCCAGCACAGCAAATACACAGGCTGCTCCAAAAGTAATGCCTCCTACTTATGACACTGGCCCACAACATTGGGATGGCAGCAGAAGTTGAGCCTTCCCACCAATATCCCAATTACATTTTGGTGCCATGAGACAGATGGCAGCAGAGGGGCAATCTGACAGAATGGTGCCTGACATGGAAATGTGTATGGAGCAAAGGTGTATCACTGAAATCCTCCATGAGGAAAAAACTGCTCCCAGTGACATTCATCAACACCTGCTGAACATCGATGGAGACCAAACAGAGGATGGGAACACAGTGAGGGGTGGGCAGTGCATTTTCAGCAGTGGTGACAGCAGTCACCTCCACTCCTACAGATGTTTAGGAGCACAGCATGCAGGCTTTTGTTCATCACCGGCAAAAATACATAGACAATGGTGGTAACTACACTGAAAAATAGTGTTTTGTAGATGAGAATTTTCTCTATCAGAAAGTGTTGCGCTCTTTGTAGGTGTTGTAGTTTCCATTGAAATAAACAGGAGGCATTATTTTCAGAGCAACCCATGTACTTTTAGTCTTGCTGTAGAGCTTTATTGGATTATTTTTTCCATTGTCTTGTCAATATCATCATAGGACTCAGCAGAAGAGTAAACATAGCCTACCAAACTTAGTTCCCAAGTGGAGATTAGATGTCCTTAGAACCTTTTGTTTTCACAACTGGAAATATACCAACTTTCAGTTGTGCCCAGTGAAATGCTGCATAAACATACAGAAGACTGATGGAGATCCAGTGCTAATAAAGTCCAAAAGAGCAAATAAATGATCTCTGTCTTTGAATGGGAAAAAAAAAAATCAGTGGGACTGATCATCAAACTTGGTTGATCTCAGATATCCCATATTCCTGTTATTCTCTTACCAAATAAATATACTTTAGCTAATTTAACTGCACATGAAAGTTATAAGTTCACATCACTTTTTTCTGAACAAGACAAAATTGAATATTAGACTCAGAAGAATGCTTTTGTCCCCTCTCATTTCCTATTTTGCAAGTATCATATCTGCCAAAACTAACTTTCCTCTAATTTTTATTGCCTTGAGACATCTTAAGGTTTCTCATTACTTCAAATAAATGGTACAAGAATCAACTGAACTTAAAACTCATACAAAATATTAATACTGCAGAATTAACAAACAGTTGAACAGAGGAACTGACTCTGATTAAGAGCAATAAAAACTAATGTAATATAATTTAAGACTTTGCGCTGCTATTTGTACAATACAGTAACAAAGTTTTCACATCCTCCTGAGCTGAGTTACCTTCAGGGTATGTGATTTCACATTTTTCCACACCCAGCTGGCAAGAAGCTTTCCCTCATTTGCAAACTGAAAGCTGGGACTGATGCACGTCAACTAGCTTTCTGCCATATGGTTGAGTTTCACGAGTCCTGTCTTCTTGTTCACTGAGTCAGAGTGTGGAGTTTGCTATCTTTAGCACTTCTGCCTGATGAGAAGCTTGATTTCTGGTGAGTTGCAGCAGAAGGATCACCAAAGCTCCAGGTCTGTCAGACAGGAGCTCTGCAGCACGTGCATCTCTGATGGGTCTTAAATTTGTGCAGCTCAAACACAGCCCAGGCTGCAAGTGTGCATGTTGCTCTGACCCAGGGCTTCACACGTGCGCTTGGAATGTGTTCTTGTCCTCTCCTTGGCAACAATAAATCAACTAATGAAAAAAGACAGTGCCTTATAAAGTTATTTGATACTTTTGCAGAACTACCCGAGAGCCAGCAAATTTTGACCCAGCCATCTGACTTTTTCCAGGCATATCACATTCTAAAATAAGATATCCAGCACCTCTATCAAAATGTATATCACTTGCTGGCAATAGCACACAGCACCTCAGCCATCTCTGAGTACTCTGAAGAACCAAGGGCCATCCAAATGCTAACACAAGTTCTCGGGTGGCCAGTGGCAGAGTGACAAGGAGCAGATTTAAATCAGGTTGCCAACAGGAAAGCAGAGTGCTTTGTACGTCTTAAAACAGAATCAAATGCTGCATTTGCTCCCTGTTTGCATAGGAACGTGTACAAATACAAAACAAATGAATTGCCAGGTAGAAAAGGAAATGGTACAGAGATCAGAGAGATCAATAGCTCACTCTCCCTCCTCATGCAGGAGATGAGGGCCGTCAAACAAAGCTTCCCAGGCCAGGAGCTGAGGAAACTAAGTGATGGGGATACAACTTAAAATACCAAAACAAGGTGAATATTCAAACACGCAGTTGATCCGTGGAACTCCTTGCAAATAGACATTGTGGATGCAAAAATTTTGCATGGGTTCAACAGAGAAACAGAACTCTGGGTTGGATGGATCCTTGGTCAGAACCAGTAGGGCAATCTAACAAAACCAGTCCAAATCACCTCAAACTGCGTTCACTTTCAGGCTTTCATCCAGTTGTTCCAGTGGAAAAGTATGTTGCTTAGGCTCAGACCACCAGGACAAGGAATCTGAAAAAAGCACTCCGTTCTACCAAAGATTGGTGTTTGTGGGGATGATTTTCTTTGAGCACTGCAGGGTCTTTCCTCAAAGAGTTTATACTATCCCCTTATTTGATAGAACAAAATATTCACAACCTGAAATTGTCTACTGTAACTCACGATCCAGTGATGTTATGTACTTTTACAACATCTGACAGTTCCCATAGCATTGAATTTCTCAGTTTCCCCATCACATTTCATTAGCTAGATCTGCAATACAGGAACATAGCCCAGAACATCGTCCTTTCTATGCCTCTAAGAGGTGTGGGTTCTTCCTATTTTGTAGCACTATTCTTTCAAACAAGTGAAAACCACAAAGAACTGCCAAGTTGCCCTCTCACATTAAAAATCCATTGCCAGTAGATCCAGCTCTTTTAACGCTACTGGTTTCAGTTTTCCTCCTCCTTCCTGCTGTTGAAAATACATTTTGGATTATTTTTCCTGCAAAGATGTTAACTGTACAAGAACAGACTTAAGTACTGGACACATTTCTAAATTCTTTGGTAGGAGAAAAGCCTGTTTGGAATGAGAACAAGAGATTGCTTGCACTTCTCTTCAGATTACGATTTGCATCTTCAGGCTCATTTTACAGCTCACTTCACCACGATGTACTGCAATTGCAAAAAACATCCATGCAATTGTCACACTCTGTAAGCTAAAATTCCAGCTGCATACACTAAAACCTGGATGTCAGGACATATTTAGAAGAATAGCTACTATTGGGATTGATGGAGTTGCACACTTAAATACTGCAATGAAACTGGGGTCAAATTTTATACATGAATTAAGGCAATGCAAAAGCCAGAACCACTCAAGAGGAAAGTTTTCCATGGTCTTGGCTCCACTGCCACAGCTCTGTGACCCTTGGAAGCTGTCAATGCTTGAGAATGTCAGGATAAAACTCAGTACAAAGCAACGTGCACGAAATTCAGTGACCTGTGACACCAAGGGGACCAGACTAGACAATCTGATTATGTCTTCTGTGAACCTCCTAAGAGAGATGGATTAGATACTCTAATGAAAAAGATGTGGCAGGGCCCCCCACTGCTCCTTGAACACAGATCTTACCATTACTGCTTCCCAGCTGCAAACTAAAGCTAACCTCTCATTCAGTCGATTCCAGAAGTCTCCAATATCATTCTACCTTGAACAGTAAGGGCCAGAAAGATGCTCAGAATTTTTTTCTTTGCTGAAATAAAGAAGTAAAGCTGAGAAATCGCATTATTTGGAACTTAGGCACGCATCAGCAAAGGTAGAACACTGTGCTTGGCAGAGTGCCCCTGAATTAGAGGCAACCTGTAAAAGCAGTGTTTCACACAGTGCAGGCTATTCAGGTCTGTGCCCCAGTTCTGCACAGCCAGGAACAAATTATGTTTTGTTTCCTAGCTACCCTCAGCCTGCCCATCAGCAAGTCTGATCCACCAAAGGGAAGTTTCTATATGCAGCCCTTCTTTTCACTGAAAATAATATAAAAGAGTCTCCAAGCAAAGTGAAATGGCAGAATGACATTTGCTAAATTTGGCAAATGCACAAAAACTTGATGGCATAGATAGGATTTAAAATACATCCAAAGCAGAGAGCGAGGCCAGTGCAGCAGTGAGTTCAAAGGACAAAGTATGAAAGATGTGCAGAACAGAAGTTGCCAAATCTGACAACTGTCTACTTTTAAAACAGTCTGAAGAGTTGGCTATACTTTTTTTTTTTTTTTTTTTTTTAAGGATCCTCTAAAATCTAAAGCTCAATAAGACAAATAATCTGCGTTTCCATGAGACAGAATAATTGCCTTGTTCCACTCATGGTATTTCTTCCTTCAGAAGAAATAACCCCCAAAGATTTAAGTCAGTGGAGTCAGACTACTTAACATCAACTACAAAACCAATCCTGCACACACTGACTACTGATGGAGGTCTTTCTCAGGGCCTCAGAATAAGCCAGCACAACCTCAGGCAGAGAAGAGAAAGTGTTGCAACAAAACAAAGCTTAGCATTCTTCACAAGGAAAGTCATAATAAAAGGTGGCTACACAAGTGATTCTCGTACTCTAGTCTGCCTTCAGCAGGTTATTTTTAACTGTAAGCACCTGATGTGCATACAATTAAGAACCATCCAGCAGGATGCTCCCATAAGCCACCTGCATTGATTTGGAGTGGAGCAGTTCAGAGCTCTTTTGCTCTTGTCTGGAAACATTCTGACTTAAGTCAGTCAAGAATAGCCTTACTGACAATATTTCTGATTACAAGGACAATCAGATATCATTTCTGCCTTCCTACAAAGATTATTATGCAACTGGCTTTTCTCATCTGGGCAATTCTATGGCTGGATATCAACAGAGCACAAAAGCATATACTCATATAATGTGGAAAGATACCATTGATCAGAGGAGTAACACCATCTTTCCTCTTTGTGTCAAAAATGAAAATACATGAATAAACTTTTGGTTCAGGCAGTAAAAGAGGAAAGCAAACTGTCCTGTGCAAGAAAACTGGCTGTACCCATACTGATGCGCTTTGCCAAGTGTTGTCAGGCACTAGCCACATTTTACTGAGTTGTGGCTTCAAGCCAGCTGTTTTCATCACAAAGCCAGATAAGCAGCAGAATTTGAGTGTAGACATGCTCTGAAGTTCTTCCTTCAACAGCTGGCCCCCACTGCTATGCCTACCTCCCAGTCCCAGGGCGATGAGGAATCCAACCTGACCTCCGAACACAGAAACTGCACAAATCTGCTCTGGTTTGCAGCTACTTGAAGTCTCCTCACCTTGAGACTGCTGTGCTGAAGGATGCTCCAACCCATCCTTAACAGCCACACAACCCAGTGCTAAGAGCAGCTGGATTTCGCTCTGGCTCATCCATGGCATAGGCCATGCAGACAAGAAGTTGGTGACCAGGCTCAATGGTCCACAGCCAAGTTGGAGCCTTTAACCTTTCAGCTCTTCTCCTGTATTACTGCATAGAAAAAAAAAAAAAAGAAAAAAAAAAAACAAACGGAGAAAGGCAAACAGAGGAGGCACCAATTACAGAAGTCTATTTTTGATGTTCTAAATGTGTTTAGTGACATCATCCATCTCAGCCAGATGTTAAAGATTTAAATTGAACAAATTAGAATCCTGCTTTTTGCCCTAGGCATGTTTTGCTTTGTAGCACATCTCATTAGCGTGGTTTCCATTAATGGCTCATTTAATTTTTGGACTGAAAATTGGAAATGAAGCAAAAGCTAGATTAAGCAAACCTTTGCATATAGCCACTTGCTGGCACCTCAGAACGTAGGGTACTTGAGAAGGAGAGGGAAATAGGGCTGTTTTATTGAACTCACCACAAGATTTTTTGATGCTAAAATGTTTAGGTTTTAAATACTGCAAAGGGGATATTTATTTTCTTAAGAAATACTTCCCTAAGAATTTAGAGGTCTGTTGATCTATCTACCCTTGGTAGCCAATTTTAATTGGCAATATCCCTTTAAAAACAGTGGGCCCCAGCCCCAAAGGGCTGCTTTGAATGAGAAAACAAATTTGTTTTTTAGAAGTCCTGGTGCCTGGAACTTGACAACCTCAAAGCAGAAGGAGCTCTCCCCAAGAGAATAAGCTTCCAAAGAATTGGAAAGAAAAACCAACAGGGTGTGGGGCAAGAAAGCATAAGAACCATACAGGAAGCTTCCAAGATCTGTCTATTTGAAAGAATCAATTCTCAGCGCTATAAAGCAAACGTTTCTTATATAAAATACACATTTTTCACAGTGAAGATAATCAGCCTTAAATTGAAGATACAGAAAATAGTGCTGGAGCTAAGCAATAAATCAGACAACTCTCCTACCCCCTGGCCTAATACACCAGACAGACACTATTAAATTCTTCACTGTTTTACATTAATGACACACGATCCTGTATCTCAAAGATGCTCCATGGGACTTAACTGATCCAAAAGCTTAATGCTGACAAATTTTTCTCCATATGGTGCCAGAAGTTTGAACTCTTCCTGATGGAAAGTCAGTGGTACAAAGTTCTGAGGTACCTCACTGGACAGAGGACAATGCTCATTTGGATGCGCACTGAAACACTTCAAACCTGCGTTACGTTACCCAAATCATGAAGCTACTTCTTGTCAGTGATCACAGTTATCACCTCCCTTTCCCTACCTCACATATGCCTCATCTCTCTTGTTGAAAAGCAATTACTCTCTTTTTGCTGAAGAGATATTCCTGCAATAGAAATCTCACTTGTACAATCATAGAACCGCCAAGTTTGGAAAAGACCTCTGAAATCATCCAGTCCAACCATCCATCCACCAATAGTATTTCCCCATTAAACCATGCCCCTCAGTACCACATCTAATTGTTTCTTGAACACCTCCAGGGACAGTCCCTCCACCCCCTCCCCAGGCAGCCCATTCCAGAGCCTGATCACTGTTTTGGAGAAAAGAATTTTTTCCTAACATCCAAGCTGAACCTCCCACCACTAGTCGCACTGAAGAAGAGGCTGAAACAACCACCTTTTACACAGTTGTAGAGAGTAATAAGGTTCCCCTGAGCCTCCTCTTCCCCAGACTGAACAATCCCAGTTCTCTCAGGTGCTCCCCTATCAGACTTGTGCTCCAAACCCATCACAGCTTCATTGCCTCCCTCTGAACAGGGCCTCAAAGTCTTTCTCATAGTGAGGGGCCCAAAACTGAACATGGGGCTCAAGGTGCGGCCTCACCAGGGGATGATCACTGACTTCCAAACAGGACTTGGACATGCCAGTTTTTAAGTCAGGTAAGAAGAGCAGAAAAGATACAGTCAGAAACATTTAACTGCTGACTACCTTTAACACAGAGGTACTGCAGATACAAAAAGGGAATATTTATTTAGAAAGGCTTCTCCCACAGTGAAGTATTGAACAACCGTCCTCCCTTGTCGCATGCCTGGAGGCACCTTGGATTACTTTCTAGCAGCCTGAAAGGATGCTATCAAGTTTCACAGCTAGGAGTTATTTCAGAGTTGCCAAAGGATCCTCTCTCTGAGCAAATAAACCGTGCCTCAGCGCTGAGCTGCATGAGATGCTGAGCTTCACCACAGGGAGCAGAGGCCCGGGCCTGCTTCATTCTCATCCTCACATCCAGCACACAGCAACCGAGCTGCCACAGAAATTCATTCCTGACATTTTTAAGGCATAACTCTTTCAAAAAGATTTAGGTAGCAGGGGAAACCCCGCAAGATTATCACCGAACTCCGCGTTAAGCTGCAGAGGGCATTTCTGTGTGCAGTCCGAGAGTGTCAAGAGGCAGGCTGCGCTGGAAGAACTAAAATAAATGCATCTCACTCTGCCCAGATTTTCTCTCCTATGCTCAAAGGAAAACAAGAGAAGCAGAGCTTGCAAAGATTTCTCCTTATTACTTTTTTTTTTTTCCCCTTCTTTATAGAAATCCATAACTTGAGACATAAATTATTCATATGTTTGGACTGAACACAGACAGCTGGAGGAAAAATACAGTTCAGTAGTTTAAGATTTCTTTATTTTCCAAATAAAACACTTTGGACTTTTTCCCAAACTTTATACCTTAAGGAAAAAAGGAGGAAATGGTTTCATTAAAGCCAACTTCTTTAGTTCTTTAGAATCAGAACATTTTGGATTAACTAGAAACGACTACCACCAGTTTCAGTGCTACTTACAAGTCAAGTCATAAACAGAACTGGACCCTGTCCATCACGGCTCCTGGTGGGAGCCAAGGTAGGGGAGGGACTGGTCCAGTACTTTCACCGGTCTTTATGAGTAACACTAACATTCTAAGGAGGGTAAATTGCTGCACAGAAGCAATCTCACAGAAAGTTCTACTTCATACATATTTCATACAAGGGCTTTCTCATCACATAAGGTATTTTCTTGACGAGTCCATCAGAACTTTTTCGCCAACTTTCTAAAGGAAAGTTTGGAGCAATCCAACGTCTGAAAGTGAATAGGTGAAATTGATTCAGAAATCTTGTGTTTGTGGTTTGGAATGGTGTTTTAAGAGTCTTGGACAGAGAGCCCATTGACAGAAACTTCCAACTCTGAATGCTCATCTTGCATTGAACACACAAAGCCTCTTTAAAACTTAGCTTTGTAACTGGAATAGTGTTAAAATAGAAGCAGTGTGTTCGCCAAAGACTGTTGTATTTATTTTTATTGCATTAAAAATTATTCTCTCCTGAAAACTTATCACTTTCAACTTTGGGGAATGCCTCAAACTCAAGGTACATACCCAAGAGAAAATACTTTCAGGTCAAGTTTGTTCTCAAGATTGACATAAAGTCAGCATCGGTTTCCTACAGAGTTCAATTGTAAAGCTACTAGCTCCAAAAAAGGAACACCTGAAATTCAAAAAAATCAGGGACAGCACATCAGCCTGAAAAATTACCCAAATATGTAGAATCACAGAATGATTTGGTGAAAAGTATCCTTAAAACCCATCCAGTCCCAACCCCTGCCATGAGCATGGACATGTCCCACCAGATCAGGCTGCCCAGGGCCCCATCCAGGCTAGTCTTGAACATTGTCAGGGTTGGGATATCCACAACTTCTCTGGGCATCCAGGTAGATTACGCGAGTTGCTCTTATCTACCAGCACCGTAACCCCGTCAGAGATGGCCAACAAAGTTGTCAGGCATATTTGTCCTTAATGAAGCCATGCTGGTGGTCATTCAGTTTCTTATTTTCTACATGCCTTAGCAAAGTTTCCATGAGAATCTGCTCCACGATGTAGTCTAGCAACTAGTGAGACTGACGGGCTTACAGTTCCCTGGATATTCCTTATATCCTCTTTTAAAAAATAGGGGTTATATTTCCCCTTTCTCAGTTAACAGGAACTTTATCAGACTGCCGTGATTTCTCAAATATGACAGATTGTAGCTTAGCAATTTCATCCATCCATTCCTTCATGTTCTACAGAGGCATCTCATCAGGTTCTATGGACATGCATGCCTTCAGGTTCCTTAGATGGTGTCGACCCTGATCCTCTCCCCCAGCAGGCAGCTCTTTAAGCTCTTAGTCCCTGCCTTTGACTTCTGGGATGTGGGCACCATGAACGGAGCACTTGCTGGTGAAACCTGAGGCAAAAATGTTGCTGAATGCCTCAATCTTCTCCACATGACAAGTTTCTTGCTTCCTTCTAGAGAAGGCTCATATTTTCCCTCCATCTTCCTTGTAGCACCTTTGTACCAATGAAGCTTTTCTTGTTGCACCTCTGACATCCCTGGTCATATTTGATTCAATTAGGCCTTTAGCTTTCCTAACCTATTCTCTACCTGACTGAAAAACATCTCTGTATTTCTCCCAGGCTACTCCCCCTTGCTTCCATCCTCTTCAGTATCAAAAGCACAAGAAAATTCTGGATGTGAATAGCATTTTGGGTAGATTCTGAACTGAAACCTAATACCTGCCAGTTGCAAATTAATTCCATGAATGATATCTCAAAAAGCAGCAGTAAATAGTATGGCCACAGTAGTTACAGGGCCAGTCTCATGTGCTATGGTTCAAAACTAGTTCAAGACAGCCTCATAAACGCACAAGGAAGGACAGTAACATAAGCTCTTATGAATGCATTTTTTCCAATAATCCCATACACCACTAATTTTTATTCTGCAGTTTATATCATGTTGCACTGAACAGGAAACAGTAATGATAACATCAACAGCTGGTAATCTGAATTTTATTTATACTGG
The DNA here is from genome assembly GCF_987193195.1 of Phasianus colchicus. Classification (NCBI taxonomy): domain Eukaryota; kingdom Metazoa; phylum Chordata; class Aves; order Galliformes; family Phasianidae; genus Phasianus; species Phasianus colchicus. The sequence goes on from NC_143445.1 coordinate 2,889,881, forward strand.
TAGACAAATAGAGGTAGAATTTAAAGAGGTATAACTAAGCTCAGTTAAGTCCAGTCTCTCGAGTTCCCATTTCTTCCAGAGTTGTGTTACGCGTGTTAAACTGTTTCGATATTTATTTTGATATAAATTTGATAATCATGTGAAATTAAGCTTATAAGGTGACAGTATTTTAAGTAGTATTTCTAATACCTAACATTTGATAAATGTATTTACGATAGAGTTTGATGCATACTTTATTAGAAGTGTGCGTTTACTTATGGAACTATCTAAAGAATTTGAACAAGTTTTTAATCTTAAACCCATTCAACAAAATGGGGGCTACAACCAAGCCTTAGAACAAGGATAAGGATGCACTAAGCAGCTCAGTTTATTTTCCAGAAATATTTCTGTTGTCTGCTCATATATTGCTTCAGAGCATATCCTCAGTCAATTCCCAGCCTGCCTGATTTCTGAAGCCTGTTACATTGAAGGTTCAGACTGGTTTAATCAGTTAGGCAATCTCACTATAGCTCTTCTAACTCATCATCAAAACCATTCCACGTGTCTTCATTTAGATACAGAAATATCAGATTTGTACAAAAGCACACAGGAGCACAAACAGCTGCAAGTTTCTAGATTAGTAAAATATAATTGGAAGGTAGGTGCTAACTCATTAGCAGAGCTTACAGAAATACCATAGATGACTGCTTCCTATGCTCCTCGCTGCAACTGCACTATTAAAAAAACACTTTCTGAAGACCAGAGATAACAGAAGGTCAGTGCACTATGATCAAGGTTCCAAATAATCCTCAAATTAAAGGCCTTCAGGTGCAATGAAATCCAGCTGGCACACATCTGAGTGATAATCTAAACACAGTCCACAAACTGGCAAGCTGAATACCAAATTAATTGTAACACAGAGGAGCTATGTAGAAGAACAGAGATTACTGAACTTCTAATTACTGACTTGATTGCCCTGGAAACAGGGTAGCTATTGACTTAATCTTATCACCTTCAATTCTGCTTTGGACAGACAGTTCTCCTGTACTAGTGCTGCATCTCAACCAAATCAACTCTTTGTATGATTTGGCAGATGTGGTAGCAAGGCTTTGCTTAAAAGCCTTGAAAACTGACAGCTAAAGTGATCTTTTGGTTCTTCAATATATCCATTTCTGAGAACAGGCTGCCTCAGAAATACATCGCCATGCTTATCTAAATGCTAAATAATGAAATGCAGTCACATCCTTGCAGTGCACCGGCTTTTTCATTACTAGCTCCATCTTAAATAGATGGTACTAAGAAAGAATAGTTTAAATAAAAATCTGGGAAGGCTCAGGTTTGATTAACATCAGTTTTAGATCGATTACAGCTATCTTACTCAAGTTTCATACCACCAAGTTATTCTGCTCAGTTTGTTGGGTTTTCATTTTGCTGTGGGTTTGGGTTTTTTTTGCCAATGAAAGTCTTCGCATCTCTAAATAAAAAAAATACATTGTTCTTCATATATTCAGAATTGTGAGAAGAATGCTGTTTAAAAAGAAGCACTCGAAAATGACAACAAAACAATGTACGGAGGCACAATTTTAATTATCAAGTTTCTTTCTAACATATTAAAATAAGCCCAAATTTGATTTGTGTCATTTAATGTCTTGTAACAGAGAACAATGCAGATAATTGTTTATGAACATATCAGAGGGATGCGTTATTCCTCCCTCCTCCCAGTGAAATTGCAGTACATTTACAATTTCTCATATCACTATATTAGGAAGTATTAATTACTCATATCCTCCTCTTTCACTCGGGATTTTTCAGGGGAACAATTCTCCTCACACAGAAACAGACCATTGTAAGCAAGTCTAAGCCACCTGGGCACCAACACAGCAAACATGTCATCTCTGACCTTCAGGAATCTGATTACTTCTTTCCACGTTTGATGGAAGCATTGCACGAAGCCAAGGCAGAAGTCAGCCTCAATTTGCCACCCAAGCAATTTCTCTTCAAGAAATATTGATGATGAACACTCTATCAACAGTAAAACTTCATTTAAGCCACAAGATAAACAACATTAAAGTAATATCTTACTACATCGTTTCAACTGAACATCTTTCCCTCCTTGCAACCTCAGCTTCCATTGATTCAAAATACCTTTCTCTTCACTGGCAATACAAACAGCAGCAAGAAATGCACTGGAAGAGCTGGGGGATGAAAGAAAGGCTTGACAGTTGGGTCCCTCCAACAACGATGGGAAAAATCCACCGTGGAAATGTTAGTGATTAGGATGAAGATTTCAGTGGAGCTACGCTTACATTTTTTTTTTCCCCTTGTAAAAAAAAACAAACAAAAAAAAACAAAAAACAAAAAAAAAACTTGTACATTTTCCTCTTTTCCACAGCATTGCTTTTCTGGAAATGAAAGTCTGGAAGCTTTTGCCTGCAGTCTGCAGTTGCAATTTTCAAAATTTAATTCAAGGCAGAATTCAGAGAGCGCACAGCAGTAAATGCCATACAAGTGTACAGTGAGAAATCCTGCCTCTCAGAAGTTTAGTACTTAAGGAGGGGAAAAAAACAGTTTCTCAGAAATACATAATTATTCTTCCCACAGGAAAGCAATGCGAATATGAAAAAAAAACAGGATCTGTCCAAGGCTGAGATAGGTTCTAGAACCAAGACAAGAAAGCAAGTCAAATCTCTTCAGAACTGATTCACCACTGAATTCTCAAGAGAGGTGTTGGCAATATACACAAACACGATTTTGAAAACAATTCAAATCCATTCACATAAAAGCACAGTTAAGAAGTTTACTGCTATGTGCCCTCTCCCTTTTTCTTTTTCCTCCTCATTCCCTATTAAATTTTGAAATTATCAAACTTGATGATTGCTCATTATTTATAAACAAAGAAAACTTCAGCAGTGCTTAGTATTTTCAGGAGAAACTGAGTATACTTTCAGCCAGCTAGATCAGTTTGTAAAGTCCCTATGGCGTAAACATAAAATTAAAATGCATTTTAAGCAAACAAAAATACAAGGGATGACCAATATCTAAACCCAAGAAAGAAGATGGCCGAGGTTCAACACAATAGATTGCTAAAGAACAAGCTTGTGTACCAAAAATATTAGACATTAACCACGAGTACTGCACATGAAGCCAGACACCAAAGTTGGTGTAATGAGCCAGGAGGGACAGAACCAGAAAGGGAAGTCAGGAGAAAGGGTTTTTTTTCCAGGTTTATCTGACCTACCTGGAAGAATTCACCTTTCTAATTCAAGTAACTCCAGCGTACTTACACAAAATCATACATCACTTATATAGAGCAATGCTTTCTACCACAGAAATCTACAAAGAAGGTATCAGCATTTAAAATGACATGTTTGTTAAACAGTTTAAGACACTACCACAATGTTTTTTCCTCTTACCTCTCCAGAAGCCACTTAAACCAAGTCAACCTATACTAACTACATATACAAATACATACACGCTGAAAATTGAATTCTCTAACAACTGTAAGGATTAGTAAAAACTTTAAAAATGAAATAGTTTGAAAAGTAGTTGTGGTTTTTTTTCTTTTTTTTTTTTTTTTGTTGTTTCATTTTGCACCCAATGCTCATTTTGTCCCCTTTCATTATATGAATGCTCTTGTAACCATATCAGAGTTTGCATTAAATAGGAGCAACTTCCTCTTCATCCCTGCATGGGAAGAAATGCCAGCAAGACAGAGAACAAAACAAAGGTTGAAAGAAAAGCACCCATAATGCGCGTGCATACACAACCTTTACCCATTGGTTAAGAGAAGTTTTTCAAATGCAAATTGGATCTCTCAATAGTAACAAATCATTACAATGAGAAAACCTTCCAGACCAGTACTTTAATTTGAAGATGACATATAGTTTAATGCCAGCTCTATAAAATACCAGTTCTGTTTTTTCCATCCTGTGCTGCTCTCCCCTCAGATTTACTGCAACAGAATTGAACCAGGGTTATAAAGAGCATGAGTGGTTAAAGAAATTCTATTTGATCCTGGAAATACTTTCAGAATAGACAATTAAACCCATTTTTCCACTAACTTAGATAGCCTCAGCAGCCAGCATTGTAATTTGTTGCAAAGGCTACCACACATGAAATATCACAGCTATCAGCCTCTACCTTTTTAATGGCGTGAGGCCAACCACAAGAGATCTTTAATAAAGCAAAAGTTTAAAGACAGACATTTCTCAAAACTGAAGAATGGTCATCATATTGAGAAAAAGGCATCGCTAAGAGGACTTTTTTATTTATTGTCTAGTAGGTATAATTTTAACATTTCTACACAAGACTACTGATCTCAGAGTAACGTTAATATAGGCATGACTCAATGACATCAAGTAGGAGAGCAGCTGGATCAAACAGCACCCTCAAGAAGAAAGTGGTTTGGTCACAAGGATGGAACAGAAATGACTATCACTTTTTTTTTTTTTTTTTTTTTTAAATCCAGGAGCATCTTGTTCCTCCTCAGCATAACATCTGCTCTTCAAACAAGGGTTCATACTTTTCTTACTGCCTTTCTCTCACCAGGAACACAACAGGAACAGGGTGGGAATTCATGCACAGCATCCAGCACAGATAGCTCTGGATCTGTTGTCACGTGGACCTACTCTGACAACATAAAATAGTAAGAAGTATTCCAAGAGAAAAAACAAAGTTTTGTGTATGGGATGGTCAAAAGCTCATTCTATCATGCCTGTATAATACACATATATGTATGTAACATAACAAATGCAGAAAAATCCACAGTCTTCCTGCTTCTAAGCTTGAAATTCTTCATAGTAACTGAAGTTCTTGAGGAGACAACAGAAGAGGGAATGGAAGACTGAGTTTGCAGACGGTCACACCACGGCCTGAATGGTGGGTATCAACCTGGGGGGTCACACTGCAAGTCTGCAGACTGGAAAGGCTTTTGAAGTAGACTGGAAATGTTTAAATAGTAACTGACAAGCTGCTGTGCCCACATGATTTAGCAAACACCGCTTTAGCAATACTTCTTACATATACTCCAGAAGCAAAGTAGTCGACAGACCCTAGTCAGAGTTTTGCAGCAATCTAAGCTCAGAATAGTTGCGCTAAGAAAAAACGAATTAACAGGTCGATTTTGCCCCTTATAACTCACACATTCAGCAGTTTGTTCAGCAACTTGGCTGAAATACATTGCTCCTGACAGCACACCAGCTATCATCTTCCACTGTGCTCTCCACTTGATAGAATGATCATACAGAAGTCCCTCAGCTAAACTTAACCTGGAGTTGGTCAGGTAGTCTACCAAGCCCTCTCTGTCTACTGATGGAGAATAAGATCAAACTCAAATATTTTTCGGGTGGGTTTGAAAGTCACCTATTGTCAAGCACCTTAATTGGCAGGCATGATGCTAAAAACTAAAAAAGCTGTGACCTACAGGTAAGAATACAAAACAAAGTTGTCATTTTCAGGACATTAGTTCTCCCACAAGAGTTTTTTCCTTTAGTTCAAATGTTTAAGTTTCTTTAAGTGCTGTCCCTTAGATTGTTCAAGCTACCTTTGCATCTCTGCTAATGTTTGGCCATAGCTCACAATTCACTGCCCACGTTACCAATTTCTGACTTCCAGAAAGAGAACTGTGCCTAAAGAAGTTTCAGTTTCCATATCAAAACTGAAAATCAAAAGTATCCTGACAGTAAAAAAGAAGAATCACAGAGCAGTCCCCATGTATATGTTGAAGGCTCTGACAACTTAGTTTCTATGTCTATGTGTAACAGAATGCAAGTTTATCATTAAAAGCTATAACCTTTAGCTAAAGAAAACCTAAGGATCAAGAGAGCAAAGCAAAGCGGAAACCAATTTAATATAATCTGCATAACATAGGATATGCATAGGTTGTGCATCTGCTGCAACTAATGGAGTGACTGAAGATAAGGCTTCCAACACAGAAGCTATAGCCACCAAGTAGCTGTCAGAGAAACATTAGAAATGTGCTTGTCTACCTTCGGTACACAGCACAGGATTTTGTCATGTTAATAAAACACAGTACATCTTGAAGGCAGACAGAACGTACCCCTGTGCAACGGACACATAACACCAGTAATGCCTCTTAGAACAATACAGAGGCAGAAAGCAATGTGACAGTATTTGCCTGCATCTGCAGGCCGTGAAAAGTTCCTTCTCATTCAGGGGATATTAGAACAAATGACAGCTTCAGTTAATCCAAAAGCTTTACCTTCCTAAGCATTAGTGTCTAGCAATTATGCTTAAAAACTCTCCTCCCCTTTATGACCTCTCCATCTTCTCAAGAGTCAAAGGGCTACAATTTAATCTAATTTAAAAAAAAAAACACAACAGAATAAAAAACTCCTAATATAGTCTGCAAAAAATATAATACAACTATTACACTGGTCTAATTCAGAGTGCTGGTACACCTATTATTTTTATTTCTTTATTTAAGTCATTAACTGCATCGTGCTCTCAGGGCCCTGTAGACGCTGGCCAGAGAGTATTACTACTACTGAATTTCCCTTCTTCTCACTTCACATTCATTGCTCATTTTGTACGTGGATCAGGCTAATGATATTTCATCATATCACATTTTTCACCCTTGTCTGTTTGCATAGGTTTGAAATTGTACAAAAAGTCTCATACCTCCTTTAATAACATTTTATTTCTCTTATCTCAGTAGCATACATGAGGAGTGTGATAAAGTAGTCTCTGCAACCAGCATTTTCCTTTAGATTTAGAGATCATTTTAACTGGCAAGGCAGGAGCAGAACTTCCCAATGAGATCATTAAAGGTGATGCTGTTGAAGGGCAAGAAAATCCATTCTAAACAAGTCTCATCATCGTACAGGCCATGGACTAGCATTAACAAATCCAAACTATATGCCTTGCCAGACTTCCTTTTAATAACCTGGACACTCATTTGTCTCTTTGCTCATCATTTCCTACCAAAGTGCTCTATTTTTCCTATAAAATTCTACCTAATCCCAGAGTTCTGCCCATTTCTGACCTCAATCTGCTACTAGTTTTAATGAACTTAGCTCTCTGAAGTGTGCTAGAATGACAGTCCAGGAGAATCAGTCTAATACATCATCGTTCAGCTGCATAATAAATGAATCACCATTACTTTAGGAATTAACTTCAGCTGTACTCTGGCCTGTTATCTCCTGGGACAGGTTTCTCTACAGATCTGGTGCTTGATGTTTGTTTTTTGGGGTTTTTTTCCCCCCCTCAAAAACATGGGAACAATGTAAGCAGCGGAAAAGCAAAGAGAAAAACAGGCAATGCCAAATCCATAGCACAGATCCAATTGTGGATGTGTTAACTACAGATTGAAATACGAAGCTCCACTAAGACTAATGTTATAGGGCACTCACAAGACAAGAAACTAAAAGCTAATGTCAGAATTCAACTGAAGAGCTCAAACCAGAGCACTCATAGTTCGGCTTCTACATTTGCAGTGAGGTCCCAGGCCAGTACAGCACACTGAGCTGAGAGCAGGCTTCACTGAGGTGTCACACAGCATGACTGTGTTCAGCTGTACTAAGTTCCATCTGAAGGCCACAACATTCCTTCCTTCCCCCTCTTAAACCCAGTGCTGCTGAGTACCTGTCCTTCTCACCAGGCACGGCGCAGGGCTGCACCCAGCAGACATCAGCTTGGGTGACAGCATCGCACAGCTGTAGCTTATATTGGGCAATGAGGAAGACATCTAACGTGAAAAAATTTAACACTGTCAAGTACACCAGGGGATGGGACAGCAATTACAAATTCAACCTTCACTTTGTCGTTTTCCCAGTGCTTTTCACAATCCTTAAAATGGCAGAGTCTTTGCTGAAAAGTGTAAGCCTTCACCTCCGCAGAAAGAAAAGCATTGGTATTTTATTATTGATGTGCTTTCCTACAAAAGGTGAAAGAATGTCACAGCACATCTCAAATACAACAGCTGTGCCATTGTACGCTTTAAAGCAAAAAAAAAAATCAGAAAAATATATCAACTACTCCAGCCTTTTTTTTTAATAAGAATTGCAAACCATGTGCTTGCCCACATAGAAATATAACAACATACAAAATACATTGAAAGTAACTTTAAAAACGCTTTGAAATACTAATTCCCTCACAGAACAACCCTTTGTTTTAACTGGTAGAGGCATGATTGTGTCACAGAAGGTGAATTCTTTCCCCATTTATTTACTTACTGGAACCTTAGGAGATTATAGTTTTGTTGACACCCAGCAGACCTGCACCTAAAAAATGATAAAAGCACATCCTTCCTGCTTCTCTCACTAGCTTATTCCAATGCATATGAGGGCAATTACTTCCTGACAACTCTCTGATGAATGACTGTGCTCTTTGCTAAGCTTGTCACATTGATCACTGGCCAGCGATACAATTAATAAAGCATTGCTGTCCACATAGCACATTAATAACTAGCCTGAACTGGAGGTGGCAAGTCTGATAGATCCAGGGCATTTTAATCTTTCATACCCTGCCAACTCAGAAGATTAAAGGAAATCTCCAAAACAATCTCCACACGCCAACACTGGGTGCCGTGACATCCCAGCCAGGGTTACAAACTTAAGCCCTAATATTTCATTAATGCATCTCGGTCAGATGTTTCAGGCTTCATCTCCAAACGCTGTGCTGCCTTGTAACCAAAGCATTAATTATTTATTTCTTCTTCCTATTTATACTTCTGAAAGGTAGAATTGATTAAAGTTGTCAGTTCTACCAGAATTCATTAGAAAATAATGGCCATAAATTCAGTGTACTGCGAAGTGTTGCTTAATAATTCCATAACATTTAGAATAGAAACATCAATCTAGGAAAGGTCCCACCTCTTAAATACAGAAAGATGAATTAAAGCTTTGTCATGAGCAGCAAGCCTAGAGCTTTTCCCCAACGTTTTACGCTAATTTCAATCATTGATTTTAGAGTTCCCTCAACAAACGTGCTTTAAGTAGATTTTATATTTTAATTTCTAGGATATTTTATGGCCTATTCTTTTAGTCATAGCACCAAAATAGTGCAAGAACATCTGTGGGAAATTGTTTTAAAGAACCCCAAGTAGCTCCTCCGTAACCCTTGGAAAGATCTGTGCTTCCACGTACATAATAAGAAAATTCAGATTCCATTCTTGCATCAGCAACACCCACAGCAATCCCATCAGGATTCTCTCCTGCTGCCCTGAGCCTTGCCCAGTCCGCTCACCTGGGACTGATGGGCACGAGAAAATTTGGTATGCCAGAGATACTCTATTAGATCAAACACTCATTCTCCAATTACGTTAACATCACTAAGCAGCAGCAGTATAAGGAAAAAAGAATTCCTCTCCTTCAGAGGTATAAAAGGCAAGAAAGATGCTTGAAACAACTGAACTAGTTGCAATTACTTTGAAGTGCTGTAAGGATCCTTATCTCCAGCAGAGCCCAGCACAGTCACAAGCTTCCAGGTGGAGCAATGGGTTCTTCTACAACTCAAACTAATATTCTACAAAGGGTACTTCCAATCTTTTGCTTTACAATTTTTGGCACAGAATTGTTCTGCTCCATAGCACAGAATAAGATCTTGATAAATTAAGAATTAACAAAGTCTTCAGAAAATGATACAAATGAGATTCAGTCCCCTGTGCTCAGCTCTGGTGAGGCCGCACCTCAGTGCTGTGTTCAGTTCTGGGCCCTTCACTACAGGAAAGACTTTGAGGCCCTGGAGTGAGTCCAGAGAAGGGCAGCAGAGCTGTGAGGGGTCTGGAGCACAAGTCTGATGGGGGGCAGCTGAGCATGGTTCAGTCTGGAGAAGAGGAGGCCTCATTGCTCTCTACAACTCTCTGAAAGGTTGTGGCAAGGTGGAGGTCAGCCTCTGCTCCTAAGGAACAGCCATAGGACAAGAGGGAATAGCCTCACTTCGCGCCAGAAGAGGTTCAGGTTGGATATTAGGAACAATTTCTTCTCAGAAATAGCAGTGAGGTACTGGAAGAAGCTCAGGGAGGTGGTTGAGTTGCTGTCCCTGGTGGCATCTAAGGAAGTAGTAGATGTTGTACTAAGGAATATGGTTTAGTGGGCAATGTTGGCAGTAGGTGGGCAGTTGGATTAGATGATCTGAGGTCTTTTCCAACCGTAATGACTTTATGATTCTATTATCTAATCAAAACATTCACTTGAAATTCTGCAATTGTTTTATAATATGCAAAAACATAACTTGAGAACAACAATTCCAGAGAATAAAACGCATCCATCTACGGATTTCAAAAATAAAAACCTCAGAGAACATTTATGTTTACAAAAGAGATTTGCCAAGTATTTGGAACCGCTTGATAAAAATGAGACAAACTAGTCATTGCCTGTGAAAAAATAATGATACATCATTCAACATAATCTGAGGATAAGTTTTGCCAATATATCCGCTTAGTACTTCAAGGTTGCATTTCTCAAAATTGAAGAAAAAATGATGATAGAAAGGGTACAAGCACAATGCATATTCAGACCTCCATGCGGTTATATATTATAATCTGCAGATTACAATCCCACGATCAAAGGACGAGTCCATCCAAAAGACAGAGAAATATCAAAGTGGGACCAAAATTTAGAGGAGGGAAGAAAAAACATATATAAAATGCTACATCAGGTTGATTATTACATGCCAGAAATACCAAGAGGGACCTGAAAAAAGTATATGAACTCTAGGCTTCCAACACATCATGCAATAGGTTGTAAGTTGTCCAGTGGAGGAAATTTCAGTACCAAAGCAGAGGAAAGAAAGCTGAATCTAAAAGGCTCTGCTTATTCCAACAGAATGAGTGGTAGGTTACTGACAGAAGTGCCTAGGGCCATTCTAGTGCTAACCTTACGTTTTCATCAGTGATCTAGGTGCAGCAGAGTGGAGTGCATTCCCAACACATTTGCCTAACATTAAACTGGGACATGCTGTTGCGTGTCTATAGGGATGAGAGGCTCGGCAGAGGGATCCAGATGCATTGGAACACTACCCCATGCCTGACAGTGCTCACATGGCATTTGGCTAATACCTCCTAGTTAGCCCTGAAGGAGACAGGCAGCTAGACTCAATCTTTGATGTTTTTTTTCCAACTGAGCTATTATTTCTATGCCACAATCAGAAGAAACACTCTTGTTTATCTGCCTTCAGATTAAGACTGGTATCTGCACATACCATTTCAGATGTTGCAGTACAGACCCCACACGCTGCTGGCATGGCCCAAGTGTGACACCAAGGCAGCACCCCCACGTGCAGTGAGTCTTACAAGCAATGGTACTAGAAGTTTGACACTTTAAGTAAATTAGACATAGGAAGGATACCAAAGGAAGTATTTTTAAACCTGCTGTAGTGTTTCACTAATGCAACCATAGTACTTCCAGGAACAGAGGTAGCCTCCCTGTCTGGCACTGTACTGTACAGTGCAGATCACACATTGCCTGGGTCTCTGAATAAGTCCCGTGTGAGTCAGTCTTGCATTGCAGATGTTCTTTCACTACTTTGCCCATAACTGATCTGTTCAGAGGCCCAGTGGAAGAAGGGTGGACGGGCTGTCTGATAAGCTGCTGCACAAAATTATTCCATCTTCTGGTATTTCATAAGAACATCAGGACTGCTCAGCATATCACCTCAAGCAGAGACCAGAGCACCAGCAAAGTCTCTGTTCCAGGTGATAAGCATGGTCCTACTGAGATACCTCTTCCTTCTCAGGATGCCAAGGAGTAGAAAGTCTTAGAATAAGCTTCCTAAGCAACCTAAAGCACTTCAGTCTTGTCTCAGAGTTATCACCAACAGCAAGCTGCTCAACTGCAGAGAGAGGTCTTCTATCTATGAAACCGTCTTACTGTGAGTTAAGCCCAACTCACAGCATGAGAATGTATTCTACCCTGTAGCAGTTTGCTAAAGGTATCCTCAATCTCCTAACAGCCCTTCAGCCCTGTATTCAGTACCATGCTACACACTGCTATGGAGGCTGTGCCTTAGGGCTACCCTGCTATGAGATTTTTAATTATGCTTTGGTTTCAAGGACACATTAAACACTCTTAGGCTAACACAATAGGATATCTTATTTGTCTGTTTACATTACATTAGAATAAAAGTGACATTGCAGAAGTAATGTGGATTTTGGAAGCTTGTGCATGTTTTTTAATGGGAAGCTTTAATAAGGGAATCTTGACTTTCAATAATGAAATGAGAGTTTATCGAAGTAGCATAATATCTTGGCAATGGACTGAATCAGAGTTTACACTTAATTACAAAGCCAGGTTTCATTAGATTACCCATGCAAATTCATTGTCTCTTTCTTATGTGTTTAAGGACTGCAGAATAAAATACATTTACACTGGAAATGATGAACAGAAAGGCAGCAGCACCTAGTCATAACATCAGTTAAAAATCATCTGTTAAGAGCGTGCTTAAAAGCATTTTCTTTATAACACACCACTTTCCCAGCTTAATGTACCACTTCAGCTACTGAGATTCATTCTACCATGAAATTTTGCATGCAGGAAACTCGTTTGGGGAAGATAGTATGCATGTAAAATGTCACTAGGAAGGATATCATGGGAAGCAATCTTACAATGGCCCACTGCACATGCATAGATAAGAGCTGGAATAAGGTATAAACTGAGGCCTCAGGAAAAAGGCAGAGAAATACCTAGAATTTAATTCTTAAGGATTGTGCTACCAAGCATCCTCAGCATAAGCAAAATAAGGGCACCAAGAACTGGCAGTATAGCATAATGATAGATGCTGGAGTTAAGAAAGTAAAGGCTGCTGGTGGGATTCACTTATTGGAAAACCTGGGAGTTACATTATCGAATGAAAAATAGCAGAGACCTGTATCCAATGCCATATTGACTACTGTCTGTATTTGGGCTTTTCTTTTTCCTGGAAGGGATGAGGAGTGTGACCCGAGGGAGCTAAACAGTAAAAACAACATTCAGAAATTTCTCAAAGGAAGCAGATAAAAACAAGCTATTTCCAAACATTTGTTCTTTCGGTTTCCTACGACTGTTGAAGATAGTTGTCACAGAACAGAAGTCTCAAAGCACTACATAGCAGCCACCCCTCAAAAAGCCAGAGGAACAGCTTTTTCAAGCAGCCTTAACAGTGAGGAAAGGTACTATGCAGGGATGATGACAGATGAGGCTGAACAAAACAGTGCCATTCTACCTCCTGTCACCACCTCTACCCTCAGCAAGCCAATTGCAAGTCGGTCCTAACAGCATTTGTTGCTCACAGGACCCACTATTACTGGGAAGTCATGGTCTTGAGAGAGTTTATAGATATTTTTTGTAATGGTTGGACAAACTCTGGTTAAAGAGTAGGAATATATGAGTTAAACTAGATGTTCAGATAAATCATTACTTGTTTGAAATGTGAATACTTAGGATAACTGAATAGCAGAACCCTTGTCAAACATCCCCTCTCACTAAGAAAGCAACAGATCAGAGTAACAGCTGTGCTACACAGTGAGCCACCTGTCCTGCTAGTTCTGTGGTTTGGAACTGATGCCTGAGGCACGTCCAAGCTTGAGGTAGCTTAGACATTGCTGGGCATCCTAGTGCAGTTGCTACAAGAATGTGCACCTCCTGAAGCCTTTACCTCACTGTCACGGGAAGAGGCAGGCTATTAGAAGAAATACATAGAAGAGAAAGAAGAGAGGGCACTTCCAAAGTGAAAGGAGATGAATAAACAAGGGCAAAAGCAGTGACATCAAGTGGGCATCCCATAGTCTGTGCCCTATTCACAGGCTCTCTTTTCATGACCAAACCACTCTGGCACTTCTCTTGGAGAAAATTAAACTAAGATTCTACAAAAGGCAGTTTCCAAGTAAAATGGGCATAATGTTGCAGATACCTTAAGAGAGCACAGCACTCCCTTTACCAACTTGAAACATTTACTCTGTCTTCCAAATCCAGCTAAACACCAGCTTTTTGGCTGCTTGATTAAATAAAAACTAGAAATATGTACATGCACTGTTTTGAACAGTTAGCAGCATCAGGTTGGCTGCAGGTGGACAGCCATATGTACCTCTTCTTTGCATTGATTTCCAGGAAATCAGAAAAGTGCAAAAAATATGCACAGATGTTCTGACAACTTTTAAGAAAGCTCCTCAGGTGGTCTGGATGGACTTCCAGCACACTGCAAGCATGACCAGGTTATATAACTGCCCATGTAAGTGCACAGTTTGTCCAATACATACAACTTAGAAGAAAACTATAAGAATGAAAGACCAAACGTAGATCATGAATGTGGATAATTACACTAGTGAAGGTTATTAAAGCAGAAAAAACAATGCAAGAAAATGTTGTGCATATCTAAGACTGCAGTGGGAAAGTATCAGCTCCACTTTCCTAAGATCCTTTAAATGGATGGAAAATGGGATATAAAGTCTGGGTCTAGTTTTCAGGAATGTATAACATCACTGCTGAAAGGCACTACAGCATCACTGGGTCATACCTTAAGCTAAAAATCTTGCTCTTAACAAGTTTTACATATTTGCATTTTGGGAAAAAAACATCTGTCAAGACAAAGAGAATGTAAGAGATTAAACATGAAGTTCCAGATTATCTCATCTGAGAAAAATCTTGTATAGGAAATTAGTGAACACAAAACAAGGAGGGAGGCAAGTGAGTACTGACTACTACCAGCAGATAGTCAGCATTGCTTTCCACTTTGCTATTAATCATTTAATTAATGACAGTTTAAGCAGCCCCCAGTTGCTGGTTTCCTGACCAGAGTCGCAGACTATTGCTGCTCAGCATCATGCAGAAATGGCAAGGAAAGCCTCTGGTGGAGCCTTTGTTCCTGTAGGAAATGCTACAAGGCCAGAAGCACTTTCAGACAGAGGTTTTTCTATCACTTTTTTACACTTGTTTCTTACAATACAATCACAACCATTCTTTAAAAACCACTTCTTTGCTCAAAAAAAAAAAAAAAAAAAAAAAAGAGAAAGGGAACATAACAGCAAGACAAAACCATGCAGTAATGCACTAGGGCAAACTACATGCAAAGTCAGTCTGCCAGAACTACCTTTTTTCTCCTACTTTTCAGTAAGAGAGCAGATTTTTTTTTTTAAGCTGTCTCACTTAAGGGCTTCCATGAATGTACAGGGACAAAAATCTTCATTTTATTTTCTGCACTTTCAGGCTGTCATCATCTTCTCTGCCGTGACACCAAATGTCCTTTGATGCTTGCTGTGAATACACCATTGTGTCACACACTTCAGGCGTGAGGAGTAAGGCACACATTTCCAGAATTATTTCCCCAGCTTTGTGCCCTGGTGCTTTTTGTGCAGTGCTGCTCCATTCTTCGCAAGACATTCTCCCTCTTCTTTCCCAGGGCTGTAACCATCAGAATCCACATTTTAGCTTGTGTGCCTTCCATATGCAGCTTTCCTCTCCAATTTGTCATTCACAGAACAGAAGCATACCCCTGAACTAAATACTTCAAGTCAGGTAAAGCAACAGAACTACAGTGCAATTCAAATACAAGTTGTCTTTATCTTGCTAGGGCCAAACAGTGCACAAAATGTTGTGCTTTTTATTTATTTATTTATTTATTTATTTACAGCTCCAGATCCGTTAACTTAAAATAGAAGCAGTATTTCTAAATCCATTGGATAGCTGACTTAATGTGATCTTCACAGGGAACACTTTTGTGTTTACTTCAGTCTTAAAAAACACAAAACAAGGAAACCCACTCTGGCAGAAGTTAGAGGCCCTGTAACGTAGATTAACTTAGCAAGGGGGGCTTCCACTGTAATAACCTGACTTGTCAGTTCACATCATTGACTGACTTAAAGAATTCCTAGGACTTCACTGATCAGTGTTTTAAAATGCTTGGACAGCTCTGCAGGAATAGCCAAGTGTTAATTTGGGGTCAGTGTCCATTCCTTATAGGCCTCATTAGCAGCAGCCCACATAAGCCCAGAGATGGGAGGACAAAAGCAGGCAGCTTTGTATCAACAGCAAGACTACTGGCACAACAGAAAGCAAATGATTCCTGTGTTCAACTGAACTGTGTGCATATGACTGGCATCTCCTTCAAGTCTTTGCAACAGAACAAAAGAGTACGGAATCACTGGCAATAAGGAGGAAGGGTCCTCATTTCTGGGATCTGTATATTTAAATTAAGTATCTCCTCTAGTTTGAATTGAAGACAAAAAAACAACCAAAAATAAAGCACAGCAGATTCCCACAGCTGGCACAAGAAGGCTTAATTCTCATCAACTCTGCAGAGAAGGACAAATTCCATCAGCAAATGCTGCCCTTCACCTTTCATTGCTTCAAATAGTTTCCCTGAATGCTGGTTTTTCTGTCCCATCTTCAGCTTCTTGCAACGTGCTGCAGAGATATGTGCCACTTCATCCTCACATGAAGGCCAAGGAGGAAAATCAACATCCTAATAGTCCTGGATGCAGGAAAAACTCTGTGGCCAAATGAAGAAACTGTGCACCCAGGACTAAGTCCAGGCATGGTTACCAAGACTGCAGACAGACTCCTATGCAGCAGAATGAAATGTATGTAAGCATGCAAAGCATCCCTACTTGGAGGACAAGTCTATAAGCTGAGCAGCTGTAAAAAAATAAACTTCAGAAACTCAAAGATTAAAAACATTGCTATCTCCAGAGAGGCACTGAAAAGCAGTATTACCTGATGGTGGAGAACATCATGTTAGAAAACTGAAAGTATTCAACACAATCCTCCCATTTTTCCTCATTTCATTTTTACATCAGTCTCACAGCTGAGAATCTCAGCTCCTCAGAGATGTCCTGAGCCTGACAAAGAGACACTTGAACAGGATGGAAAAAAATGACTTCCAGGACATGCTATTCAGGCCCTAGGCAACATTAAGTCAAGGTCATAGAAGTGGCTGAGCTTCAAGGGAAAAGACTGCTTAAAAACATAGCAGAGCATCAGCTGCAGCTCTCAAGTCCAAGAGAATTTTGTGAGCATCAATGCATCAAAATACTTGATTCTGGTGGCCAAAGTTGAGTTAACGTTTTAACAGGAAGGTCACAGAAGCATTCAAAACATCCTCTCACTTTTGTCATTCCATAGGCAACACAAGCACACTCAAGATATGCTTCAAGGTGCCTGCTTCCAATTTTGACTACGACAGACTGTTTGCTCTGTTTCATCTCTTGCAGATCAACCAGCAAGCTACAGGAAGATTGCTGAGGCCAGGCCTGAAATATCACTTCACCCAGCTAAATCAAACATTGTTTGTTTTCTGAAGTAAAGCTGATGAAATCATTCTGATGCTCAGAGCTGCTAGTGCTGCAAATGAGCACAGTTTCAGTCCCTGACATCATGGGTGTCTTCAACCTATGAAAGTGTTTGCAGCTCATAAGATGTGTGATTTCTCAGCTACACAAGGACAAAACCCATGGTGTACAGCTTACAGGTGGGACAGAAAGAACCATCTTAGAAATCCCGAAGATCTTCTCAATATTCAGACTGCTAGTTTTCATTCACAAAAAAAAAAAAAAAAAAAAAAAAAAAAAATCAATTCTCTAATGATTAACCTCATAAAAAAGGCTTCTGTTGGTAAATGGTGCTTCCCTCTGAAATGTATTTCCCCTGAAAATGAACACTGTGCTTCAGAAAGACATCAGAAGGAGAGCTGAGAAGATGATTCACGTGAAAGCCCTTAGATACACCATTTAAGACACAAAGCAGCTCAATTCCTAAAGCTTAGGCACCTTTGCAGAACTAAGAACACCATTCACAGGCCAACGTTTTCACTGGTTGACTTGGTCCAGAGGAACATCATGAGACAGAGATGTCCTGAGCCCCTGTAGTGAAGCATTTTGTACTGCAAGGAGGGCAAGAAGGCTTTTTTATTAGAAATATCCCATAACCATAGCTTACAACCTGCTTTATTGCATCAGCACTGAAGAATGACTCAAAGGAGACATAAAGCAATGTGAAACAGCTGCAAAACCCCTGCCTAAAACTGCAGGAGGACTTATATGTGCAGACGTGCAGCTTAAAAGCAGTGTAATTAAATGGATTACAAGTGTAACCAAACCCCTAGCAGTACAGTTTTCATTCCTCACCGCTTCAAATCCAAGCAGTGCTCATTTCCAAGATACCATATTATCCATCACAAACTGTGTTCTGCCCTTCTCCAATTTTAGCCCTCAATATAGCTAGCACTACTGCAGTCCTAGATGACCACCAGCACATGGAGGAATTGTTCATGCAGGTGATAATATTTACTCTATCCACTCCATATAATGATGTAGAATACAGCTTTGGCCATAGCTTTAATGACTGTCAATACTTCAGCACATTGCCCTTAAACTCACAAAACAAAGTAATAAATCCATAGTATCTGGTGTTATGGTATGAGCTTTTGGTTAAAAGAAAACAAACTAGTTAGCAGCCACCTGGTTTCAGACAGGCTATCAAACATGGCTAAACTGACTTTATCTTTCAATATAGTAAACCAGACTCAATAGAAACTTACCAAAAAATGGACAGTATGAAGAATACAAACTCCGTTTTTTAAAGTTCTGAGATACAATCTGAAAATAGAGTAGTTCTACAGATAATTACCAAATTTCCATATTTATAAGATGATGGCACATATGGGGATAATAGCACAAATGGAAGTACCACTTTCCTATTAATATGGAAATTCAGAAATTATTGGAGTTATCTGTTATAAATCAACCTCCTCAATTTTTGCTGATGGAAATGCCATTTATGCACTACATTAAATTCTAAAATTCATAACACAACTCCCCTTTACTTTGATAAATCAGTGTAATGGTTGTCATGCTTATCCTCAATTTTGGCAGGAGTTGTGCTCTTAGATGAAAATGGGCCAAATCAATACTCCATGTAATACCACTAAAGGTACTGGAATTAGAGCAAGGAAGGATTTGCTCTCACAACTTTGTTAAGTGCTCAGTTCAGCAGAGCTGTACAGATGTTGTGGGCTCACTAGATACTATGCTATTCATTTCAGCTGGCTAAAGCACACCATGGGATTCTGAGGCAAAATTGTGTGCCTGTACACTAAGAACAACTCAGTGGAAACTGTCAAGAGATTTTTCAAAGAATTTTGTTTTGTTTTTAAGTACCACACATCACAGATGCCTTCTTGTGGAGTAGAGGTGTCTGGCACTCACCTAGCAACCACAACCACGTAGATGGTGAAGTCATAATGCAGTTATATAATGGCACCCTGAAGACTTTCTTCCTCTCTCCAACACCCAGAGAAGAGACAACAAAAATAATCACTTATGCCAGATCTTAGTACAATCCTCCCACTCCTCAGTGAACTTAATACAAGAAGTTTTCCTTAAACAGAAAGCATAGTTATTCTGACACTGTTGTTCCACCTGTCTCACCACATAGAGAACTTCTGTACTCTCCAAATGGAGAATCAGATCCTGTCTAGCATAGTACTGTAAGTCACAAACAGATCAACAAAAAGCTCAGAAGTTTTAGGCTTCCCAGTGATGTCTCTCATGTTCTTGAAATAAACTATCATAGAATTGCCAAGGTTGGAAAAGACCTCCAAGATAATCCAGTCCATCTATTCACCTGCCACCAGTATTCCTCCACTAAACTGTCTCTCTCAGTACAGCATCTAAACGTTTTTTGGACCCCTCCAGGGACAGTGACTCAACCACCTCTCTGGGCAGCCTGTTCCAGTACCTGACACTCTTTTGGAGAGTAAGTTTTTCTTAATATCTCACCTGAACCTCCCCTAGTACAATTTGAAACCATTCCCTCTCGTCCCATCACTAGTTACACTGAAGAAGAGGCTGAACCCACCTCACCCCAACTTTCTATCACGCAGTTGTAGAGAGGCTCCGCTGAGGCTCCTCTTCTCCAGACTGATGCATTCCAGCTCCCTCAGCCACTCCCCATAAGACTTGTGCTCCAGACCCCTCACCAGTTTCATTGCCTTTCTCTGGACACACTGCAGAGCCTCAATGTCTTTCTTGCATTGAGGGGCCCCAAACAACACAGTACTTAAGATGCGGCCTCACCAGAACTGAGTACGGGGGACAATCACCTCCTGTTTCACCTTCTCACTAGATGCAGGTGAAACCTCCTGTTTGCCTGCTACACTATTTCTGACACAATCCAGGATACCATTGGCTGTCTTGGCCACCTGGGCACACTGTTAGCTCATATTTAGCTGAATGTCAACCAACAGCTACCTCCCAAAATGATGCTACTTCAACCCAATCTTGGAAGAGAACCCAAGAGCCAAGATGCCTGGGCTGGTATTACAAAAATGCTATACATTAAAAGCAGCAACACTAAAATGGGAACGATGAAGCTTTACCCCATTTTTCTTTATCCCTGCGTAGGCATAAAAGGAGAAACACTAAAGCTGCATCTCTCAACATCAGCTCCACAAAACTCTTTTTTCAGGGTCTTTCTTAGCCCAAGAAAAAGGCTTGCTTGCCAAATGGCATGCTCCCTAGCTGCTTAGCAGAGGTGCCTTGGTAAGCATGAATAACAAGAAGTGACTCTACCTGAGGATATTTCTTCCCAACAAAGCAACCAGAAGAAAATCTTGTGTTTTACCCTATGCATTATGAAGTCCCAGGCACACCTCAAGGTTCTTCATGGGATGGTGTCTTTCTGCTCAGAAAGAGATTTTTCCATCAACATTGGCATCTCATCCTCCCCTCCAGATCCACCTGCACAACCCACGCAGCAGAGCCAGACAGAAAGTGCTTTACATCACATTAGAGATGCATTCCTCCAGTTAGATCAGTGCCACAAGCAAGGCTGGAAATAGCCCCCCATCCCTACCTGCCACATGCCTGTAACCCATCCATACCTTAGGACAAACTTACAATCCCAAGAGTACCCCCTGTAGCACTCCTTGTCACGTTGGGTGTTTGGACTACATGATTTAGATCACTCCATCATTACCCAAAGTAACTTTAAATGCTTCTGAAGCCTTTGGAGAAGCAAAGATTCAGAGAAGTCCCCATGCACAGGTTAACCATGCTGCAGCCCCCAAACCACACAGCTCGACAGCGTGTGCCAGGACTTAAAGGTCAAACTGAAAAACCCAAGGATGACAGCATGAATAATTTGTCTTGGCAATTTAGTAATGTTGGTTTGTTGTGATTATGGCTACAAACTCCTTTCAAAATTTACAACTGTGATCTTTTAACTTCTGAATAATTTATACCCCATGATCAGCAATGCGTGTGTCAGAAATCAGGAAAATTAGCTCTCTAGTGTTCCTTGACTTGAAGTGAACATATTTTCCTCTCCAATTACATTGTTTCCCAGTAGTTTGCATTTTGAACAAACAGAGTTACCATGCTGAGATTCTGAATACCCAATCCTGAGCATGGGGGGCATGAAGATCTGCACTTGAGGCCTAGATATGGGAGATCAGCAGTATTTACATAGCAGAAACAAGTAGAAAATTTGGAAAGGAAAATTAGTTTAAGAGAACATTAATGCCTGGGGCACTACCAAATGATCCTTTGCCAGCCATCTCATAGGCAGATGTTCTACTTTCCTGAGCAGAGATGAGTCCATAGTAGAGATTGCAACGCTGTGCACAAGTCTTTAAAGGATGAACAAAAAAGACCAGTACTGTTTGGAGATGAAAAGAAAAAACTCCATTTTGCATGAGATATGTTTGATGCACTTTTTCCACCAAAGGAAAGAGTGACCTACCAAAACAGAGGCTGATTTAAATGAGTTACCACCATGGAGAGCAAGACTGGATGGCATCTTCTCTTCAGAAATGGCAAAAAATGGTAAAATCTGGGAGGATGTTGACAGCAACATGCCTAAGGGACTCAGTAGAGCAACCTATTCCAATCTAGCCCTGTAATACTAAACAGCTCAAATACAGCACGTGTAGCCTTACAGTTCAGCTCCTGCAAGATCAAGATTGGTGCAGAGGCAAACTGACCTACATGGAACTCTTGCAGGCATAGTATCTCAACTAGGCAGAACCTTCCAAGACCCATGAAAATGTTCAAAAAAAAAAAAAAATCATGAAAGTTGCAGGTCTATTACTCTCTACCTTTGCAGAGAACAGCACAAGGCTCGCGAATTGCACCTTTAAGCAGTCATCTCAGCAAGAAGGGTATTTAACATCCTCATTTCCAAGTGCCAGATCAGAGCCAGTGCCCGTTCTCCTTTCAGCAGAGGCAGACGGCAGCTGCACTGGACAGAAGCAGGCTCCTCTCAAAGCCAAGATGAAGCACAAAACTGCCTTTTGATTTGGTTCACAAAGACCAGTTCCCAGAAGCACTATTTCTAGTGCCTAATAAGAAAGAGCTGGAAAAATTGCTTCCAGAATTCCTTATACTTTAATGTCTCATCTAATACATCCCTATGATCCTGCTACATTTGTGAAGCAGGAGTTTCAGTAAATGGAAGGCAATGGAAGCTGATTAAGATCCTTAACGCTTTAACAAATGAACCTCCCCCCAGAAAAAAAAGTATGCTGATCCTACATGATCTCCACTATAACAAATAGAAAAGCAAAATACAGGATGTGTGGCCTAACAGCTGCAGCACTTAGAGCTACCAGAGCCAAAACTTATAGAATACTCTTTCTGCTGATTGAAATCTGTAAAACACACTTCGACATCTGTTAGAACAAGATGTTTGTTTACCACATTCCCCTGCAAAATGGAATGTTTCTTACCTAATGTACTGGAGAATTTTTAGATGAAAGAGGGATGTTTATGAGATCCATGCAGGATATAATTGAAAGAATATTTCCGGATAAAGACACCATATGTTTTGTATTTCCACTGAACTTATAAATATCTCTATAACAGTTTGGGGCCATAAATACCATGATTGGGAAGAGTTTTATGCATTTGCTTAAGGCTTTTATTACTTTCAATTATCAGTTTGCTAACAGCATCTCATTTTCCTCCCACTACATAGCAGTATTCCCAAGGATAAATTCTGAGATGTCAATACGAACACTGAAATGTGTGCAGAACTGAGCAGTGCTGGGGCTTATGAAACAATCTGGCTTCCACAGGGCACAGTAATTCCTCCCTTCCCTACAAATATAATCTGCTCTCTACAGAATGTGACCAGAAAGAATCATTTGTTGCCTTACTTGCAGCGTATGATGGGGAAAGCCTTAAAAATGCAAACATCCAGGAAGTCCCAGCTGCCCAGCAGAGCTATGTAATACAGTTCTTCCTGCACAGTGTATCAGCAGGAAGTGTGAAATGTGAACATCACAAAATAGCTGCAACTCCTAGAGAATGAAATAGCTAGTGATGGCATCTCCAAGACCACGTAAGAAGAATGCTAATGGCTTCATAGAATTACATAAAGGAAAAAAAAGATACACTACTGTTTTCCAGACAACATCATTAGAATTCTTCCTCCCCCCAGATGAGGGAAACTGACAGCATTTTAGGGAAGAGATGCCATTTTCATATTTTTTGGTACTATGATATTATAGGAGTTCTATTTACCTTTAATTATTGTATCGTTTGTCTTGTTAAAATCTGGTTTGTGTATTACCATTCCATTCCCACTCAGAAAGAAGCATTGGTATGAAAAATGAACCCTTTCAGCCTTTTCCTAACTGCTTTTTCAGCTTATCTTACAGCAAAATAGTTTTCTTTCAGTGATGTTTCACACATAGTTGAAAAATTAGGGAATGTATCTACGCAAGCAAAATGAATATTGCAGTTTACACATGCACTCTCCCCCCACTGCCAATAATATTATTACTATTATCATTATTCAGGTCAATGAACATAAAACTGCTTTTAAAAGGCAGAAGAATTCAAAAATACATCTCTGCCCAATGCAGAATCAATTGAAGTAAGCTGAAGCATCTGTAGTGGCATGCTTCACTAGAAGGTTGCTAACACCACTAGTTATTGCTGGAAGTCTCCAGAGCCCCTCTGTTCTCTGTTTTATGCAGAGATCCTTGTGGTCCATGCCTTTCAAGAGCAGATGCCAATCTGATGCCAATCAAGAGGAGACTGTGGCATCCCATCAGCTCGGCTTCAGGATCTCCATCTCCACACACAGTGACAGAGTGGAAGACAAAAGACCCATCAGGAGATTGGGTTACACAGGTACGAGGGCAGGAACGCCCATGTAGACTGGTTTCTACTCTCCTGGGTCCTTGAAAAACAGATTTTGAACACTTCCATCTCTTTATTCAGATGAGGCTAACATCATAAGCTATCTTTCCACCACTGCAGTATCTACCTGCCAAACTTCAGGAACATTCTATAAAATGATTAAACAAGTCAATCCATCTGAATGCGTTCAGACGAACACAGAAGAGTAGCATGGTGTTTTGTTACAGTATGATAAGAAGAAAATACGTTAAAAAATAAATACTCTGCCACCATTGCTCAGACAGATCAGTGACATTAAGGAGTTCCTGACTTACTACTGCTCAAAGTACTACTGATCACGAGAATGCCTATTTTAACTTTGCAGTCTCAATTAGATTTTTACCAAGCGTTTAGCTCCCATTGGAAGAGTCCCCATACAAACTGAGTTTTGCAGGGTTATGATGCCACTGCCAGGCAACAGCTAGTATCCTAAGTCTAACGTGTCCGGCTTCTTGGGGTCCATGTGAGCTATCAAAGCAAGATAAATGACAGCAGAGCATTGTGTAGAGGACTTGTAGTCACTGTTAGGGCAGAACTCTTCTCTCACAGTTTAACAAGAGATTAATGTATAAAAAGCAAAAAAAGGCTGGATGTGGCTCTGGGCAGCCTGCTCTGGTGGTTGGTGACCCTGCACATAGCTAGGGGGTTGAAACTAGATGATCACTGTGGTTCATTTCAACCCAGGCCACTCTACAATTCTATGACAAAGCTTTTTGGAAAAGTGATCTTCTGAAGTCTTTTAGAAAAAAATCATCTCAATTGATGTAATAGCTGATTACAATAACTGATATTAGAATCAATTCAGTCCCAAGCTCAACCATGAGCATTCAGCATCAGCTGGCTGCCTGCACCTTCTGAGTCACAGCTTCCAAAAACCAGGAGATCCACAAGGACCAGAAGGCCGTCCCATTCACAGAAGGGAAACAGGATCCCCACAGCAGAGCAGGCACCACAGCTTACAGTGAGCCAAGAACCTCCGCCCCTCTGAGCTCTAGGCAAGCCAAAGAGGAGCTGTCTGCATAAAGCAGCTTTTCAAAACCTGCCAAATGAAGCAGGGAGGATGACAGTCATACAGAGTGGGGAAGACAGGCAGGAGCGTAATGAGCTGCGCACACTCTCATTTACTCAGTGATTAACGATGGTGCTACAAGGCAGAGATACGCAGAGAACTGATTTAATGAGAAAAAGCAAGAGACCAAAGAACAGAAAGCAAGACACACGCAGGACAGAAAACAAGTTCTGTGCAGATCTCAGGCTGAAGTCCCACTGTTTCTCTGGGTCAGCTGAGAACACCCAGGGACTCCTTGCTGCAGCAGTGAAACCTTGGCCATCCTCTCTGTCCCTAACTGCTTGCTTTCCTGGGAAAGACTGGCACCAACAGACTGATGAAAGGCCCTGCTTAAATGAGGTGTTCCCAACAATTTCACAGTTGAACCAAGCTGGAGAGCCATTACAAGGAATGGGTCAGCCCCACTGGATAGCACAGGCAACTAAAAGCCACAAAGAGCAGCTGCAGACATGGCTAACATGACAGCTACCTCTGCACACGAGCGTGCCAGCTGGTCCTCACTGCACAGATGTTCATGCAGACCTCGCAGGAACTCATGGCTGAATGGATAAGAAGAACCCTTTGTTGAATGCTATGAAGTCACTACAGAGAAAAAGACATTATTTAGAAGAAATTATACTCATCAGCTACTACACCTGGCCATCCCTTACGGTGAAAAATACCTTGATTCCCTCTTACTTGGATTGTCATTTGGAGAAAAATACAGAATTTAAAACCATTTTATTTTGTTTCTCCTCTTGGCAACAGCCATCCACACATCCCTCCTGTATGGCCTCCTCCGTGGTACTGAAAGTAGAGATATTGAACTCCGAGGAACAAACTGAGCATTCACAACTCATAAGAGCTCTCACACTTCAAAGAGCTGCACGTTTATCTGCATCAGGGAAGAGGTTCATCTCGCTGCTCTGAGTGAGGCTGAGGGCAATCAAACACGAAGCACATGATGCATGCAGCATAAGCCATCAGCTACTCAAGGAAACGCTACAGGCTTGATGAGAACAGGCTTGCCTGCTGGATTTGGCGCTTCACAGACTGGCACAGAAATCTCCAGGAGTGGAGTGCAACCTCAAGCTGTGAATCTACACTACAGCGAAGCCAAGTCTTGCTAAGAGCTGAACTGATCACAGCCTAACCTTGAGATGGTTCCACGACTGCACGACAGAAACAAGGAGGCTTTTTGCTTTCCTTTTTTGGAGGTCAAATTTAACACATCTTTCCACGCAGAAGGATGAAAACCAGTTTGGAACATAGGACCTGGTTATCAAATGACAGAATGGCTGTGGTCAGAAGGAATGGGGGCAGCGCATTGCTGGCTTACCCAGCATGGCAACAAGTGTTCTGCCCAGCTCAGGACTGTGGAGGCTGAAGGTGACAGTAAATCACAACTGATAAAACCACTGTGAAATGTAGTTTGAAGGAAAAGTCTGGAAAGGTAGCCCACAGATCATCAGCAAAGTTATGATTTCTAGGTGGTGTCCACATTAACTGCCAGCCCCGGAATCACTGGTACAGATACCTTGCTACTGCCAGCAAAAAAACAGACACAAGATTTTCACCATGAACTACAGGAAAACAGTACCATTGTTTGGTTTTTTGAACACTACCTTTTGAAATTCAGATGCTAGACTTATTTAACATATTTACAAGTCGGATGCTAAAATAAGAAATGGTCAAAATGCCTGCAGTTCTCATGAAAAAGTGATGACCCAGTTTATCATGCAGAATGTGATTAAAACTTACGTGCTTTCTAAAGAACAGTCTGCTTACTGAAATCCTTTAAACTCAGATTCAACTTGGAGTTTTCCTGTCATTTCTGGCAGTCTCCCCTTACACTGATTTCTTTTAGAAGAAACTGGATGATGTGATAAATGCTAAGCACCAAAGCAAAATTTCAGCCTCATACTTAATACTGATTAAAAAAGAAAGTGAAAATGTATGTTTCTCTCTATATGTTTATTGGAGTGGACTCCCTCAGGGTGGGGAGAGCTCACAGAACCTGTAGTCAATGGTATTTTCAGAGCTCTATCTTCACAAGTTCACTATATCCCCACTACAAATCAAAGCAATTTATCCAAGACAATTTAGTGCCTGATTTAGTGGTTGGGAACCCTGCCTGTGGCAGTGGGTTGGAACTAGATGACCTTTAAGATCCCTTCCAACCCAATCATTCTATGATTCTATAGTACTAGAACAGCAAGTATCAAGGATGCATCAGTGCCGTATTGTACTGTTCTTCCCCTGTGATAATAGAGATACTTTCATTCTGCCAATCTGTTTAAGTGAAAGATATTTTCAGAAGCAGCTATTCCAGGAAACGTAAAGAACTTCACTCTAAATTTATCAGTTAGATTGCTCTGAAAGTACTTTCCCATCTGACATAGCCTTGCAGAGGAGAGTTTAAGCTCCTGCTTACCTTCTCCTTAGTGTGAAACAGAGGAGCTGAGCTACCATAAGTCCATTGTTCTGAGATAAACTATCTGAACCTGACAATGGATCCCTGCCACTGAGATCAGTAATCCACCTTCATACGCACAACCTGAGAACAGTGAAACCTAACACTCCTAAAGACACACTTTGTTTTCTATCAGATGCCTACGTTGGTAAGAGGTGAGGAACTTACCACATGGCTGTGCAGGAACTGCAGCCCTCATTGAGGCAGATACGCTCCCTGCAGTCTCACAATATATGCCTTCCCAAACAGAGAAAGGAAAATAGGGCACCGTTCCCTCCAAGCACACTATGGTTATAATGCATGAAATCAGAACACAGATACTGTCCTTCCTTCATTTTGAAATTTAAATTTCCTTAGCTTCAAGGTGAACTATACAGTCATCAACCAAAGCTGTGTAATAGCGTGATTATTTCTTGACTTACTAAACTTAAAAAACAATGCCTACAGTATTTACTTGGATCATTTAAGCAACTTCTTAATATGACAGTTGCTATGACTCAAGTGGCTGTCTCTCTTGTTTTGTTGTCCTGTTTTTTGCTGTAGGTCATGCACTTCACTGGAGCCAAATTAATAAGGAACAAGAATCTCCTTCAGCTCCCAGCTCCTGCTGGCAATGCTATTTCTGATACAAGCCAGGATGCCATTGGCCTTCTTGGCCACCTGGGCACACTGCTGGCTCATATTCAGCCCAGCAGTGACCAACAGACCCAGGTCCTTTTCCTCCACACAGTCTTCCAGCCACTCTGCCCCAAGCCTGTAGCATTGCCTGGGGTTGTTGTGGCCAAAGTGCAGGACCTGCCACTTGGACTTGAACTTCATCCCACTAGCCAAAGCTCAGCAATCAGCCTGTCCAGGTCCATCTGAAGGGCCTTACCTACCCTCAAGCATATCAACACTTCCTCCTACCTTGGTGTCATCTGCAAACTTACTGAGGGTGCACTCAGTGCCCCCATCCAGGTCATCAGGGAAGATATTGAACAGGACAGGCACCCAGTACTGACCCTAGGGAGCACCACTTGTGATTCCTCCTGAACACTCCTTGTTTGACACACAAGCATGGTGTCAATACCTGGTGCTCAGGCTGCAGGCACCTCACCCAGGCATCCAACCATTTCCTGCCCTCTCCTTCAAGTACAGCTGCTGTAAGCATCTTGCTGTTAAATCTGCACTTGTAGCTCCAGAACTAGCAACTCCCGCTGATTGATGAACTCCTCTTCTAACAGTAGGCTGCCCCAAGACCTGAATTTTGAAGCACTCAGCTTTTTAGCAGCTGAGCATTTTTCAAATGTTGTTTCTTAGTTCAATCTCAGGCTTTCCTTTGGGAGATATTGTAGTACAACCCCCCCTCCCACTCAACTTTAGAATCACTTTACTTTCTAGGATGTTCTGCTTCTTCACTGCTACACCTCCACCCTTCCTGCACATAACTGCTCCAGTAAGAAAATCAGAGGATTACGCAGAATGCGCTGAACATGTTTGCTGTTTTCTGAGACACCTGCCTTGTACACCTAGAACAACTTTTTTTTTCCTGACATTCTATCAAGTCCTTTCAAGTTTTTCATGCATTCCTTGCTTGAAGCTCAACACAGGGGCAGAAAATCCTCAAAGCATTTTGACAGTGGTGTGCAAATAAAGTTTCTCAGCCAGAGTACCTGCCCCTTGCTTTCTCCATTGCCTAACATCTTTTCTTGTCCTGAGAAAAAGTGACTCAAGAAGGATGGCCAAGAATGCCAACAGCATCCTGGCTTGTATCAGAGATAGCGCAGCCAGCAGGAGCAGGTGGTTGTCCCCCTGCAGTTAACTCTGGTGAGGCTGCATCTCAAGTGCCATCTTCAGTTTGGGGTCCCACACTACAAGACTTTGAGGCCTGGGAGTGTGTACAGAGAAGGGCCACAAAGCTGGTGAGGGGTCTGGAGCACAAGTCTTATGGGGAGTGGCTGAGGGAGCTGGAATCATTCACTTTGGAGGAGGCTCAGGGGAGACATTATTGGTCTCTACTGGTCATTTGATCACCAGTAAATACTCGCCCACTATCCTGAGGATAGATTTTAAACTGGATGGTGAACTGCTAGCTGAGAAGTTTATCTGTTGACTGCCTTACCTAGAAGGTCTCTCAAAGGAAGCATCATTATGACTGATTAGCTTAAAAAGAGAACAGCTTCAGAAAAACATGCTTTGAAATGTTTTCAAGGCTCCTTATGCAGTTGCTTTCTCATATAACACTCGCAATGTCATTCCAGTAAGCATTTACAGCTGCTTAAGGCTTAGAGTTTATTATATAACCAAAAATTCAATTCTGCCTGAACAGGAAGCAGAAAAGCCATTGGCTCTTACACAAGATCTCAGCATACTCACAGAGAAGGGAAGACCTAGACCTTGAACAGCTGGTCTTTGCTCTCGCTGTTTTATTTTGCAGCATTGTTTTCATACTGATCACATGAGTACAAACTTCTCGAAACTCAATCAAGTGAATTTCCATAGCAGAGATCTGCACTATTTGTAGGGGCAGTGGAAGGCTCTGGGAACATCAAACGTGACAGCAAGCACCCAGTCCATGCCATGAAGCTGCGTGACACGGACTTCAAACACTGACAACCAGTGCTTGCTTCACTTGGTAATTAACCAAACCCACATCCCCCTCGAGGTGCTTTAGCTGCTTGTGCTACAGAGGAAGATAAAAAGGAAGAGCAGTCAGACTGACATATTTCTGTTGCGTTCCTCACACTGAGGTTGTTTGTGTACATCACTTTTTGTTTTGACTGCGCTTTTGCTGTACACACCTCATATTTTTATCCTAACAAAGTATTGCTACTTTTGCTCAAGTTTCCTGCTTCTACAGAATGGCCCTTCTGTTTCTTGTCAGCAGATGAGCTTGCTTCTTCCTCCCACCCCAGCTCTTAGTTTTTAACTTGCACTCCCTTCAAGGAGCTGCACTTTCGGGTAACTACATGCTACTACCCAACAGTTACCTGAAAATTACTTATCCTATGCTATTTTGTCTCCAAAACATGATTTCATTTTGTCATTTTTTTTGGTTTTTTTTTTTTTTTTTTTTTTTCAGGAAGTGAAGAACTCAATGACAAATAATAGCAATATCTTTTGAAGCAGTCAGGGCCAAGCCAATTGAATACAGGTTTTTTTTTTATGCTACTTATTTGCTTTCTGTATGGATGGCACCTTGGTCAGTAGCAACTGTGTTCCTATTTCCAACTCAATACTGCATTCCACTGACAAGCTGTGAGTGGAGGGAAAAGCTTTTGCATGGCCCATCACCACAGCTACAAAGAGGAAAAGCAACCAAGAGAAGTGAAACGTTTCCACCCAAGAAGCAAATTACATTCATAAAGCCTCAACAATCGACTTAGCTATGCATTTATCTTTATCCAGACCTAAAAAAAAAAATCTTAGTTCTATTAATAGATAACGTGGCAGTTTTCTACATTCATTAACAACCTGCAAGCCTATCTCTATAGGACTGTATAGATAGCTGCCAAAGAAAAGGCACACTGCAAAGGAGCTGTGAAGGAGCAATCTGATCTTTGCACTGCTAGCACCCACGGTGCTCCGCAATCAGGGCTATCAGCAGCTTGCAGGTTCCAACCTGAAGGTTTCCAGGTGATAACCACACAATCTACTGAACACACATGCCATGTAATTAAACATTAATGGATAACCTAACACCTCCTACCCAGCAGAGTCCAAAACCTATTAAAGCTTGTCTCTTACAAAGTAGGGCCACAACACATTTTACATGCAAATCTACAACACGATCCTCCAGACCAGAACCTTGATTCTTCTTTATGAAAATTATTTCAGTTCTGTATCAACACTGCTGTAGGCTGTGCCTCAGTGATGCCCTTGGACATCCCAAACAGCGAAAAGTGCCTGCACAATTAACTGCAAGTGCTCCTAACACCATCCCTCCAATTTGAGGCAAAGTATTCAGTATGAGGATGCAGTAATTAACAGGCACATATGAAAAGTTCAGCACTGTAAGTATAACAATTAAAACCTAAAATAATGTCTTATGTACTAAAAGCATTCTGAATGTCAAGATGTCTAGGACTTCCAGTTCAGATGAATTCTCAAGGAACTGGGTTGAAATTTGAAATTACTTTTATAAGTGGCTTATTGAAATCTAATGAAATGAATAGAAACTTGAAGCATATTACAAACACACAGGAGTGGAGGTTAAAGTTGGCGTGCAAAGAAGGGCTAAGTGGCTCTAAGCCATGACTAAACTACTTTGACTTGATCAGCTGTTTTAAATATAAGCATTAACAGCACCTTCTAATATAATTTAATTAAAAGCATTAGTACTTGCATCAAGAAAGCATAATGCATGTCTTTTTGGGTGACCTGCACGTGGATTAGCCTAATCCGAAGGGCTGCCATCACTTCACAAAGACAGGATGGGACGGGTTCTGAACAGGTTCTTTTCCTTACATACTGCTGGGATTTCAGGAGCACGTGCACTGCAGTGCATGGGGTGTGTAAGTATGTAAGGGCAGCAGCCCAACTCCAAGGAACATCTTAGCAGCACTGCTTAGTAGTGTAGAAACACTGAGTTTTTATATATAAACCGAGATTCAATTGCTATGGAGTTTACATAAATAATTTTCAAATGGAAAACCACTGAAAACCAGTCTGCAGCACTCAGCCTTTTGGTGCTTTCCAGCTAAACAGTTCATATCAAAGCAAAACCTTTTAGCTTGCATAATCCCAGTATGAAATACAGCTGTGTATATCAACAATATAAATACCACTTCAGCGCTTGGGGCTCTGCAGTTCTTTTCAGTGGGCCTTGCTTCAGGCAGATGTTTGACATCTCAACAGCAAGCAGCTCTTGGAGGAGGAACGTAGGAAGCTCCAGGACTCATTAGCAAAGTTTCATAGCTGCTCATGAGAGGGTGCCTGCCAGATATGAAGTGCTGCCTTAGGGAATGTTGGCTGTGCTCACAGGTACAGGTGGAGAATACAAAGATAGCCAAGTTAAATTTAGACTGCAGCTGGTACCAGACTACCTTGTTTAGCCACAAGAGCACAAAGCTCTGCATGAGAGAACTTGTCGAGCAGACCTGTGGCTTAGACATGTATTAGCACAGACCCTGTGCTCTCTTAAAATATACCTCCTCAGTTCTTCCAATATGCCACGTGGGAGGAATCTGCCTCACAATAACTGAGGTAAGCGGAATTGTATGCATACCTCCCACACAACTCGAACATTTAGAGAACATCCCACCATACTCTCTTCTATCTATATATATCACTTCACTGAGTCATAATTTCAGGGGCTTTGCTTTCTGGGGCAGTGCTAGGCCAATCTGTTTTGCTGCTAACAGAACATACACCACAGAAAAACTATTAGAAATTCACCCTTTTAAAAACTATTCTATCCACAAAAGGAGAATGGGGAAAACCTCCTCAGAGTCCACTCCGCTGTATCCTTCCAAAGCTGGGGTTTTGTAACTGCATGCTAAGCACAGCAGAGATGCTAGGTGCCCACCCTTCCTCCAGCAGCTCTCCTGAGTACTGCATCTTGCCTCCCCTCTGCTTCGAAGAGAAACTCACTGAAATAGGGGTGTACAGCACTCATCCCTGCAGCAACCAAGAGGAGAGGAGTGGTTCAGTGGTGGTACCAAGAGAAGCCTGCACCAAAATGGCAGCTTTGAAACACAGCATGTTTTGCACTGCCTGTAGTGTAAGACAACTGCAGTGCCCCACTCATGGGAAAATGGCTTCACATCACCATGGCAGATGAGTGGAATGCTGACCTCCCATCTGCTGTTGCTCACACACCTGTAAGAAGGGCTTCCTTCAGACATACATTTAAACTGTAGATTGCAAGGCGTACTTTGTTTGTTTGTTTGTTTTAATATGTGAATTTAATGAATTCATATAGCAAACTACCCACAGCCTACAGAGATAGTTTTCATCCGTGTGCAACATTCAGCTTAATATTACAATCTTGGATTCTCGTTTTGGGTAGCATGTATGCTGCCAGCACACATCTGGCGTATAAACTCCAGATGAACATTCACAGATGGCATAAAATACCTAAGCAAATGGTTTGCCCAAATTCAGATGTGGATGAAATGGCTCAGAATGCATTGCTGGCAAAGTTTTGCAAATATGGAAGGCTGAACATGGAATCTACCTGCAAGTAACCTTCAGGCTAATGCCTTTACCCAATGTTTTTTTTTTTTTAAAAAAAAAACACTTTCAACAGCAATCAATCATCACCTGGATTAAATTCATATGACTTTAAATTTTATATGGTTTCTAGACAGTAAATTTCCTCAGATGATTGGCTTTAGAAAAGTGTTCAAACTTGCATGCACTTTTCCTTGCCTTTGCACATCCTTTTACCTCAATCACACAGAAAAGGGCAAACTGTTCAGATGACCAAAGATGTTCCTGCAGTTTACGGCTGTATACATCTTACATTTTAATGCAGTTTTGAATGATGCATCTCAAGTGTTTAACCACATTTGAAACTGAGGCAACTATAATATGTAAACACTAATTAAATATTTTCACCTGTGCTAACATGTGAAACAGATGAGAAAAGCTGAAAGTATATGGCTAAAAATAAATGTAAACAACAGTACCTTTATCAAAGAATGAAGCTTTGAGTTTACTCTTCACCATCTGCTTCCTCTGTTCCTTCCTCTTTAACAAGATTAAATCATTTTATTCTAAACAAATTCTAACTAAATAAACTCTCCATTATACACCACCTTCATTTTTAAAAAATGCAGTTAAAAAAATACAGAAAGAAATCCAGTGGGAGAGCTGTGCCTGAGGTTCTAAGATTCAGTCCTTAATGAAAAAGCTTTACTCAAAGGGTGGCTCATTCTTTGGGATAAATGGCAGAACTCCCATCTGGTTGCCATACTGCAGCAATTTGGCAGAAGGGATAACGGATGTCAGGACTCCAAACTGCTCCCACACTCCTTTCCCTGTCTCTACAGGGAGCTGCACAGAGCCATCGCTGAACTGTTAATGGGTGCAAGATGTGCATTCCTGCGATCCTGAAAGCTGTGAGCATGTGCAGGAAATGAGGGGTGGCAAGGCTTTTACAACTAAAGGAACTGCTTAAAATTCTGTTAATATTCAACTAATGTGGATTTTCCTCCCTTCCCTCTCTAGTAAGGCATCTGTCTTCCTTTTCATCCTCTCTTGGAGCTGGCAGTGGTCTAACAAAGCTCATGGAGTGAGATGCAATTGTTCCCTGGACCCTGGGGAAAGTGCCAGTCAGACATGGTGCAAAGCAAATCACAACTCAAGATCAAGCAGCTTCATTGCACAGAAGCAGGAATTCCTTCTGGAATTGTTGATAAAACAGCCTTAATTCAGCTTTTATTTATCTTTCAGGAAGAACAACTCCAAAATGAGCATATCCCAGGTCCTAGTGACTTCATCTGCAAAGCCTCTGCCACGTTTGATTTGATTTAGTTCTCTGGGTATTGCTAGTAGGGATTGCACACATGAACATGGAGATTCTTTTGTTATTAATCTAGTTTATTCCCATAAAGCAAATCAGAAATCATGATGAGATAGGACAAATTATAGCTTTATCCTTTTACTATGACAAAGATTGTCAGAACCAATTTAAGATGAGTTTGGTTCAACATCTCAGAGCATACTGTGGATAGGTTTGACCTGTATGGCAGCATGGCTGCTTCTCTCCAGTGAGTGGAATGCAAGAACAAACAAAGCAGTGTGGAATACAGCAACAAGCTATAGTCAAACAACTCCCAGTGCTATAACAAGGAGCATGGGTTTTCTCAATTTCCCCCCCACACTTCAATCCAACTGTGATGTTATCACTACTACAACAGGAAAATAAACCTTAAATCTTTCTGTAAATGACACCATTGTTAACTAGGCATATGATATTATCCTGTTCTTAAGTGTGCCTCACATGGAAAACCAGGAACTAAATTGTTAAAAAAAATTAACAGTGCTTGTCCATTTCTGACAACAGCATGGTGTGTAACTTCAGCTACACTGCGTGTTCTCAGCAACCAGATGGCAGTACAGAATCCTGCAGGGTTTCACTCCATTTCAGTAAGGGAAATTGCATTTTTATTCCATGAACTTCTTTGGCTCCAGTTCAGACTGTTCTGGCCCTTATATGCTTTCCAATGTAGAGTACTTTGCATGACCTCCCTGAAAACCAACACTGCATCAGTGAGCACCATGTGTGGGGAGCTGCTCTACTTCTGTGGTTCAGCAGTGCCATTGCTGTGAGTAGCTGCAAGTCAGCGAGGCTGTTCTGGGGATCCCCCTATTGAGCTGTAGTACTGCACAAAACCACACAAAACCAGGAAGAACCTCCATGCTGCAGTGCACCAGCTTCCCAGGTTCCTTTGATATCATCTCCGGATTGAGGCTGAAAACATCAGCAGAGAACATGCTGGGACCCAGGGCAGCTCCACAACCAATTTCTAGCCTGCCAAGCAGCCTACTGCCCTTCACCACAAGCATTTCTAACAATTCACTCTGCAGATACAACCCAAAAGTCACCAGCGCTTCATATTAGAACTTGATGTTAGAACCAGAAATACCAGCTTACTCACCTAGCTTCGTTTGATTGAACAGAAATTAATTTTGAAAGACATCCCATTACTCATAC
Organism: Phasianus colchicus; assembly: GCF_987193195.1. Classification (NCBI taxonomy): domain Eukaryota; kingdom Metazoa; phylum Chordata; class Aves; order Galliformes; family Phasianidae; genus Phasianus; species Phasianus colchicus. Next base: position 2,926,134 of record NC_143445.1, read on the forward strand.
AAAGACCAAGGATTTGTGTGTGCAGAAGGTAAAATGAACATTCATCCCCTGAGACACGAGACAACTGTACAACCTACTTGTTCAGCTATGTTATTAGAAGATGATTATGAGGCCAACACTTTGACAGCTGAGAAATTGCTCTCAAATCAGCACGGACTTATCTTTTCAGTCTGTCTTGAGTTGTCTAAAATCTTACTAAATGATTGGATGTGTTTTATATCTATGCACCATAACATTTTCTAACATCTGCATCACATTTAACATGAATTGTTTAAGTCCTTCAGACTTGAGGAATAATTAGTGTGCAGAAAAAGCCAGACAGTCCTGCCCACCAGCTTACTAAGATGGGACAAAAATATCAGCTCCAGAAAAGACGTTCTATGTCCAGGAATGGATGACATCACATTCCTTTGAAAGCAGCACACAACCAAGTTTCCCCTTCAGCAGCTACAAATCTATTTCATAAGTAATCAAGTTTCTCTTCAGTCTTTTCTCTACATGTTCCTGACAGAGAAGCAGACTCTCTGGTACTCCTTTTGCAAGACCGCAGCAAAAAATTTGACCAATTAATCCCAGTGGCTGCTTTCTACTGCTGTAAAATATTCCCAGTGCAGAGATGCAGTCAGGTTCCCCAGAAGTCAGGAGCATCCATGTTCAGGTAAATTCCTCATAATCCTCCAGTGCCACATCCTGGCTTGCCAGAGCTCCACTTATAAACCTCAGCCAACAGAAAACCTCATAAATGCTGTCCACTTCTGGACAGGAGGCTAACAGCACTGTGCTTAAGTGGCGTTGGTTCATTCATCACTGCTGCAGGCATGAAATAAAGAAGCATTATGAGAAGGTAGCAAGTCCCTTCACACATCAGGTCACTTCCACTGCTGTGGTACTTCTGAAAAAGAGCATTTAGTATCTTTCTCCTAGAGAATTATTTCAACCCTGAAGAAACCCTCCAAGAAGTACTGCACAAAATAACACGCAGAAAAGGTGCACCAATGGGATGCTCTGGAAGAGAGCTCCACCAACACTACAGTCTTGGAGGGGTAATGAGCAGAGATGGAACCTAACAGTCCTTTCCAGCTTTTAGGAGGAAAGCTTGCAAGCAGCAGACATGCAGGAAGGGAAGGAGCTTGTTTGGAGAAGCTCACATTTAGGCTAGCTGTGAAAAGTACGTAGAGAGCAGTATAGAGAGCAGTATGTTTTGAATAGGAATGCAGTAGGATGGCTAAAACAACAACAAAAAACTGGGATTCTTCAAGTATCCCGCAGCTCAGACCATCCTCAAGGCAGCTGGACGTTCTCCTCTCCCTGCACACATGGAAGTTGTGCCTACTGAGATTTCTGGGAGCCTGACCACACTACAGCATACTTATTATATTTACACACCCATATACCATCAAAAAAGGAAGGTATTTTATACAAAGTTTTCCAGCATTCCCAGTAAATTTACAGGCACAAATTAACCAAAACACATTTGGAACAATCCTAATTGAAGTGTACAATCCTAATCCAGTTTGGCATATGAGGCTTTGGTCTCTAGACAAACAGAATGCACAGTTGGACTCCACCTTTTCTTTCCCACACCTGAACTTCTGCACTGATTCTGGGCTTTCATTACCATCTCCTGCATGTGTAGAACTATGAAATGACTTCTGTTAATCCTATACAAATAAACAAAGAAAGCAGCCTGAAAGAGGCAAGCAACTTGTCTGATGCTGCCTACCTACAAACAGTGACAGAAAGCCTGAAAGAACCTTTATACTCTGGTTCTTATCCAACCACGTAACATGCCAAGAACAGGAGGATCACATCAGCAACGAACTGCTTTGTCATACAACCTTGCCTAGCCAAAGAACACTCTTGCCGACTTCATCACACCACTACAAATTGATAGTCAGAAGATCCTGACTGACTAAAAGCTAGGCAGATCTATACCATTCATTTTTATGGTAAAAAAAAATGAGTGTGTAGAAAATAGGGAGGAAGCAAGGTGGAGTAAAATGAAAAATAAGCTCCAAAGAATGCATCATTTTCCTAAGTAGTTTTCATATTTGTTCTGTAAAAACAATACTTTGCTACCTTAGGATTTGCTTTATTCTGAGTGTTGTTGTACTACCTTATCACCAAGAGTATTTATGTCTCTTATGAAATATTTAGAGAAAATTATATTGCTGCAAGCTATAACTGGAGGCTATAAACCTTCCTAATGTAACAAGGAATACTGAGTTGTCTCAATAACTGTAACTTCAATTAGCATGCTAATACAGTTAACAGTAAGCCCAAAACTTGCTCAGATTAAGAAACTGTAAACAAGCTTCAGCTCTGTTCTCACAGCTGCTGCAAGACAACCTGAAGGTCATGCAACAGGGAAGAGCTACGTGAGCACACAGCATCTCCCATCTCAGCACCACCACTGCTCAAAGCCCTGCTATGAAAAGGCTGCTAAAGGATAACTCAACAGACCACATCATTCACTAATTTTTGAACTAGAACTCCTAGAAATATCCCACAACTTTGTTTTCATGAAAAAAAAGTGTAGTTCAGAATTAGCACTCTTCTCAGAAAGGCTTAGGGCCAGTGCTGAAGAGACAAACCTTGGGTTGTTTGTTTGTTGAGATGCTTCTGTTCTCAGTTTTAGTATCTGAAAGCAAATGGAGTCCAAGTGGATAAGACTCTTACAAATAACTGCCATTGGTATGGCTTAGGTTGGAAGAAATCTTTGAAGATCATCTCATCCAGCCCCCCAGCCATAGACAAGGACATCTTTCACTAGATCAGGTTTCTCTATCCATGTCAACAGCAAAAGCCTTTATGTTCAACTGATAGCTAAAACACCAGAAGGTAAACCCTTCACCTATACTAGAGGCATAGGCATTCTGAGAACACAAGTCTGTAAGTGTTTCCATCTGTAAGCACAACTTGATATGAAGTTCATGTCTAATTCAAAATACACATAATGCTCAAAAATAAAACCTGAAATCAAGAACTGATGCGTTTTCAACCTTTAGTACAATAATAATTTAAGACAGACCAGATTTATTCCAGTAAACTTCAGATTTGTAGCCTGCTTTTTTCTTCCATGACATGGGAACAACCCCATAGAAACGAAAAAAAGCACCTGTACAATTATTTCTCTAAGTGCTTCACATATGGCATCATAGAAAAGTTATAAGGAAACCCCTGTTTGGATCAAGTTTAAAAGACATCAAGTCAGGAAGCCACACATTGAATGCAGTGGCAGCAGAATTCTAAATGTACGTCCAACTCGATGCACAATGCTGGGGGGGTGAATCAAAGCCCCCTAAAGGTTGGAAAGACTTGTTGGAAAGACTTTCACTTCACCTTTTTCCTGTAGAATAACATTCCAGTCATCAGACAAAGTTGTCACACTAAAAAAGAAAGTCACACCTCAGATTTCCTTTGTCTTCTCCCATCACATCAGTTACATCCACCCTAAAAGCAGCCTGTAACAACCTGCCAGCTTCCTTTACAGAAGAGAAAGCCAATTTTTTATACCTGCTCTTTAAACTAGAAATGTTAAATGAACCAGCATACGAAATTTGACTTCTGCACAAGCCTGTACTAAACGCCCTTTGGGTTTCCATTCCCAGATATTACTCAAAATACAGTGCAGGGCAATGTCATTACGCTCTCCAATAAAAAAGCCCAGGCAGGTGGTGAGACATGCCCTCATACAATCAGCCACGCATGATGAAAGGCACGGTGTCTGATCGCTTTGAGAGTCATTTCTGCCTCTGGATAGCCTCTGCCTGAACAAATACAGGGACACTGATCTTGTGTAATTGTTTGCACAAGTGCAGTATCAAATGCAAGTACAGATACTAAACGGTTCCCTTAGCAACAGAGCCTATCAGCGTTCTTTGAGTATGAAAAGGTGATGGTTTTTTTTTTCCCCCCATATAGAAAAGTTCCTTCTACTTAACAGCATCAGACAGAAGATTGTTTTCAAATTCCTGCACTGCACAGTGCTCTTTTTTATCACAAGCTGCATATTCAGACAGTAAAGATACCGTCTGAGTACTCAGCCTGATAGCTGAAGCAGCAGCTCTCAGACACAGGTTAGCAGAGCTTTGCTGAGGCATCCTGCCAGTTCGTGAGGATGTCTTGGGCGCTCCATCCCTGACAGCACAGCCACACACATCCCTGCTGGGACCCAGCTAACTGGGTACTGAACAGGAAAACAAGGGCAGGAGAGGCTGGCTGGGAGACAGAAGTAATGTCTCACACTGACTTTGTTGTCAGAACAAATATCAAACTGCACCTTAATCAGCACTACCTAGGGACTGCCTGCCTTGCATCAGATTGAAAGCCCCAGATTTGCAGCAAGCAGAAATGTAGGTTTTAAAATCAAGACAGCATATATCCTTTCAGCATTGACCCAATCTGTGGAAGCCTACGTGAGCTCATCCTGGATGGTACTTCACAGGTGTCACTCAACTTTAAGCTCTGGGAACACTCCCTCCTTGTTTAGGGATTGAATAGCTCTCATTAGCAGGCCAGTGTAGTGGCTTATGATTATACCTCTTATTTCTTCGACTTGATTGTAATTGTGGCTTTTTGTTTTTAAATGCAAACAGCCAAGCACATGGATGCATCCTTTAAGCAGCTGGCTTAATGCTGCTTTCACCTCTGTGTTGCTCTTTCAAAGCATCTCTTTCTGTAACTGATGGAAACATACCACAACACTGAAGCTTGCTGCCTCATGTTGCATTCCTAACTAGAAACTATTGGTGATAAAGACAGATTCTTAACTACTGCTGAATGCTAAGCCTCACTGCTGGGCGGAAATGTTTATAGTGCACCTATCAGCATGGATGGTTTCGGCACATTTTAATTACAGAGCACTTCAGACTCAAGCCATACCTGCAATACTCACCACCTCCATGTGAGCTGACCCTTCTGCCCAGGTGAGGCACACAGAGCTGGGTGCACGCCGGCTCACTGCACAGCACTGGCACATCACTGCCCTATCTACAGATAGACTTGCATGCTCTCTTTCTAACATACAAAGAATAATTACGTGATTATGATGATACAGCATTATATGCTAAGAAAGGAAACAGCATTCTTCAAGATGGGTAGCCAAGGAATCTGCCCTTTGAAAAATACATTCTCCTCTTTTTCAGTAGTTTTGCTGCTGATGAGATCAGAGAGCAGAGCTCTTCGTTGCCCAGAACCCAAAATACAGCTGGCAGGTCTAATTTCAGTCCTACTGGCCCTGACAGCACCCTACTGAACCAGTCAGTTCTCATGCCAAGAAAACCAATGCAGCAAGGGCTTTTGCTAGAAGCTGATATGAGCTTGAATTTGGAATTAGAAAGGATATAAAATAGAACGATATTTAATATTTAAGATGCCAGAGCTAATCCTGATGATGTTCAAGTATGTAGTGAACAATCTTCCACTTGCCTTCCTGAAGTCACACCAAGGTAGAACAAAAGGCAGTTGCAGTCTATTAAATGCATGGATGGTATTTTGCAGCTGCAGGTACCACATGCATGCAGAATCATAACCATGACAAATGCCAGCAGGGGTTGATCCACCAAACTACTTCTGGTGACCACAAAATGGACAGTCAATGGCAAACAGCCATCCTGCACTGCTACATCAAGATTTCAAGCAGTTCCTAGTATTCCCCACTCAATAGGACCAAGGGGTTTTGACATGCAGTTCCAGTAAGCACTACAGTTCACATCTACTCAGTGAACTTCTAGAGTAGTTAGTCATTCCCCACCCCTTTATCTGGGAAGCTTCTTGCAAAAGCCCTTGCTGCATTGGTTTTCTTGGCATGAGAACTGACTGGTTCAGTAGGGTGCTGTCAGGGCCAGTAGGACTGAAATTAGACCTGCCAGATGTATTTTGGGTTCTGGGCAATGAAGAGCTCAGAGGCATTACCAGGTTACATATAAAACCTGTACTTATTTCTTCTGGAATGCTATATTCTGCCATTAAAAGTCTTGAAATTACATTAGACTTAAAAAGACTCAGTCAGCTTTAGAGGATATTGACTGTGTGCTGCTATAATTTATACACATGTAGAGTTCATCCTAACCAAGTATTGTCAGAGCTACTGAAACATCACCATTAAAAACTTACTTTGTGTGTAGGGTCTACAGGGTGCAAACAGGATTCAAAATCAAAGATTAATTCTGGGGCACAAATCTTTTGAGGAGCAGCTGAGGAAAGTGGGATGGTTCAGTCTGGAGAAGAGAAGGCACAGGGGAGACCACACAGCTCTCTACAACTGCTTGACAGGAGGTTGAAGCAAGGTGGGGGTCACCTCCTCTCCCATGTAACAAGCAATAAGACAGGAGGGAATGACCTCAGGTTGTGCCATAGGAGATTCAGGTTGGATATTAGGAAATATTCCTTCTCCAAGAGAGTGCTTAGGTGCTGGCACACTCAGACAGGTGGGAATCACTACCTCTGGAGGTGTTCAAGAAACCTTTATATGTTGTGCTAAGGGACATGGTTTAGTGGGGAAATATTGCTGCATCATGTATAAGGCTGGTTTATTGCATTTCCACTGAAGTTAAACTAGAATAATGTGGATAAATGTATCCACTCACCAGCTGTTAGTATGTATGTAGAACTAATGTTATTATAAAACACTAACTACTTGTTTTCCATTTTATTGTAGTCTAATCCAAAATATCAGATTTAACGATAGTATTTTTCTTGATAAAAAATAATACTAGGAAAGATATTGGTTTCTGCAAGGGCATGCAGCTAAATAAAATTACATATGAAATGCTGGCTTTCTTTGCATGCATTGATTTTATTAGACCTCTTGGCTTTAAGAAAAATGCATGGGTTGGAATTAAGTTTGCTTCACTTACAGCAAAATTGATTTCAGAAAGGTATTGAGTTGTGGTTTTTTATGCTCTGACTTCCAGATGAACTTGTTAGTTAGTCCAAACTTTTAAAGAATGTGCAAATCCCCACACTGGCCCTGACAGGAGCAGGACAAAATGCAGCTCACCAGCAGAGCACTGTAAATAGCACGAAGCCAATACAGACTGCAAGGCCCAAATGAGAACCAGAAACAATGAAGCCCTATTTCCTTCAGATCTCAGCACAGGTCTACATTTTTTTCCCATTGGCCAAATTCATTGGTTCCAAAGTTATCAATGACTGCTTTGGACAAAGTAAACCTTGTCTTATTTGGAAGACAAGCACTGAACAAATGATTCCAGGGCTTTTCTTAGTTTACTTCTAAATGAAGCTAAATACTTGTATGAGTGCACCTCAAATGAGAAGCTACAGGCCTAGTCCACTGAATATTCCTGAATCTTCTATATTTTAATTGACTGAAGTTCCTCCACACATTAAGAGCTAGCAGCCTTCTGCAAAGACATCATTGCACATATTCCCGTTCAGCTCAGATTTAACCAATTCCATAATTTTTTAGTACTAATAGAAATCTAAATTCAAATCTGGTTACAGTGGTTCAACTGAATATACACAAAAACAAGAAGACAAGCCCCTCCAATTTCTACTTGCCATTGTATTCCATCTGCATGAATGTCACAAAACCTCCTCAAATGTGAGCTACAACAGTATGCACATACTGTATGCCTTTTACAGACTGATATTTCATTTCTCAAGCACAAGGTTTGGGACCATCCACCTAGCAGGGGAAGTCCTTCAGTGACAACAAGTTAAAAAATACACCCCACTCAGTCACACAAGCACCCATCTTCTGTAATAAAGCTCCTTTCCACTTTCTAACAAAAGCCTCACAAAGCAAAATCTGCAACTTTGAAATATCTGGGAAATACTCCAGGAAGCGGGTGATCTACACTCCGTTTACCAGTAGTTGAATTCTGCTTAGTTTTCATTGCTTCCACATGAGACCTGCAACCCAGAGAAATTACTTTTTTGCTTATATAATATGCACCATAAATGGTTCTTGTTCTACATACAATTTTAAGTCAAAATTAAATTGATAAATCTGTTATAACTGAAGGAATTCCATCACAAATGGAGATTTAATCATTAAATACAGTTTGTATTGTTCTAGTGAAAACATTTTTCCATATTTTACTGCTGAAAATCTGCAGATGCAAACAAAGCTCACCCACATGCATAATACATATTTCACCTTCAGACTAATGCTAGGTGTGATGAATCCCTAACAATTACATCCATCACAGGAGAAGCCCTGTATTTAGTTCTCTAGGCATCTCCAAGGGCTGAATTTCAGTTGAGATACAGAAGTAGAAACAACATGCTTCTCTGATCAACATTAAAGCAACATTTTTTAGGTTGGAGAGAAGGCCCTGGGGAGACCTCATTGCAGCCTTCCAATATTTGAAGGGAGCGTATGAACAGGAGGGGTTTGAGCATTTACAAGGGAGAATAGCAATAGGACAAAGGGGAATGGTTTTAAACTGAGACAGGGAAGGTTTAGGTTGGATATTAGAGGGAAGTTTTTCACCCAGAGGGTGGTGAGGCACTGGAACAGGTTGCCCAAGGAGGCTGTGGATGCCCCATCCCTGCAGGCATTCAGGGCCAGGCTGGATGTGGCTCTGGGCAGCCTGGGCTGCTGGTTGGTGACCTGCACATAGCAGGGGGTTGGAATCAGATGAGCATTGTGGGCCTTTTCAACCCAGGCCATTCTGTGATCCTGTGATTTGCAGCCTCTGCATATCGCTTGAGCTGATAGAACTTAGAGATAGGAGATCCATTCTGCATACTTTCATATCAAATCCTGTGTCTGTGGAGTCACACTAACTTCATGATACCTTGCCCCAGAGAGCTTACAAGCTTAAGGTCCATCTTCTGTGAGGTGCCACTTCAGCAGTTATTTCCCTACATTGCTTTTACAATGAAACTCAAAACCAGTTAGCACGTTGATTTTAATCTCTCTTGTTTAGCAAGGCAAGGACAGAACAGGCATGAAACCAGTTATATTTCTCAAAATATTTTACTTCCTATCTATCTACAGTGAAAAACAATCGCTTCATTCAGTGAACTACATTACAACTGTAAGCAGTATGCATCGAGTTCCAACCATCATATTTATATGGAAATGAGGCTTCCTTTCAAAGAGGCACATTTCCAGAAACTCCAGTTGCCATCCACTGAACCCACACATTTCCCTCAAAATCAATGCATTTAAATTTGAGATAACATTTTTGGCTCATGCCTTTCTTCACAAGTTGTTTGACCGAGGCAGGGTCTGTTTACTGGTTACAGACTGACCTTTTCCTGAAAACAAATTGAGGCAAGTGTTGTATTCCTCAATTTAACACTGGACAATATCCTGTAACAAGAAAATCTGAGGCTTAGCACAGCCAATTAATTTTAACCCCTTGAAAACTTCAGCACAAGAGCAACACTAAAAAGGCAGTCAAGCAAGCAACCTAAAAAAAGATTCCAAAAGCCTCTCAGGTTTTTCAAAGTAAATTAAGCTTCCCATTTATGCTCAAGAGAAAATTCAGACCTGCAAGATGAACGCAAAATTCAGTCTCCCCCCCAAGATCAAACACATTCTTTGAAACAATCAAAGTGTGCTTGATGCAATACTAGGGGTAGCAAGAAGTAGCTTTAGAGTAGAATTTGTTACTGCAAATGTTCAGGGCCTGATATAAAACAGAACTTGTGCTGCTGAACTCTGTAGTGGCTTTGGCACAGAGCTTAGGGTGCAGGGAGCCTGTGGGTGTCTTGGAAGGACCGCAAGACTACTTGTTGTATTGATCCTATGGCAGCACTGCAAGTTGCTCTTTCATACTGAGATACTTGGTAATGCATAATGACACAGGCTGAGCAACAGCCCTGCCTTAAGTCTCTGCAGAAGAAAGAAATTTAGCTTCCAGCCCTGAGGAGACAGATCAAAATAACATGTGAGACAAGGGAGACCAGTCCCTTGTCTACATTCAGAGCAGAGTCATCTCCTTCACCCCAGTGTGCCCCTAGACAACAGATACTAGGCTCTGGGAATGGAAAAAAGGACGTGTGTAAGAACTGAAAGACACTGGTTATAAAAGGAAACCTATAAATAGGAGGGGAGACCAACTTCTTACATGGTCTGTTAGCAATAGGACAAAGGGAAACTGGGTTTAAACTAAGAGAGAGGAGATTAAGCTCAGATATAAGGAGGAAATCCTTTAATCAAAGGGTGGTGGGACCCTAGCACTGCTGCCCAGAGAAGTGGGTCCCCATCCCTAGAGGTGTTCAAGACCAGGCTGGATGGAGCAACGGACAGCCTGAGCTGGTGGGAGGAGTCCCTGCCATGGCAAGGGTTGGGGATGGGCTTTAAAGGACCCTTCCAACCCCTAACACTCCATGATTCACATTGATTTGTATATGTACATTTGTACAATGGCAGGAAGTAGGCTGCTATCTGTTTATTCCTCAAGAAAATAGCAGTATGCTGTTAATCACTCTTAACTGATGCAATCTTACAGCAAAGATGTAAAACAGAGTAAAGGCCTATACAGAATTACTGCATAATTGTTCTTACCATGGTTTACCAAGTTGTTTCACAGCTGTTCAACACAAAAGGAATCTCACAAACTGAACAGAAACACAGCTGGACATCTACACCAACAGACCTGAGTGTCACACAGGTGGAAAAAGCAGTGTTCTGACACCAACCAGGAACTAACTGCAGAAGTAGAGGGTTTCAAGAAGTTGCATATTGAGCATATTGAAGCTGTCCTTATGTTTGATATTTCAGTACAGTAGTGGGAGATGGGAATGAAAACTATTGCCTTTTCAGTCGCCAGCTTCCTGGTTTGGGGACTTAGTTGTGGTCACAGGGAGTACTTCAACATTTACCACAGACAAAAACCAAAAGAATGCTCATTTAAGAGCATTTTGCTATTATGAAGGATTGTGTGGTACACTCTTGTAGTATTTAGATAGGAACGCATTGTGATTTAAGCCTTACAAATCCAGGACTCCTGCCATCCATGTCACTCTTTTGTGACATGCAGGCTTGTCAGCCTTCTCTACATAGGCATAGTCAGCATCCTCACTGTGGAGTTTTAAGACTCATTTTCTATGTTTCCACACACAAAAATTCAGACCAGATGGTTCCTTGTATATAATAGCTCTGCACAGCATATATAGTTGCATAACACTCATTCACTATAAAACATGCATATACCATATTTTTGTAAGTAGTCTGTAGATCAACTACGTAAGACCATTAGGATAGCTATTTATAATCAAAGCAGACTCTCCAGCAGCAGAGTAGATGCACTCAAAGCAGAGGTGGAAAAAAATCAAAGGGGAGCGAGCAAGAAATTGAAGGAATCAGACAGAATCACAGACTTGATAGAGATGAGAGGCAGACTGTATAGGCTTGTAATTAACAACGAGAATGTCCAGGGAAGGAAGAGGAAAAAAGTAGGGAAAGAAGTTACTTTAGTTTTTCTTGTGATAACATACAAAAGTCTTGTGAATGTGTACAGATCAGCTGCTAGCTGGAGTATATGCTGCAGCAAGCACTCGAGTTTGCTCTTTTAAAACTACCCACAGCTTCCATAGAAGTAGTTTGTTCCCAAATACCTCAGAACCTGGATTAGAAAGAGGGCTGCATAAACCCTAGTTGAAGCAAATTTGCATTTCTTAAGCACAGGGAGATCTCTTCTATCAGTTCAGAGCCCCTAGGCTGTTGGTTACCAACACCACACACTTCCTCAATAAACCACTGTGTTTAAAGAAGTAAAACACCAATGTAGGATCAGATGGTGGGGGAAGGCAATACAGCTCTCACTTCTGTCATTTTCACCTGCTCTGTTTATTATGCTTCAGTAAGAGCACTCTGTGTGACACTGACTGGAGGAGACATTTCCAGACAGTAGCAGCAGGTCAGTGACCCATCACTACCCAGAATATAAATATTAGCATTCAGCTAATTCTGCTTAGCAAGAAAGTGCCTTATCTTTTCAGAAGCAGAAAGCTTAACTACCAAAATAAAAATCCTTCAAGCTTCGTTATTCTAATAATTGATGGTTCCTGATGGTAAACATGTTTAAACCTTTAATCCTTTGAACTACTTTATTAAAGGGTAGAAGAATATGCATATGGTGGTTGAAATATCATATCTGTCCTAACTCATAGAGTAAAAGCAAGACATTTATCTTCAAAGTAGTCCAGACTTTTAACAGAAAAACAAATCTTAGGTCTGTGGCAGAACACAGCTAGACAATCAACTGTGGCTTTATAGGTGTCCTGCAGTACTTGACAAACCCAGGAGCACAAGGGCTCACTCAGCCACACCTGCACTGATAGTCTTGGATCCCATGCTTGAAGACAAGCTGGCAACTAACAGAAGATCCTTCCTTCCAGCAAAGCATCATAACATTTCCCCATGTGGCTTCTTCAATTAGTCACTTTGAAACCAAGGGCTTACAGGTTTGTTCTGCCAACATATCTTGCTGGAGCTTGAGCACTCCTTTGCTCAAAGAAAAATCATTTAAACTCACAGAAAATCTGCTTTTCCGCTTGTTGGCTGTAGCATCAGTAAAAGGTGGAGCCTCTTTGAAGAAGCCAGCTGTTCTGCATCTGTAGGAGAGCGTGGGCACAAGCTTCTCAAGAGCATCCCCAAACCAAATTGCAGATCCCAAACATCTAAAATTCACTGAGTTTGGAGATAGCAGATACTAATCAGAGACCCAGATAAGAAAATAAGCTATTAATTGATATCATTGGTTTAATACAGCCTGCAAGTAAGTTGGAAATATGAAAATCTATTTCCTCTCAAAAATATTAAGAATAGACAAAAAGTGGAGAAGCTTTCTCTTCCTGGCCTATAATACACAACAGAATCCACAGCAGAAACATGTTTAATCAGTGGAGTTTTGTTTTGGTTTGTGGTTTTTTGTTTTATTTATTTTTAAAGAAATTTCCACTTGACAAGCTGCTATCCTTTAACACTTCAGAGACTCAAGTCATACACAGTAACTTCCTTGACTCAAGCTGTCTTTCAGCAGAGATGAACTATACATAAAATCTGAGAGAATCTTAGCCCTGCAGTCAAGACGTTCTAACAAGATATTTTTAAAAAACAATGTTACAAACACTCAAAATTTAATTATGCATATTACCCACATGCAACACAGAACATTAATTCTACTAAGCATTCCACAATCATTTCAAGTACCTAGGATAACAGCAGGATAAGGTAAACCTAGATTAAGGAAAACATCAGTATAAAGTCTCCGTAAATTAAGTTATGCAAGTCTAGTACAGTCACCTTAAAAAAGCACAGTCAGAAGAATAGTGTGATACTTCCACTGTAGCATCTTCAGCACTGTCAGATTGGAAAAAGGTGAGGCACAGTTAATTCAAGATGCAAATAATTCAATTACATAGAATCATAGTTGAAAGGGGTCCTTAAAGGGCACCTACTGCAGCTCCTCTGCAATGAACAGGGACACCTACAGCTCCATCAGAGCTCCGTCCAACCTGACCTTGAATACCTCCAAGGATAAGATGTGGTTTCCACCACATCTCTAGGCAAACTGCACCAGTGCAACACCATTCTTACTGTAATAATTTTCCATGTATCCAATCTAAACCTCCCCTCTTTTTAGTTTGAAACCATTTCCCCTTGTCCTACCCCAACAGACCTTGAGTCTGTCTCCTCCAGCTCCTGTGCTTCTTCTTTGAAGTCTAATGGAAGACTACATGTAATTAACAAGCACATGTGTTACTGCCAGGTAGCCAAAGGATCGTAAAAAAAAATACTCTCTCATTCTAAGCTGTGTAATGAACACCTAACTTCTTGAAGTCTTCACAACTGGTAAGTGTACTACATAGTAAGCAGCTGTACTGAGCCCTCATTCAGGAGAAAGGGTTTACTTAGTAACAGCTGCATACACTACTCAAATTAGGCAGAGAATAAAGTATTCCCTTCATGCTTGAACAGAGAAAAGCTAGGTGTCCTAGGAGAAAACCTACTGCTACTTAACCATGAAGTAGGACCAAGGGAGATACAAATCAGGAATGTGCAACATCCCTCCAGAAAAAAAAAAAAAAAAAAGGATAAAATATTTAAGAAACCCTGATCCTTCTATAAACATTAAGAAACCACTACTTTCAGTGGGGAAAAATCATCACCTAAATCACATACACCATTTCATTTCCCCCATTGGAGAATATTTGATAGAGGAGAAAGAAGCATGTCAGGACTTAAAACCTTGCACTGTCAAGTCTGTCCTCAGCACCAGTCAGCAAAATGGGTGCAACCTGCCTCCCACGGGTGGAGTTTGGTTTAACACTTGAATTTTAATCAAGAATTCATGACCCTCAAATATCCTTTTTTAAAACAGCCTGGTAGCGATGTAACTTTGGCTCCAAGGCAACTCCTGAGAAGGGACTCAAGTTTCCACTGCGGTACATCAGCTTTGATAAGGATAATAGGGCTGAATAAAATTGATGTTCAGACCACGGTAGATCATAAATCAGAGGTTATCTGCTCTATAACAGTAACTATCATGAAGTGGCATTGCTCTTCAGTCCTTTTGTGAGGGTGGGAGGCAGTGGTAGGGGATGAGGTGGGATGAATTTGTTGTGTGGTATGTTTGCTTTAAAAAAAAAAAAACATTTCTCAAAGTTAAACTTGCAAGATGTTCAACCACCTTTGTTTCTACAGCACCACATGCCACAGTTGAAAATAAGCAGAAATCAGGCTGTATCCAACTGCAACAGCCAGAGTTCTGCTGCATGAACTTGAACCAAAAGGTCCATTCAGCATCTTTATCTCCAACATTAGTCAAGAGCAGACAGAAAGCATGCAGCTCTATACACATTCTCACACTTGAAATCTGAGACTCAGAGGCTTTCATGGACTACCTTAGATAGATTATTCTCACGTGGATTTAAGTAGCAACATTATAAAATGACCTTCTGTATCCATGTGGCAATTGTAGGAGCCACTGAATGCTTTGCTTACAGCCTTTATGTGAATCCAACCCATCCGTAACAACCAAATTCCCCCTGCTCATGTAAACAATCACTGACATTTCCAAAGCTTGACATCTTCCAATCAGAAACTTGTGATACCTAGATTACAGTTTACATGTTACCCATGTATGAGAAAAAGGTATACTCCTTTCTTATTCATGGCTCAGTACTGGAAGTGTTCCACATGTCCCAGGTCTCAAACAGCAAAAAGCATTCTTGATTATTTTAAAGAAACAAAAAGGAGTTTAAGATGCAGCAAGGGACTCAGAAATAACTACAGCAGTGTACACTACACCAATCAAGTAGCATGAACGTGGTGCCAGAATGCCAGCAGCAGAGGGAAGGAACCTGTGTGTAACCAGGAAAAAGTCATAATTCCAATGAAAAGCTCATGCTCAGCCCAAGTCTCACTTGTACTTTCTAAACGAATCCTCCAGCTTCTAAAGCTCTGATATGAATAACTGAACAGAATTATCACCTCTTGTTTTACTCTGTGCTGGACAGCCCTACAGACACGTTTTCTGCAATTGAAAAACATTATTTCATCCTCAGAAGATTTTGCCTTGGTCCTAATACTGTTTTCCTTTCTTTCACCAACTTTTACAGTGGCTATGTTTGTCTATTCACTATCTTAATGTCAAAAATATCAGCATTTGTCAAATAACATCCATTAAGTTCTACAGCATCTTGGTTTAGATTATAATGATGCTTACTAGTTGGTGGTTCAGAGGTCTCCTGATAAGATGAAAGAGCAGAACAGGAGGCTCTATGGCAGGCAGCACTTGACATCAACCTCTGAAACCTTGAGTACATCTCCTCCTGTCTCCCTCTATCAATTTGACTGCAAATTTGCAATAGAACACCTGTACTCACATAGCATCAACTGAAACTTCTCAAAGAAAAGCACTTGTCCAAGACATCTTAGTGCTGCAACTTACAGCTAGACCATAAAGGCCATTAACTTTGAAAGCTGTGCATGGGGGTCACCAGAGTCACCATCTCTCTTGCCTGGGAATAATTAAACAGCTCTGTTAAGGGGTTATCAGCCTGTGACTTGCTGTTGGCTTTTTAGCTGTACCACCAGCTATGTTACAGAACATTTGGAGAAAGATCAACAGTTTAGATGTTTTACAGAACAGGACTGCATCATGGCTCAGTACAGAAAGAGCAGTTACATCAACAATTCGATAACACCAAGGAAGAAATCACATCTCAGCATATCTTCAGGAAGCCCTTATCTCTATGCTTAGAATTTAACAAAAACATTCATTTCCTGCACTCTTAATCAGCTTATAGCTTCCCTTTGCCATACAGCACACAGTAGCTCAAATACCCCAGTGACCAGCCAGTTCCAAAGTAAATGCAGTAGTGACTGAATTTGGCCTGAAACATCTTCATAAAGCCAACTCCACTTTAATAACATTAAAGAAAAACCACAGTAGCTGTTTTACTATCAGAGGAATAATTGTGCATAAGCAAGAGTTAGTCATACACATAAGTATGAGATTGAATCTTATTTTCTCTGTTTACTTTATGACATAAGCCCTGCTGACTCCAAGACATCAAAATAAAGAATTAAAGGCCAAAAAAATCCATCATTAAGACAGATTAAGTTATATCCTTACTTCTAGCAAAAAGAGAAGCTAGGGAAAACCAGGTGAGGATGCAATTTGTTTTCTGTCTCACTTGGTGATGATGCAGTATAACAGCAAGAAGACACACATGCAGAAGTCTGCCTTCCTTTACTCTTCACAGCTGTTTAGATAGAAACTGTAAGAAAAGACAAATAGAATACAAATTTCTGCACAAAGGCACAAAGGTTGGAACAATCCCTTTACCTGCTTATAGTTCTTTTATTGTATGCATTTTAATCTTATTAAAAAAGTAATGAACCATTGCTCTGATTTCTCAGCTGAACTGCCTGGCAAGACTCAATTGCTTGTGTTCTGCATGAGGTTTTGGCATAGCTCTCCACAGCTCATACTGGTCTTACAGATTGATCTCAGCCCACCATTTGCCATATGGTGCTTACGTCCCTCCCCACTTTGAGAAAGGACACCTCATGGACGCTTTCAGTCACTAGAGCATCACAGTGCTGCAAAAGATAGTTTAAGATCTACAGGTACAAAACCTGAAGACAGACATGATGGTAAGAAGGAGAGGAGCACCAGTTCCATGACTTGTGGAAGCAACTTTCCACAGCAGACCTGTTTGCCCACACTGCAACCCTTGGCAGTGAGGAGGAAAAGAAGAGAAAATTTCCCCCCAGTTCTTTACTTTTCCTCCTTAAGCCCTCCTGAGTCTCAATACAACACCAACCATGAGCAAATAGGGTCCCTGCTCCTGTGGTCTCCTGGTTTCACCTGGCAGGCTTTTCAGTCCACTCCATAGACTTGACAGTTTTTAGTATCAAGTCCTGCAGTCATTGGCATTTTCAAACTGCCCATCCTATATTTTAGTTAGCTCTAAATATGTACAGTTGGTACAGAAACTGAGCTCAGCCCCATGCCTACCTAATGCTATTTGTGTGGAAGAACTGAAGGATTTGGACATAAGCTGCACCTGACAAAGAAAACTGCCCAGAGCAGCATACAAAAGCTGAAGTGAGCACCTGCAGAAGAAATCAGATACATGACAACTTTCATTTCTTTAACATAGTCTTCTTCTCTTTGAGTTTGGACAAAGTTTTTCTCCAAATTAAGCTATTTTAAGCAATATTTCCTACAGATACAAAGTGGATTCCATGGGATTTTGAGCAAATAAACCTGATAAATATTGGATGCACACAGCTTCATTCGTCCTCCTTGTGTGTCAAGCTGTATTAGGAGAAGCATCAAAATGCTAACCTCAAATGGCCACTTTCTGTTTGCCTCAGCATTCTACAGGCAGCAACTCTTAGTAGAAATTATGCACCATTTTCATCGTGGCATTCAAATTCAGCTTTATTTGAACCTCTAACCTCACTCTCCACTGTTTTCCATCTTCCAGTACTAGCGAGAAAAGCAACTCAGTAGCTCCTGCAGCTTCTTCTAAGCCTAAACAAACATAGGTTTCCTAACTGTAATGGACAAGTCCCCAGAGAGGAAATACAGCTCATGCTTTTACTTGGAGACATAGGTATTACACAAACAGGCAAAACTTGTCATGAAGTATACATCAGCTCTGCTTGCAAAGTTTGGACATCAGTCCATTCTTAGCTGAGGAAACAAAAAAAAAAATAGGAAAAAAATCTTTGTGTTCCTTAAAGCAGCACGTATTTTCAGCAGAGTTAAGAGACAGAAAAACAAAAGCAGTAGAATACTTAGCTCACATTATCCAATTCAGGTAAGAGGCTCTTACCTAGAAGATCCTGCTCTGGCACAAAGCAGTTAAAGCCATGTGCATGCCAGCACATATTTGCACTACAAAAGTTGTAGAAATCTTCACTAAGGTACCACAGCAAAGGAACAGCAGCATTTCTGTAGCTGTCATCTTCAAAACAGAAAAATCAGTTCAAACAAGACCTCTTCCCCTTTTTTTGAAAGAATCCATTGTTTGCAGCTCTGTGGTGACCACCAATCTAGACTCTCCAGCATGATACATTGCCACAAAGCTGCACTCTGATTTCTTAGCCCTTAAAAGAGTCTTCACATCCATCCTCCTGCTGAGGCATCAACGTTCACTTACCCTGCCCTCCTCAGATACACTCTTCCCTTAGAACTCAAATTAATCTAAACAGACATTTTTATGATTAATTGCCTATAATTTCAATTGCTCTTTGAAAGATGCTTCTTCCTGTTGCAAAATGTAACCCTAGTGTTTCCTTCCTTGCAGGGAAGTATTTGGACACCTCATTCTAAAAGCTATCACTTCAGTTTTCACAGCTGAGGACACCCCATGTGCCCAGTAGGGACCAGACAGCTTAACATCCTCCAGTAACAGAATCAAGCAATTTGAGTATATTTAGGAAGTTCAGCGATCTATAGAGACATTTCAGCTTCTGAGTTTGTACTTCTTGGCTGCAACTTTTGTTTCTGTTCCCCATTTAGGAAATGTTTTTAATTCTGCCTTAGCTACAGCACATACAATTGTCCCATCCTGCCTGGACAGTTCCTAGGCTGTGACAAATCCCTAAACAGTCCAGCATAAAGCCACATGCAAACCAGTTGCACAATTCCTGGTTTACAGGAAATGTTTGGAAAATGTGACCTCTTTGCTTCAAGCCAGCTAACAGCTTTCCCCAAGCACAGGGATCAGAACAGACAGAAATTTGGCCAAATCCCCATTTTCCCGTAAGTATTAATTACATCAGTGGAAGAAAAGAGGAAGGGGGAAAGTAGCAGAAGAGTTGCTACGTCATGCTGTTTAGGCACCTCTTAGCATTAGAAGGACTCCATGCTCCATGCTGATAGCATTGCCTTGGCAGCCTTTCTGCAAGAAGAATTTACATGATAATTTTTCTGGTTTTAAATCCAGCTCAGATAACAGAATTTGAACAGAAGAGTTTAGGATGCATGCAAGTTAAAAATACACAACAGGAGAGGTATGTAAGGAAAGGGTATGAAGTTATACCTACTATGCACAAGTACTTCAGTACAGTAATTATAAAAAGATGAACTCTTAATGAGATTTTCTAAAAAGAGCTTGATCGCATTCATGATATGAGGTGAGAACTTGATTATGATTTGACATTTACATGCTCATAACAAGGTCACCACTGAGATCAAGAGACAGTGAAGGAAAGCAGGAAATTAAACTGAATCTGAAGTAGCAGGAAGTGTTAAAACTTAAAAATATACCAATTGGTTGCTGAAAAATGTGTCTAGGAATATTAAATACATATTGCAATATCAGAACTTAAAATTAAGAATATCTGAGTCAAGAACCAGGAAAGACTCCATGTGAGTTAAGTTTATACGCACAACTACAGCTCATCCCTTGTCTACTATGCAGTCTGTTCTCACCCTTATAGAAGCCATACCTCCTGTGCACAAAGAGTATGAATACATGAGAACCTAAACAACGTTCTTACTTAATTTTCAGCAATTCTGCTCCTACTCATCAGTAACTAAGCAAAATTCCATCCCTTTCAGTGCATAGCATTCTCCCTAATGTAGGGCTTTTCTAATTTGGGCAGCAGGTTGAATACCTCAGCTTTTTCTGTACCACTTGCAACAGTTTGCTTTACAGAAAACTCAAGACTGTCTGCAAGTCAACACATGCAAAAGGCAGTCAAAAAACCCACAAAACATGTGCTCAGAATCACTAGAACCAGAAACCAGGATTTTCTCCAGGAGATTAACTAGACCATGGAGGGTTCTGATTTCCACGAATGAGTACTTTGTAGAACCAATTATTTACCTAACATATCAGAAAGTCACTTCAAATATTCAAGTCACTTCAAATATTCACCACCATTAGAAATTAACCAGCATCTCCCAAAGCAAATACTGTTAATATTGGCTGTAGTGTTGTTAGAAACCAGAAGGGACACACTTGGCTTGGTCCATAAATTGAGTCACAACCAGCGTAAGTCTTTGGATACAGACGTACCATGTTTATCAAACTGAGAAGAATGTTACTACTCTTTTACTGTCAATCTTTGATTAACCCATATTTAAACATTCTTGAAAGTGCAGAATGAAAAAGATTCAAGGAAAACACTTATCCTTTTGACAAGCACAGTTGAAAAACGTATTACACGATGATAAAGAGGCAGTGGTTTTCACACTGCTGCTCTGTGATTTCTTTAGGCTTCCCTGATTTTTGTACTGTGATACTCATCCTCCTCTTCAAAGAAGTTCAGCAACTGAAGAACAGGAGGCTCAGGGGTGACTTTACTGCTCTCTACAACTACCTGAAGGGACGTTGAGGTGAGGTGAGAGTTGGCCTCTTCTCCCACATAACTGGGATAGGGCTAGAGGGAATGGCCTGAAGTTGCACCAGTGGAGATTCAGGTTGAACATTAGGAAATGCTTCTCCAAAAGAGCAGTCGAGTGCTGGAACAGGCTGCTTAGGGAGGCGGAGTCTCCCTGGAGATGTTCAAGAAATGTTTAGATGTTGTACTGAGGGACACTTGAATGAGAAATACTGCTGGATGGTTGTACAGGATGACCTGGTTTCCAAACTTGATGAGTGTATGAACTAAAAGACCACTTGCCCTATTACCTTATTCTCATTTAACTTGTTTAACACACAGATCTTCAGAGTAAATAATTACGTTCATTTACAGGACTTAAAATGTAATTAAAGTTGGAGTCAAGTTAGTATAGTGGAACAAGCTTGCATTTCCTCTCACAGATAGCAGATCACAAGAAGTTTAGTTCACCACCTTTTCATTACAGTGAAGAACGTGTTTGGGTTGCCAACAAAGGTTTGAGAAGAAATGAAAACTTTGACGTGACTCATACCTTATGAAAAAATATAGAACTAGTTTTAATATCCAAAGACAGAAAGCACTCAAAGACTGCCAGCACAGATATTTGTTCTTTTTCCATAGTATTTTTTAAATCAAGTCATTGGTTTGATTACACAACCCTTACCTAGACCAGAAAGGGAAGAAATAGTGAATTAAAACCAGACAAATTATGGTGCCTCCTCTATTGACTCCTGGGCTCCTCAGGGAGACAGACAACTTTAACAATGCCTAGATCACAAGGCCATGAAACAGGCCAAGTAATTAAGGAATATTTACATTTGTTCCGTGACCCAACACATCAGTCAAATTCTGCCTAGAATTTATAATGCTCTGCTAATCTGAAATGTTCTTTTTACAAGGAGCTGATTTACTCATTCTGTACATGGGGGGTGCAAAGAAAATGCCTGATTAGCATTCTTCAGCACAACAGGTGAACAATGCCTCCCATAGAAAGATAAGTTAAAGGAACACTTAGCCCAAGTAAACTCTTAGCAACCAAGTGGCAATCCTGCCTTGACACAGAATTTCTAGGAAGTCTAGGTCAGTACATTCCTCAGCTGAGAAAATATCAAAGACCAGATGAAAAGCAGATGCTTTCTTTTAAAAATACAATGTATGTTTAACTGACAAGAGATACTCAATGCATTTGATATTAAAATATATCAGCTGGTCCAGTATCAAAAGAACATTCCTTTTCTTCTGTGAAAGCATACACTGAGAAATTCATTCGTAAGGCAATTGCAAGCAGGTTATAAGTTCTGAAGCACTTGCCATCTCAGCCAGGTGTGAGACTGGAGTAGTTCATTTTGAGCTGGCAGTCATGATGTGCACGTGTCCAAGAACTGATGTAGAAATGAGACATAACCCTCGTGTTTTCTATTCCAAACAGCCAGCATTCGAGTGCTTCCATTTGTCTCTCCCGGCTTTTCACACAGACAGTTTGAGCCTTGACTTGCACATCAAGTGTTTTATACTCACAGGTACAGTGTTCAAGTCTTGATTTACATCTCCAGGTTTTATACTCACTAGTACACTACTCAAGACTTGATTTATAGCTGGGTTCAGGGAACCTATTCAGATAAAATACTGCTCAGCCAAACCTTCAACCTTTTCCTTGAACCAATATGAAAACTAAGCTTTCTCTAGTCTGAGACAGAGGTCCAACTTTTTGCTCCATTTTCACAGCAGCTGTTTCTTTAAGAGTTTCAGTTTCTTTGGTTTCCTCTCAGAAGAATCAACAAAAGAAAAATAGAAGTCTAAAGGAGATGAATCGCGTTCATTGAACTCAGTTTTTCACCCACACAAAAGCAGAGATCAGAGGACAAGATAATATTTGTTCAATTCATTCTTAGACTAAGTCAATTTGGGCTACTTCAAGAAGCTATTACAGCCACTGTACTGCAGTACCCAGCATTATGGCTGTCCTCTGATGAGACCAATCTGGATTTGTAAGAACAAGAGCTCAAAGCTTTTCAACACTGATTTTTTAAACCAAGAAGTTATTTCAAAGTTAAACAATTTATTTGTCATTAAATCTTCCTATCAGAAATCGCCCAATTAGCAGAGTCACCATAGATTCTACTCTATGTATTTATGGGATATGCCTGACATTAAACAGTTTTAACTGAAGAGCTGAATTTGTCTCAGACTGCAGCCATATCTCACTTGAAGCACACTCCCAATATGAAATTGCAGATGTCCCAAGTATTTCAGGCTTTTTATTCCTCTAATCCATAAACATAAGCATCCTTCCTTCCAATCAAGGTTTACAGAAGCCAAAAGGCAAATAAAATTAAAATCTCCATTTTACTACTAAGACATACACAGAGGGCTGCTATAACTAAAAAGAATATAATTCAACTGTCAGGAATTGTCACTTTGGTTACTATTTGGAATATGTGCCGCAGACACAAAAGTAAAGCAGTAACAGATTTTCTAGAATCTGTATTCGTAAGCACAAAGCAAGCTGACAAAATATTACAAGTTTGAACTGCAGGTTACAGGAAGCATTTTTAAATTTCACACCTTTCATAAATCAAGCTACTTCCATCAACCGACTCAAAAAGTGTTAGGCATTTTGTTTTCAGTGCTTAACAGCAATTCCAGGAACAGTTGTCTGTTATTTCTTAATATTTTAAGCTATTTAACTGCCTCTGCTCAGGCTGCCCACACGCTCTAGAAGGATGCTGCCAGTAGGCTTCAAAAGAGCTGCATAGGACATATTCCTGCACTCTGCAGCTGGGTTACCCTCCTCTGCTCTGAGTAAAACACCTTGAGATTAAGCCCTGCTCTGTTAGTCTCAGAACATCGCTGTATCCAAGTACTATTTAAGCCATTTTTCCCAGTTCACAATGACAAAGACAAATGAAGCTTGCAACGCACACGGAAATTCTTCCCAAAAAGCACATGCTGTTAACAGCAGCCTTCCCCAGATTGAAAGCACTATAGAAGCCTACAGGAGATCACAGCTCCATCGCTCAGTACTGATTCCTGTCCTGGAAACCTTAGGAGGTGGAAGATATGAGACAAACCCAGTGACTTGCTTAAAGTCATTCTGTACATCTGTGAGCTTCCAAGGCTTCTTCTGCAGCCAATTTAATAACAGAGTTGTTCTCTGGTTTGTTTCATCTGCTTCCCTCCTTGAGACCTGGGCATAAGGCAAACCAACTATTTCTCACCCTGTTGTGGGGGTAAAGGGGCAAGAGGGAAAGGGCAGCACAACAGCAGAGCCTTGTATTAAGCTTACCAATAGGTAAGCTCAGCCAGAGCCTTCTGACAAACTCTCTGATAACTGAGTGATCAAGGGTTGGATCCATGCAGTTATATGGCAGTGGGGTACATATGCAACTGCACATTAAGCAACCACGACAAAATTCCAGAATACTAAAGCAGAAAGCATCACTCATAATGTGATCATGCCATCATGAAGTGTCCGTAGGTCTTGTAGGCAGTATCCAGAAGTGCAAAGGAAGTTGTTTTCTTCATAGTAAGTTACCTGTGTTGATTCTGCATGTAGCTTCCCCCTCTACTGCAGTTAAAACTCATTCGTTCTACCGAAAAACCTTTTGTTCCTTTGAGAAGAAAGCGTCAGGGTGCCCAGCACATCCCATGCCAACTCATCCCTGCTTCCCTACCACTGCACAGGTGGGGAGCACACATGGGGAGGGTGGTGTGGGCAGTGCCAGCCAGGGCTCACGCTGTGCATGTCAGATATCAGAGGAGCCTCAGGCCAGGGCTCTCCACTCAGACCCCTTCTAGCAGCTGAGAGATGTGAAAACACCATGCAGATGGCTTGGATTCCTCAAAACCCATGAAATTCCATTTGGGATTGTTTGCCACACTTCTGCTTTTTATAGTTCCAAAGTTTTTCAACATTCGAGACTTCTGAATGTTTACCATGTTCTTTAACAAAATATTTTCAGGTCAAATGCTCACTTCCTCATCCTTTCAGAAGGGGGAGACATGAAAGACTCTGCAGATAGTGCTCAATAGCAAGACATCTAATAATGCAAGGGATTTTTTTTTTTTTTTGGAACCTGGATGTTAGTAAGCAAGCCATTTACATTTTGCTTTGCACAGAGATCTCAGAGTATGACTTCCATGGCAGTGTATAAACACAATCCACAGAATAAACTGCAAGCTGAAGATAAATAAAGACAATATCAGAAATAAAATGCAGTAATGCATGATTTAATAGTAGGAAACTATTTCACCCTGTGGCTTATCTTTGGTTTTCCTGTGTAAATTGACCTGATATTAAACATCAGAAAACATGCCCCCAGGCCAGAACTTTCCATATCAAAGTCTCTGTGGAATACTTCAAGGACACTGCCTCAAAATTACAGCTAAAAGGCCAAGCTTTAGGAGACTGATTAGCTGTATGTTTACCTATGCAAATGCACGAGTCAGAATTTTGCTTCAACCTCTTTTTTTTACTTATAAAAAAAAAAAACAACACAATAGCGCTAACCCACCTCTTCATCTTGAATCCAAGATGAGATCTCGTTTTGTTGCCTACGGATCATTCTATGATAGATGGTTCAAGTGGAAACTTCTGATCTGCACGGGAAAAATCCATACAAACTATTCTCAATGCTGAAAAAGAACGGTCAGGTTTGCATCTTCCACTTGAATCCTCATACCTGCACCAGCCTGCACCCCTTCTAGTCCAGGCGAAAAAAGCAGTGACAAACGTCACCACGAACAAACAGGCTTCAGATCCAGTCTGCGTGCCCCCTCTGCTATGTCACAGACTACTAACACTCCCTCCTCAATCTGAACAGCAGCTATTTCTTCTCAGACGTTCTTTAAAGTCCGCATCCGACACAATCTCAAGGAATACTGCCCAAGCTCTTGCTCAGCAGGCAGCTTCTAATTAACCCTTAACCCTCATCTAGCCGTGTAAACTATCTGAACCAGAGCCCACTCTTCCTGGTTATTTCTGCAGTCAGCACGTTATGTATAGAATTATACAATTATTGTGCTTTTTCAAGCCTCAGCTACAAAAATTTTAGTGATCTCACCTATGCCAACCACTGCTGTTGCAGGAACTACTTACAAACCACTTGCATAGATAACACACCTGAGTCTCACTTGCTTCATAGCCTTTAAAAAGCTCCTTTTGGCACTCAGCAGATGCAATATATATGTTGATGAGCCTTGTCAAAGCAGATTACAGCAGTATACAAGTCACATGGAAAACAAGGCACATTGCAGTTGATAGCCAGCAAGACATGGACATCCAAGTCTTGCAACATGAGGTTCCCTATGCTGTATCGGCATCTCGTAGACAAAACTATCAGCACTAGTAGGCAAAGCTGCTCAACAATTCCTATTCCTGAGACTCCATTTATGCAATCACTTTCTCCCTTTCCAAAGGAATTTTGGATGACATTTCCCACAAGACTTTGTGGGAAAGATTTTAGGTTTGTCTTCAATCCACGCTTCATTTTTGCTCAATGAAAAAATACTGTTTTGCCAACATTTTTGAACAACTGTTCAGTCAAAAAGCTTTTACACCCATCTGCTTTTTAGCCAAGACTGGAAATTATCAAACTGACAGGAATGTTTCTTTTTCAGCCCTATAAAAATGTTTTAAGTTTGGCAGTGTTAAGCCCTATAAAATCGCAGCTTGCCCATGCTCTAAACTGACAGGTTAGAATCTGGCAGCTTGATTTCTTGAAGTTACCATCTGCCCTGATCAGTCTCCAGTCTGAGTTGCATTCTCCTCACAGTTACCATTTTCAGCTCCCACCAGTTCGGAGCTAAAGAACACTGGATGTATGCACTTACATGAAAGTATTAGCCATTTGTGCATAGGAAGTACACATCCATTCAAAAACATATTCCATGAACTCCAAATGACTGCCTGAAAAACTGAGATATCTTTTTCAATTGTCCTTTCATGTCTGTATATGTTCAAATATACTACTCAAGTCTCTCCAAAGACCAAGAAAGATTTCTTTTAGTTACTCATCTTTACACAGTGAACTTCAACGTAAGGTTGCAAGTCAGCAGGTAAATTCTTAAATTCTTAACTAAAATCCATTAGAAGTGTTTTGATACACAAATGTATTGCATTTTTTAAAGCCTTTGAGTGTTCTACCACAAAATGAGCAATACACAGCCTTTTCCTTTTTGTACATGCAGCTGAACTCATTTACAAACAGCTTCAGGGAGAGAATTACTGGTGACAATAGCAGATTCATTAATTGCACAATTGTTTTATCGTAGAATGGCTTTGGTTGGAAGTGACATTAAAGATTGAGTTCCAACCCACTGGCCCCCAGGTCAGGCTGCCTAAAGCCCTACCCAACCTGGCCTCAAACACCTCCAGGGATGTGACATCCACAGCTTCCTGGGCAACCTATTCCAGTGTATCACTGCCCTCTAATTAAAAAACTTCTTCCTAGCACGTAACCTTAATTTCCCCTCTTTTAGTTTAAAGCCACTTGCCTTTATTCTATTACTGCCAGTGAAAAAGTCATTTTTCTTCCTATTCATAAGCTCCCTTCAAGTACTGGAAGGCTGCAGAAAGATCTCACCAAAGCCTTCTCTTCTCATTGAGCATCCCCAGCTCCCTCAATCTTTCTTCACAGAACAGGTGCTCCAGCCCCTTGATAATCTTCATGGCCCTCATCTGAACTCATTCCAACAGCTCTGCATCCCTCCTGTACTGGGGGCACAGTACTACAGACAGGGCCTTACAAAGGGCAGAGCAGAGGGAGATGATCCCCTTCCTCTCCCTGCTGCCACCCCTCTGTTGATGCAGCCCAGGATACTGTTGGTTCCCTGGGTTGCAAGAGCACGCTGCTGGCTCATGTTAAGTTTTTTCCATCCACCAGGATTTCCAGGTCCTTTTCCACGGTGCTGTTCTCAGAGTTGCTCTCCCAGTCTGCAGGCATATTCTGGGATTGCCTTGACCCACGTGCTGAGCCTTCACCTGGCCTTGCAGAACCTCATTAGATTCACACGGGCCCACTTATCAAGCCTATCCAGATCCCTCTAGATGGCATCTCTTCCTTCTATTGTGTACCTGTATCACTCATCTTGGTGTCATCAAGAAACATGCTGAGGATACACTCAATCACAGAATGGCCAGAGTTGAAAAGGACCTCATGAGGAACAAGTTTTGTGAATGTGAAGCTGCTCCTATCTGTTTATAGAGGACTTGGTCTTCCTGATCAGGCAACCTGTAGCAGACCCCTGCTATGATGTCTCCTTCCCTTTAATCCTAAACCATAAGCTGTCAGCTCCTCATCTGTCTCTGGGTGTAGATCCAGGGATTCCAGGTGGTCACTGATGTAGAAGGGAACACCACCTCCCTTTCTTCCGTCTTTCCTGAAGAATTTATACCTAGTCCTACATTCCATTCACAAGGAATCAGTAAGGTCTCAGGACACAAAACTGCATAACAGCAGTTGGAACTTCATTCCAAAACGAGTGTCCTAGAAGACAGCATTTAAAAATAGTTATTTTTCTAGCTTAGATCTGTTTTCCTCATACCCTTAACATGACTAGGCTCACACCTTGTTCTCAAATACTTCCTGAGACTAGTTTCCAGTCAGAGGAAAGAAAAGATGATAGAAACTAACAAGTAGTTCTTCTCTTATTCCATATAACATAAACTGGAAGTCCATATTTCCGAAGTTCCAATCTTGGTGTTTGTTTTTTAAGTAGACCACAGTTAAGTGACCTCATTTGTATTTATTGCTATGGAATTCCCTTGTCAATACTGAATTCAAGTAGAATATGCAGAAAAAGTAATTTCACAGATCAGCTGTGCTTTTTTACTTCAATGTTAGAATCATACCTCCAACTTCTGTGAAAGTACATGTCAACAGTGCCATATCAGTCCCTTCTAGACAGGGGTTATCTCCCATCGTGAAGATAATGTACAAAATTCAGCAGTGTCAGCTCAACACTACTGATGTCTACTGATGAAAGTAATGTCTAATCTCAGCTCTAACTCAAATGCCTCCTGTCCTTCCACAAAACGTTTCAAGCTTGGTTGTTGGGTTTCCTATCACACCTTTTCCCTCATCCATGTGGATTCATATTGAAGATCAAGTACAAAACTTTCTGCATCCAGAATCAAAAGGCCCTCCTCCTAGCATCACTACGCATAGAATTAAACATGCACCTGTGCATTTATAAGGATCTACAGTTATCATTATCACATGTTCATATCCATTCAGAAAGTGACACCAAGAACAGGGCTTGACAAATGGCTTAGTAGTTGTCAAGACCAGGGCTGGCCAGGATGGATGGGGTCCTCGGCAACTTGATTTAGTGGCTGGCAATCCTGTCCATGACAGGGGGGGGTAGAGTTCAATGATCTTTAAAGTCCTTTCAACCTTAGCCATGTTATGATTTTATGAACAGTTTAAATTCAGCGTTTGCTAAAGAGTCCCCGATGTTCTTTTGAAGTCAGGAGTTAAGCTTGCTGTCCCAGCCCTCAAACACCCTTTGTTAATAGAAGACACCTCCTACCCTCCTCCATGAAAATCAGTCTAAAGTACCTGGAAGTACAAGACGAAAAGCACTTCTACTGCTGAAGACCTATAGTACATCTGCTTGGAAGCTTCAGAAGAAAAAAGCTAATGCAAGCACAAATATGTATTTAATGTACTTCGTGTTAGCACTGACAGCAAGATCAACTGACATATATATACGGGGAAGCTTCATATCTGGATTTGTCTTTTGTGAAATTAAAGTGAGATTTACTGAGCGCATCTGGCTTGTCTGGATTGGAACCTTTAGTTCTATGCTTGACATAGCTACTGATCAGTCCTGTGACCTTGGCCAAGTCACACACTTTCAGGCCCTTACCACCACACACCTTAAGCTAGCATGTTTTTCAGACAGCCTGCATTTCAATATGCCTATATACGTCTCAATAAGATTAGGCCATCAGTATCAGTTTGGGGCCTAAGACACTAGCACTGCTTTTATTCAAAGTTTCATTTCTAGTTTAAGGTGGCTACAAAACTGTTGAGACCACAAAACTGCAGAAGTACGCAAATCCCCTTGAAAAACACCTGAAATTTTATGAGCTTGAATAATAGGAGTAAGAAATCCCCAAACTACACTCAGTTGTAAAATGATGTTTCTCCTTCATTTGTACATATATTCTTGTACATTTTCTCTCCTAACCATTTAAACCGCTTGGCAAACTAACAAGTCATTTTTATTATCCCTCTGTAATATTCCATAATTATTCTATAAAGGTAAAAAGATCCATTATTACATGCAATTTATTTCAGTGCAAAGGAGGGTTTGGGTAAATTAAGTATTTTCAACTATTTGGATGCCTTTTATTTGCTTAATATCTCATTTACAAAGCATTCAATACCTATAATAACTCAGCCCAATTGAACAAAAGGTACTCGGGTAGCTTATTACAGATCTCTTATGTCAAAGTCCCTCAATCTTTTACATATTTCACAAAACTCTGAGGTAGGAAAGTTTTATTACGCCAATTTTAAAGGTTAGAATTTGAGGAAAATGCACTAAATTGC
Source organism: Phasianus colchicus (assembly GCF_987193195.1). Taxonomy (NCBI): domain Eukaryota; kingdom Metazoa; phylum Chordata; class Aves; order Galliformes; family Phasianidae; genus Phasianus; species Phasianus colchicus. The sequence goes on from NC_143445.1 coordinate 2,956,494, forward strand.
AAATCACCACTTCGGTTGCCCTGATCTGCTGCCCTGAAAAGGACAGAAGATCTCCCTCTCTTCTGTGCCAGTACATTTAGTAAGCAGACCCAGGGTCCAACACACACTTACAAAACCAGGGCCTTCAGCTGATATCAAGAGGAAGACTAATATTCACGCATACACACCTTCCCCCTGTGGTGGTATTCTCTCGTTTTGACTGATTGGAGGTTGAATACCTAAACACAAAACTCTTCCATTACACTTGAACACTGGCAGCACTTGAGATAAGAGTAGTAACTACACAGTAGGGATACTAGAAAAGCTTAATGCACAGATTCTGGTAAAGTCTATCACTTAGCATTAAACTGTCAAGAGTACAATAAGCAGTAGTTGTACTAACTGCCTACAGCTTGCACTATGGCATTTCAAACACTCACTGTTTATTAACTACTATTTGCAATGCAGGCCAACAGCTGGAAGACTGGCCTTAAGCAGCCTACTCAGTGGCATGAGATATCTACGAAATCAACCTAGATCCTCCAAGTTTGAGATCACAGGTCTCCATCTGTTGTAGTTTAACTGGCAAGGAGCTGAACAGCTCTTTGCTCACTACCTCCCTTCCAGTGAGACTTGGAAGAGAAACAGAAATAAAATAGAACTTTCTACTAAGAAAAGGAAGAGAAACAACAGCAATGATTTCATACATACACACATGTAATACACAATGTAATTGCTCACCACTTGCCAATCAATAGCCAGCCAGTCCCAGCAGTGGCAACACCTTCATCCAACCCCCCCCATTTTTATAGTTCTTTTTCCTCACATAATGTCATAAGGTATGGAATATCCTTCTGGTCAGTTTAGAGCAGCTGTCCTGACTCTGCCCCTCCCAGCTTCTTGTACCCCCCCAGCCCCTCACTGGCAGGACAGCACAAGAAGCTGAAAACTGAAACATCCTTGGCTCTGTGCAGCACTGCTCAGCACCAACTAAAGCATCACTGTGATATTAGCATTATTTTTCTCCTAATGCCAAAACATAGAATCATATCACACACCACAAAGAAAATCAACTCTGTCCCAGCTGAAACCAGTTTAAGAAACCTTGACCTGCAGGGACTTCTCATGGTTTCTTAAATCCTTAAAATATTCTAAGATGACAAAGGCAAGGTGCCCTCACACCATTACCCAGGACATGGGACTTCATGCACAGTCAGTAGGAAAAGACTGCTGTGAGAACTAGCTGTTCAAAACTACTCCCTGAAAGAACCTGACAAACAGAGGGGGCCAGAACTATGACCTTCGTCTAGATGTCCTTCCCATGCAACTAATACGAGTGCACAGACAAAGCACACTAAAGTCTATAGCAAAGTCAGTTGGAATGAGCAGCATGGTTGGTCCATTGCTTTCAGAGCCTTAACATTCAAATCTATTTTGCTTAGCTGACAGAAATCAATGCTGATTCAGAACAAACTGATTCAAGCATTAAGTCTGATTTGCACTCATTCTGTGAAAGGGGATAAGATGGTAGCGATAAAAATAAGAAGCACAGCAGAAAACTCAGATTAGTAGTCAAGTATCTGTCTATTATATCACTTAACACATAGAACAAAGCCTCCACGTGTTATTAAATGGTCATACAAGTGAGAAGAATCTTCAAATGCCACTCATCTTTTCTTTCCTCAGTATTGTAGGAACCAGTGGATATGCAGATCATTGCCTCACTACTGCTTTTCCTTCCTTGCTGAGTAAGAGGAACAAGGAGAAGTTTCTGCACCTGTCTCCACTAGTGCAAGATTGTTCTTTCCTAAAGGCCAGGTTGGACGGGGCCCTGGGCAGCCTGGTCTAGCATTAAATGAGGAGGTTGGTGGCCCTGCATGTGGCAGGGAGGTTGGAGTTTCATGATCCTTGAGGTCCCTTCCAACCCTGGCCATTCTGTGATTCTGTAAAGACTTCTGTGACACAGAACAAGTAGCACTATTTTTATGATTTGCCATGAAGTGTTTCTAGGACCACACAAAATCCAAACTGACTTCCAAACGTTCCTTGAATGCTGGCAGCATGGGGCCATGACTACTTCCCTGGGGAGCCTGTTCTATGCCCTGGTAAAGTGCCTTTTCCTAACACCCAGCCTGACTGCCCCTTGTCACAGCTCCACACCATTCCCCCAGGTCCTATTACTGGTCACCAGAGAGGGGAGACATCACACACACTTGACCAGTTTGAGGTTTACTCAGTCTGCTGCCCAAAACACCACAGTTAAAAATGAAGTTAGCATAAGCTAAATCTAGCTCATTTTAACAGCAGTACAGAGGAAACAAGCAAGTCTTACTAGCTCAGATTGTTGTGAATTACACTCCTTGGATATCTGTTGAAGAGTTTACCTGCAAGTCTAGGAACAAGGAAACAGAACTTTTAAACTTCTGAATTACAGTACCTGACGTTCAAATTTTACATATGTTTTTATATAACCTGTGTGCAAAGTGGCAAATGCACGTTGCAAGGGTTGTAAGACTCAGCTTTCCCAAGATGAAGCACGGAAATGATTTGGGTCATAAAAAAAGCTTGATGCTGTTACATAATCAGATTTAGGACCAGATTCAAAGAATCTTCTACCAATTCAGTATGCAATCCCTTATTCTTGAGTTAGTTGTTAATGCCATTAATATACCACCTAATCAATATGCCCTTCCCATCCTATCTAGTAACAGCAGAACCACAACAGCTTAGTCATTGTTAATCTGATACACAACACATTGGTCCCTGAGGGATCACACAGATATTCCAGGAACAGGGGCTGATTTCAGACATGGTATCTGACTAAACATTTACACTTCTCCTTGAAATCTCATCTAAGCAGTTACCAGATAATTCTTCTGGATAGAGATGACAAAGGGTTTATTTCTATGTATAGCAAAGTTACTCTGTCCTGAAAATAGTTTCCATTGCTATCCAGCAACAGGGGAAACGCTTATTTCATTAGTCTAAGATGAATTAACATATGCATGCCCAAGTATCATGCTTCTACAAATCACAAGATAAATTAGAGATGATGGAATGTCAGTAGAAGCTGCCACATCTATCAGTTGAGGCAGGTCAACTTCTACTACAAGGAAAGACCATTTTAAAATCTTCCAGTGAAGATTTTAGCAAATGAAAAAGGCAGAACACACCAAAGCATTAACATCTGGAAAAAAGTTTCCCAAAGAAACAAACTATTGTTGACGACTCATAAGCAGATACTACCATATTCTGTCAGGTTGCTTTAAAAAATGTAGCAGCTGCTAAATAGCAGCAGAGGACCCAAATGCCAGCATATGTCTACTTGCCTAACAACAGCACTACGACAAACAAGAAAATTGTCAAAATTTATTTTGAGATTACATTCATTCTGCTTCTCTTTTGTCAGAGCAGTCTAACTGCATCCTATCTATCAGCAAGGGCCTCAGGAAGATGCAAGTAATTCCTACACAGACAAGGCAGAGAACCACAGCACTACCAATTGTTCCTCCACTCCGGATGTCCTGAGCTTGACACCACACAACATACATGCACTGATTTTAAATTAATCCTGGAAGCGAAGGCAGCTGCTGAATAGAAATAAAATAACACCCACTTCACAGAGCAAAAAACTCAAAGCCTTGGAAATGAGCCACCAGCACTTAAAAGTGGTCTGCTTCAGAATGAGTTCTCCCTGACAATGGGATCTAGACATCTTTAAACAGATGAAGGAAAGATGAGCTCCGATCCAAGTCAGTAGAGCTTTCAGGTATACTGGCTACAAGTCTAGCATAACAAGTTTACCCAAATGCTGATTTTCAAGCACATTAAAGGCCAGATCATATTTTACAAGCATAGGTACAGTATCTGTAAGGACAAAACTCACATCTCTTCTCAATTTATTATTATTTTTTTTTTAAACGAACAGTTAAGAGAAAAGTATTTCTGCACAAAGAGATGTTGGTTAACTGTTGAGTCAACTTCCCAGTAGGTACAAAGTTAACAGCGTCTCCAAACAAGCTAGCTGCAGATGCTGTTCATAGGGCAAAACTTACACCCAACAAATTGGACACCCCAGAAAAAATGAACACCTCTAAACCATAATAGAGTCCCTTCTGCCCTAAAACTTACAAGAGCAAATTTTCAATAAAGAGAAGCAACGAATGACAGTTTCCACAACCTGACTCGCTGTTGATCCCTGCTAGTAGACAATGGCTCTGGTTCTGGTCCAGACAAAGACCAGGATGGATTGACTTCAACAAATGTAAGCTATTCAATATACGCCAGCAGGAAAAGCAGACCTGGCAGAATTATGGCTGGCTATAAACATCTTGTCAGTATACACACAACTACTTTGTAGTTATCACAGGTAAAACATTATGCTGGTGAATAAATTCAGTAGATCACTAATTGCCACTAACAGTATTTTCAAATAGACAAGGCATATATAGATAAAATCATAACTGCTCACCCTTTTTTATCTGTACCTCTTTTACTGAGGGATAACTGAGCTGTGATGTGGATACTCCCAACTAGACACACATTACTAAGTATGATGTAAACCTGACCTCTCTATAAATACTAAAGCAGAATTGTACTAGCAGTCATCTTTCTCATCTGAAAGAGTCTATTATCAAGTGAGAATCCAGTTCCATTAACCTATTAGCCTTACACAGAAGCCTCAGTATGGGCTTTGTTGATCCTAAAGAGACAATACTTCCATTGTCCTGGGATAGCAGTGGCAGATGTGCTACATTAACAGGTAACACCAGCCCCTCTCTGCAAAAGACACTGCCTGAGGGGTACAAATCCATTCCCACCTCCTATGGTGGAATCTAGAGCTTTACATGCAAGTTCCTTTCTCCTATCCTCATTATAAGAAAAGGTAATACTGCAGAAACTCACCGCAGCACCGTGAATGGGATTGCCTTGATCAATGCAGACTCCAGATGTATTCAGCCATACCCTTCTAATACAGCAGGACATAAGCAGCTGACGTGTCATTTCAAAATCACGTTTCTGCCATCATCAGCAAGTGACCTACAGCCACAGTCCCATAGTACTGAATGAACTGATTACAGGTGCAATCTTTAAATAGGAAGTACTTAACATTAATAGCTGGCTGCACCCTTTGACAGCATTTTTTAAAAAACACAATGTGTAATAAGCACTGTTCAGAGAAAGACAAAAATAGCTCTGTATCAAAGAGGTTGGATCCTTATTTGCCTCTGAGGACAAATGAATGTGCTGGTAAGCATGTAAGTAAATATTTTTCTTATAAAAAGATGTTTCACCAATTCTGCAGATGAACATCTGTCATATCAATATTGCAAAACACACGTGCTCCTTTGCCAGAACATACAGCATTACACTTGTCAAATGGAGGTGTTTCTCTGAAATAACACACATACATAAAACAATTTGTGCCACTGCCCAGATAGGACCATTTGCTAAGACTTCAAAAGAACTTCAAGACACACATTCAGCTGTTCTGTATTCAGTAAGCTACAACTTTATGTGACAGGATGACATGGTGTGAAGTCCCCTCATAAAATGAGGAAGACAATAAAAATCTCAACCAACTATTTGGCAGAATTAGGTGAATACAGCAGGTGACTCAGTCCACCAGCCACTGTCTTAAGGAAGATGGATCAGACTTGCAATCTGATTCAGACTCCTGAAGATTAAACAGTACTAGAGAACCTGACCAGAAAACAGACCTTTCCAACCCAGAGCAGGTGAGAACAGATTCAGTCAGCTTTCACCTGGTCTAGTCAAGGCTGTTGCACACATTTGATACTCCCACCAGTAATTTCAGCAGATGCGTAATCAAAAGCATCTTTTTGTAGCCTTTAGTCCTATACTTATCAAAACACTACAGGTCACATCAACTCTGATCAGCAAGTCCCATACAGCATACAGACTTAGACCTAATGACTTTCCCAACACTCTTTCATCTTTTCTCCTTCTTCATATCATTCATACACAGAGGGCGAGGGACAGCAAAGGTGCGTTAAGTTTGATATAAAGCTCCTGATTTGCCAAGTTCTTACTCTACATATTTCCACATATAAAACTAATCTTTTGCCTGTACTGAGGCAGAGGAGAGCTCTCTAGTCTATGGTGCCTGACTTAAGACCAGCATGCTTATTATTATCTATAGAACGTGATCAGAAGTCTCGCCAGTCCCAACCGTGAACCATTTAATGGAATTTCCATGCCAGGGAGAGCAGCAAGTGCAGAGCAAGGAGAAAACCGTGCCTTCATTCCCTCTCAATTCATTCAGAAGCCCTAGTAACCAAATTTTCTGTCAAAACATGAAGTCACTTCATAGAAACTAATTAGTTTCTATACAAGATAGAGCCCAGATCAGAATAGCTAAAGGTATTGCACTGGATCTAAAGGGGGGAGGGAGGGGAAAGCTTATATATTTCTATTTAAGGCATAAGAATAACCATGAGGTCATTTAGCTATCAGAAAGAAGGAAATAAAGAGCAAGAAAATGATGTACTCTCATCATTCTTAATATAAGACTTCACCCTGAAACTAGCTAATAAACTAGCCAAGAGCAAAAAACTTCCCATGCATGATGTTAATATGACCTGAGGAAACAGATGCAAGTGCCTACTACTAGAAAGATATCAGTGCTAACTTAACCTATGGATTCTCCAAGGGTAGTAAGTACACTGTGCCAAGAACTGAAAGACACAATCTGCATGAACAAAAATTAATAAAGAACCACACAGAACTACTAGGCCAGTTACACTGGAAAAAGGATGAACTAACACATAAATATCCACAGTGATGAATCTGAGTCACTACCATTTTCAAATAAGTCTCGAAATCCTTACATTCCTGCATCCAGGTATCTATTTCAGTAGGTATTTAGAATCAATAACAATACACAGCTGACACCTGAACCCACTGTGCATCAGATTCTGTCTTCAGTAGACAGCTTGAGACAGAAACCTACAAAGGTTTAGGTGCACAGCTGGGTAAATGCTTAGAGTGATTAGACTCCACATATTAGATAGGTCAGCACAGCAGAATTCCATCTGAATATCACTCAAAGGCAGTAACTTTCCTGAAAGCTACGCATAACCACAGCCAGTGGCTCCATGTCCCAGTAAAGGCACTTCAGATGAGTGTCTAACATCCTTGAATTAACTCTACTTATTAAATCTGCACAGAACATACCATTATGCAGGCAGTTATTTCTTCTACGCTACCTCCAAGGTTCAAGGGTGGGTCAAGGCGTCCTCCAGGGAGCTTGGTGTGAGGCTCAGGACGGCCGCAATGAACTGATGGCACTGCAGCCCAGTGCTGGATGCAGGCCCTGTGGTAGGTGTGCCCAGAGGGGACAATACTGGCAGAGACAGATGGGGCACATCTCCTCAGGGCTCTCTGCCATCTGCCCGCACCTCCTGGCTCACATCTACAGCTTTCCCAGCACAGAGGAGCTCAGCTGGCTCACTGGCAGCTGCCTCTCACAGAAATGAACTTTACAGCCATTCCCTCTGTTGTGAGGTCATGGCGTGACAGTGACCCTCCAGTGACATCACAAAGCACCCAGATACAGGCCTAGCTTTGCTTCCTAGTAGTTGTCACCTCCAGGTTTGAGACATCCATAACACCCCCAGACAACCTATTCCATTGCCTTGCCATCTTTTGAGTAAAAAGTTTTGGCCTAACATCTAACCTAAGATCTCTTACTGTTTAGTTTAAAGCCAGTCCCCCTTATCCTATTACCATCTACCAATGTGCAAAAAGACACCTTTCTATAGTTGTTAGTTTTAGGTACTGGAAGGCCATAATGAGGCCTCCCAAAGCCTTCTCCACATTGAAGAAGCCCACCTCCCTCCATCTCCTTCCATAGAGAGATCCCATAGAGATCTCTCCCCAGGCCTAGGTACTGCAGGTAGGGCCTCATAGGAACAAAACAGAGGTGGAACAGTGACCTCCCTTTCTGCTGGCCACCTGCCTTTTGATACAGCCCAGGATATACCTGGCCTTCCAGACTGCAAGCATACACTGGTAGTTAGCATCAAGCTTTTCACCCACCAAGACCCCTCATTCTATTCTCTAGGAGTTCTCCTACTCTGTGTACGTATTTAGGAACACTGTAATTCAAGTACAAAACCTTGCACTTGGTCATGACAAATCTCACTGGGTTCACACAGGCACTCTGGTCACAAAGAAAGAAAACAGCACGTGCCAGGTTCTTAGCAACACCAGATAAAGAATTTGCAGATCAGTTAAGAGCTATTTAGAGGAAGAAAAGTCAAACTCACCCAGCTACCAAAAGAGATCTCTGACAGCACATCTTCTCAGAAAGCAGCCCAGACCCAAGAGACACTCACTTTCAATGGCTGGCCCTTATATGAGCTCAGGGTGCTCCACTCTTGAGTCCTGTCCTTCTGGTCACCTGGGGAGCACAGTTGCACACAATTTGACAGTGCTCCCTGGGCAGTCACAGCCCTTCACCAAGTGCTCAATCACCAGCTCAAGCCCTGACCTGATAGTTCCCCACAGCCCACATTTCAAGTTTGCAAGGTTTTCTTTAGATGGTCTCTCTTCCTCCTGTTGCATAAACTGCACCACTGCATGGTTAAAAATCAGCAAATTGATCTGTAAGCTTTTGCATCACTGTTTCCCTTGAATGACTAATGCTATAAAGCTACTGTAGGGAGTTATTGCAATCAGTCAACAATAACAAAAAAAGGCAACAGGCTGTTCAGATCTTGCTTGCAGTTGCACTTATTGTACTTATCCTAGTTCCTTTCAGTTTTCCTGGAGGGCCTACACTTGCTTCTGGCAAGCAGCCCAAGTATTAAGTCCAATACACAAACCTAAAGTCATATCTAAATCCCCTAAATGGCCGGGGAGACTTCTTTCTTAAAGCCAACTTTCAACACAGACCATTGCAGGAAACATGTCACAGCATAATATAATACTTCAGCCTTCTCGTTGTCTGTTGTTACCAGCCTGCCTACATGAGTTGCTGTAGCAGAAATGCTCAGTCATGGCCTGAAGCAGTGATTGAGCACCTGGTGGAAGGCAGGGCCAACCCAGAGAAGCTCAGGTGCATGCAATGTACTGAGTGACCAGAAGGGGTGCAGCCAGGATTCAACCCTTCCCAGACCTCATTTAAGGGCTGGCAGTGGAGGTAAAAGTATTTTGCTGTAGTTCTCTGTCTATGTGAGGCCTTCTGAATGTAAGCAGAGTTTTTCCTTTATTTTTACCTCTGCAGCTGTTGTATTTGAGCAAGTCCTTACTTTTGCAGACTACAGCTTTGCTACTGTGTTGTTTGCTACTGTTGCTGTACGTTCTATTGCATTACACTCTGTAAGAAGAGTATGCACTCTCAGCCTTGCTTTCAGTTTACATACCCCTAGAAGCCTTTCTTATTTTACTTTGCCCTTATTACCACTTCTAGCTGGGCCTTGGCCTTCTTGACCCTATCCCTATACAGCCCAGGGGCACTGCTGTACTTCTCCCACAGTATTTGTTGTTGCTTTTGCTGCTTGTGCATTTTCTTCTTGTTCTGCAGTTTGACTAGCAGGTCCTGGTTCAGCCATGTAGACCACTTGCCTTCCTTTTCTGACTTCTTACTCTTAGGATTGGAGGATTCTTATGTCATATGGAAAGCTTACTTAAAGGTCTTATATCTCTGCTCCCTTGTCTCGAGGACAGATTCCTAGAGCATTTTGTCAAGCGACTCCCTAAGGACTGGAAGCAGGCTTTACTAAAATTAAGCTTTCTGATTTTGCTTTTTGTCTGTCTGATATCCCCAAAGAGTGTGAACTCCATTGCATGATTGCTACAGCCCAGGTAGCTTTCAGTTTTGGTGCTGCCGATAGCTCGCTAGTGTTGGTAAGCAACATATTCAGCACTGCATTCCCCCAGGGAGGTTGTATGTTACCTGGTTCAGAAAGCTATCCTCTCTACACCCTAGGAGCCTCTTGCATTGCCTACAGCTTACGTGCTCCTTTTCCAGTAGATATCAGAGGGGTAGGAGGCCCCCAACAGAACGAAACCTGTATCTTAATGCCTCCTGTAGCGAGAGGAAGAAGGCTCCATCAACTGGCTCCACTTGATCAGGCAGCCTGTAATAGATACAGAATGTTTTTATATGTTATTTCTAGCTTTATTCACTTAATTTATTACCAAAAAAAACTGTGTTCCCATTATGACAGTAGGATCTTTCTAACTGTATTCATAAAATACTAATGCTAATATAGAACAAGTTGAGAGCTATACCTTCTCTTTGCTTGAGTTTGCTCCTATGTGCCTATCTTGTTTCAGGCAATGCTTTCTACTCCTCTTTGCACACAATGTCAAGAAACTTGCTCTAATGTGTGGTACAGAATTTTATTTTTTTTAAACCAAAAATCATCCGAATATTTCTAACTTTTCTTTCACCTTAGTCAGTACCATGGTACTTACAAATATAACTTTCTTTCTGTGTAAATAACTCTTCAAGACTGACTGAGACATACTAGGCACTGCAGAAAATTGCCAAAAGGTCAATTGGTGGAGGTTCCTCTTCCAGGCCTACAGATTGGCACACATAGTTTTTAACATCTAATATATTCATTGATTTGTGCCTTAAAACAGAGGGCTACTGCTCATCTATATTGAAGGCGTATCACATGAGCATTCAAAACCAGGAACACTGTAGGATTACATAGGTTCATTGATATAGATGTACAGTTAACCAAGGTAAGCCTGCAAAATGAATTGAAGCACGTTGAATTGTGGGGTTATAAAGAGCTGTACCAACAGAATGCATGCCCAGCCCCAAATTTTGGGGACGACCTTATAGGCCAGGCCGAGGAGTCAGCAGCTGTTAGAGATTTGTTACCTAATGCCATGAAACACTCTTTCCAAATTACAGCAGCATCCACTAGTACCAGGATAATTCTATAAAATTTCCACTTAATGCATGTTAATTGGATTATTACTTTAAAGACATGCTCACTGCCCTCATGTTAACAACAGTTCTCTCTAATTGTTATTAGAGTAACTCCCATACAAATTAATGATTAGGCCATTAAGACTCTGCAGTTGAATTGCCATTAATTCTTACGTTTGAGTTAGATACTGAAAGGGCTTTATGAAAGGAAATTCCCCGAAGTATTACTGAATTCTTTCATTCACATACATACATCAAATGTCTGTTAAGGTTTTTTAAACTGTTAAGTTTTTCATCTGCTTTTTTCTTTTATCAAATGTTAAGTTGAAATTATCCATTGTCATCTAGAAAGCTATATATAAACTCTTTTCTTTTTTATTTCACTTTGGTAGGCTGTAATCTCTTTCACTGTTGCTGATATAACATCATATAACAGATATTGCATACAGGCTTAACATCAGACTAGGTCAACATTTTGGAGGCAGTCCTGCTCCATCTAATAGTATTAAAAGCATTTTGTAGCTTTTGTATCACTGGGGCATTCTAGATGCCTAGAATCTCAAAGTCAACACCTTTTTTCAAAGGAAATTAACTTCGTCACCACTCAAATGTGAGTTAATATCTTAAAATACTACATGAATTAAGGATCGAATGCCTAAATTACATGGATGTGCTGTTGTTATAAGTTTTAGTGCCTCTACTAAGCACTAAACATACTTTTCAGGCAACCATTTACACATTCCATAGTAATACACCCATCCAAAAACAAGAACAGCTTACATGTGTATGTTTGGCCCCAAGCTCCTCATATCTCCTTCAAACTGAGCTTTCTAATTTATTTTCCCTATTACTGAAAATGTAACACACTGAGAAACTGGAGACCTTTCTCTTCATCCCTTTACTCTGTTTTTTCCTAATGTTTTAAATCATCTGTGTATAGTGAATACTTACATTGCTAACATTACTGAGCACACTATTGTTTTTTTCAGGTTTTGACATTACAAAAATTAGAACTTGCTAGAAATATGCAGCTGTGCTGCTGAAACCAATATCCATTAATTTTTACAGGCAGAATACCCATGAACTAGAACATATAAAAGATGCATAGCTCTGGATGTGATTACTACATGCTTTGGTACAGAAGCAATAAAGACATCTTTGGCATTAATCTAAGTCATCCTACTGCTCACAGTAGTAGAGATGCATCATTTGATATTGGGACTTCAATATAGATATTAAAATTACCCAGCTGATCTAATCAGAAACGTTCAGCAACTCCTTCACAAATGAAGAGCAGTAGCAATCAGCACCTTCTGCTGCTTTTTGAGAAGAACTTTTACACATGGATTGCCTAGCAATGTGATTTCAGATTAGCAGTACTCACAGGCATAACCATAACTACTCACAGGTGTAACCATAACCAAGTGGATGAATCAGTAAACAGCGTGTATGGCTTACCAGATGAAGAATGCTCAGCAGCCTGCAGGACCAAGCATTAAACATGTAGGTTACCTACAGCAGCCAGACAGATGTGCCTTACAGTCTGTAACTACAGCTGTGTGAACCAGCACAGCCACACAGCATAAAAAAGGAAAAATAACTGCTTCTATTTGAATGACACCAGAATATATTCCCCTGTGGTTAGATAGTTTACTTACATGTTTAACAAAATGACCTCAGAAGACTATGTAATCCCCACAAAGTCAACAAGTCCAGTGCTAAGGGAACATGTTCCTGACACTGGTTTGGTTGCAATCACTATTTTAATATTTCACTTCTTCCCTTTGACTCTCCCTTCCTGGAGGACACCAGCTGAAACACACTGGGGATTCCATATTCTTTTAGCCAGGTAGCTACAGCATTGTCACTGACTGTTCTTCATGACCTAAGAGAAACTTGGTTCTGTGAGGAAAAAAAAATCTTGCTTCTGCTGGATGCGTCTCAGAAGACTGGATGGATGCAATGGGTCATGACTTGGTGGCTGTATGTGATTTTTTTTTAATAAATATTCTTACACAAAAATTATGTTAAACCTCTTGGATAACTGAGAAAAACAAAATGCTCTTGGTTAAGAAAAGCAATCATTGAGTTGTTTAATTTGAAAGGGACTTTAAAAGGACTGTCTAGTCCAACTCCCCTGGAATGAATAGGGAAACCTACAGCTCGATAAGGGTGCTCACAGCCTGGTCCAGCCTGGCCTGGAATTCTCCAAGATGGGGCTTCCACCATGTCTCTGGACAACCTGCGCCTCACCACCCTCAATGTAAAAAACTGTAAGAAGCTATTTCTCCTTGTGCTATCCCCACAGATGCTGCTGGAAAGTCTGTCCCCTTTCTTCCTATAGCCCCTCTTAAGATACTGAAAGGCTGCTCTCAGGTCTCCCCAAATCCTTCTATTCTGTGTGCTGAGCAGCCCCGGCTCTCTCAGCATGTCCTTTTAGGAGAGTTGTTCCATCCCTCGGATCCTTTTTGTAGCCCTTCTCTGGACTTCCTCCAACAGGTCCATGTCTAATACAGCTACTCCCTTAACATCTATGGCACAGCCTTAAGAACAATTTCCTGTGCAATCAGTAACTAGCTAGCAATACAACTTCAGGTAATTGTGGAAGGTCACATCATTTTTCCTACTTCACTGCACTGTCCTTCCTAAACGTGGTTTGTCTTTCTGAAATTAATTCACTTTGGCTTTATAATAACGATAATCACTGAAGTGTGAGTCCATTGCCAGAGATGAAGTTGTAGTTGGAACATTTGTGCATGAAAACATAATGATCCTTATCTGATGTCATAGGGATCCCTTATCCTTCACAGGATGGTGCATGATGGGGAGACCTTGTTATGAACAAACTTCTGAGTTGAGCGAATTGCCATTTTCAAATTGATCTTATTTAAAGGAATCATTCTTATGTGCTAAAGAGAACAATTTTTTTGGAAGCAAAGGCTCTGTCACTGTGCAGAGAAGGTAAAGGAGACCCTCAGATGCCACTGTGCATCCCTGTGTGAGGAAACAACAGGTCCTGTGTATCAAATACATCTTCAGACCAGCTGCTGTTGTGATACTGAGTTAACTGTTGTAACTGTACTGTTTGGTTAATATCAAATGTCTCGCTCAGATCTGCCTTACAATAGTGCTTTTCTGCTCATCACCCACAATAAATGAACGTCCTAAGAATCACCTGACACTTTTTGTGTCTTGCATCTAAACACATATCCTAACATTAAAGCCTTCCTTACATGAGGAATTGAAGAGGTTTTTTGGAAAATACTGACTTCTTACTGACAGCAGCTTAGTTCTGCAGCCAGCAGCAGGGCATTGCATAGCTGTGACAACTGTCTGCCTTTAAAGCTTGCATTGTTGGTGGATCTGGTCTCTGCTGTTTTGTGACTGATGTGTGTGTCTGCCCTGTGCAGCCAGTGGGGAAACACAGACCCCTACTCGGAACAAAAGGGTGGGAAACAGGGAAAGGCTCAGAGCAAACCTGCTATGGAAAACTTTTTGGTTTTTCACTCATTTTAAAGGAAACACAGGAAGAATCTTTCTTTTTGTTGAACTTTAAATTGGTTCTTCTCAGTGGGAGTCTAGCATGGTTATGCATGAACTGAAGATGCCTCCTTCAGTATCTTTTCAATAAAGGCTTTTATTTCATACAGATCTTAGTTGGATAAATTAATTTCCTTATCAATTACCCACCTGTAACAAAAGTCAGCATCTAGGCATGGCTCAGATGAGGAACTAATCTAAAGCTTCTGCAATTAAAGACTAGGTAGACCCTTGTACTACACCTTGCGTGACTCAACTGGAGTTCTGCAGTAATGTTTTTGCCTGGAATGATAAAGGATTTCATAATTTGAGGGTATTTCTGTATCTGCTGTCAGACTGCTGTGCTCTATTTGCACATAGAAGAATTATATTGAGAAAAATCTCAATGAGCATCAGGCTGCAAGGGAGCAAAATGTAATGTGTTATGTGTAAAATAATAAGTGTATTTTATTTGGATTCTGAAAATGTCAATGTGGTGGGGAGAAAAGGGATTCCACAAGGAGAACTGAATAGGTCTCTGCGTCACCCACAAGATTGATTTAGCCCAGCCCTGTGCCACTTCTCCCACAGCCATAACTTCCTCTTATTTTGCTGGCAAATGACTTCAAAGATCTATCAGAGAAATAAAAAAAAAACCTATTTGAAGATTTGTAGATCCAGCTTGAAAATTCATTTCCATTGAAATAATGCAACCGGAACTTGAGTATTCTAGAATGACTGATTCTGAGTAATAATAGTAAAAATTTTAAGTATCCAAAACCAAAAAGCTGAAGTTGGATTTGTTGAATCTTTAGCTGTGTTCACTTCATGTATCTTCAAACATGGTGCTAACATATAATTGTCTTAAACTCATGCTGACACTATTAGGGATAGGAGCTTAACTGCATAACCTTGATGGGACTTGAGCTTCTGAATCAGGTTCTTCATACCACAAATCCACTGGTGTATAACCCAAGAGAGAATTCCATCTTTTTTTGTTGAAGCACTATGTAATGTAAAATACATTCGTTGGAGTTAACCTTTAATAGTAAAAATCTCCAGTCCTTGAAAAGGATGTACCTGGGACCTTGTTTAACCAACTGTCTGAAAGTCTGAGGAAAAACACTTTGGCCCATTCTGGATCTATGAGTATTGCAGAGGCATTTGCTGCTATTAATTTACAAAACTGATTGGATTGCAGCCTGTTTAGTTTCATGGGCTTTCCCAGTTCTTGAAGCCTTTTTGATTTTCTACATAGTGACATGAGAAGTGCCTTGGGCAGATTGCCCCTTTAGTGTGTCTTAATGATGAATTTCCATAAGGGATTCAAAGGAGAGGATTTAGGTACAGCATTCAAATCTGGGAAAACTCCCAGCTAAACTGCCAGTAGCTGTCAGTTATAAATATTCTGGTTTTTTTAGTGGCAATAAGAAATCTGTCAGTGACAAAGCAAACAAATTCTGGTAGATTGGCTTCTGGTATTATGAAATTTGTATCTGTGTTCTGAGTGCACAAGGAAGTTTCTTGGAGCAGTTCTTTCTGAGAAGGAAGCTTTTTTAAAGGAAAAAAAGTGAGTTTGATGAACAAGAGGTCAGCTGAAAAGAGTTCTAAATACCAAGAATGGAACATTGATATTTTTTTTTTCTTAACTGTATAAAATGGTTCTTAATGTGTTCTATCCAGCCACAGCAATGTTTATTCTAATCACTGTCTGAAGAAAATAAATGGGAGGCTACCAAAGAAAACTAGTATGGAGAATAGATTCTTTCTTCAAGGAAGAAAAGGTTTTGATTATGATTAAAGGTGCTTTTACTGGCTGAGTTTTTAAGTAGGTGTAATTTCTAATTACTTCAATTATCTCATCAGGATTATGAAGCTAGAGCTATTTTAATCACACGTATAATTAAAAAAATTAATTTTCAAGATGCATTACAAAGCTTATAAGAAAGTTATAGTTCTCTTGTAGTTATGGAGTCAAAGTTCAATGTCAGAAGAACAACTACATAGAATAAGAAGTTGGGAACACAGTTCATCAGTTGAAGAAGCCTGTTTTTCAAGAAGAAAATGCCTGTACTTTATAGCCTTTAAGAATGGACCAATCCCATTCTGATTTCTATAATTTACTGCTTCAGAAATTCGTGTGCCAGTTCCTTACCCAAACAAGTACCTTCTGGTTACATTCCCTAAAAATACATCTGCTTGTAGGGCTTACCTTGATGCACACTCATGCTGCAAAGCCTGCAGTGAGCGGGCACTGACAGATTCCAGCCTGCCACCTTGGGAGTTCAATTGTTCTTTATGCATCAAAGATAATTTCCTTCTCATATTCTGAGAAATGATGTCTGATATAGCTCTGCAGCATCCAGGTTGTTTAGCCACAGTCTTCAAGAAGCATTACACTGTGATTAACTATAGAAGAACAGTTACATGATCTCACAACCACCACCTCTAGCCAGCTGAAACAGAACTTTGCTTATACAGTTCAGAAAGTGGCAGTAAAAGGGAGGGAGGGGGGCATTTTCATTTACAGCCAAGTGGAAACAGCTCTATTACAGAACAGACTGAACTCCCCAGTCTGTAGTCTGCTAGAACAAATCTGATGTCATTTTCACAGTACAGGTTGCTTCTAAGAATTTTAATTTGAAGTATGAAGTCCATAATGTGAAGCTTAAAAAGTAGCTGTTTGTTGTACTTGGATTTACCTGGACTGCTGTATTCAGCTTTGGAGCATCAGCAGAAGGACATGGAGATGTTGGAGCAGGTCCAGAGGAGGTTAAGAGGACACTCAGAGGACTGGAGCACCTCTGCCATGGAGATGTTAAGTCAGTCTTCAGAAGTGAGGTCTCAGGGGAGACCTTGTAGTGGCCTTTGGTATTTCAAGGAAGCCTGTATGAAAGGTGGATAAGAGCTCTGTTAGAGAGTGTAGTGATAGGACAAGGGGTAACGGCCTCAATCTAAAAGAAGGTAGATTCTGATTGAATGTAAGGAAGAAGTTATTTACTCAGAGGGCTCAGAGAAGATGTGGATGCCCATCACTAGAAGTGATGGCCAGGTTGGATGGGGCTTTGGGCAACCTGGTCTATGGTAGGTGTCCATGCTCTTAGCAGAGGTGGAGGTGGAACTAAGTGGTCTTTAAGGTCTCTTTCAACCTAAACACTCCCATGATTCTAATTCCTGGTTCTGCTGCTAGATAAACTGAAAAACAAAACAATCAGTTACTGCCATCAACAGGCAAGATATAACTGAAACTGATACATTCATTCTGAAGCTTCTGTAAAAAAAAAAAAAAATCTCATGTTTATGTTGATAATTAAGGAATTCATTATGATTTATGACATTTCCAACAATTGCATTGGCTAGACTAAGACTTTCATAGGAAAATAATATCATTAGAGTTAGAAGGGACTTTCAAAGGTCACCTAGTCCAACTCCCCAGCAACAAACAGGGACACCTACAGCTCCATCAAGTGCTCAGTGTTTGATCCAATCTGACCAGTATCTCCAAGGATGAGGCATCCATCACATTTTAGGGCAATCTGTGCCAGTGCTTCATCACCCTTATTGTAAAAAACTTCCTACTTATATCCAAACTACACCCCCTCTCCTTGGTTTGAAACCATTTCCCCTTGTCCTGTCGCAACAGACCCTGATAAAGAGATTGTTTTCTTCTTACAGACCTGCTGTGACTTCCCAAGTATTGATTTCCAGGTATCATTGAGGTGACCAAGTCAGCCAATTCTCTCTGGGCTCTGTGATGCATCTCACTGGGGCCCATAGGCTTACAGGTGTTTGTGTTCCTCAGACATCACTGAACCAGATCTTTGCTTACAGCTGGAAGGGCATTGCTCCCCCAGTTTCCACCAAACATTCATAGACTGCAAGAGTAATTAATGGGTTTTTGCTAATTTTAGGTAGATCTGCAGAGGAAGAAAAACATTAATCCCTCTTTTAATGGAATCCATTGTATGGCTTGTATTTGCCTGAATCTTAATGAATTGATTTCAAGAAAAGTGATTCCCAATGCATGACAATGTTGTATTGATTCTGGTGCTGGCATATTAAACTTATAACGCTTCTCTGTAGACATGGAAATCCACACTTCAAATGAAGATTCAACAGTTTACACAGTAATCTCAAGTGAATTAAGCTGGTCTTAGAAAAATTTTAAATCTCAGCTGACTTCTTTCTCCATGGCAGGATTCATGCTGTGCAGGACTCCAAAATACCAATTAATATTTCCCTTTTAATTAGTTTATTATTATCCATTAGAATTATGCCAAATGATTCTTAACCACCTGTCCTAAATACCTGTGGCATGCAAGGGAACAAAAACTAAAATTATTGGGGACAATGCTTTAAGGACCAATATGCTTCCCTACGATTTTGTAAGCATGCTGGTCTGTGGCTTCTTGAAACAGATATAACTTCACTCCTGATCATTGATTTCACAGCACAGAAGATGCTACTACGGAGTAGGATAACTTCATTTTGCATTTTCAACAGAGGAGTTTTGTTGTTTTCTTATTTGGGGACATTCTTTCAACTGCAGGGAAAGGCTTGCTTTAATAAATATTGATACAGAGGGCCAGCTGGGAGTGTGAGATTTGGCATTTTTTGGTGAGGAAAGAAGCAATGTTAACCCTTGACTAAAACCAACACAGACAATAGTATATTCTGTTACATATACTTTGTAAGAAACCCTTCTTCCTCAGTTTAACAAGTAAGAAAGATGTGGAAATCAGTCTAAGGTCATACATTTCATACTGAGGTTAAACATGAAGATGATATATAATATTATATAATAATATAATCTTGCTGTCAGTATAGATTTCATGAAGTTCTAATCTGAGACATCACTTCATGTAATGTGATAGATAAGTAGAGGCTCAGGGGGGACAGTTTGCTTATGCCAGTAAGAACTAAAAAATGCTTATTTCTAAAGTTTGCAGAAGTAGAACCTGGTGTGACTTCATAAATACATTTTTCTATATTTTAATGCTATGTCATCTTTGCTCCAGTTGATAAAGAAATAAGTGCAGTCTCACATTCCTGAACTTGTGCTAGGAAGTATGCATGCTCTTAACAGCATACCAAAGGATTATTTATGATTTCTAAGTTACTGCCAAACAAATCAATTAACTGCCAATTTCTTCTTCCACTTTGTCACTCTATTATAACAGAAGTCCTCTAATTGTTTTTATAGACTGAAACTAAGTCAATAAATGCTTTTATTGACTGGTGGGGAGTTCAATATGCAGTTAACATTAAAGTGGATGGCTTCTGGGGAGCTCTGAGAAGTGACTGAGTTCTATAAAAGGGATAGATAAATGTTGCAGGTTGTGAAGTGCTAGCAAAAATTTTAAAAGATTTAGTCTGCTGTGTCTTGACTCTTTTGCTCTCGGTGTAAATCTTATCCCTCTATCATGCTTTTTTAGCTAAAAGGATTGGGATTTTCAGTTCAGTATTTGTCATTAACTCTTATGGAGGAAGTGAGTTTGTCAAATGTGACAGCTAATGGTAGTTTGGTCGTTAGGTTCTGAGGATACTAATCTCTGGGTCACTTTGGGGACCGATAGCTGCAGGGCAAACTCTCTCAAATCAGGCTTTTCTCTGGAGACAGCATTGATCTAGGATTTAAGCTCTATTGGCAAACTATTGAAACAAGTATTCCACTGGACAGAACTGAAAGTATTGCTGATTCCTTCCTATGGAGCACAGTACATAGAAAAAGCACAAGAAACCAAACAAGAATTTCTAATGTCATGGTAACAAATTTTCTGGCGTAAGCTGACTTAGATGAGTAACGAGTGGAGACACACCTTGGAGACATGGGCAGCAGATTTGGAAAATAAAATGGACAACAGAATGTCTTTATGCTGCCTTTGTCTTAGCTTGTGGCCTAGCCTGCACCAAGATGCATCAGTAAGCTTGTGCCTCTGATAGGGTATACAAGAAAAGCTGTAGTGTTATAGTTGGCTTAGAAACACGGAGTAGTAGTAAATGCAACTTTACAGATCTTTATTTGAAGCTTCATCTAATGTAGCTCAAAGATAACAATTACTTCAAGTACCACAGCTAGACTATTATCTCAGCTGGATTCTGCAAAACCGAAAAGGAACAAGGCAAACATTCAAAATTAAGATCAGTACATCATGTGGCCACCAGAACTCAGTATGGCAAAACATGCAGTTTTTCAAGATTTTGTCTTTTTAGCATGCCGAGATCTCAATGAAGCCCTTGTTTTTTAAGCTTTATGATGACTTTCTGCTATGTACCTGCCTACAAATTGCTGTCACAGGCAGTGGTGTTGTCCACCATTATTAATGCATTAAGCATTATATCTCAGAGCTCAAGTAACGTAATACAATCTGTTATGAAATAGTAACTTCAAGCTAATGTGCAATATTTTGAAGATTAGTTCTGAAAAAAAATCAATGTTTATTGTTAAAGTACAACTCATTTCATGCACGCTGTGTATATTTCTCTATTTCTGACTAGCGAGGATGAATTCAAAAGAACAGCTCCAATTGATTTTATTACTTCCAGCAACAGTGGGGAAATAACCTGTGCCAGGACTATTCTGCACAAGCAGCTATGGAAGATTCAGTTTTGCTGCCATTATAACTTTGATGCTCCTGAAACTTCAGGCGGTACTTTCTGCTGGATGCTGCACTCAGACTTTACTAAGCCACTGGAAAGATGCCTGAAGCATGGCTGTTATGCCTTTTTACCCCTGTTTTTTGGCCTTAGCATGTCTCTTTTAAAGATAGAAGTGAAATATTTTATCCCAATTAGCATGGAAGAGTTACTTCAAATTTGAAGGAAATACTGAAATGTGATTTCTAGCAGTCTGTAAAATGATAACCTGTTTTATCTCAAATGAGAGAGATTTCTCCTATTTTATCTGCTTTGGTAGAGGAGGGAAGAAAGGTCAAAGTCAACCAGCCCACGGCAGGGGGTTGGAACTGGGTTGTCATTAAGGTCCCTTCCAAAGCAACTATTCTGTAATTCTATGATTAAAACTACTGTCTTGAACACTTAGATTTGGAATCCATGAAGGATCAGTACAGCTTCCTCCTTTGCAAGACAGTGTATGGAAAGTTAACTTCTGTCACCAGCTTTTCACAACTGGTGCCTTGGCCCATCTGCCATAAGAGCTTTTAAACTGGAGGCACTGAGTTACCTTAATGGCTTGCCAGCTAGAGATGTGCCTGAAGCCTGTTTCCAGAGGTATCCGTGTGCAGAATGACTTCTTAGGGAACCAGCATTTTTTGGTTTCTGGTTAAAGCAGCTGTTGATGGTTCTTTAAGTCAACGCTCACATAAGGAAGATCATCGTAGAATCA
Source organism: Phasianus colchicus (assembly GCF_987193195.1). Classification (NCBI taxonomy): domain Eukaryota; kingdom Metazoa; phylum Chordata; class Aves; order Galliformes; family Phasianidae; genus Phasianus; species Phasianus colchicus. The sequence goes on from NC_143445.1 coordinate 2,978,252, forward strand.
TAGACCGGTTCATGAATCACAGAATTCCAAGTTTTTCCAAGTTTCCACAGAATAAACTTAGCATAACCAAGAACTTCATCCTCACATAGGTTCCTCTTAGCATTTTCAAAATATTTACTTGACTCTGGGTAGAGAATACTTGCTAAATTTTGGGTAGCTGGGGTGGAGTCGGATGTTGAAGGTAATTCAGAACAGAGCTTAAAAACAATTGCCACGTAACAAGGTACTGTGGTAAGATGTGGTCACACTGTGCTTGAAAATAAGAGCTTAATTTAACCTTAATAAGATTCTTGCATGCTGTTAAATGCAAACATACATTTCTAATCAATTTAAAGTGTGCTGTGGGATAAGTATTTACTGCGTAACTATTAAAGGGACTGTTTACATCAATTTGTAGTACTGAACACGAAATAACAATTGATAATCTAAATGCAAAAACCTATTTAAAAACCTATTTAAATCCTATTTAAAATTTGGGAATACATGCTTTCCAAAAATGTGCATCAGAACTTTAGATATCCTGGTGTTTCGAACTAAATACTGTTCATTTCAGTTTGTTTAGAGAAGAGGAAGGACTATGGCTTATGGCTAATTTAATCAAATAGTGAGATTTTTTTCTTGCCTTACCTGCTGCAGATAAATTTATAGGAGGGATATGATGCTTAATTAACCCCATAATTCTTACATATGGATTAATTAGCATATAAATTAGGGTTTCTTCTGTATTGTGTGGAATAGGCTACAGCATCAAACATAATTTATTCTTCTGCAGCTAAGATTTCTGCTTGATTGCTCTAATATAGAAGTATTAGATCTCGTCTGCCTTGTGTACTCTCTACACAACACTACACCTGACAAATAGCATTTCTGAATGTTCAGAGAACAAACAAGGTCCTGATTGCTGTGTGACAGAAATGGAAGTTGTAGGTAAAGATATCTAACAGAAGGAAACCATCAGAGATGTATATACCCTTAAACTTCCTGTATTAACTTACTCTAGGCTTCTTATCACTCCTCTTTGTGATAGACTGGAGATGTCTCAGGTAAATAAAAATCATAGAGTGTAGAACAGAATTTACTGTGGTTTGCACCTCCACAAAGCGTCTTTTTCAGTTGGTTATTTACCCTTGAAATAACCCTATTTACCTTTGAAACAAAAGGTGAGATCACAGCCCCCTGAGACTCCTGTGCTCTTGTACACAGCTCAGCAAGAATACCACACAGAAATTAATGCTTCCATTTCTTCTTCTTGGAGCAAACCTCCTTGCAGTATATAGCAGTAAGTTGCTGAACGTCCAGACTCCAAACTGAGTGACATGTCATCTCTCTGAAGGCTGTCTGTACTGAGCTACGAGTCCAAAGACTAGGTAGGTCTCTCCAAAAGTAACGCCTCCTATTTATTTCCATGTGAACTACAACAGATACTTAAGGCACAATAACGCTATTTACAGAGGAAATTTTCAGCTGCAAAACACTGTTTTTCTACATAGTCAGTGCTACTAGCTGTGCATTTTCACCAGTGCTGAACAGGAGCCTGTGTGACATGGTCGTACAAATCTGCACCAGCAGAGGTGACCGCTGTGTCTGTCATCAACTGCTGAAATGCTCTTCCCATCCCTCGCTGTGCTACATTCACTGCTTGGTCTCCATAAACATTCACCAAGTGTTGATGAACACCAGTGGGTGCCATTTTTCCCCACATAGAGAAAGTCAGCAACACACCTTTGCTTCTTGTGTCTTTTCAAAAACAGGGTTTTTTTTTACCAGAAATAACTTGGCTCAAGGGAGAACTATGAGTGCTTTCTTGACAAGCTCTTCCCAATTTAAGAGCATTTTTTGGAAATCTGGGAGCTGTGTGAGGTGTATGCTGAGAAATATCCATTGCAAAGACAATTCTGTCACTCTGCTGTCCTTTCTAAAATCAGTAGACCAATAGCAGGAATCTGTATTTTACAAACATTCTTGTTAGAAATTTGTCCTGTAAGATACGAATACTATAACTTATTCCAGTCTACTCCTAGCGTATTCCAAGTTAAGAACTTTGAGCCTAAAGCTATCAGATCATGGAAACTCTGGTTAGGTTTTGGTTATAGTAGAATTACATAATAAATTCTCCTTGGAACTCATGGCAGAAATCTGTGCTCTGCGTTTCCAACAATGAGGAGGAGCAGCCATGATTTGCATTATTTGGATGGCTTTCAGTTAGAGAGTTCCATGAGTAGAGGTCTGTGACTAATTGAGTCTCCAGTCAGCTCTTAGTAACTTACCTTGGTGTGTGTATAGCTTTCAAATCACCAACTTTCAGATGAGATGATGATGTTAAGTTGATTTTGTTGCTGTCCTGCAAATGAATATTTTTCTTTTGGCTTGTTATGCTATGATAACAAAAATAACTGAAGATACTGAAGAGCATTAAACAGTGCTGATGTTGAGTTGAAATTGTTTCCCTTTTTTTTTTTTTTTTTTATTGTATCTGAAGAATCAGCCTTTCCTAATGCATTATGCATTAACTTTAGGTGGCATCAGACCAATTAAGAAGCAATTTGATGAAAGTATTGTCTAGGAAACAGTGCGCTTCCCCTTAACCACTGGAATGAAATAAGTTAGCAGGCACATATTCAATACTGGTATTTCATCCACTTTTCTGTAACTGATCAAACCCAAGCTGTGAGGCATGGAAAAGCTGAAATTAAGGTATTGTGCAGAAAATCTGCACACAGTATGAAAATACATGTGTGTGTGTGCATAGCACTTCTGATGTACTTACTATTCTGGAGGCTGACAGAATTGCTTATTACTGCTGACATATCTATTGTGAGTAATTGAAGACAGGGTCTTGGCTAAAATGTAACTGTTTGAACTCAGTTTTTCATACCTGAACATCTGCTTGAGATGGATTTTTTTTTTTGTTTGAGGCTGAATTTGGCAACCTTACTGTTCTGCTAATGTAGTGCAAAGGAAGGGGGAGGGATGCAGATGACAGGAGGACAGAAGAAGGTGAGCAGAGAGAAGGAGCTAATGGAGCAGTGTCTGAACCAGTCATTAAGCTATTCATTCAGATATGGGGAAGCTAACCTGTGGAACCAAAACATGACAAATCTATTTTGATTTCTGCAGCTTAATTTTTCTTTAGACTATGTCTGTCTGCTCAAAGGAGCTACAAAGCTGCCTCAAATAGAGCCCCACAGCAGGGGTTGGAACTAGATGACCTGCAAGGTCTCTTCCAACCCAACCATTCTGTGATTCAATCGATGTTCATGCCAATGTCAGGGAAATCCCAGATGGAGAACAGCTGGTTGGATGATGCCCTGAGTTTTACTACTTTCAGGGCTGCTGGAGAATTATTGCCAGCTGTTGACTGGAAGCACTTGATTTTCAACCCGTATTTGTAGCTTTGCCCTGAATACAGCTTAGTATTGGATGTGAGAATTAGATTAAACTTCTGTCTTGGCATTTTTCTTGTCATTGTGTGAATCACAATACATCATTAAAGTCTGAGGAAAAAATGTGTTTGATTGCTAGTGCAGAAGTTGCTATACCATTTCATTAGTGGGGTTAAATTGCTCTAGTACTAGTGAGTTGATGGGGCAGTACCAGCATAGATGTGTGATGGTTTAAGTCTGATGGATCGGCTAAATAACTAGCCTAAGTGAAGAATAGTGGCATATGTTTAATACCTTTATTGATGACCTGGATGAGGGCATTGAGTGCACCCTCAGTAAGCTTGCAGATGACACCAAGTTGGGAAGAATGTCGATGTGCCAGGGAGTAGCAAGGCCCTACAGAGGAATCTGGACAGACTGATTGCTGGGCTGATTGCTGGGCTGATGACAGATTGATTGCCAGTGGGATGAAGTTCAACAAGACCAAATGCTGGGTCCTGCACTTTGGCAACAGAAACCCCAGGCAAAGCTACAGGCTTGGAGCAAAGTGACTGGAAGAATGCATGCAAGAAATGGACCTAGGCATGTTGGTCAACACTTGGCTGAACATAAACCAGCACTGTGCTCAGGTGGCTGAGAAAGCCACCTGGTTTGTATCAGAAGCAGTGCAGTCAGCAGGAGCAGGAGGTGATTGTGCACCTGTACTCGGCACTGCTTAGGCCTCACCTCGATTACTGTGTTCATTTTTGGGCCTCTCACTACACATAAGATATTGAGGCCTTGGAGTGTGCCCAGAGAAGGGCAATGAAGCCATGAGGGGTCTGGAGCACAAGTCCTACGGGAGCAGCTGAGGGAACTGAGATTGTTTAGTCTGGCGAAGAGGAGGCCCAGGAGCGACCTTATCACACTCTACAACTGCCTGAAAGGAGGCTGTGTGAGGTGGGGGTTGACCTCTTCTCTTAATTAGCAATAGGACTAGAGGGAATAACCTCACGTTACACCAGGTTGCATATTAGTAAAAATTTCTTCTCCAAAAGAGTGGTCAGGTGCTGGAACAGGCTGTCCAGGGAGGTGGAGTCACTGTCCTTGGTGGGGTTCAAGAAATATGTGGTACTAAAGAGCATGGTTTAGTGGGGAAATACTGGTGGGAGATGGACAGTTGAACTAGAGGGCCTTTTTTCCAGCCTTCTAGGATTCTATTGCTAGCATCTTGAATATTTGGGTGCAAAGTGGTCTTTTGCAGGCTACACCAAAATACTTGGTGAAACTGCAATGAAGCGGCCAAGACTGAAAACTATTAGCACAATTAGTTCTTCTGTCTTACACACCTGGGAATCAAATATGGTGATAAATGATTTCCTTAAGGAAATTTAACCTAGAATCGATGAGCAAAAACAATCCTTTGTGCCTGATGCTTGAATCAGAAATTTGGCTTTTGGGAGATCCTGTAAGGCAGTGATGCTGAATCCTCATTTCTAGTATCTTATTTCACTCTCAGTTTGCCATAAGCTACAATGCTTTTAAGGCTGACACAAGCCATTGTCTACTAGAGAAACAAGCTTTTGAAGAATAAAAGGGATAACCAAAAAGCCTAAACTGCACTACAAGTTTTACCTAGCAATTGCATCTTGCAATATAAAGTAGCCTTTGTGTTTGTAACTTTATTGCAAGGCTGAAGTAACACCAACATTACAGTGCATGTTATAAAAGCATGGGCAACTCAATAGTGACGTGCAGAAATAACAGAGCGTAACTGGAATGAAAACTGTCATAATCTGACACTGCACTAAGATTGCCCAAGAGGAAATAAGGAAACTGAAATCATGGAAATCACTATCACTATGCAGAATGTTGCTTTATCATATACAGCAGTATGTGGAATTAACTGTCAGGATTTTGCATATCTTCATATTTTGCTTCCAATGTGAGATCAGTCATTCAGACCAGACAGCATTAAATACCAGCTTAGCTTCCTGTTGGTGAACACAGAACATCTACCAACCCCTCCTCACCCAGCACTAGTTTAGATGAACTTTTGCAAATAGTAAAATGAAAGGGGAACAACTAAGATGAAGAATAAAATATCCACAAATCTGGCCATAATACAAGGATGGGATAGCAGGTGAAAAACAGAGCTGTAAATCTTGTGGCACTCGTCTTTTCTGTCTGTAATTACTGTGATTTACTGTCCATTCAGCATATGCAGAGGAATCAGGTAAGGCAGTTACTGCTGGGGCTTAGGAATTTGAATATTACTCAAGAAAAGCTTTGATCTATTGTAGATTCCTTTATGATACACTCAGGATTCATCACAAATCTTTCTACAAACCTGAGCTGAAACTAAATATACACACATGAAGTACGTGTTACTGTTGACCACTTCTTAATCCAACTTTAGATTGAAGTGATGTAACATCCTGGCACCTGTCAGATGTGTGTTTTAAAATGGGATTCCAGCAGTTGCAATGAGCTGTTCTGTTGTGGCAGAATACTGCCTCATAGCTAGGGGTGGGATGGCTCAGCCACTGGGCTTTTGTCCCGTATTGTTTCACCCTCCCTAGTTTTTTGTATGTAAACGTGTAAAACAATTCTGCAGGAGAAGAGAGGTGGTGATCCTAATAGGACAACATCATTCACTTCTGAAACAAAGGACAAAGTATGGAACTAATGCACTGGATAAGGTTTTGCTTGCCTAATGCAGGGTCGTGTTAGAACGGTTACTGAGATTGTCATATTTGTATAAATGAGAAAATTGTCATTTTTCTAAAGCAGGATTTTTTGTATCTAGAAATGAGAGTTGCTGGATTAAAAGTCTAGTTAGGGAGGTGAAGTATTATCTTGCTGTGAAACACCAGAACCTGCTTTCTGTGATGGGATTTGATTCATCTTGACTGAAATATGAACAAGCCTGACTATTTACTTGAAAAGATTGGTCCAGGATTGAATGGTTTAAAAACTTTACCATGTAACTCACAGATGGAGAACTTTGCCTTGATTCCCAACAATATAAAGGAACTTTCTTGATATGAGTTATGGGAAGTTAGGGGCATGTCATTTACTTGCTGACCATTTATGAATATACAAGTTAAAACCTGAAGAAAACAAAACAGACAGGTTGTTTTTAATATTTGCTAATGCAGTTTAAAATATCCCCTGCATCTAGATAATATCACTGGGTACTCATTTTAAAATTGCATATTGTACCTGAAGACATAAATATAACAGCAAAACTGATGAAGTGACCCACACAAACAAGCTGATTCTGTTTTCTTAAGTTTCTGTTTAGAGTTGAAGATAGGAAGCTTTCTTGTGGGGTCAAATGCTGGGATTAATTCTAATGATACTGTGGAAATTCTGAGTAAATTTGCTTGAATTATTTGATCTTGAACTCAAATCAAGTTTCATACTGGTGTTCTGTTAGCCCAAATGGACCATGGATACTCTAGCTAAATATTTGTAGGTTCCTCCTCTCTACCAACCCTCTTTCATCCAACATTACTCAGAGTTAGGAGAAAAAAGAAGCACAGGGAAAGGTAAATGAAGTTTTCAAAGCAAGATGCAGTAAGAAGTGCAGCTGGAATTATTTTACTTTGATGAATAAGTTAACATGGCAGTGAAAAGGAGTCCTGAAAATGTTCCAGCTTCAAATGAAACACATGCCTATCTATGCAGGTTTAGTGATGTCAAGAAGCAGCCCCATGTGTGCCACATGCAAACCAGAAGTTAATTTCTGTTTAGCACAGCATGTGCATCTAGCTTCAAGCTAGTTTCATAACAGGTCACATAACAGATCACAAACTGGGCAGGTCCCTAGAGAAGGGCTCAGAATTCACACTGCCTCTACCCCCATCCTATGGCTGTGTCATCCTCGGTCTGAAAAACACCCAATGGCTCCTCTTTCTGGGAAGAATTATTTCAGTGCTCTGTTCTGCTTAACATAGTCTGAAAGGAAAATGTAAAGAAGAGGTGATACCCAGTGCTTTGAGGGGAGAAAAAGGTTCCATAACTTCTGGACTCTGTTCTGGTGACTTATTTAGCTACAGCTGCTGGCACTACAGAGAGGCCTGTGGTTTTCACTGTGTTGCATATCAGTGCACAAATTAAAAAGTGTTAATAAATTTATTCCATGTCCTGGAAGAATAGGGGGGACAGCCTTCTGGCTAGGTCCCTTCATCCCCTTATCTGGGTTTGGGCTTTTTTGGTATAATTAGACAAGTTCTGTCAACCCGCTGGAAAAGAGGTGAGTAAGGAAACTTATATCCCAGAACTGACAAGCTAATTCCCATTTGTAGGGGAACTGACTGGGCTTGAACTGGTGATGGAGCACCAGGTGAAGGGGCACAGCTGCCCAGGGAACACAGGCAGATTGTGTGCACTTGTGTTTCCCACATGACCAGAAGGGCTGCACCCAGGGTGGAACCACCATAAGCTTATATAAAGGCCAGCCACTGATAGGAAAGCATTTTTTTTTTTTTTTAGATTTGGGCTGCTTCCTGAGGAGGAGTGCTGCATAGCAAGAAAGCCTCTTCACCAGCTGGGTGAGTTCAGCTCTTCTTTCTGTATGTGTCTGTTGGTTTATCCATGGATACTTTACCTGATATTGTCAAGAATGTGTCAGGAACAATTTTGTTTCTTTGTGAGCAGAATACCCTTGAACTGTATAACAGGATCTCTCCTACAGTACGGGTTGTAGTATAAGGTAGTACAGCCTATGTTTTAATTATAGTCTCATGTCCTGTTGCAGCTTTTCTTCGTTAAAAGTTGCCTGTTTGGAATGTCACAGCTTACTTTTAATACCCTTTTCTCAATGGTAGAGAAGCATCAGCACTTACACTAGTGTCCATCCCAGTATATTTGAGATGTGTCATAACCTATGTAGGCTTCCGTGCTTGCTGCAGTGGGGTGTGCAGACCTCTGCTTAGAGAAGTAGTGGTGGATGAGCCCAGCTGTAAGGGTGCAACTTACATATGTTAATTGGTATTACTTAAACAGCACGTCTTCTCAAATAATGTCCTTGAGATGGAGAGCAAGCAACTCATCTTTAAGATGCAAAAGGTTTGTTTAGAGGACAATGAGACCAGTAGCTGTTTGCCTATTTAATTCTAAAGGATGTTACAGTTAACTAGTATAGTTTATGTGAGATAATGAGTTCTGATGTCCAAAGCACTGAAACAATGTATTAGTGATATTAACTACGTATGCACTTTCCAAGTATTAAGCAGTTACAAAAACACTTCTCAATGTACTGGTTTCTAACAAGCATCCATATATATGTGTATATATATATTTTTTTAAGGAGTCCATGGTGTGCAGCCATTGCAATGATACTTTATCACTACAGTCAGGAACAGATCACAAAGATGCACAAAGTGAAATTGCAGAGTACAAAATCTCTGTTTCTTTTAGAGAATAACTGAATTATAAATAAATTTATCTGTGGGGACAGGCTGAGAGAGTTGGAGCTCCTAAATCTGGAAGAGTAGGCTCTAGGGAGACCTTACAGCCTTTCCAGTAGCTGTGGGGGCCAATAGGAAAGTTGGGGAGGGACATTTTATAAGGGCAGGTAGTGACAGGATGAGGGGAGATGGCTTTAAACTGGAAGAGGGTAGATTTAGATTAGATATTAGGAAGGAATTCTGTCCTGTGAGGGTGGTGAGACACTGGAGCAGGCTGCCCAGTGAGGCTGTGATGCCCCCTCCCTGGGAGCACTGCAGGCCAGGCTGGATGGGGCTGTGAGCAGCCTGGGCTATGGGTGGTGTCCCTGCCTACAGCAGGGGGTTGGATCTGAAAGGTCCCTTCCAACCCAAACCATTCTATGATTCTATTAGCTCCTGAATATGTCCTTGGAGGACATATGGTCAAGAATTGAGGCATAAGTTCTTCTGACATTTGTGCTGGTAGAAGATTCTAGTTGATTAGAGACAGTGTTACAGCTATGTGAATCAGCAGTATTCCTTTAATTCAAAGGAAATGGTGGGACCAAGTTCTGCTAAAACAGATGAGATCCCATTTTTTGCAGTAGGGTATCTAAGTGGAGACCAGTCAGCTCCCAGTTAGGTGCGTGCTGGCAGAGCCCTCTGTTTTTTCAGACCATTGGAACAGAAATACAGCAAGTTTATTGCAATATTCACTTCTTTGGTTTACGTGAGTGACTTTCAAAAATACTACAATTAAACATAGCTGTGCAGTTTCTTTGTGCTTTGATTTTCACTTGTGTCCTCACAACTGCATCACCTGTGAGTTGTGTTCCACCCCACAAGAGCTGGGTTTTTTTTAAGTTTTTTTTTTTTGAACGTTGGTTCATCTCTGTTTTAGAAAGAGCTAAGGGTACTTTAACATGCTTGAAGTCATGGAATAAATGGCCATCACCAGTTTTCTTGGGTTTCTGTATCTCCTGTTAGCACATCAGTATGCAGCACTTCTGAGAACTGTTGTATGGAAGTAAAGCAGTCCTGTGTGGCTGGGAGCACACCTCACCTCAGTTCTGTCACAGCTGTATTGGAGGAGCAGTTCCTTCATATTTCTCAGCGATTTTCAGCCCAGCTCTACTTATAGTATGATGGGTCCTCCTTCTGAAAATGGAACTGTTCTCCAGCCAGTAACTGGAGGGAGATGAGGGTGACTTCAGACCTGTTCTGTTGCTGTGCCCCTGGAACAGAGCTGTTCTGCAATGTCCCTCATGTCCCTGTCATCTCAGGCTGGTTTGGGTTATGTACAGTTTACTGAAGCAAAAACTAATCACAGTAATTAAAGCAGTGCTACCTCTAACACCTACAGTAGTAATGATGAGTTTAAAAGGCTCTGCTCTATGCTAGTTTATGTGATGTTAGAGCCATGTTGTGAAGTATGAGTTGGTTCCTGCTTTCCCTCTGTGTCCATCTCTTGTTTCAGAGTGGTGTTGATCAACCTGTACAAGCACAGGAACGTTTGTATGAATCCATGTAATCAGTTCTGAAGCATTCTGCTTAGGAGACCAAGGAAAGTTGTTGGCCCAGTTCACTTCCACTGCATTTCCTGAAGCCATTGTGCCAAGGAAGGCAGAATTGGGTCTTGATGGCTGCTTTGTTGAGGTGCAGAGGCACATTCAAGTCTGCATAGGCTTTGCTGTTGCCTTGAAGACCTGCAACAATTTGTACGCTTGTGAGCTGCACATCCTTGGTCATGCCTGTGGCCAAGCTTGGAATAGATCCAGGAAGAAGTTTGTGGAAAAGAAGTAAAGAAGCCAAGCTCTCCAGCATTCCTCTTGTAAATGAATCTTGAAACAGCACTGCTCCACCATCTGCCAAATTCCTGAGGAGAGATTCAATACCTTCCCCGAGGGAAACAAATTCAATATACATAGCTGAGCCACCCATGACTGTGAAATTAACTCTTTTGTCAGGATCTATGTGGATCCTGGCTCATGCAAAGCAAGTAGAACAACCATTCCTGTCCCCATCCTGCTCCCTCCTTCCAAATGCACCAGTGTGTGTATGCAATTCAAGAACCACCATACAAAAAATAAGTCCTGGTTTTTAATAAGTTGTTTCTGTATTAAGGGCTTTGTGCCAGAAATATGCGGGATGTTATCCTAGGTTCTGTGAAATGGATTTTAAGCAGCTGTTTATATGAAACATGAGTGATGAATTTACTTGTTTCAGTGCATGTTCATAGTATTGCATATCATAACGGCTTGTTCCAAGAGTGGACCAGTACTGCTGAGGGCACTGGAGCAGCAAGGGAGTTTTACATAGTAAAAATATAGGTGTTTATGCTGTCATTTTCATTATGGTGTGAACTCTAGACTTTCTCTTCAATGATCAGAATTTCCATAAACATGGACCCTCTAGATGCAAGCACCTAAAATGACAGCCTGTATTTCCAGATGGGATAGGACTACTGGATGTCAGTGGAAAAAAAACAATGTGATCAGTTCAGAAAATCTGGTTATTCTTCTAGACTGAACACATGGAATTAGACTCCTGAAATGTTCTGCACTTCTGCTTCTGTAGAACTGGACTTCTTGGGTCTGGGGAGGTCCTTACCTGACAGTGCTGAATGCTCATACATCAGACTGCTGTTCTAACAAGGATCCATTCTCACCAGTGACAGTGGAATTTACCAATTACCAACTGTATGACAAAGAAAAAAAGCTGGATATTCAGTTTGGGGCCTCTTTCTGTAACTTTTTGTGGATTGTAATCTATCTCATGCGTGGCCTTCAAAGTTGACATTATTTCAAGTCTCCAGCAGGCAGAATGTATTGTAAGTGGTAAGGAAGAAAATACCACTACTGATCATTCTTGCAAAAACAGCTTTCTGAGTGCTTAGCCCGTTTCTGGTCTAAAAGACAGTTCCTCTTGCTCCACGAGTAAATCAGTCTCGTTTATGCTCATCTTAATTTGTTGGGACTAATAGCACTGATTCTCTTTGTTATCTTGGTATTTTTATGGATTACTTGTGTCTGTTAGGTTGTTCTAGATCCTTCTGTAAGCAATAGTGTCATTCATGTAAAGGCAGAGCATGACTGTGAAATGCTATTTTTGCCAGAGTATTGAAGAAAGAGCAGGGAGCTGCTTCACTTATTTGAAATCCTGCTTACAGAATAGGGGAACTAGTAGGTTAGGATAAGTACTGCTCTAAAAAATATTTTTTAAATTAGGTTGTTACCCGTTGTGTCACCTGGCAGTAAGAAATGTGAGTATCCCATCTGGTGATATGACAGATCCTCTGCCAAAGGTAATGGGCTGCAGCTGTAAGTTCTCTGGGAAAGATCACTTTCATAGCTGCCCCAGACATACCTTATTCCATATACTGCAATCTGAGATTGAAATACGTGAGAAACTATTTGATATTTAATTGATATATGGTCTTAGGATTCCTGAGATGACTAAGGAGCTTAAGCTTCTATTCTTCTTGCTGAAGAAGGCTCTTGAAAGCTTGCTGTTTTGTTAATAACATCAGCTTTCACTTGTACTTCTGCGCCACGATGATAAAAACATTGATGTGAACTCTCGTTTGAGTATTTCTCTGTTTGAATGTGAAAGCTGCTGCATCTTAACTCCAGAATCTGTTTTTATTGCTAGCTATTAGCCTGAAATCTTTCAAAGAAAAATGCATGGTAACAGATTGGCTGGCCAGCAGTAGTCTGTTCCAACTGTGCAACAGCATATTCTACAATGCTGGTGCCCCATGGGAGCTGCAACAATATTCCTATTGTGTTCTGCTCAGATGTGTCTCCCCATTCCCAGGCTCTTTGCTGGAGGGCTGAGCAGGAGAGGTCGTGCAGCTGTGAAAGGAACAGCAGCCAAATTTCATTCTGTGCTTGAGCTGATTCAACTGCTGCTGCCTTCCCAGTACTCAGCCTCTGGCTCTGAGGCCTGTTTGTTCAAGTGGTGATTCCTGGATACCTTGAAAGCTCTTTATTGTGTGTATGGAAATGTATTAGACCAAGTGATGTGTCAGAACAGCTGAAAGCTGATCAGCAACGTAAGGCTTTATTGGCCCTACCAATTTTCCACGAAGCCACAGCAAAGTATGAAGCTGCTTCTCAGAAATCTCCGGTATAACCCACTACAAGAAGAGCCTTTATCTTAACTCGTTGCAAACAAACAAAACTCACCAAACTTTTTCCCAGATTCCTCATGTCTCTGGAACCAGAAGGTCAATACTTTCCTTGACCTGCTGAGATCATTGCCCAGCTCGGTAGCTTTTTCTCCCACCTAAGACCTTTCTTCATTTTTGCTAACCTTTGAGTCTCTCTAGCTGCCCTGCAGCTGTAATCCTTCAGCAGCTCACCAAAGTAAATAGTTCAGGGAGGATAAAAACAAAGGAACCTTTAGTAGTAGCCTTTTCTTATAAGCACCCTGAAGAATCTGTTTCTGTCAACGCATACGAGGTTCTTGCTGTTGCTTCCTGGCAGTGGGCCTCACTGAGCCACCATACAGAAATTACTAAAACTAGGGCATGATGCAAAATAAAGATTAAACATTCAGGGGTTTCCCTTTTTGTGGAAGGAAGGATCCATTCTGTGTGCACGCTGAGTGCAGGTTTGCTGCCAGGCAGCTGGGCACAGCAGTTGGCACAGCAGCCTTCCATGCTGGGTCTTAACCTGCTTGGCAGCTTTGGCCAAGAGTAATTCTGTGTTACTTTTAGGCTGTACCTGCTGCTGTCTCCTTTTGTGGAGGAACAGAAGTACCTTCCAGAGTACAATTAATCCTCCTTTTTTCTGAGAGCCAATCAATCCTAGCCATAAAAAAGAAATCTGACATCAAAGTCCAGATCTTAATGCTACTTAAGCCTCTGACTCAGAGCAGTGTATATTTTTAACTGCAAGTTATTGCAATCAGAATAGCAGGTAGTGGCACTTCCTCAACTTCACATCTCTGATTTGTATTGATTTTTAAAGTCAGATTACAAAGAATAAAACAGCTGTAGGTTTTCTAGAGTAGAACATCATACCAAAATCAAACCAAGAAAAAGATTCTAGCTCCCTGCTGACATCTGGAAGTGCAGTAAGTACAGAAAAACTGCCTAAATCACGAGGACCATGTTTAGAAACCGAGTTACTCAGCTTTGTCACTATTCTAGGGAGAAAGCAGAGGGGTACACAAAATGGGCAAGGGATACTTTGCAAAACATTTGGGTTGAGATGTAACAAGTCCCATGGAGAACTTGCTGTGTTCTTCCCTGGAATTCACCTGTGCTGGGAAATGTCACTCTGTACAAACACCTGAACTCCATTTTTAAGTAATGAAAGAGCAGTTTGCTTCTAGTGTAGATCTGAGCTTGCATGTGTTACAATGCAGTTTGTTGTGCTGTATGATTACTGCTTGGTTCAAAACTTTGTTGCATGCTTCAAAATAAACTGCAGAGAGAGCTAAGCTTGTGTGAGTATTGACTACATGTGGAGTCTGTGAGGAGTAGCTTGCTACAGAAGGTTCAATTTTGGGTAGGTTCTGCAGAGTGTGAACTTAGTAAGGCAATCTGTTTACAATTGAGCTTCCCCTATGGCACTAGGCAGATTCTTTCTGGAAGGGGAGCAGGGCCAAAAACAGCAATAGACTTGCTACTAAATAAATAGGACCAACTCTCAGTAAGACAACAGAAAAACCTTCTGAAGCATCACCTTTTCTAGATTTGTTTCAGTTTAACTGACGGCCCTTACATCTGTTAGAAGCCGTTTAGGTAACATCAACCCAAGAGAAGTATGTTTACTCTAGTATTAAAAGTCAGCTAATTGTGTCCACCACGACAGGTTTCAGCCAGCAGATGGCAAAGCCTCTGACTTGGTGAGGTACAGGATTGCAAGTGCAATTTCAGGCTGATTTGGCCCATGTAAACAAAGCTGTGCATGCAGTCTGCAATCAAGTGAGCACATGTGCACAGCTGTGTTTATCTGACACTTTGCAAATCAGGCTTCTCTTTCTAAATAGCATGCTGACAAGAGCAAGGTCATGGAAATCTTCCTATTAGCACTGAAGTTGATATTCTATAAATACTTTTAAGAGCTTGAAAATTGGGATTCTAACTTCTCACAGAGGACTGCCTTTTAATGTTTCAACCTTCACTTGCATGTACCCAACTACAGGGCCATAAGGAAGATAGCTGTTAAGAGCCTTAGATAATAGATTGACTTTGAGTAAATAAAAAAAATTAATACCTACCTCAGCCTTCCAAAGTGAAGTGTTAACAACAAAATACATGGTTGTGGCATCTCCAGTTTGTTGCACAGGGCTTCTATTTCCCACTAGAGTTCACTGAAATTATAAGAATACAGTCTGTGCTGAAGGTAAACTTGAAGCACAGTGGCTATTGCTCGTGGCAGTAGGGAGCGTGTCAGCGTGGTTTGTGGGTTCTGTTGTGAAGTTAATTTTTAATTGAATCTTCTCAATCTGTTTTGGAAAGACAGACCACGGGCTTTCAGAAGTTAGTAAATAAGATGAATGCACTTACTCCAGCTGACAGCATGTCAACAATACAGTTATGAGCTAGATGACAGGTATAAGGACTGCTGGCAGCCTGAAAGGTATTTTAGAAAGCTTGTTCAAGACATTGCTTTGAAGGGAGGAACATCATCTTCTCGTATCTGAGAGCTGCATTTGGACACAGCTGGGAGTGTTTCAATCAAACTGCAGGCAGCTAAAAGTCAGGGCTGGTGGTGAGCAATTCACGTAGAGTCAACTTCATCCGCCTCTTTTGATAAATCTTCAATAGTTTTTTTTCCTAAGGACTGGCATTCATCAACCAAGCCAAGCATGTATTCTGTCTCTATAAGATCTTAGTAGATTACTGCTTGAAATCCAAGAGACTTAAACAGCGTACCAGTCAAGATACTTTAGTACTATCATCTACTGCTACTCTGTGTATTGCAGAAGTGTGTATCCAGAAGATGGTACTGCCTGCATAGCAGCACTGAGTTGTGCTGCTTCCTTTGCATGGCTGCTGGAGCACAGCTGGTGAGTGTAAGCACGTGGACTTGCCTCTGCTTGGCAAAGCTTCTGGGAATGCAGGGAGTGATCTGCTAACTAGAAAAGCTGGGGAGTAGCTGCGGGTTTTTTATTTTTTTTTATTTTATCCCTGGTTGTTGTGCCAGGGTTTGGTACACCTGACTGTGAAGCTTTCTCCATAACTCTTAGAATGAGGTACATGAATAATCAGAAAGCTTTAGAAAACTTGCATTAATCCCATGCAAAATGGTGCAGCTAGAAGCTTTTCCAGAAGTACTGTGAAATCATAGTGCTGAAGATATTTGTCAAGCAGCTAGGAGGATACCACATACATGCATTAACTCACGGTTTTGGAGAAGTTGGCTGAGGAGCCACTTGGAGAGAATGAGGACTAGGAGAGCTTCTGAGGGGCTTCCCTGATCAGAGCAAAAATAAGTCCCTAGAAGCCTTTATGTGGAACAAAAAGGAAACAAAAAAGAAGAATTGTATGGCTCTTAAATTCTTTCTGTTGCACGTTGCTTATGTGGTCTCTTATCTGTGCTATGAAGTGTTCTATTTCAGCTGGCTATCTATTTGCCTAGAAGTATTGAAAGGTAAGCTTTATGTGCAGATTCCAATATAATGACCAGATGCTTGCATCTGTCTCTCCTGGGTGGCTGTGAAATAAGATCCTTTTTCTTCTTTTTTAAGTGGAGAACTATACCAAGTATTGCTATGCAATGAAGTAACTACACTTGCTGTCTACCTGTGCTCGAGAAAAGGGAAAAGAATAACATTTGTTTCATATTTCAACTTACTGTTGTGCTACGAGATGACTTTTCCAGTCTCTTCCTTTCTCAAAGTATCTTCTTACTGAAATAGAATTAAAGGAAGCGGATCCA
Organism: Phasianus colchicus; assembly: GCF_987193195.1. Classification (NCBI taxonomy): domain Eukaryota; kingdom Metazoa; phylum Chordata; class Aves; order Galliformes; family Phasianidae; genus Phasianus; species Phasianus colchicus. The sequence goes on from NC_143445.1 coordinate 2,994,944, forward strand.
AGAAAGGCTTTTTAACTTACGTTTAGTCAAAACTGTAAATCTCCAACTCCTTAGAAGCTGGGTGACTTGTGCAGTCTTAGTACATCTGAACATATTTGTGGTCAGATCATTTGAGGAATCTGTGCTTTTTGTGCTGAATATACCTGTGCAGAAATTCATGTTCTGTTGTTGACCTCCCCCCCAGGGCAGTTCTGGACTTGGAGGACACTTTTAACAGAAGTATAAACTTTAAAAGCTGTAACTCCACAAAGCAAGCTTATCTTTCAAGGCCCTGTGCATTGAGTGTAGCAACTCCATGCAGGCTCCCAATGACTGTTCATGTGAAGGGTTCACCAGTAATTTGGGGTAAGTCAGAAAACTTAAGAACAAACTGAAAATGTGACAATATATTAGTGGTGCATACCTCACATGAGAGATACATACCTTCTCTTAGGAAGCTTCTGGAGATCCCGTTTGCCTTTGCATCTACTATAGGTGATGTCAGTTGGATGCTGAGATGGTGCAACTTACCTCCACTTCAGTAGGGTGGGCTTGGATAATGAGAGACAAGTACTGAAGTTTAATTTTCTTTCCTGTAACTTGGTACCTGTGAACTTATTTACAAAAATATTCATGATGGCACTTGCCCATGTGGAGGAGCGTTTCAGATCGTGGTGGATCACACAGTTTCTCAAATCTTTTGGTTGGGTGCAGTGTAGTACTTCTTGCTGGGGAGCTGTGACTCTTCCCAGTTCTTCATAAGAAGGTGCCCAGCCCTGCAGGTTCAGCATGTGAACCTCATGTGTGTTGCATTTTAAAATGGCAGGCCTCTCAGTAAATACAGGGAAGGGTTATGCCCTGTCAGACCAGATTCAGCTGAGTTCAGCTGGCCCTGAAATGTCAGAGCGATGCCACATGGGGAAGTGAAATTCCTGACCCTTGACTGCAGTCTGTACAGAAGGTAGGAATTTACATTTACGTGAAAGGGAAGGTTGTTTTTGGTCTCTGACACAATGAGGGTCCATGACCCTCTTGGGAAAACAGTTAAGGATGGGACATTAAAGAAGAATGATATCAGCTTGGTCCTAAATGGCTCATCTTGATTTTAAAAATAACTCTGGCTGCATGGATTAGGAAAACCAGTGATGGGGGGAAAGGCAGCTAGAAAACTTCAGCTGTACTGTTTCGAGTCCCAGTAAAACTTCCAAGGGAGAGCTCTGCACTGCAAAGCCTTGAGCAAATTAATTCTGAGTGCCTCTTACATAATTGAGGAAGGCTTACTCTGTCACCTGGAAACTTAGGATGCTGTAGTTGGTATCTTATATACTTTGCAGCTGTGCAATAGACCTGTCAGTAAAGAATTAGCTCTCATTAAAATTACATGAGATCTTAATGCTTGAGCTACAGTGTTTATTATTGTGGGTTTGGTTTAATACACAAGTAATTTTTGCCACAGTCTGGGCAGAAGGTTAATGGCAGATGACATGTAGGCAATGAGAACCCTGGGCATTATTACAGCTTACTGCAGTTCTGGGAGCAGGAGAGCTGCCTTTGTGTAGGCCATCCTATTTGTGGCTGATAAACTGTATTTCTTCTTACATTAAACTGGATAAATGCTGTAAGATTGGGATAACTGTGTCTTGAATGTGAATACTTGTCGTTTTAATAACTCTTTAATGAATCTGCTATCTCTTTGCCTGATCCTATATTGTCAAGCATGTGAGAAATGCCAAAGTGAACTTTGAAGGTACATACTTCATAGAAAAAAAGGATTAACGTAGTCCACAAAGACCTCTCTAACATATACTCTAAAAACACAGTAAATGTCACAGGTTACCATTACTCAATATCAGAAAAAGATTCCAAGCTTTATTTTTTTTGCACAGGTCACTTTGTTATATCTGATTAGCAATATTGAATTTCAGTAAATCAACATATTTTGCAGAATAATGCAGATCAAATACAGCCTTAAACACCAGTAATCAGAAAAAATAAATGGTTTTGAAAATACCATTTCCTTTCATGACCACAGCTGCAATATAAATGTATCTTGTAGCAATCCAGTGTGTGCTGCACGTGATGACTGATTTTCTTTTTTTTTGATCCAGTTTTTCTAATTTGGAGGTTAATTGCTCATACTTGTCTCTTCTCACTCGTTCTCTTGCTTCCTAACACTGGGCACTGTTTAATAATAAAGTAATGATAAAGACACCGTTTAATGATAAAGTAACCTATAAATTTGAGCAGAAAGCACAAAAATATACCCAATGTTTTAATAAGGATTTCATTTGCTGATGTTTCCTTAGGCCGCAAACCAAGCCTGCTTCCTGTCTTTTTGATGGGGATTGCCAATGGGAACTGGGTGAATATGTTCCCTAATGCAGCGCTGAAGCCTGAGAAAGCAAGAATGCTACATCTGATATTGATATACATTTTAGAAAGGGTCCAGAGGAGGGCCACTGGAGTGATCAAAGGAGTGGAACACCTCCCTGCAAGGACAGGCTGAGAGCTGGGGCTGTGCAGCATGGAGAACTGAGGGCTGTGGGGAGAGCTGAGGGCAGCATGTCGGTATCTAATGGAAGGCTGGGGGCAGACGTCAGCAGGGTCTGCTGAGGCAGGACAAGAGGAGATGGTTTCAAACTGAAAGAGGGGGGATTCAGATTGGATGTAAGGAAGTTTTTACAATAAGGATGGTTGCACTGGCAGATTGCCCAGGGAGCCCTGTTCTTGGAGACATCCAAGGTCAGGCTGGATGGGGTTCTAAGCACCAGATGGACCTGTGGTGTTCCTGTTCATTGCAGGGGAGTTGAGCTAGATGACTGTCAAGCGTCCCTTCCAACTCAAGAAATGATATCATATATAATTATGTCATATATATTTCTTCTGCAAACAATGGCAGATCAATATAGTGTACAGAACACAGCAGATGAGCAGTTCGTGTGCCCACAATGGGTTAAGTTATGCTGAGGGCTACTGAGGAAAAAGACTACCAAAATAATCCCCAACTTCCTTCCCAAAATTTAATAATAATAAAAAAAAATTACTCTAATGTGAGTTAAAAATCAAATCTCCATGAAAATCAGGGAAGTGGGGGGGAGGGGAGAGTATTCCAAACTGAGAGTCATGTGGCACTCAGATGTCTGGTGGCAGTAATATTTACTGACTAATCCTTAATTCCATATCTTTTAAAAAATGATGAAGAGTGGCTTATTGCAATATGGAACTCTGTATAGACTGTAAAAGTTACTAAAAGGAGAATACTGATAAGAAAACCTATCAAGAAACCATTAAACTTTATTCCACCTTGGTAACACAGCCTCTCTTGAAATAAAGCATTCTTTGGAAAGTTCTGATGGAAAATCATTAAAAGGAAGCACCTAGGCAATGGGATGTGAGTATTTTATTTTTCCCTAAGGCCTCACATAGCTTGGGTAAGCAGGAACAAGGAAACAAAATCAAGATCTCTTGCATTACTGGATCTGCTGTTCCTCAGTGTCTACATGACTGTATATATTCACCTTGGGGTCGGTGCTAAGTGGTCTCCTATGAAAACAGTGATAATGTGTGTAAGTATGGTCTTGGCATGGAATTGTAGACTTTCTCACAATACAGAATCCAGATCACTAAAAATTAAGCCAGTTTCTTAAGTATTCATTTGAATTTGTAGAAAACCATTACTTGGACTTCATAGAAGTGATTGTTGAAATTTCCAATGTAGGAGAAGTCCTCGTGACATTTTTCCTAAGCAGTATCCTGACGTGGATGGAATATTTGAGATCTTTTCTTTTCCTGTGTGAATGGAATAACTTCTATGGCTTTTGTGATTATGTTCCTAGAATCACCAAGGTTGGAAAAGACCTCCGAGATCATCCAGTCCAACCATTCATCTACCCCCAGTATTTCCCTACTCAGCTATGTCCCTTAGTACCACATCTACGTGTTTCTTGAACATCTCCAGGGATAGTGACACAGCCACCTCCGTGGGCAGCCTGTGCCAGTGCCTGACTGCTCTTTTGGAGGATAAATGTTTCCTAATATGCAACCTGACTATGTTAATGCTGCCTGGATTAGTATGGTTCTTTCCTTTTAGTTGAAACTGCAGTTCAAGCAGCATGAGACTTTGTTAGAGAACGTGAGGAAGGTTTCCAAAGATAAATTCAGCTTTTAAGGGTTTCCTACATTAGTGGTCTAAAGAAACAAGACACCTCTAAATGGAATTTTGGCATAAATGTTTTTCCTTACCAAGGGAAGAAGGGAAAAACATTGTCTATTAACATTAAGCAATTCTCCAACCACCATAAGTAGTCCTGCTTTGTTTCCCTGCTTGCCATCTCCTTTTTTCCTCATGTGTTTGAGTGCCAAACCCCAGCAGTGATCTGTGAGCTATGAAACAGCTCAGAATCCTGAGCAGGGAGGAGGGTGCTTGCTTGGGACCCATGTCAGCACTGCCTTGTTCTGACTCTTCCCATTTTGTGTGACTTGCATTTCCTGACAAAGGCACTGGGAGCGATTTAAGAGGTCATTGTCAGGTCAGGAATTGGGAAGCTGCTCTCTGTGCCTCTCCATAACAGCTTCTGCTCCTGTATGCTGTGAAATTGAAGGTGATTTTCAGCTAGGAGGTGCTAGTATTCCTCATGAATGTGAATAAAATCAACGTTCCTAAGTCAAGGCTTTGTCACCTTTGCTTTATGAGAATTATTGTAGTGAAAAGCCTACCCTGCAACATTTTTTCTTTAAAGAAAAAACTCTGAAATACATTAAGTTTCTGGAACTGTGATCAGTTGCAGGGAGATTCTGTGCTGATTTGATTAAGAATATTTTAGATGGATGTGTTATTTTTAACAGGCACAGACTTGTCAGACCTTAAACACATTAATAGTAATCATATATCTTTGTCTTTCCTCCGAATGACAGAAGAAGCCAATTTAGCAGCCTTTATGTCACTTTCTTTTCCTCATCTCATAAAAATGGAGTGCTGCCATTGTTCAGAAACAAGGTTGGAGAAATCAGACTAAGCTGCTGAATACCATTGTGTGCTTGGCTTAAATCCATGCCTGAGCCTAAGTGACTCCAAGTCCATTGCCAACACTGACTCGAATTGTTCTGGTTTTAGCCAAGAGCACAGTGTAAGTCCTATCTAAACTAGTGCTCAGTTTCATTGTACCTGATTACTAACACCATTGCAACTTCTAGTCTATACATAGCTGTTAGCAGCTAATTCTGTTGCCTAGTTTTGCTTAGAAGAGGGCATACAACAAAAGCATGATAGATGAGCAGATGTTTGTTTCCAGTTGTAATCTGTGTCTTTAGCATTTCTGAGCTGATATGTTTCTCAGTAAGACTCCACTAGTACCTTGTTAACATTTGAAGAGATTATTTTCAATGCGTTCCCAGAATAGGTTGATCTCCCAGTGCAAGAAGTCCTGCAGGGGAGGCAGGAAAGTGGTTTGGCTGAGCAAAGACCTGCTGGTCAAACAGAAAGGTAAGATGAAAAATGCACAGAGTGGGAATAGGGTTGTATGGCCTAGAAATAATACAGGGATACCATCTGATGTGATGAGATCAGCAAAGGCAAGGCAGAGGTGGGACTGAGCTTGGCAAGGGATGTGCAGAACGACAATATCCTGTTCCTAGTGGAGAGTATGGAAGGAGGAGCTGGCTTGTGTGCCCTTTCCACCATAAGGTCGTATCTGCAAGGAGCAGCTTCTGTGGTGTCCTGCCAGGAAGTTGATCTTGGGCAAATTTTTTCTTCTGCCAAGAAATAATCACATAATATCAAATAAAAGCATGCTCTGGATTTTTTTTTTTTTTTTTTTTTTTTGTGGGGGGGGGAGGGTGGGGTTATTGAGAGGGAAGGATTAAAATACTTCTCCTGATTACTTGACTTTGAAATGATGAATCTAAAATCTTGACTGGATCCCTTGAATCTTTTATTCATCCTGTTTGCTTCCCTTCTGTTGCCCTTAGATGCCATTCAGGATGGCATCTCATTGGCACATTACAAAAACAGAGTCGGACAGGAGCAGCAAAATCCTTTTGCTGTGTATTAAATCATTTTCCCGTATCACAGAATCACAGAATGGCCCAGGTTGGAAGGGACCTCAAGGATCATGAATCTCCAACCCCCCTGCCACACGCAGGGCCACCAACCATCCCACCTAATGCTAGACCAGGCTGCCCAGGGCCCCATCCAACCTGGCCCTGAACACCTCCAGGGACGGGGCATCCACAACCTCCCTGGGCAGCTGTTCCAGCACCTCACCACTCTCTCCGTAAAGAATTTCCCCCTGATGTCCAACCTAAATCTCCCTTCCCTCAGCTTAAATCCATTTCCCCTTGTCCTGCACTTATCTACCCTTTTCAAGAGTTGATTCCCCTCCTGTTTGTAGGCTCCCTTTAGGTACTGAAAGGCTGCAATGAGCTCACCCCACAGCCTTCTTTTCTCCAGGCTGAACAAGCCCAGCTCCTTCAGCCTGTCCTCATAGGGGAGGTGCTCCAGTCCCCTGATCATCTTCGTGGCCCTCCTCTGGACCCTCTCCAACAGCTCCCTGTCTTTCTTGTACTGGGGGCTCCAGACCTGGATGCAGTATTGCAGATGGGGCCTCACAAGAGCAGAGCAGAGGGGAACAATCACCCCTCTGTCCCTGCTGGCCACCCCTCTTTTGATGGAGCCCAGGATCCCATTTGTCTTCCGAGCCGCAAGGGCACACTGCTGGCTCATGTTAAGCTTTTCATCCATCACGACCCCCAGGTCCTTCTCCACAGGGCTGCTCTCAAGGACCACTCCTTCCAGTCGGTAGGGATGCCTGGCATTCCTCCGGCCCAAGTGCAAAACTCTGCACTTTGCCGTGTTGAACCTCATCACGTTCACCCGGGCCCACCTTTCTAGCCTCTCGAGGTCCCTCTGAATGGCATCCTTTCCTTCAACTGTGTCAACCACACCACTCAGCTCGGTGTCGTCAGCAAACTTGCTGAGGGTGCACTCGATTCCGTCATCGATGTCATTGATAAAGATGTTACAGAGCACCGGTCCCAAGACAGACCCCTGGGGGACGCCGCTCCTTACCGGCCTCCACCTGGACATGGAGCCATTGATGGCCACCCTCTGTCTGCGGCCTTTCAACCAGTTTCTTATCCATCGAGTGGTCCACCCATCAAATCCACATCCCTCCATTTTGGAGATAAGGATGTGGTGGGGGACCGTGTCAAAGGCCTTGCTCAGGTCCAGGTAAATGACATCGGTCGCCTTTCCCTTGTCCACCGATGCCGTCACTCCATCATAGAAGGCCACCAGATTGGGCAAGCACGACCTTCCTCTGGTGAAGCCGTGCTGGCTGTCACGGATCACACTCCCTTTCCTCATGTGATCAAGCATGTCATCCAGGAGGATCTGTTCTACGATCTTCCCAGGCACAGAGGTGAGACTCACCGGCCTGTAGTTCCCGGGGTCCTCCTTGCTCCCTTTCTTGTAAATGGGAGTGACGTGACCCTTCCTCCAGTCATCCGGGACCACACCAGACAGCCACGACTTCTCAAATATGATGGAGAGCGGCTCGGCAACCACCTCAGCCAGCTCCTTCAGAACCCTGGGATGCACGCCATCCGTAGACTTCTTGAAATGAGATAACATGGTGAGCAAATTCAAAACTGTTCAGTATGACTAAAGCTCAAGTTTTCTGTGCATTGATCTAACTTCTGTCCAACAGTACAAATATGGTAGGTAACCCTTGATGTTGTAGGTTTCACAATTGTAGGCTTCATGTAAGGCTCACGATTTGAGAAATCTTTCTTGCAGAAGAACTTTAGATGTTTTATTTCACCTTGCTGTGGCTAAACAAGATTGAGGTTAAAGACTAAATGCTAAATGATGTCCTTAAGCCTCCCAGAACCTGAGGTATTGTCTGTGGGATAGGGATGGAAGGGAAGATGGTGTCCCATTCAATTTAATTGTGGCCAGCATGAAATTCTGATGGCTTTATACTCTAGAGCTCAGTAAAAACTTGAGAGGTTTTTATCGCAGCTAAGCTGTATGTGTAGCCTCCAAATGTAAATTCAGTAATTCAGTTACAAAAATGAAGTTGTCACATTAGTTGCATCTTGCCACCATTCACAGGTCTTTATTCTTCCAGACACTTCAAATAAGGTTCTGGTATTATTAAATATTTTCATGTGTTTTATCACCATGGTATCAAACTGTATGTACGCTCGAATAGAAATAACATTTTTAGGTAGGGTTTTCCTTTTCAAGCTAAATCATACTTTAAAAATTTTTATGATGCAATATTGGAGAAAATTATTGCTGTCTACATACGAAGTCATGTGTAGAATAATATATATGATTCCATATGCAAGTAACACTCAGCTGTGATCTTGTCAAGCTAAAATACAGTAAACGAATGTTAAAAAAACAGACTTCCCCGAAGAATAAGCAAACTGCATACTGAAGTTAAGTGCTGAAGTGTTCCTTAATGTACTACCATTAGTACACCTATTCTGGGGGAGGGTAAAGCTCTCTGATAACCCATGGCAGTATTGTAACATATTACTTGTGCCTTTAATTGTACCCCGTTAACCATCAAGCTGTTTGCATTTGATTCCAAGTGCCTCCAGCATTCCTTAAACAGCTTTGAAGATTTCTCCCTGTCTTATAATCCATCAATTTAATTAGTACACAAGATAGCTGATGAGATAAGCAAGCACCTCTCCCAAATAATTGATGTGTCAGTTTTGCAGTAACAGAGTCCTCAGCCTTCTCCTACTATTTACTACAAAACTGAAGAGCAGAGATCTGTTTCTCAGCCTGAGGAATAGGAAAGCCAACACAACTGCTACAACTGTTCTACAACACGACTATGCCAGGACAAAAAAACACTCACATATAGCAATGCAGAACTTGATTGCAAGTTGCTTTAGAAAAGACATATAGTCTCAAAAATAAATACGTATAACCAGTTTGTCTAATACCTTTAGCTGTTCCCTCAGCTTTTATAATTTGGATATTTTTAATGTCTTATATTGGTACTGAATCGTGGGTTTTATTTTGCTTTCATTGAAATAGCCTTGCATATGCACACAACTGATTATAACTTATTTGCCTGTGGCAGCTAGCTTTGTGTGTATCCAGGTAAAGCTGTTAGATGCTGAAACAACTTGTGATGCATATTTGCAGTGTCACCATTTGAAGTGATAATATTGATGTGATTTTTTTCAGTACAATGATAAGGCAGCCTTAGTTGCTAGGTGCTGATTTGTGAACACTTACATTTTGTCTCAGCATAGCTGATGACTTCTACTGGTTTAAATATTGCAGTATTTGTCATCACAGGTCCAACTTCCTACTTGTGCAGACCTGGAAAAACTACAAATAAACATATTGCACTATTTACTACTCTGCTATTTGTCTGTGCTTCTCCCACGTGCTCTTGTCAGTATTTCTGGCTTTACCTACTTCCATGTATGAAACAGCAAAATGTTGGCCTTTAGAAAATATCACTTTTCTTAGGGTAAAAGGGGTAGCTGAAGCACCTCAATAAATGATGCTGTGTCCAGACTTTTACTGTAAAACTGCACCTCAAGGTACTCATCACCACTGTTCCTCTCTTGAGGCATCCTAGCATTAGTGCAGAAGCACTAATTATGTGATTTTCATCCGTTTTTGGAGTGTTAAAATGGGATACCATTATAAAATGTGAAAACATTTTCAGCTACTCCTTAAAACTCTCTCATAAAGCCAGTCTTTTGAACCCAAGTCACTGCTCAATTTCTTACGCGTTTGCAGAAAGCTGCAGAGGTTTTTGTGATAGAGGATTCCATTTTTGGAGCCTGAAATAGATAATCTGATTCTGGTACCCGAAGCATTAGAACATCTCACAGCACTGCATCAGCTTCAAAGATTGTCAGTAATCCCACTTACTGCTGTGCTGTCCTTCTAATGGCCATCAGCCCATTGCTTCCTCATCTTCTTCCCAAAGCACCAAAGCGTTTGCATGGTTGGAAGGTGAAGTTCATTTCCCATAACCCTACAGAAGCATCAAATAAAAAGTTTTCACAGAATCACAGAATCGTAGGGGTTGGAAGGGACCTCCAGAGATCACCGAGTCCAACCCCCCTGCCAAAGCAGGATCCCTACACCAGGTCGCACAGGTAGGCGTCCAGGCGGGTCTTGAATATCTCCAGAGAAGGAGACTCCACCACCTCCCTGGGCAGCCTGTTCCAGTGCTCCGTCACCTCACCGTAAAGAAGTTCTTGTGCACATTGGTGCGGAACTTCCTGTGCTCCAGCTTCTGGCCATTTCCCCTTGTCCTGTCTCCGCACACTGCTGAAAACAGTCTGGCCTCGCCGCTTTGCCCCCCACACCTTAGATATTTATAGACCTGGATCAGGTCCCCTCTCAGTCTTCTCTTCTCAAGGCTAAACAAACCCAGATCACTCAGCCTTTCTTCACAGGAGAGACGCTCCAGGCCCTTCACCATCTTTGTGGCTCTCCGCTGGACTCTTTCCAAGAGATCCCTGTCTTTTTTGTACTGAGGAGCCCAGAACTGGACACAGTACTCCAGATGAGGCCTTACCAGGGCAGAGTAGAGGGGGAGGATCACCTCCCTCGACCTGCTGGCCACGCTCTTTTTAATGCACCCCAGAATGCCATTGGCCTTTTTGGCCACAAGGGCACACTGCTGGCTCATGGCCAACCTGTCGTCCACCAGGACACCCAGGTCCCTCTCCGCAGAGCTCCTCTCCAGCAGCTCATCCCCCAACCTGTACCGGTGCATGCAATTATTCCTCCCCAGATGCAAGACTCTAAGCTTGCTTTTGTTAAACCTCATCTGGTTTCTTACTGCCCAGCTCTGCAGCCTGTCCAGGTCTCGCTGAATGGCAGCACAGCCTTCGGGTGTGTCAGCCAATCCTCCCAACTTCGTATCATCAGCAAACTTGCTGAGGGTGGCCACTACCCCCTCATCAAGGTCATTGATGAAGATGTTGAACAGGACCGGACCCAGCACCGACCCCTGGGGAACACCGCTGGTTACAGGTCTCCAACCAGACTCTGCACCGCCAACAACGACCCTCTGTGCTCTGCCAGTCAGCCAGTTCTCAACCCACCTCACTGTCCACTCATCTATCCACACTTCCTCAGCTTCGTTATAAGGATGTCGTGGGAAACAGTGTCAAATGCCGTGCTGAAATCAAGGTAGACTACATCCACTGCTCTCCCCCCATCCACCCAGCCAGTGACAACATCATAGAAGGCTACCAGGTTGGTCAAGCACGACCTCCCCCCTTTTGTGGCACAGTAAGAAGAAAAAGGAGCAGTGCAATGGTATGATATGCAACTTGTGGACAGAAAACAAAATTGCTATGTTTTCAAGGGCAGAAGCCCACTTTCCACCCTCTTCACTCTGTCAGGAACAACTGCAACAGTATTAGAGCTGTCATGGAAGGGCCAGGTAAACAAGGAGATCACTTATCAGTGTCACTGATAAGATCCTGGATTTGATGGCAAAGCAACAGGAGGAATAAGGATGGCGTGGTAATGGAAGTGCAAAAGCTGCACTTGAGGCAATCAGAAAACCTCATGGGAATGACAACGAGCTGCTGTCAGTATATCTCCATGCTGACGAGAAGATGGAAGGAAGACCTGAAGCTTCATAACAATGAGCTTGAGAAAGTGTGCCAGGTGATGAGCTGCAAAAAGACAAATGCCTGGGAAAAAAGAATGTGCGAGTAAAGAAAATCCTTGGAGCTCTTGCTGGAGGAGAAAACGTCCATAGGCTACCACAGCACTTCTGAATCCTTGGGGCAAATTCACCACCTTACCTTTGACATTTATATTGCTTGGCAAATTATGCATACGTGTAATAAGGTTATTTTAGCATTAGAGAATTTTCTTAAGTGAAGTGGATCAGAATGAAGATCCACCACTGAATGTGGACTGTTTAGATTTAAAAAAAAAAAAAAAAGGCAAAATTAGTGCCATCTCATTGAAATGGAAACGTATTCCATGGGACATTTAACAAAGATCTCATGGTCCTTTCTCCAGATCATTATAACCTTGGCCTGCCCTACAGGAAATTCAGACTTGAGAGCCTCTTCAGCTCCTTTGGCTGCAGTGTGACAAAATAAAGAACAACCCTCCAGTCCATAGGAGGAACTTGAAAGTGTTTTTGGTATGGAGGTAGATAGTTCATATAAAACTACACTTTCATTTACCTAAGATGGTGCCCCAGCACCAAAATCCATGCCTTAATCTGCAAGATCACAGCATTCATAATGAACTAATGGAGTTGATTATAGCCCAGGAATCTGTAGGGAAAATTGTGGTTTCTTGAATTGTTATAGGTTCTGTCAAAATTTTTCATCAGTTTGTGGGGAAAATCCTTCCTGAGTACAAAGCCACTCCCAGTCTATAAATCATAGCATCGTAGAATGGTTTGGGGTTGGGAGGGACTTTCAAGATCATCTAGTTCCTTACTGTGACCTTAATGTGGAGCAGCCTGCAGTTGCAAGAAAGAAATTACAAGCGTGTTAACTTGCTTGAGATCGTTGTCTCTTACAGCGACCATATGATAGCAATTAATTGCAGATAGTAGGCCATTATATAGCGCTGTGTTTCTGGCCATGTGTCAGTCTAATCCCTTAGATGTAAGGGCCTGCTTTCAAGGCTTTAATCCTGGAGCCCCATGCATACTTCTGGAGGTGACCTTTTTAAGTCAACCAGCCAACTGTCCCTGAAGAGTGACTGACAGGAGGAGCTGATGCTGCCGGGAGAGTGGTGACAAAAGCTAACATCAGCCATTGCATTTCATTAGGAGGTCAAGTGTATTTGTTTAACCTCTGAGAAGTTGTGATGTGTGGTCTTGAATCTTGAATCTGTTGGACGGGGTGGGTGTGAAATCTTTTGCATACCAATTCAAAGTAGAAAAAACAATGCTGGAATGAAGGCGAAGACTGCTGTGTTAAGTTCAGCCCTAGCAGGTTATCCAACCACTGCTGTGCTGTTAACAGTGAGATTTGATGAGGAAAATGTTGATGGTTACAAATGTTGTTTTTTCTATGAACTTGCATAATTTTGCAAGCAATTGTAAAGCAGAATTAGACTAAGGGTCGTGTTATCCTATTACTCTTCTTTATTGTAAATTGACATCAGAAGATTCAGGTTTTTGGATGTGGATGAGCATATTGGCTTCTTGCATTCAAGTTCTGCAACTCTTTTTCTGTAGTTAAGTTGACAACCCATTCATGCTGTGGTCCTTAAAGATGTCCATCCACAGATGTTTGCCATGGGTTGAAATCCATATAGAATGGCATTATTTCCCTGTGAAGCACTAACTAAGGTGACTGACCGTTCCTCATTGTCATCTATGGCACTGTACTGCCTGCAGAGGAAAATGTGTTCTCTCTTAATTAGGCAGTCCAGCAAGTTTGCCAGTTGGCCTGGTGCTCAGGGAATATTCCAAGGGAAGAGTGATGGTAACTGTGGCAGGAAGAAACACAGCTCTGTAATCAGCAAATGAGGAAAAGCTGCACCTTTTTGTAATAGTAATTTTATTAATGAGTGACAAAAGACCTTGGGAAAATCCTTGTAAATCTGTGTCTGTTCCTATCTTTGTTGTGTTCCTATCTTTGAAATGTGAATAACAACATTCTTTAACCAGGTGAAAGCAAATGAAGAATTGTACTAAAGTCTGCATTCTCCTATCCCAGCACCACCACCACTTGGATGGCTGCAAAATGCAGCCGAGTGAACTCCTGCCCTTTACTGTGGTATGGTATTACAGCTCCTGGTTATCCTCTTTAAAGCATTTGAAAAAAAAATAAGAAGAAAAATGGGAAAAGAAGCCAGAAGTTGAGGAGTGGCTTGCATACACTGCCTTCAGTCTCAACTACGTTCCTTCCAGCAACTCAGATATGGTTCTCTGTGCTAAACTGGAAAGAGATGAATGGCATCCATTGCTTGTGGACCACCAAAGTGCCTGCAGAGTTGAAGGAGGCTCACTGCAGTGATAATGAAGACTTTGAGATGCTGATATTGATCGTGGGGTCTTAAAAGATTGCAAAGAAGAAGCAAACATGAATAATATAGCCTTTTGGAATGGAAAGAGGAATCCTGGAATGATTCACAGAGATTTGCTCATTCATGGTGTGCTTTTGCTCAAACTCAGTTTGAGTGCCTAATGAGAAAGCTGACACGTTTTTAATATAGAATCTATAAGTCAAAAATGGCAGTGCCGTTGGAATTAACAGTCTGTATGGATAAAGCAATGAAAGAGCAAGATGAGTGAACTAAAACCAAAGTCATTCTGTCTTCCTGCTCTCTTTTCTCTTAATATATCTGTAAAACGCCTGCTCTGTGTGTTGATAAAAGGAGAAGATAGTTTACATCACATTCACTTTCTGAGCGCGTCATTTGCTTGTCTTGTTTCTCCCTCTTCTCCCCTTGCAAACTACTTCAGCATGTGTTGTGATAACAGCACCAGGAGAGCTTTGCTGTTAACAACTGCAGGATCTGCACATGCATGCTGTGTGTATGGAATGGGACATTTAATGCAGAAACCTGATGTGTGCCTGTCTCTGTACCTTCCACCACTCCCTCAGTTCTTCTGGCTGGAGTAGTTTCTTCTTTGAAGCTGAGATTTTGTTTGGAGATTTATAGTTTCTGGTTCCTTGCTGATTTTTCAGTTAGGCTCTCCAGTAATCAGTTATTGTAGTGCTTTCGGAGCTTTGTTTCTTTGCCTAAATAAATATATTTCCACTTCATTGCTAGTAACTCAATAAATTACTCTTTCAAAAGATAGAAGTCAATGTATAAAGTTAAAAATTGGTACATGGGAAGTGCAAAGGGAGACTGTTCACGTCGCTCTCTGATTCGTGCCTGGCAATATTCCTCTTATTGATGTCTCTGAACAGCAACTCTTCCAGCACTGGCTGTGGAGTCCCTTATGGGAAATGCAAGCTGTATTTGTTCCACGGATGACAAAGCTGTGCTGTCACTGCAGGCAGCAAAACTAACTTGGCTAAAGGGTTCTCTTCCGACAGAGGTCTTACATTGACACCCGGAGTTCTGTTAGCACCTCAGTACCTCGAGGTGTGTATTTTTCATGTTAAGCCAACACTGTTAGGTTGGCAAAGCTTTGTAGCAGTGACTTATTCCAGCACGGTGATAATATTGGCATGGGTCATCAATTGCCACTGTAGTATTGCTGTTTTCCTAGAGAGGAACATTTGGTGAGGTAGTGCAGCTGGGAACCCTCCAGCCATTTTCAACCTTCTCTTTCTGTGTACCTGAAAAGGTAAATATTTGAGGTGCAGTTTTAATAAAGCAACATGGCCTTCCTCTGCTTGGTAGAGAAAGTTTCTGAAAGGCAATAAGTAAATGAACAATATATAAGCTTGACTATAACCCATTTTTCCATATAGTTTTGCTTTGGAAAGCACATTAAGTCACTTCTAGGGGAATAACACTGAGAACCAGCTTTATTTAGTTAGTTAGATTAATTCCATTTTAATATTTCCATTAGCCATTTTGTACTTGGCACTGCAAAGTAATAAAATCCTCCAAATATTGACAGATAGAAAAGTAAATGCCACCCAGCCATGACAATCTGTTTTTCAGCTAACTTCCTGGAGTTAGAAAGTCTGCTATCATCATTTATTTATATATTAATAAAGCACGTGATTTTTATCACTAGTTATTCCTTTCTAGCAATTAAGACAGAGCTGATAAAATCTTCCCTAAGTCAACATCTTTGTTTGTTAACTTTTGAACTAGCTAAAAACCATCCTCGACTGCACATTAGGAAGAAGAGGATCAAGGTTCTCTTTCAGAGCGTGGCACCAAGTCAGGTGTGAATGGAAGAAAGGGAATTTCTGCATGTGTCAAAGGCAAGTGAACATTTCTCTTGTCGAAAAACCAAGTCCTCCACTTTCCAGAAGGATACCCTTACAGTTACTGACTGTGCTGATAAGTTTTGCAGTAGACTTAAAATATCTGAAGAGCAAATATTCATATATAATAAGGGAATATTTTCTTGATTGCAAATATTAGAACATAGAACACATGCATTTAAAGGAAAGTGTGTGTGTGGGGGGGGAGATGTGTCCCTTTCTAGATATAAAGGATCCAATGGATTCGTGCTCAAAGAGGGGGAAAAAAAGGGGACAGAAGTGCTGTCTCACTGCTCCAGAAACAGCTTTGGATGTGTGTTCCTTAGATACTGAATCCTTAAATTATCTCAGCAGGTCCTGTTAAATATCATCAACAGAATTAACAGCACCATTTAACCTGCAAATCTTACACCTAGTATGAACAAATTGTACTTTCTTAGTCAAAGTAGAACTTCATAACGTTTACTATTAAGCCAAAGTAGCTCGAGTCAGCATAGTGCTGTGCAATATGGTATGGCTTTATATGGTTCACTAAGAAGAGGTGACTGAAGTGTTAGCTTGATAACTGTGTGGTTCATCTGAGCACGAAAACACAGTAATGCATGTGTTACTCCATCATAACAGACTACCTCTGAGGTGTTATGATGGTCTCATGCCTCCAACCATCCCAGCAGCACAGTCATGTGCAACGTGGTGTGCCCAAAGGGCTTTGCTGCAACTGTCATGTAGGTTTCTGTTACAGCTGTCTTCATTCTAAGAGATGGACTGGTTTGTATCAACCATGCTTTGAAGAAGACTTGCAGTGGAAATGTATATTTTAAATATAATTTTATGTGGGGCAGAGTACATACAAGGAAAGCAGAAACTAGAAGTAGAAACCACACTTCTTGTTTACCACTTTTCCCAACAATTCTGACTTTATTCAGATAAAAAAGAGGAATTAGTTATAACCCATACTCCTGGAATTTCTTCTGACACTGAAGTTTTGGTACTCCAAGAGAATGGTGGCACAGGTGTTATTTATGTAGTCTCAGTGTGTCTTAATATCTTTCTTCTTCAGTATTACTTACATGAGCAACACCTGTCAGGTGGCTGAAGTTCCACTGATAATACCTTTGGGACTTACTATAAATCACATCAGGACTGTTATTAAATTCCATCAGTCTCAAGTAATAGTTCCCATCTGCAAAACATTCAATGTATGTCCTTAGAATCTGTGTATAAGCTTTTCATTTGCTTTTCTTTCCTCACCTTTAGTCTGCTTTTAGCATTCTCTGTCTGTGCTCTTTGGAGAGCTTTTCCTATAAACTACCACCACAACCAAGTTTTGGTATTTGCCTGCAAAGACAACTTAGCATCCTTCAGTTCTGTTCCTAAAAATAGGGGAGTTGTTGCAGTGGCCTGTGAAGACATCCATCTGCTTTCAGCATTTCTGAGGATCTTACCTTGCTTCGCAAAAATCAGAAGCCCAGCACTTCAGCTCTCATAAAGTCTGCTATATGCAAGTGATAGATATTAAAGGGCTAGCTGGTGTCTTGTCTGAAGAGCTGTATATTCTGCTAAGAAGGCTTTTTCCCTTGGGTTTTAGAGTTGTATCTATTTTCTTCTCTTTATTTTGGTTCCTTTTTAGGATAGAAGAGACATTCCAGGCCTGGTGTTTATCATCACATGGCTTTCTCTTTTAGATGTTAAAGAGGGAGAGTGAGAACTTGTACCAAACAGTATCTGCAACACAAGTGATGTCTGCAGGACAGACTTGTTGAAATGCAGCCATTCATAGATACTGCTTTAAGCGAGTCCTTGGCCTCAAAACCAGACTGGAGATCAAAACACGCAGCAGCATCTCTTGTTTCGAGAGCTCTGCTCCTCTTCAGTGTAGCCCTAGTAGCTTTGATGCTATTGGTGACCAAAGACACTTTTTAATTTATAGTGCTAAATTGGAAGCTTAGACTGTTACATTCAAAGAGAATGGTGATATATCATTATTACACAGCTGTATGCAATCAGACTTACATATTGGTCACCACTGTAATGGTATCATGGCACCCACTCTTCTCTGGGCTGCCGTGCCGGGGCCCCAGAGCTCTGAGTAAAGAATTTTTTCCAAATATCTAACTTAAACTAAAGGAGCAGAGATTTAAAGCCATTCCCTCTTGTCCTGTCACTATCAGACCACATCAAAAAGTTGTTCTGCCTGCTGTTGGTAAGCTCCCTTCAAGTACTGGAAGTCCACAATGAAGTCTCCCTGGAGCCTTCCCTTCCTTAATCTGAAGAACAAGGCAAGGTATGTGCTGGCAGACTGCAGAAGCTGTGAATGTTCTTTTTTAAGGTCATTGCTGTTGTTAAAAGGCACAGCTCTGAAAAGTCTGACAAGTGGAATTTAGTTTCCACTGAGACGAGCAGAAAGCCAAACCAGCGTTCTTAAAAATGAATCGTGTGTTAGAGGAGAGAATCATTGCCTGTTCTCTTATGCATGTGATTTGAATGCCAAATGTGTTATGGTCTGTCGTAGGATCCAGATAGAAGGAGATAAGCTTTGATGCTATGTTAGGAGGTATTCAGACAGAGCTAAGAGTAGCATGCTACAGCTCAACACAGGGTGAACAAGGGCGAGAGTGAAAGGAAAAAGGTAGATCAATCACAATTAGTTCAGGGACAGATATAGCCTGGAGCAGAAAGATTTAGATCTCTTCCAAAAACGCTTTGTCCAGTCTAATAAAACGGGATGTTCTAATTCCTCATAATTATTTCATTCTTTTCTTTGAGACCTGCTAAGCTTCCGTACTCTGTATTGTACGCATAAACAACCATAACTCCAGGAGCTCAAATGCAATACTTCCCATATGATCAGAGATTTTACTTCCAGTGGATCATTTAATTTTAAGCTTGTAATTATAGCGTATCTGGAATGCTTTCACAGTCAGGCTTTTATCCTCTTTAGGACCAGATAATTGCACTTAAGTTAGGTTTTGTAGCACTCCCTAGCAGAACGGCCCCTTTTGGAGTCTGAGTCTAATAAACAGCATCTGAGTGTCTAGTTTCCATTGAAAAAATAATGAATTGATGTAGGAGTTTCCATGTGGTAAAAAATAGACATGGAAGGCCTTAATTATAGAATGATTTTAAGTGGAAATATGACTTTTAAAAAGTCGTATGAGAAACAGCTTTCCAGATTTAACTTAGAATACCCTTGGTTTAAGTAGTTCAGTTTTGCTTTCTGTCTTTATGGAGATACCTGGAGTAAGCTATAGCAATGAGCACACATTGCTGCTCTCTCATGCTGTGCATCCTGAGGGATCCTTTTCTCTGTTGCAGTAGATCCTGTATGAGAAAATGCTACAATGAGCAGTGTGTATTCACAGTGCCAGGTGCACCAGGTGGAGTTTGTCAATGATGCCAGTGACATGGTTAAGTCTTATACAGAGTGCTTTGTGGGACCTGTTTTTTTAGGGGAAGAAAGTACAGAAAACATGCTTGCATGCAAGATTTGCATTCAGATTTTAGAGATTCGACCCTTACTGTCAAGCTCACATGACATAAAGGCTTTACCACCATGCTGTCCACCAGAACTGCTCTAGTTGCACCCCAGTCTTTAGTATAACAGAGTCTAAAGTCTTCCAGTAGGAATGTGTAGTTCAGATGGCTTTTTACTCCCTTATACTAATCCAACTAATCAAGGTTGGATTCAACTCAAGGTTGAATCCAATGTCTAAGGTTGGACATTAGGACAAACTTCTTCTCCAGAAATGGTGATCGGTCTGGAACAGGCTGCCCATGGAGGTGGTTGTGTCACTATCCCTGGAGCTGTTCAAGGAACATGTAGATGTGCTACTGAGGGATGTAGCTTAGTGGGAAGATATTGGTGGTAGATGAATGGTTGAACTGGATGATCTTGGAGGTCTTTTTCAACCTTGGTGACTCTATAATGCTGTGAAAGGCAAACATTTACTCTGGCATAAGGAAAAAATGCAGATCAGAATAAGGCTGTTATATCAGAGAGGGAAATGTCAAAAGGGAAGGTTAAACAATAGAAAATATCCTTCCAGGAGGACAGAATAAGTTCTGTGTCCATATTTCAATCTCTGGAATGAGTCACCAGCAAAGAGAAAGTGAGAAGCAGTTCCTTTTAAAAACATATAATAGGCATAACTAGCTAATTTTCGTGGGGAAAAAGAAATGTGAAATAAATCAATCATTGCTTTACCAATTGCTTCATTGGTAATCTGGCCTTTTCCATATTCCAGCAGGCAGCTACAGAAAACATCTTTCACCACCCTGAAATGCACATCAGTGAATTTGCTTAAAACTAATTGTGCCAGCTAACTGCTAGAACAAATGTGCTTGAACTGTATGCTAGATTTTCCCTTTTCCTTCTTTCTGAAAGAAAAAGGAACCAACTGAAGAGGTCCACAAACATAATTCTGGCCGTTTTCAAGCAGCTGAACAATTTTAATGCATCACTGCTGCTACTCGAAGGTCTGGAAGGGCCAAGGAAACTCAGGTAAGTAGTGGATCTGAACAAGAAAGAATTGGTATTGCATACCCAGCACATCAGGGGAAAGAAATGATGATATAAATATTCTGCTGTTTCCAGTATTTACAGAAAGAGGCTGTGCACCCACGCTGAACAACTATTTCCTTGCTGATGAAATCCTTGCAAGTCAATGCAACTTATGTACTGTATTAAAATGACTGGTAAGAAACTGTATTTTCACAGTAATGAAGTGATAGCTTGTCATATATCCAGCTCTTCAACTTGAGATTTATATTCACAGTGAAATACCCTTAGGGATGTAACTGTCACCACCAGGATTTCTAGTTGTAAGTAATTTTGGCAACAAATGTTTGAACATTAAACTCTGTAGTGTCACTGAATTATCGAGAATATCATCTGTTTTGTTATGTTATAGTATGGTATCCGTGGTCAGTAGATAATGCCCCTCAACTTCCTCTGATAAAGGTTGTGTCAAAATCAATCCAACCTGCCGAGGGAGGAGGTTGAGTCGCCGTCCATGGAGAGGTTCAAGAAATGTGTAGATGTGGTACTGAGGAACATGGCTTAGTGGGGAGATGTTGGTGGTAGGTGGTTGGTTGGAGTGGATGATCTTGGAGGTCTTTTCCAGACTTGGTGATCCTCTGATTCTAATTCAACCCGTCTTAAAACAGACTTTAAAAAAAAAGAAGAAGGGATGCATCAGTTTGATTTTAAAAGGAAAATCATCTGATTCCTTAAGGTATTGGACAAAGAAAAGTTATATTGTTTATGGGGCTAGCAGCATTGGGAGGCAGTCAAAGCAATCGCAGTAAAGACAAAAGCAGTGTGTTCTCTGCATTGACCGTTCCACATAGGTGTGAGTAGAGGTCTTGTGTTAAGCAACCATGGGAAATGAGCAGAAAATACTTGGACTTTTCAAATTAGTTTTGGAAGGATGTCAGTTTCTCATACCAGTTTGCATGCACAGGCCTCAGATATAACTAGGAAATAGATTTGCATAGCATTTTGAAACACATGCGTGTAAGCATTGACCTTTCAAAAAGGGGAGGAAGTTGCATTTAAATTGTACATCAAAGACATGAAAAATAAAAGGAATTAGTTGGATTTTGGCCAGCCAATTTCCTCTTACCAACATCCACTATTCATTCTCCTGCGAGAAGCAAGGGCAGAGGCACAAAGCACTCCTATTTTCCTTTTTTAAGGCAGTTCCTCTCAGGCTGTGCCCATAAACAAGGTCAGTTTTCTCAAGCTGCAACCTCTCTCACATCTGAATTATATCAGCAGATAGCCCTGGCTGGACTCATTTATAACAGAGCTCCTCTAAGCTATGTGGCCTTCGGACAAAGTGCATTAAAGTCAGTGGCAAAGTTTTCAATGAAGTCCATAGATTTGGTCTTGGGGTCTCAATGGGGAGTTTTTTCTGTAAAAGAGCATGCTTTATTAGATGCTTAAATAGGATGACACCCATGGCACTAGACAAAATATTTTGATTTTTTTCAATCAGCTAAAAATTAATTGACATTTAACTTATGAAGCAGAGTAAAATTAATCAGTTTTCTGATTGATTTGTTAATATTAGGCATGTGATCTAAAGCTCATCGACATTAACATGACTTTATGTTGAATAATGAGCTTCTGATAGGGAGTTAGAAGTATCTAAGCATGACTAAAATGGAAATAAAAGACAAAAAACGAGGGCAGGAAAGGTTCTGACTCATGTTGTATTATTTTTAACACTGGGAGGGGATAAAAAATATCAACTTCCCATTCTAAAATATGGAAGGAACTGATGTGGAAGTAGTCCAAAAATCTCAGTTTGGGGAGGATCACGAGAAAGGGACTGCTGCACAGAAGTGACCAACAGTTGCTGAATTGCTTTACCCCAACCTGTGCTGCAAGAATGTGTTCATGGCCAGTGCCACTGTACAAAACAACTCAGTTCTGCTGTAATGCAGCGTTATGTCACTGAACTTGTAATACCTTGAAGGAGATTGAACCAGCTCTGTCACAATTCCTTCTCTATTGCTGTGCTGTGAATATCTGCTGTGAAGTCTCATGAGACAACTCATGTTACCGTATCTCTTCTGCTTGGCATTGGCTGTGCTGATTCACACACACAATTTCTGTCTTTTTGTTTTTCTGTACTTTTTTTTCCTGGTATTTTCCTTGGCCTTTCCTTGCAATTGGCCTAACATGCATTCTAATTCGTACACATGGCACCCTCCTGTAAATTTGTGAAAACCACCAACCCTGTTCAACGTGTAAGCTGTTTGCTGAATGGAGCATTGAGACATGTGTCTTTAGATTGACCTATGATACTAATTTACCATTCAATATTGTCTTTTGCTTTCTGTGAAGGAGGTACTTCCTATACTGTATTGCAGACAGAGGCAAACTTTGACCAACCTACATTATTTGTACCATCATTAGTTTCCAACCAGTTCTACTCTGCTGCTGTATTAACTTTCCAAGAGAGCATCTGTTCTGGACAGTGCATTTGAGATCCAAAAGTATAATAGAATAGCCTGAAAATGAACTAATATTAAATGTTGTGTGTACGTTGATATCCACCTATGGCGTGTTCACAGGAATTCATACTTTGCCAAGCCTTTTTGTTATGCCTGGAAGTAAAACAGTTCATCACTTCAACTTTGACATGTTCGTAGTGGGATGAGGTAACTGGTCTTAATCTACATTAAGCAAGAAGTAAGTCAGGGTGTTATTTATTCAGAGCATGAAAATATTCTTTGCAGTGCATGTGGTGACATCTCTTGGTGACAATTCCAGACCTCATTTACAGGTGGAGTGACAGATACCTGAGGGACAGGCAATGCATTGCAGACGTAGCTTTTAATTCACGCACAGGAGTGAATTGCCACTGCATCAAGAATAAATGGCAATAGTTTGAGATATGTCAAATTTGCAACGCAAAGTGCTGCTATTACGAAAAGTGAAAAGGATGGTGAAGGCACAGGTAGCAGTTGTGCATTTCCCACTGTGAGAGCTGAGGCTGCAGGTGAGCAGTTCTGAACGCAGAATCGTATTTCTTGGAAAGCTGCTGGAAAAGCCTTGAGATTGTTTATGAAAGTTCAAAACTCCACGTAATTAATTTATTTGCCTCTCTTTCAAACCGTTCTGCATGTGCACAACTGCAAACTTTTCTCCCAACCTACAGATGCTGCAAATGTATGCGTAACAAAATGTAACCCCAAATTGCTTCAGAAGATGAAGCAAGTGTGATTCTGTAGCATCCCAGCTCCCTCACATTTAGTGTTCTGTATGCTGCTGTGCCTGAGTAACACCATAGAGGGAAAAAAATGGAGGTGTTAGGGGAGCCAGTGAGAGCATGGACTCCAAGCCTTTTTGGGAAGAGGGTTTGGTGAAGGTAACAGTTTAACAGTTTAACATTAGGGACCTGGAAATGCTGCCTTTCCCCTCTGAAACAAGAAGGATTGCATACATCCTTATTGCTGCACTCTAAGTCATGGGAATCCATAGGAGTGGGAGCTTCCCGAAGGATCCTCGTTGACTGCACTGGGCTTCAGATGGAGCCTGTGGTGCTGTCAGTGAAAGCTTTTTGCTGCCACACATCTCAGAGTTTGGGATTTGCCTTCCCACAAAACGCCTGTCTGTATCACAGAGCCGCTATGGAAATTTCCACAGCAAAATTGCATTGCGGCGTGTCACAAAGGTTAGAGGATTTTGTGGCAAGCAATGAAACTTTAAATTCCATTTGTGAAACATTTAGAGGACAAACTGCATCTATTTTTACAATGCCTTACTCTACCGCCTTAGTACCAGGAAATTTACGAGAGGCCCGAGAGTGGAGGAGATATTTCTCTCTTTGGAAACAGGAAGGTTATGTTGACTGCAGAACTATTACTGACAATGCAGTAGTGTTGCCCAAAAGCCATCCTCCATCCAAATCGTATTTCTTGGAAAGCTGTTGGAAAAGCCTTGAGATTGTTTATAAAAGTTCAAAACTCACATAATTAATTTATTTGCCTCTCTTTCAAACCGTTCTGCATGTGCACGACTGCAAACTTTTCTCCCAACCTACAGATGCTGCAAATGTACGCGTAACAAAATGTAACCCCATTGTGCCCAAGAAATATCATAGAACTGTAGAATCACCAAGGTTGGAAAAGACCTCCAAGGTCACCCAGACCTCCAAGGTCACCCAGTCCAACCATCCACCTGTCACCAATATCTCCCCACTAAACCATGTCCCGTAGTACCACGTATAAACATTTCTGGAACATATGAAATACCTTACGAACACTTCAAGACTTACTAAAGGACTGGGAGGTAGCAATGCTAATCTACTTCTTTTTTCCAGTATATATATCCATAAGAAACCCAGCTGCAGTGAGAATAATGGAAACGGATGATATAGATGAATCCTGCATAGGGCTCCATGCTTTCACTGGCTGTGCTCAGGGACAAGATGATGATGTATGGGCTGTGATTCTGAACAGTGTGGTCTTCCTCTGGAGTATAAGATCAAAGGACAGAGAAGTAATCAAAACAATTTTGAAATAATTACTGATTAACTTGAGAGTAAATAGATATCAACTATTTGTTGTCAGTATCCAGGATGTTCTCTAATCCATTCTCGGTCACTTTATAGGGACGTTGGATGCTGTGCATGCTGAAGATGACTGCCTACATGGGAGGTGCAGGTGAGGAACAAATGTAATTTTAAGCACACACAGTAGGTATTGTGTTTTCCTCTTAACAGTCACACTGTCCAGTGAAATCAAAGAACTGCTTTATGCAGGGAAGGGAATGGTATGGAAGCCTGGAAAAAGCTTCAACCCAACCTTGAGTATAGAGCAAGGTCTTTGCAGATCACAACAGGGAAAGTAAAGTTCTGTAATGTGGTTTTAAGAGTCCTTGAGTGTAATTCAGCTCTTCTATGCAATCTCTTTTAACGTGACTCTGAAATTGCTGAACCAGAATACAGCTGCTTTGCTCTGGGTTTTTAGGCTGCTGTTTTATTTCACTGTCCCTCTTTTCACAAGGATCAGAAATTGCTTGTGTTCTAGGCTGGGGGCTCTGGTTTCCAGGTAGGTTTGGATTGCTGCTCTATGCGCTAAGTAGTTTTCAAAACACAACATGTTCTTGTGTTTATTGCAAACAAATCTCTCCTGCTAATTACCTCGCAGATATTTTTAGTTTCCTTAGTGATGCTTTTCTGAATAAATCAAGAATAAACTTTCAGAAAAACACAGTGAGCAAAGACCTACGTGAGAGTCCCTTGGGCAAAAGAATTTATATAAACTAGGCTAGAAAAAATACATTGAATGACTTCACAGTTTGTGGAAGTAATTAAGGCAAAGCACCTTCCCTAAGAAGTAATGAGCTGGATCACACAGCCCAAAAGCACATAAATCATGCTGTGGGATTTTGTGAGCTGCTGCAGAAGTTTGGGGTTCTTCTCCTTGAGTCATACTCAAGAGTGCTCTCCTGGGGAGGAAGCACAACTTGAATTTGACAGGCACACACATTGCTCAGCAGACATTTTGCTACAGCACAGAGTTTGAGCCTCTCTGTAAAGAACAGTTTTGTGTTTCTGTCCATGTTCCTGTTATTTCTGCTAAGCTTCCAGTCTTGTTTTTTCAGTCCTACTCTGTTTGCCTGACCAGGAACCCACCACTACCACAATAACCAGAGCCTTTGGGGCTGTGGTGATGGGCCTGGTTTGGTTTAGATGTACAAATAAATCCCGTCCTGTGTTAGCAGGCAGGGGGAGAAAACAGCAGTGTGCTCCACCCCACCTCAGTGCAGTGTTCTTGGTGATGAAAACTCTCCAACAGCCCACAGTAACTGACAGAAGAAGCCTTATCTCCAGCTTGTCAAGAGCCTTCAAGCTTTCCTTTCAAATCGAAGCTTATCTGCTAATTGGTTTGACCCACGATTCACCTGCTCATTAAAGAAATCTGCTGGTTCGCCCAGTCTGAGGACTGGAAGGTAATGGTGACTCTCACCTGGCAGTGTGACTGAGGTGGGTTTTTTTTGTTCCTGGGAAACACACAGCAACATTCATTGTGAAACCCCTACCATGCCATTAATGAAGAGATTTTTAATCCTCATAAATCAAAACGCCTTTATTTGATATGTAAGGGCAAGTGAAGGATATTAAAGTATCACTGAAGATAGCAATAAAAAGATGAAAAACAGCCCTGCTTGATAATCCATTTAAAGATTTTCAGAAGGGATTGATAATTATCCCAGCATAATAGCTTAATTTCAGCAGGCTTTGCATCTCTTGACTTCGCATTATTTTTGCATCTATGACTTCTGAGGTATTATTTTTAGATTAATTGTTTTTTTTATGAGGTTTCAAATTCTCACACTTGAAGACAAGTCTCTACAGGTGTAAATGGGGCTGTGGTTCCCAAGGGGAGGCTCATTAGAAAAGAAATTGCGGGGCTGTCAGAACCAGAATATTCACTTCATCTGCATCCTGCAGGAGCCTCTGGTCATGCACAGACCTTACGAACCTATGAGAAAGATGCAGAATTCACCCTTTAAGGATGGGCTTGAAGGAAGAGGGGGTTTATGCTGGTTGTGATGGCAGAACAACAAAGGCAGTACACCTGTAAGAGCAGAGCTTGGATGCAATGAAAGGTCGGTGTCTTGCAACATTGGGTCATGACAGCTGAGTAAAAAGAAGGCAGTGGGTGTGTATCCACGTGTGAAGGCTCATAAATTGGAATCAAAATGAAAAATGTGCCTGGAAACAAGGAACCCAAGATTTCATTCATTCTCTGTCATCCTATAAAGTCCAGCTCTGTAGACAATGTGCCTATTTCGTGTACATATTGATATTCACCTTGGAGCACTGGAGATCAGAACAGTTGGGGATCTGCAGGTGGTCAGAGAAGAAACAGTCTGCAATAGCTGTGTTTTGAAGGAGGTTAGTCAAGGTGGTGGGCCCAGTAGTTTTATAACTTCTTGGATTAAAGTTCTCCTCGTTTGGCCTTGGGTAAAGCTGCAAGTTCTCAAGGAAAGCAAATAAGCCACAAACAAATGTGATTATTGAGGAATTCAGAAGTAACTGGGCGTGCAAGAGATCGCTCCCAGCTTTTCCGTGCTCCTTCATCGTTGTGCTTCGGGAATAAATAAGAGGACTCGTTCCCCGGGTCCTCCCAGCACACAGCCAGCGCCGAGGCTCCCCGGTGCCGTTACCGGCGGGGGGCACTGCCGCCACCTCCCGGCAGCCCGGAGCCGGAGCGCAGCTCCCACCGCCCGTCCGTGCATCTGCAGCAGCACAAGGACTCGTGCTGCTGGTTTGGAACCCAGTAGTTGTGTTTTTTAACTTGAGAAAATCCTTTTTTTTTTTTTTTTTTTTTTTGATAGGATTACGTTGCAATGCGGGGGGGGTGGGGGGGAGGAAGATGGAGAGAAGTGGCAAAGAGCAAAGCAGCAGCAAAGGTCTGCAGGGCCAGAGCAAGGAATGGGGGGTGGGGAGCAGCGTGAGAAGTGTAAAATAAGATGAGCGTTGTGGTCCAACAGCTTACAGTGCTAAGCAGGGGGTACTCCTATTAGCTATGAACAGCTGTGTTTTCTTTGAGCTTTCTGACCGCTGGCATTGGATGGTTTTAGTCCTGAACTGGGGCTGGATGTCCTAATTTATTCAAACATTAAATCACAGAATTGCAGAATGGTTTGGGTTGGAAGGGACCTTTCAGATCACCTGGTTCCAACCCCCTGCTGTAGGCAGGGACACCTTTCATAGCCCAGGCTGCTCACAGCCCCATCCAGCCTGGCCTGCAGTGCTCCCAGGGAGGGGGCATCACAGCCTCACTGGACAAATTTAGCAGGCTGGGAGCCATGAAATTGCAATGAATCATCCCTAGGAGGAGGTACCACCCATAAGATGTGTCATTCCGGTGTGTTGTGCTGCCACAGAGAACTAAAAGATGTGATCAGTACCATAAGTTTTGGTAATCACCTCTTGCTACCTGCATTCGTTCTCTTCTGACATTTTCCATTCCTTGGGACATTGACTTGAAATGTAAAGTTAAATCAGTAGCAAAATATAGTCTATATATGGAAAATGCAATGATTTTTCTTTTATTATTTGTATTTCTTGTTCTTTTTTTCCCCCTGTATTGTCCTGATGATGAAGGGACACATTATCTGAGAACCTCCCTGCCAGGACACCGCAATAGGACATGCTGTGTGTCAACCAGTCTTTCATGCTCCAGGCAGATGTTTTCAAAATCAATTGGAAATTTTATTTCCAAAATAAGAGAGCACAGTGTAGAGGTATCTACAGCTTAATAGCTCAGACCTTCCGCTGGGCTGAGAGCAGCTGCAGTAATGGACATAGAAATGGAGATGAGATTCGTGATGATTTATTGGTTGAAGAAGAGGAAGTGAAATAAAGGAAAGGCTGGCAAGAGCCCCAGGAAATGCTCTGATACGAAGTATAAAATGAGTGCAGTTAGAAACGTGTTTTCATTGTCTTGCAAAAAAATTAAAAAGTTCTCTCCAATGTCTTCAGCCACTCCTCCCTGCAGGTAAATGAGAAGTTTGACCAGGAGGCATTGTGTCCCACCTCATTTCAGCACTGTTGTGATTTTGGCATTTTTCACTCCTTACTGCCTCTGCTCACTCTCAGCATGAGGAGTTCAAGCCTTGGTCTTTATTTTGGGCCCTTAAAGTGAAAGGAAGTCTGTTAGGCTCATAGACTCTTAGGTTGGAAAAGACCACTAAGATCATCTAATCCAACAATCAGCCTATGCCCACTCCCAGCAAGGTCTCCCTGCTGGGATAGCTATGTCCTTGCCCCAAGAATGAGAGAAAAGCCTTTATTTCAGCAGAGGAATCAGCCCAGAAACATCTCTCCTCCACCTAAGAAAGATACGTTGCCATTCTGAAATAGAATCATAGAAACATAAAGGTTAGAAAAGACCACAAAGATGACCTAGTCCAACCACCAACCTCCCCTCCACCCCCCTACCATGCCACTAATTACGTCCCTCAGTGCCTCATCTCCTCAGTTCTTGAACCCCTCCAGAGATGGTGACTTCCCCACCTCCCTGGGCCAATGCATTACTGCTCTTTTGGAGAAGAAATGTTTCCTAATACCCAATGTGAACCTCCCTGCTACAGCTTGAAGACATCATGTCTCATCCTATTGCTGTCACCCAGGAGAAAAGATCAACCCCCACCCGTTCACAGCCTCCTCTCAGGGAGTTGCAGAGTCACTGCTTCCCTCTTCTCACCGGTGGGATAAGACATTTGCAAGTATGACCTTGAGCTAATAGGCATCTTTTCAAATTTCTGTAAAGAAATAAATTCCTCTCTTGTAAACTTGTAACTCTACTCTGAGGTCACTATTACGAGAACTAGATGGCATTAACTCCTTACAAATTCAGAAGCCAGGTTAGAGATGGATCAAGGCAAACCAGACAGTGTTTTCCTCTTACTTGCACTGTGGATGAGGCTGCCAATGGTTTCAAAGCAGAGTGATTCCTAAATTTACTGTGAAATGCACTAGAAGCCATTGTATGTAAGAGACTTTTCATTGCTAATTGCAGTGTTCCCCTGTGCAAGCTTCACTTTGGCCACTGGGATGTGGAATCACTGCCTGTGTGTGGAGCTTTGCAGTGCACTCTTCTGTGGACTGTGCTCTTCAATCCCACGCAGGAGGTGGTGGATGCTCTTCTAGCTTTTGACCATGACAACCATCAGCCTGGAGGATGGAGGAAGGGTTTGTTTTTGTTGTTGAGCTGCCAAATGTGGTAGCCAAAAGGAGCCAAAGGATGCTAAGGTTAGGAACGTCTTTAGCCAGCCATCCATCCATCCATCCATCCATCCATCCATCCATCCATCCATCACCAGTATTTTTAATTAGATTACATCTCGAGCATCCCATGTTTGCCAGTCTGATGCCCTGCTCGGAGCTAGCAGGTGAAGGGGCTGCTCGGGTGGTTGAGATACTGCCAGGAAAGTACGAGGGAAGCAGAATTGATTAAGTTCTCTCTGGAACAAAATGTCAAGGTAACAGCCAGCTGCGTTGTGCTTTACTTCTTTTTCACCACCGGGAGGAGCTGGCAGAATGGGATCCCCAGATGCCCCAGTGCTCTTCAGACTCGTTTAAACTGGGTGGAAGCAGAGATGTCTGCTCTGTGCTGGGGCTCTGTGTGATGCCTTTGGGGCTCAAAGCACATAGCAGTTCTCTGCACGTCCACGTCCCGCTGTGCTGCTCTCTCTGTACACAGAGGGCAGATTTTCAGCCCAAGGTTGTGTATTTAAATAGCATATCATGTAGGTCTGGACACAGTAGAACAGTCAGAAACCAATCTATGTTGGGCAATCTGTACATATCAGAGAGGTTTCAAATCCATCCAAAAGCAAAAGTCAGCCTTCAGCCAAGAGGGAAATGCACACACAGGACTCCCAGCTGCATGGCTACTCCTGACAGCATTTCTGCTTCAGCTCCCAGCCCCACTGCTTGCTGTGCAGTGTGACCAGGCTTCTGAGCAGCCAGGAGTGCTGGAGGAAAGGCTTCCACACCTTTCTGAATGCCGTGGCTCAGCTGTTCCACATCTCTCAGCTAAGATGAGGGTAGTGAAGGATCACTGAGGCCACAAATTTAAAATGCCTGATATATGGTTGCAAGAGAGTGACAAGGCAAAGTCTTCTCTTTCAAGACAATGACTAAGAGACAATTATGATTGAGATGCCTATTACAGAATGAAATCAGTTCCATCATTCTTTCTAAGTCTTTGTAAGTAAGCAGAGTTCATTTCTGTGCAACAGGGATGAAAAACATACACACTGTCTTTGGTTCAGAACGTGGATGCAAACATTGTATGGACCTTCACTAGAAGTCTTTGGGGAGAACAGCTTTCCAGAAAGTGTCTGGGGATGGAGCAGTCAGCAGTGTATTGTGGAACCAGCAGAGGAATGGGGCTGTCCTCTCTCTGAGCTAGAATTTGCTTCTGATAATACAGCATCCTTTGGTTACCTTCCATAACCACAAGAGGCCATATTGCTTCCTAGCATGGAGGCAGCACGTGTCCAGTACTGAAATGAAAGATAGCATCACACCGAGATACCAGTACCACTTCCTGGAGCCTTTGTCAGCTTCTTGAGCATTTGTTGTTGCCCTGGGCCACTTCAAGATTTAGAGCTACTCCTCCTGTAACAGCTATAATAACAAGATTTATTCAAGTTTTATTAACCTGTGCTACAACTTTGAATGGCTAAGGCAGTTTATGAACCATCACCTCTGCTTAGATACCAAGGGAGCAGTATCATAGAATCACAGAATGGCCTGGGTTGAAAAGGACAATGCTCATCCAGTTCCAACCCCCTGCTATGTGCAGGTCACCAACCAGCAGCCCAGGCTGCCCAGAGCCACATCCAGCCTGGCCTTGAATGCCTGCAGGGATGGGGCATCAACAGCCTCCTTGGGCAACCTGTTGCAGTGTGTCACACCCCTGAGAGAAAATCTTCCTCCTAATGTCCAACCTAAACCTCCCTTGTCAGCTTGGCAGCTTGGAGGGTGTTTAAAAAGCACCACACGGTATGGTCAGCTAATGGAGTTACGTGTTTTTCTGAGCACCTGCTGGGCTCTGTAGCAAAGACATGAACTGTCTGAGTGATGAAAGAGCATGTAAGCAGTTGGAACATTTTCCCTTTCAAATGCTGGGTTTGGGACTTTGAGTTAATCACTTACACTGCAGAGCATCCCAAGTCTCTGGAAGTCTTTAAGATAAGCAGGAAGAAGAATAGGTAGCTATGAAACATTCCGTTTCTTGGCTCCTCAGACAGCGCCTGCTGCCAATTTTCACTGCTCAGCACACACAAAGCTGTTTACCTCCTAACATGGAATCCCACACTGGGATTCACAAATGCTTCTGAGTGTCTGTAGGGATCAGGCAGACATACAGAACTGCCATCAGAGAAACTGTGCTTTGGTTGGAGAGAAAATAAGACCAAGTGCTTCATGTTGGTGTTTTGTATTTAACTATGGAAGGTAACTTCAGTACCAAATCATAGTATCATTGAATCATAGAATGGCTTGGGTTGGAAGGAATTCCAGGGATCATCAAGTTCCAAAGCCCTGCCACAGGCATGGCCACTAACTCCAGATCTGGCACTAGCCCAGGCTGCCCAGGGCTCCATCCATCCTGGCCTGAATCACCTCTAGGTGATTCATTCACAGCTGCTCTGGGCAGCCTGTGCCAGCACCTCACTATTCTCTCTGTAAAAAACTTCCCCCTGACATGCAATCTAAACCTTCCCTACTTGAGCTTAAAACCATTTCCCCCTTGTCCTATCACTGTACCTTACAGGTACCTTACAGAAACCCTTTGACATGAAGCTCATCAGAGCTCAGCCCAAACCTTCTGCCAAAACAAAAGCACCTTCCCAAGAATAAAGTCAGCAAAGTTGTGAGCATCATCATCCAGACAACAACCCTACAGTTTTCTGCCTCTCTGAGAATTTGGGCTAATGGCTTTCACAGCTTTTTCCATTAGCTGCAATGTTTTCTATTTTTTTTTCTTAATTTCCTTTTTCATAAGTGCTGTGTTTGTCTCTACTTCACGCATGAAACTTGAATCCATGGTATAGATTCCAGCTGAGATCTATCTCAATGCTCACAAAGAAAAAAGAATGATAGATAAACCAGACAAACCTCAACATCAGATATATGGAGAATTTCCTTGTAAATTGTTTGAATTTTAATTCCTCCCTATTGATTGTTGGTGAACATAGCTTAAAGAAACAAGCAAAATTCAGCAGAATGGCTTAACTCTTCTGATACAACCAAACATTTGGAAACAGACCCCAGGGCTGAGGTCAGCAATACTGCAAAGCCTCCCCAGCAGCATATCCCAAGTATTTTTGTCTGGTCAACACAGGCAAAAGGGAATGTGACACAATCCTGAGAGGTGGAGCGAATGGATCGTTATTTAAGCTTAAAATAATTAAAGCTTGAAGTTTCACATCTGGGAAGTGTGTGTTTTTTTTCCTCTTTTGCCTTTTGCCATTTCAGTGACATTTTTGCAGCAAATAAATTCCAGATGAGCTCAAGAATCACACTACGACATGGCGGGACTGCACTGAAATTACTTGTGTTTGAAAAATGGAGTCTGCCTACTTGAGCTCCTCTTGTAGAAGCAATTAAAATACTATTTATTTATTCCTTTGTGTCTTTAAATAAAACCATCTTCATGTGCAGTTGTCCTTTTACATCTTTACAATCACTGCCCAGATAAGAGCACTCGCCTTGCAGCCGAGGGGAAAAGCCCACGACAGGAGCAGAATACTTCAACATAGGTTTAAAATCACTCAAGCAGACTGTCATTAATTAAAAGGGAAGGGATGGGTCATCTCTGGGTTTTAGTTGCAGACAACCTAAAAGGCCAAGAGAAGCTTTTCATGCCAACTTTTTGGGCCAGCAGCCTGATTGCATTCTATTGACTGATCCATCCTACGATTGGGGTTCTAGGTTACACACACTCTTTAGATTTGGTCTACCTTTGGAATAGGCCAAGCTCTGCTTTCCTTGTCTGCTTTCCAGGCTTTGATGGAAGGAGGAATGAAATGTTTTTGTATAATTGGAGAATATCTGATTTACGGAACATGCACTGCAGTACTTCCATTATCATTAAACAGTAACTCATTGTGTGACCGTGCTTTCTTTCCAGCTAAGCTTCCTTTTCTCTCTGTGCTCAGAGGAAAAATTAAATCTTGAATTTAAGTCTACTGCACCTAGATCACAAAAATGTTTCCTGTCACTCCTATTTCCCCACTGCACTCCTTCTGTTTCCCTCTGTGAGCTACCATTCTAAGCCACTGGCAGCAGTAAGGAACATTGTTTTTTCTTGGCCCCATTTTTCAAGGCAGAATGGCCTGCAAGACCTACAGAAGCATTGGCCCAAAGGGTATTTGCCAGTAGTAGTTTGGAGTATGGTATCTTCAAGAAATCTTGGCCTCTCTTCTTCAGGCACCCCAAGTACACATTGCATCCAATGCTGGCTTGCTTTCTTCTCCTCTGCATGCAAAAAGTTCTGATAAGAATTGTTTGGGCCGTGACCAAATTGTGTTCTGCAAGTTGCTCTTGGTTGTAGTGATCCAGAGTGTGGTTTGGAGATGTTTGATTTAGAAAATAAAATGAAAAGGAAAAAAAAAAATTGCAAATGTAGGGAGATGATCTGGGAGGCCTCACGTCGGTGCCTTTAGAAACGAATTTCATGGAGGCAGAATGAATAAACGAGTCAAAGAGGGCAAGGGAATGAGGACCCTCATCTGTAATCACCAGCTAAACTTTGTCTTGAGGGCTGTTCAGGGTTGGTAAGTGACAGTTATGTACTTCATTCATATCGCTCGTGAAAGCTAGGAGCATCAAAGTAAAGAAACAACCAAGTACATCACATTTAATCCTTCCCATGGAGCAAATGTCTTTTTAATCAAATAGGAAGAAAGGTCTTTTGTCACAGCATAAACATCAGCGGTACACAAAGCTGCAACGAATGGTAGTTATAAAGTGTTCTTAATCTACAAATACTCTGCAATACCAAACATGTGAAATGTGAGAGCCTTCTTCCTTGGCTGCATAGGAAAACATGTGACATGTGGGGGCCATATCCTGGCTTACTGCAGCAGATGGGGTCAACCTGTTCAGGGAACCGGTTTGAAGTGTTCCCTGTTTTTCAGAACATCTGAAAGTTCTTACTGCCATATGGTGAAAACACAGGGTAAAAAAACTGAATGATGGCAAGCAAGATTGCTGATGCTCCATGTACTTTGGTTTTAAATCTGTAAGACAGAAGGTGATGTTTGAGGCAGAACTAAGGCACCTGTCTCATTGTTAACTTATTCCTAAACTTATTCCTTCAGTCCTTGAAAGAATTGGAAGCGCAGAAGTCCTCCTTGCAAGGCACCTCTCATAAAGGGAGGATGAAGGATGAAGGGAAAGGACTCAGAGCTAGCTGCCTCTGCTGCCTTCACATAGCAACACAGGAACTCCTACTCTCGCTTGTTAGCAGTAGCGGCTTTGCTGCCCTTCAAGCCAAAAGATGTACTGCTGGCAAACACCTCGGTGTGCCATTTATGGCCCAGTGCAAAGTGGCACCTGCAACACGGCCTTGTAACACAGCATTCTGTCCGGGCTTGTGTCTGTTGTGAGACCTGACAGCAGAATAAGCCATTTGTGTTAGCTGTGTCTGTGCCACCGTTTCTAATGCTGGGCTGTTCCTTAATGCCGTCTCACTGCTCTGCCTTGTGTGGAAGTGCAGCTAACTTGTGGAGATAAGCAGCATTTTTAACAACACGAAATTCCTCCAAGTTCTGTGAAAGATCTTTAGCTGTGTATCAGAGAGACGCAGGCTTCCCACTTAGCTTGAATTCTACCATTCTGAGATGCACGGTCTTAAATAGAAAATGAAATATTCTGATATATACTGTTAGGTACAGATACGTACACACATGTTCTTATCTCTCTATACACATGTTCCTGCCTGTTCTGATACACACAGCAGTCAGATGATGACTCAGCCAGCATGTTGTACAACTGCAGATGGAGGATGTGAAAGAGAGAGTTGGGAAGCTCTGACAGCGTGGCAAATCCAGGGGAAATATGGGGAGCAGGGGGTGAATGTGGTGTGCAAATCTGTACAAACCCAGCAAGCCATTACAGGGATTAACAGAACTGCACTAAGCAGCACAGCTTTAAGACAAAGGCCAGATGTAATAAGGGAGTATTGCCTTAAGAAGCCATTCCTATTTTTTATTATTATTTCTCTAAGGGAACTAGTGATGGCAGAGATTTTCATACTTGAGAAACAGAGTGAGTAGAGGCTTTTGTTGTCACAGTTTGCAGTTCAATCAGCAGTGACAACTCCTGGCCTGCTTTTGCCTGCTTTTGCAAGTCAGCGGCAAACTTGCAATCAAACTCATTCATACCACGTCAAGTTAACGGGCCGAGAAGGAAAAAAAATAGACCCTTTCATGCAGATTTACTCTTAATTATTTTGTAATCAGTTTAGGTTCCATTCGTAATCAGAGAGGCCAAATCAATACTCATCTAGGCAAATGTGCTATAGAGGCAATCTTTCCTTATGCCAAATATGAAAATAATGCCAGCCTTGCAGTGTAATGACCTTTCCAGTCTCACTATATTAGCAATGCTGAATCTTCAGTTTCAAGATTGCCAAGGTGTGCAGAGCACTCCCCACCACGAGGACGTTTTACTCTACACTGATGGTATTTACCCCAATAATTGTCACAGCATTTCTTCCAGATAATCCTTGCAGCATGTTTTTGAAGTAAGCGATTCCCTTTTTATCAATAGAAAAGTTAGAATTAAGTGAAATTACTTGCTCAAGGGAAAAACATAACCATGTTGCAGAATTCCTGTGGCTTTGCTCTCGTCTCTGTACTCAGAATTACAAGTGTATTCCTCAATTTTTATAAAATTCTACTCATTCACTGATTGTTTCAAGGACAGTGAGAACCTTTTCCAGACATACACTCTGCTAGAAATGTGTTCATATGAAAAAATATCTTCCTCTTAAAAATCTTTGTCAGCTCCCAAACTCAAATACCAACACTCACGGTACTGACAGTTGATGTAATGTATTAAAACACCCAAATTCTCTCAAGTTTTCCTAACAATCCTAATAATACACGGATCTGTCTAGTATTTCAGAACTGATGAGCTCCAGCTCTTTAATTACATATTTATTTAACAAATATCTATGACCTATTTTTGTGAATTGTGATTTTTTGAGCACTAGAGCAGTCTTTGTAATTGGTGAGCTCACAAACCTGCACCACGTGGAAGCAGAATTACATGTGGGATGGTTTGCTGTGCAGAGTCTTTCCTCCTACTTTCTTATAGGGTGGGCACTAACTGTAGTATCAAAAGGAAATTTGACCCTCTGAATGTATAGTCTTAAAGGGATTTGGCATGCTAGGCTCATATTTTATTCTCTTAGTGCCTACAACCTCTTGGAAATGTTTTTCTTTAGTGTTCAGTACGAGAGAGTTGAGGTTGAGTGAGACCCAGGTTGAGTGAGATCACTGACCTCGTCGCATCCGAATGGCAGAGCATTACTTCTGGGTTTGGATTTGGGTTGATGACTTATACACTGCTGGGCAGCTGGATCATAATCTGTGCTAAGTGTGAAACAATTTTTTGCTTTTGGATATTACTTCACCAGTGCCTTGCTAAAGCATAATAATTTTCACCTTCTGAGGTAGCTCTTGACCTAGAGTCTCATTGAATAATATAAGGCCAATGATTTCAAGTATTCCTGCAAAATTCTAAGAATAAGAATTCTAAGATACTGTGTATCATAGAATCATAGAATGGCCTGGGTTGAAAAGGATTGCAATACTCATCCAGTTCCAACCCCCTGCTGTGTGCAGGTCACCAACCAGCAGCCCAGGCTGCCCAGAGCCACATCCAGCCTGGCCTTGAATGCCTGCATGGATGGGGCATCCACAGCCTCCTTGGGCAACCTGGTCCAGTGCAGTTTAGTTTATTCATGTTTTGTCTAGACCTTTGAGGCTAGGATTTCTTTGTTTGTTCGTTAGTTTCCCTCTTCAGACAGCAAAAGTTTAGGCATGATGCCTGAATAATGGCATGCTGGGGGCAAGCATTGTACAAAGCCTTTGCCTAATGTCTCAAGGCACTGCAAGTCACATATTCACCTTCATAGCTCCTACAGCTTCCTGGGAGAAGAACAGCACTCTCATGCTGAGGCAGAATAGAACAACAGCAAAGGACATTTGCAACTTTTGGATGAATACGTCAGAAACACTTTGCACTGAGGTCTCATTTCATATTATTTGTTCTCTACAGTATATGTTTAGTAGCATCCTGTCAATAAGAGACTTTCAGTGATGCTGTACGCATGCCAAACCAAAACTGTCAGTAAGGCTGAAGAATCAAATGCTTCAACACTTCGAGGCTTAGCAAATGCAAAAACTGCTGTTTGAACATATTACCTTTAGGTAATCACTACATGTATGTTCTGCTTGTTCTAGGTGACTAATCAGAATGTTGAGACCTAATCTCAGAAGTGTTTTTAAGCCCTAACAATTATAATAATATTACCAGAGAATAAATATATCTGTGATGCAGAAATTGTTCCTAAAAGAGGGTCTTTGTCATAGCAGATGGAATGTTAGAAATTACGTGATACATTTTACCTTAATCTGTACATTTCTGAGATCCCTTCTGTGATGCAGATAATGTCCCCTGTCATCTAAGGATGACAAGGTGAAGCTATATTTTCTTCATTCATACAATGAAGCTGTATTTTCTTCATTCATACAAATACTTTGCAACTTGAAAATGAGAGACTACTTCAATTTTAATCTGAAAAGAGAAATAAAAGGGCCTTTTTGAAAATTTCAGTTATATTCAGTAAGCAAGGCCACTCAGCACACACCAAACAATGAAGATTAAAACTATTCTACTATTACATGGGGATAACTACTCAGCTCCTCGTTCAGCAGGCATTGTCTGCTCTGTGTACTGTACAAAATGGGGCCTGGTGGTAAAAAGTACACATGTCACGATGTAATTCAATATTCTATTTTTCACAGCCAAAAAAAAAAAAAAAAAGGGCAATTTAGATTATACAAACAAGCTTTCTTTCTGGTATTTTCTAATTTTCAAATATTTGACTTGGTAAACGTAAAGCTCTTTTTTTTAATGAGTAAATTCCTGGATTTACCAAATAGCAAACTGACCCTTGCCCTCTCCCTCCTCAGATTCCATCAGAGTATTGACATAATCAAAAAGCCCCATTAGAAAGCTTATTACTCGAGCTCACGCTTTATGGTAATCATAAAACAGCCCTCCCAGTGTAGCCAGATGGCATAGGAGGAAAGGAATCTTTGTCTTACCTTTGGAAATATTTGCTCTCAAAAGAGATGTAGTGTAAGAAAATACAGGGATTTGTTCAAGACTCTGTAGAGTCCTGTGCTTCAGTGAGCACGAAGCCCTCCCAGGCTGCAGGAGCTTCATCTTCTCAGGCCTCATTTCTGTATTTTCTTTCCCTCTTCTGTAAGAAAGTGGTGATGTTAGGGGATGGGTAAGTGGATCGTTCTTCTTAGACTAGTAAGCATAAGAACGTAATGGCCACAACTAGGAAATAAGCTCTGTGAAACTGTAGTGCTTTTCAGGCTATTTTCTAAACAGATTTTCAAAGCTGTGATCCAATGAAAGCTCTGCTAAATTAAAAGGTAACCTAACTTTTAAAGATAGGTTACCTTTAGGTACCTGTAACTACAAAGATCTAGTTACAAACGTTACAAAACGCCTTCCCTCCATTACTGAATTCCATGAATTAGGAAAGCTATTTTCTAGAACTCCAGGATGCTCTTCTTCACAATTCATTCCATGATCATGATGGAAACCGTGCATTTTTCCTCGCACCATAGCAAACTACTCACACATAATGAATGTTATATAGTGGCCTTTTCTTTTCCTCCAGCAAACTTCCACTTCTGGTTTTCTTGAATTGTCTTTGAGCATTAGCACTCAACAGGATAAGTCCAAATCCCAAATGCAAAAATGTGGTGTAACAAACCACTGTGCTGGGAGTTGGTCTGAATTCTGCAAACACACCAGCTGCTGCCAGACAGTTTGCTCTGGAGCCCAATTCAGCATTTAGCCCCATGTAAGACACTTTCCAGAGCTCTGGCTTATATGTACCAAAAAAAAAAAAAAAAAAAAAAAAAAAAAAGCCATTGATTTAAACTAAAAATGAGATGGGGGTGAAAAGGGAGAATGAAATTACAAGAAATGAAATGACTGTGAATTTACCATCAGAGAAACGACTCGGTGATATACAAACTGCTTTTTAGAGATAGAGGCAGTCCATAGGAGTGGGGCACTACAGTCAAAGCATACGTAGCTTTGCATGGACTGTTTTATTGTGGCAGTGTAATAACAAGAAGCATTTTATTTTGCCTGAATTTAGGAAGAGGACAGCCATGCTTTTAAGTATCCTGTGACTCCCAAATGGCCTTTTTCATAGTCTGTGTTGTGGGGCTTGATTATGGTTGAACTTAAGGGTGTCATATCAGGAACAATTCTAATATAATGTTGTTATAGATGTAGTTTGAAATACGGCTGCCCAGAAAGGGGGAAGATTGGAGTGTTTTTCCCATCTGCTTTAGGCTGTTGATGTATCTCAGCAGCAGTCAGCAGCATCTGTGCTCAGACACCCAAATTTACGGTACAGTTAAAATAGAAACTTCAGAGGTTGATTCACATGCCTAAATTAGATGTCTAGTTAGAGAGACTGAATCTCTCCCACTCAGTGGGTATTTTGGGTGAGGCAGGCAAATAAGAAATAAATATATTCATATCGCAACTGCCTTCATGTTGGATTTACACTATTTTTACAATAGAATCCCATCATTTATGTCGGCAAGAACCTCAGGAGGTCATCCAACCCAAACCCCTGCTTAAAGCAGGGCCAACCTCAAAGTTAGATCTGTTTGCTCAGAGCCAATTCATTCAAGTTTTGTGCACCTCCAAGGGTGGACATTCCACAACCACCCCAGGGCTGTGTGTCCCAGAATATTACCACGCTCATTTTTATCTTTTCCTAATATTCAGTTGGAATTTCCCTTGATGTGACTTGTTCTTGATGGTAGATTATGCCTCAGATTCATTCTGTTGTGTGCTGGAGGACGGATACGTCAGAGTTTGCTATAAGTGAGCTGGTTCTCGTGTGTCAGAGC
The DNA here is from genome assembly GCF_987193195.1 of Phasianus colchicus. NCBI lineage: Eukaryota > Metazoa > Chordata > Aves > Galliformes > Phasianidae > Phasianus > Phasianus colchicus. The sequence goes on from NC_143445.1 coordinate 3,036,039, forward strand.
AGCTGGTTACAAAGGAGTGGAGCTCAGAAGAGCCCGTGAAATCCCCCTGAGAACCATGGAGTGAGCACGGAGGGAATGGACTGCATAATCTCTTTATCAAGAGGACATAATGGGTCTAAATGGAAGCAATTCAATAACAGGAAAGAGAATAGTTAGGAGAATATTGGGCTTTTCAAACACTGTGTTATTATACTGTGTTAAGTCAAAGCTAATTGGCATTTTATTGCCAAGTTTGCCAGTATCTCAAACTGCTGTCTCCTAAATTGCATCAAGAGTGAAATGCAAGTCATATTCCATTCATCAGAATACTGCTAAAAGGCCAGCCTCACACTGATCCTCATTGCAAAGGGTGCAAGGAATGAGGGAGGCTGACTAAAGCAGTCAGATGTCAGAACGGAGGAAACACAACCTAGAGGATGGAGTTTGGTGAGCTGACAGCACCCCAGCAAGGAAGTGAGACAGAAATGTTAACTGGGAATTGAAAGCATGATGGAATAGAAAAAAATTACTTACAAATACAACAAGTCTGTGCAGAAGTGAACAGATGCAAGTGTTACGTGTCTGTGATGGAAGTGCTGTTTAATAAACCAAATGACAAGAAAACTGGTGGCACAGATTAAAAGAAGTTTCTGTTACTCAGAGATGCAATACTCATTGCCAGCAGAGCCCTGAACCTTCAAAACCTGGGAATACAGAACAGGAGGAAGGAAATATATGTGTATAAGTGAAAGCAAGCAATTAGAAACAAGTGTGCAGAATTAAACGGGTAAATGCAGTGGTGTTTTGAAAACTGAAATCATGGGTTCCTGTTCATGGAGAGATCAACAGAAGGGTTCACATGGTTGGAGTCCTGGCAAATACAGCCCTTCAGATACCAGAGCACCACACCACAAGCAAACAGCAGGGTCCTGCTCTGACAGTAAGGGAACGTTTGTGCCCATGGTGCTCAACAGAGTGTAAGGAAGAGGCTGGTGCTGCAACATGCAACAAAGGGCCCACAGACCCAGTGATATGAGCAGCTGATGCAATGTTCAATGTCCAGCTTCCCCAAGAATACCTTACATCTTGATTTAAATTATATGCATTTACTTCTAATATCAGCATGGGGTATTTATTTAAGGTCTATATGGCCACAGAGTTTTTAATGTTAAGGAAATGCAAAAGCCATTGAAAATGAGCAGCACCTCAAGCCTGAGCTCAGTGATTTTTAGACCCAGTGTCTGATGTTAGATGAGCTGTTAAGAAAGTACCAAAAATATTCAGATAGAAAACACAACTGATTCATAGCATATCAACAGGATGCACTGCTAAAAAATGAGTAGTGATGCAAAACTCCAGATAGCAAAACAGAACTCTCTGTTCTTTTAAAGGTTGAGTTCAAGAGAGATTAGGACAAGGTCAAAAGATGGCAGGAATTTAAAGAAGAATAAAAAATAAATTTGCTGAAGCTGTATGAGTGCTCAGCTGCTCAAAAAAGATGTATTCCTTTCTCTTTTTTGCTGTATTATGAAAGTCTGTTAATTTGAGATGGCTTCATTTTCTTATTCAGAAAAAAAAAAAGACAATTAGTATGATAATATAAAAAACTTAAAGGGGAAACAAGCTTATTGCATTGCATGTTTCATGCACTGTTAGCACGTGGATCTACAGCAAGATCTTTTTACAATGTAATGTGCAGTTATCTGCTCCATAAGCACTGAGAGAAGAGAAATGCATTGCAGAGCATCAACATCTTCACCTCGGTCCAGGGAGAGAGGCACACATCATGCACAAGTTCTTCTCATTTAGGCTGGTCCCCAGAACACCTCTGCACATATTGTCTGTTTTCTTTCTTTGCGTTGCCATCTCATTCCTCAGGAATGCCACAGAGGTTGGGTGTGAATTGCATTTCCCCAAACAGCCCCGTATCTTAGACTTTGGGGGCTATCATTCTTAGGGGGACAGTTACAGTTGCACCGAACCCTTTCCCAGAAGGACAATTCTCTGATGAAAACAGTCCTGAGGGACGCGGGAGAAAGATAAGGAAAGAAGATTCTTGCTTTTCCCATTTTGATCTTCCCTGCCGCAGCATCTTTCAGTCCAGCAGCATGAGGTGCCAGAAAAGATGTTGTGTTCCTCCTGCAGCTGCTGCCAGAGAGCACTGCTGGACAACACACGCATGCTGCCCTCCGACTGCTGCTGGCCTGCCTGCAAACCAGCCTTCCACAGCTGTTCTCAGTGCATTCACTATCAAATCACCTTCGAACATTGCTGAATGCTGCTGTCCAGCCAGAGACTCATCTCTCAGCACTCCCACACCAGTGTGAGTTAAGGTGGGTAACCACCACTGTCAGCACAGAGACCGCATCCACGCTAGGAAGCATCGCTGCCAGATGCTTTGCTGATCTCCATTTGCTGTTGCTGTGCTGCTGGAGCATGTGTAGCATTGGCTGTTCTCTTCCAGAGCTGAACATCCTTGTTAGAGGTGCTGGCACTGCCAGCACGGGGCACACAGCTGCTGACACGGTTGTGCTGCTGGATTGTGTCCATTTGGCACGTTGTTTGGAGCCGTGTGTCAGCTGTGACCTTGTGTGCTTGGTGCAGACAATGGAAGGCCTGCATTCTACCACGACACTGCACGGTTTTCGCGTGGCTGCGAAAGCAGCAAAACATGGCACACTTTTTTTTTTCTCTGCTGATGGGAATTTGATGTTTATCCAAATGAAAGGGGATGATACATCTGCATTCTTGTATGGTTTCTAGACTTTTTCATATGGAATTCTTTACTCTTTTGAAATAAACTGCACGTAGTTATCTAAAGGAGCTCTTGCCAGCTCAGTAGAAACAAACACACAAAGTACTACACAAAGGCTTGACCGTATCAGCAGGCAATTGCTTGCTCCTTCAAGCTAGGAGTGAAGTGCTAACCACAACTCATTTAGGCTTCTATAAAACCAGCACAAAACCTTCTCCAAGATTTCAGTTGCTTCCAGGCATGATGTGGAATGTTTCCGAGCATGTTTTGCTGGATTGCCCAAAGAACAAAATAATCACAACCTCTTCTGGTTTCTCCTTCACTGAGAACATTCAGATTCTTTGCAGAGGTGGCACCAGCAGCCATCAGAAGGATTCCTGTATTCCTCCAAGGAAAGACATGGGCAAGTGCACTTGTCGTGCCTTGTTAAAGCTTTTGCTTTAATATACAACATCTGTTTCTAATTTCTGGTGTTGTGTCTTGGACTAAGAGAAAACACTTTGTTCCCCATAACTCTTCCCTTAAGAATCACAGGATGGCCTGGATTGAAAAGGATCACAATGCTCATCCGGTTCCATCCCCCTGCTATGTGCAGGTCACCAACCAGCAGCCCAGGCTGCCCAGAGCCACATCCAGCCTGGCCTTGAATGCCTGCAGGGATGGGGCATCCACAGCTCCTTGGGCAACCTGTTCCAGTGCCTCACCACCCTCTGGGTGAAAAACTTCCTCCTAATACCCAACCTAAACCTCCCCTGTCTCAGTTTAAGACCATCCCCCCTTGTCCTATCACTATCCACCCTCATAAACAGCTGTTCCCCCTCCTGTTTATGTGCTCCCTTCAAGTATTGGAAGGAGTGCACTGTTAGCCTGGCAAACCAGCAGCAGGAGCAGAGGAAATGGTGAATTAAAACTGTTCCAGTGTGTTGCAATTACCCAACGTGGCTTTTGCTTTTCAACAGACCTAATTTTTCCTGTTGTTTTGCATTGAATAATGCATACATGTAGCCAACTGTCTCTACTGAAATGATACAGTGGTATAGCTCTGACACCAAGCCACAAACTCTCATACTTATTGCAGAAGACACACATCATTCATAAAGTGGTTCTCCCTAAAAATGGAGCACTCCCGCAATCTCTTCCACTCCCTAAATAAGCTAACAGCTTCTTTGTAGAGGTAGTGAATGACCACAGGAAGAATGCCAGAATGTCCTTCCTGTCTGGACGCAGGTCTAGAGAAATAGCTGTGGGGAGAGGTTTACATCAAAGCAAACTACTCTGCATTTGCATTTGAAGCAAACTGATTACTCCAGAACAAATCATTTTTATTATAGAAGAGTATCCGCACTGGAAACTATTCTAATAAATTTCACTACGCTGCCAAGCACTAACTGGAAAGAGTAATACTTTTATTTTAAACAACATCAAGCCGACGTGAACTCATTTTAAGGTCATTTCCATTGTAAGAGTAGTGTCAGCAGTGCGTTTCTGTTCAGAGATTCTTATCTCAGTACTCCCAGGAGTTGTCTTCCAGGAGGTTACCGAAGTGACAGAGACGTGGAAAGCTTTAATTTTCTTGCTAGAAGGAGAAATATTCCTCCTTCTCTTCCTTAGCATACCTTTCCCTTAAGGTCAGGCTTGCTCCCCAAGAGTCTCTTACATACTGTTGGGAAGTGCTTAAGGTCTGTCTTGCACAGTTCCCATGGCAAACACAACCGGGCACGTATCCGTTTCCATCAGCGTTAGAGAAAAAGATCTTTTGCCTTGTAGCCTTTTGATGACAACTCCCATCAAATCTAGGAAGCTCAATTCTAAGAAGTCGTTTTCCTTGAAAAGTGTTCCACAGCCTCCTAAGTTCAGCTTTTTCCATTTTTAACTAACAATATTCCTATAACTCCTTTCGTAACCAGAAGAAATCATTTCATTTCGCAACGGATTAATACTCTTTCAATTAAGGAAAGCAACGTTACAGTTAGGTTTTCATCGCAGAGTGCAGCTCTTGCACATCCTCTTCTTCTGGGAAAGATGGCAGTGACATCTCTTGCATCACAGCAGCAGGAGCCCACATTGTTAGTGCAGGCACTAACAAAGCCTCGGACAAGGCAGCCTCTGTCAGAAGGATTTTAATCCCTGCTGCAGTGCAAGGAAGTGAGGAAGCAGACTGTAGGAAGAAGAAGAGACAACAAAGGCTAAGTAAAAGAAGAGGCCTCAGCAACATTAAAACTCCAATTGTTTTAAGAGTTGTACAATAAATGCTTTAGGAGGAGAGGTTAACACACGGCAAATTAACCGGCAGTCACTTTCTTTTTCTCCGATGTATATTTTACTGCTAATAAGTTGTTGGGCTTCCAACAGCACAGTGCACATGCTCTGTTTTTCTTTAAAACATACAGAAATTGGCAGGGCTGTCTCCTCCTGCTTACGTCCCATTGTACTGCCTTGGAATTTCTCCTGCTTCCATCCAGCATCATCCAGTGGTTGAAAAGCAGTACAGTGAGCAACGGAGCGACATGGCACTCTTCTGCAGCTCTGCATGGCTGTGGGTACAAAGCTTTCTTCCTCCTGACGTGGGACAACAAGGCAGGAGATTTTACTGCAGCAAACACTTTAAAATAGAATGAATTGTAGTGACAGAGGAGGAAGCAGGTAACTGGAGCTGTCTGTGTCTAGGAATCGAATCTAGGACAAGGTTCTGCTGCTCAGTGCAGCTGGCATGCGGCTCCTTCCCATTCCCTTTCCTGCTGACCTCAATGTGTGGTGCTCCTAATATTACAACATAAAGATTTTTATTATTATTATTATTTCTGCACAGGTTTTGTTTGTTTGTTTGTTTGTTTGTTTGTTTTTCCCCCAAAATAAGCAGCTTTTAGTCATTTGGAAAACATTCAGACTTCTGTTTGTCAAGTCCACAACTCTTCTGCTGTGCAGTGCGTGGAGGCATAATTGAAAGCTGATTCTGTGCACTGTGACTGTCCGCAGCTCTGCTTTGCCAGTCAATTTCTTTCTTTTCCCTTTTTTAAAATCCATTAAGCAGTATACTTCAAATTCCTGGTACTTTTCAGGTGGTTGGCTTCATCTAAAAGCTTTCAAAGAGCTGAATCGCACGCATTTCCCATTTAACTGCACATCTGTAAGCATACAATTGCTTTGGAGCCAGATTATTGGATAGTTTTCATTTTATTGTCTTCATTCATAGCTTCTTAATTTGGGACTTAAAGGGGAAAGTGATTAGTTACACCTGTGTGTGTCTCTTAGCTCTCCTGAACTTCAGCATCCCTCTCTGTCTGCTCACCAGTAACATCACCACAGCAGCACAGAAGGATGAATGCCTGTTCCAATTAGCTGTTTCCCTGGAGGATCACAGGGAGATATCAAGTCAAAATCCTGCAAGTATGTTTGTTTTAGAATTACTGTTCCCAAACTGAGCGGTCAGTTTTTGTATAAAGATCAAGGAACGGATGGTATAAAACATTAAGAAACAGTGCATTCACATGCCATTTATATGTGCATGTAAAAACTGCATGCCAGCAAGCTTGGCCAAAAGCAAACATTAAGCTCCAGGTCACTGCTGAAGGCTGCTGAGCCACCCAGACAGAAATGATGGCAGCCCCATTTTCTGACAGTCTGGACACCTGTTCTGGATGCAGACAGGGTCGACAAGCAGAAACTTTGCAGGCTGCACAGATTTCCTTCCACAATGAGACCACTGTCCTTGTGTTTCCAGACACGTGACACTCATATGTGACCCCCCCCAGAAATCCAGAGGTTCTGTCCCATTTGTGCTTTGAGGGTTTTACAGAGCAAAGCTGAAAGGGTGATGCTTGCTGCTAACAGGCATGTCACAACGGACAGCTGCTGCGTCAGACAGAGGCTGGGGGATGTAAAATCTTGTTGAAACCAAGCTCCCCTTGCATTTATTTAATCCCCATATTGCAAAGGGTAACAATGCTAATAATATGCCACCAACAAATAAGCCTGTCCTTTCCATCAATCCCAGACAGCATCGTCTGGCAGCTGTTGCGATGCAAATAGGGAAAAAAAAGAGTTTGAATAAGGAGCAGCTGACACCTTGTGCCTTCCTTGTGGGCCCACCACCCCTCCCTCAGGCAGGTTAATACCCTAGAAACTATAGATGCTTAGGCTGCAGTCCCAGCTTCCAACTTGTTGGCATTCCTGTATTTCGAGAGCTCAGCTAGGATCCTTCCCAGCATTTCAAGGTCGTGACAGACGTTGCAGTTTACCATCTGCAGTTATGGTACAGCAGTATGTACTCCCACTCTGTGCATGTGTGTATGGCTGGGAACAGCTACTGCAGCTGCTAACAGCAGTGGAGGAGCAAAATAAGTTTAGAAAGCCCCGCTCTGCACTTCGCTGTAGGTCTGAGCATTGATATGACAGGGCAACTGCTAAATCCTATGACTCCTGACTCCTCAGTATTACTTGGTGTATGCTACATGCTCCCATCCATATCACCAACATGAATGAGAGCATGGCATGCCCACTTGTCCTAATCAGCCAGAGCAACAGGGAAAAATCCACATTGGAATGAACACAGTAAGTGGTTTATTTCAACCTACTCAAGGGAACAGGGAGCTTATCCTTAGGAAACAAAGTAAATACACTTTTTTTTTTTTCCTTGATGGTCAGTAGTAGAACTTCTTTTTAGGTGCCTTTACTGAAGGATTTCTCAGGGTCTGCAAATGTTTAAAGAGGACTTTTTACTGCTTTAGTTAGCCAAGCTAAGCCAGCTCACAGTAAATGGGAGGAACTTCTGTGTTGAGAAGCCTTCAGACTCCCCCTGCCTAATAAAGTGGGTATTTATTGACTGGGCTTTGAGAGGAGTGCTGCACTGAGGTTTTGGTGGCAGAAGCGGTGTGTGGTTTTCACATTTCTTACTGCTGTTTTGTCATAGGTGGTTTTCTGTAATAAGCTGCCTGCTCTCGCTCTGAGTTCATCCTCACTTCATTATTAACTCGGAGATTGCTCTTTCTTGGATTTCTAGCTGCAAATACATAAACCTTGAGGTACGTATTAGTAATTTACACCTGGCAGCCCCGTCCCATCCCCAGGTCTAAGTGCTAAGCCTGAATGCTGCTTGCTGTCAGTGCTGGTAGCAGAGTGATGCAGGCTAAGTGCTCTGAAGTTTTACTCCTTGCATTTAACAATTGCCTTGGAAGAAGTGGGACAGGAACAGGTTGCTGTGCTGGGAACCAGCTGTGGCCCTTGGGAGTTCCAGGTGAGCACACAGCACTGTGAGTAAGCAGCATGGCTTTGTGTCAGCACTCCTTACTCAAAGTCCAACCAAAGCCACTGCTCACAGCTCCTCTGCAGGGAAGGCACAGCCTCTGTGGGATAGAAGGAAGCATGCTTTTTGTTAGATCTTTAGTTTAAGATTCAGGCATGCAGCAGAGAGCAGCAAGCAATGATAAAATACGTTTCAATTGCACTTGCAAAATTTGTGTGTATTTTGTGGCGTTGTCTGTAAGAAGAGCTCTCATCTTTCTATCTCACTCCTAGCAGAGCTTTACCACGAAGAAATCACGAGAGGTGGCTTATCTGTCTGTGTTCCTTTTGACTAGGAAAGTGGCTGAATGTAAATCAGGTTTAAGTAACTTAACTAGCTTAAGACTGACATCAGCTTCATTTCTTCTAAAGCGTGAATGCAAAGTTAATGCCTTCTCAAATATGAACTACTGTGAGGAAATGTACAAAACAGACCTTTCAGGTGTACCTGAAGTGACTCAGGAATGTAAAAATCACTGCAAATCAGTGGAGTTTATAGTCCTAGATCAGCTGGATTCCTCTCAAATGTCAGTTTTTGTATTTGCTTGTATTAGAATTACATTCTTTTGAGTTGGAAGGGACTTTAAAGGGACATCTAGTTCAACTTCCCTGCAATGAACAGGAACACCTACTGCTCAATCAGGTGCTCAGAGCCACATCCAGCCTGACCTTGAATATCTCCAGGACAGGGCCACCACCACATCTCTGGGCAACCTGTGTGCCAATGCCTCACCACTCTTATTGTAAAAAACTTCTTCCTTATATCCAATCTAAATCTTTTCTCTTTTATGAAACGATTTTCCCTTGTCCTATCCCAAAAGACCCTGCTAAAGAGATGGTTCTCTCCTTACAGCCCCCCTTTAGATACTGACAGCTGCCCTCAGCTCTCCCCGCAGCCTTCTCTTCTCCATCTGCACAGCCCCAGCTCTCAGCCTGTCCTGTAGGAGAGGTGTTCCATCCCTGGGATCATTTTGTGGCCCTCCTCTGGATGTGCTCCAACAGCTCCATGTCTCTCCTGTGCTGAGGACTCCACATCTGGACGCAGTGCTCCAGGTGAGGCCTCACAGCACAGAGCAGAGGGGCAGGACCCTGACTCCTCCTGTCAGGCAGGACCTGTCCTTGGAGAAGCACTGCTGGTTATCCCACATCACCTCCCTCTTGTGGTTTAACCTGGCAGGTGGCTGAGCACTGCACAGTCGGTTGCTCAGTCCCCATCTTCCCAGTGGGATGAGGGAGAGAATCAGGGGAAAAAAAAAAGTACAGCTTGTGGGTTGAGATAAAACTTGTTACTGAGGTAATGAAAAAGATTATAATTACGACATACATATATATATATATGTGAATGTATATAGCAAGTGATGCACAAGTAGCTGCTCTCCTCTCCCTAACCAGTGCCTTGCTAGCCCCTGAGCAGCTAGAAGAGAGCAAGACGAACTCCCAGTCCCTTCAAAATGCCTTCTGCATGATGTCACATGCTATGGAATATCCCTTTGGCCAGTTTAAGTCAGCTGTCCTCACTCTGTTCCCTCCCAGCTCCTTGGGCCCTTTGCTGAGAACAGCCTTGGCTCTGTACAACACTGCTTAGCAGCAGCTGTAAACATTGGTGTGTTACAAACATTGTTTCTCTCCTAGAACCAAAACAGCATCATACCAGGCACGCTGAGGAAAACAATTCCATCCCAGCTGAAACAAAGACCTCTCCTCCATGTCCTTACCATAGCTTTCAGGAGGATCTGCTCCATGATCTTTCCTAGCACAGAGGTGAGGCTGACAGGTCGGCAGTTCCATGGGTTGTCCTTTCTATCCTCCTTAAAAATGGGTGCAACACTGCCTTTTTTCCAGCCATCCGGAACTTCAGCTGCCTGCCATTACTCTTCAGATATCTTTGAGCCAATTCCCTCAGGACACTGGGATGCATCTCATTGGGACTCATAGACTTACAGAGGTTCAGGTTCCTCAGGTGTCGGAGAACCTGATCTTTGCTTATAGTGGAAGGGGCATTGCTCCCCCAGTTCTCACCATTCTGCTCAGGCGCTGTGCATAAAGCAGTGATCAGTGAAGACTGAAGCAAAGAAGTTGTTGATCCTCAACCTTCTCCTTGTCCACTGTTACCAGCCTGGCTACGTTGCGCACTGCAGAAGGTACGCCCTCCTGGACTTTCCTCATCTGGTTGATGTACCCATAGAAGCTTTTCTTCTTGTTCTTTGCTTAAGTCCAGTTCCAGCTGGACACTGGCTTTTCTGATCCCATTCCTACCCAGCCCAGCAGCATCCCTATACTCCTCCCCGAATGCCTGTTCCTGCTTCCACTAGGAGAGACTCTGCTGTCTGGCAAAGATCCACAGCGGTTAGTCACTGGATATCTCAGTATGACATTAGTATAAACAAGCAATTGGAAACATCACTGAAATCGGTCTTGAGTCTGGTATCAAACACACAATAAAGAAAACCGTATTGAAAATCAAAATAAAACATCAGGAGTCCATGCTGAGGTTTTATCTCCTCTAGCACCTAAGGTATGGTTTACTTTTCCAACCACTCCAAAGCCCCAGTCTGCATCGATGCAGGTAGGAATGGACAGTGACCTTCAGTCAGTTATGCCAGGGTGACTGCAGGCTTCAGTACAGCAGACAGGAGGTCAAAGAACTCTTTCAGTGGGCTAAGGGCAAGCTCCTGTTCACATTTGCCTAGAAGAATGCAGAGAGAGGAAAGCTGAAATGTGTCTCTCCAGTTCACTGGCTAGAGATGAAGATACAAACTGTACAATGCTTTTGTTTTCCATAAACACTGAGGTTTGGGGCGTCTCAGTGACTGCAGATTGTCACTGCTGGCCCCATGGGAAGCAAAGCTCTGCTCCTGGGGCTGCTCTGACATGCTGTGATGAATCCCACGGGAAACCTGGGGATGCGCACTGGGGTCCGGCCTGCGGGAGGAAGATACAGTGCGTGGAGAGGGGTGATGGCTGGGCATGTGGTCTGGGTGAATGCAGGGATAAGCAGCAGAGGGGACAGTCACAGGGGTTTTCTGCAGTTCTCACCTTTTTGCACAGTGGTTTGCAGCAGAAGGGCCAAGGACAGAGATCTCACTATTTTACCTCCGCTCTGACCTTTCTGGCTCTAAGAAACACGCTGCTCTAAACGAAGGCTGCTGCAGTGCTCGGTGTTTAACTCCCCGTGCAGCAGAGAACTACCGTCATTGTCTTCAGTGGGACTTTGCCTGAGTAAGAACAGGGATTGAATTAAGTATTTGCTTCAGTGATCATCTTAGGTGAGTCATACCTGTAAGCAGCTTGGAAATACGGCATTTCAGAGCAGTACACAGAGTGAGCAGGGGGGATTCCACAGCATTTCAGTGTCGCTCCCAGAGCAGTGGATTTGCAGCATCTCGTAGGCAGGACATCTTGTACCTCAGAGAGCAGGGAAGGAAGGTCGTGAGCCCTTCCCACTTGTAGGGGGAAGGTGCTGCCATAAAGGAAACAGATTTTTGGCTGTCTCCCCGTGTGCTCCTTCATGGTCTATTTATCTGTCATAGACTGTATCTGAGTGCGTTCTTCCACAAACTAACAGGCACTGTGCTTACCACCAATACCAACCAGTAACCAAACCCACTGGAATATCTCCATCCGTGCAACTAAGGAAAAAATCTTAAATAGTCTATAGCTTAGAGTGAAAGCAATTCATTAACAATAAGTAATGCATGTAACTGGAATCAATAGGTGATTTTTTCCGAGTTCTATCATCTCTAGGTATGTACGTTACAGCCATAGGCAAACACGTTGCAGTGCTCTGCTTTTCACCCTGCAGTGTGCAGCCCAACCACGTATATAAACCTCACGCGTGTGCCTCTATCTCTCAAATCATAATATAAATCTCAGGCCTTTAAATTAAGTTTATGCCATGCTTCTGGATGCTGCCGAGCGTCGTGTGCAAGAATGACATCATTGTTTCTGGAGTTATGAGCCAACATGAAAAGAGGAAAATCAGAAGCAGACTTTTAAGAGGAAAATATCAAAAGAAATAAGCAGTACGAATGCAGCATACAGTGCTTTTGGGCGCTGTAAACATTTTCTCATTACTCGTTTGGGAAGAGCTGCACGACACGCCAGGCAGCGCGGCCGTCCCCAACCCTGCAGGCTGCATCGTGCCGAACCAAAATCTGCACACGTTGCCCCGAGCCCGGTACAAAACACGGCTTTGGGTGGGAACTTCTGGGGGATGCTCGGCATCTGGGCGCACTCACGGTGAGCTCCGCGAGGCCTCGCTGCCCTGCCCGTGCCAGCAGCCCGTCTCAGCTGTGAGGGGCCGCGCTGCTCACACCTGGCTGCTCGGGACAGCCCTGCAGCCGACGTCGGACGGGAGGAAGCATCTGGCCGGGCCGTGCAGCGTCTCGGTACGAGGCCACCGCTCTCGAACCGAGGCCGACGGTGCGTGGCCGTGGGTCGCGCCCCGCATCCGGAGGGGCCGCGGGCAGCGCTCCGCGTGCGGCCGTCACGCTGTCAGCGGAGCCGCCGTTTCAAAGGGCGCAGCCCGCGATTCACGTTAGGGCGGCGCGCTCCGGGAACCTCCGTGCGGGAGCCGGAGCCGGGAGGGCGGAGGGGGGGGCAGCGGGCGGAGCGCCGCGCCGTTCGCAGACCCTCGGCACCGCTCCGCGCCGGGCGGGTTTCGGCGCTGTGCATGCCGGGCAGGAAGCGCTCACCGCCGGCCGGGCCGCGCGCAGCCGGCGGCGGGGGCGGGTACAGCCGTGCCGGGGCGCGGCGGCGGCGGCGGCGGCGGCGGCGGGACGGGGGCGGCTTCCTGAGGCGGGGGGCGGGCGGGAGGAGCCGGCGCCGCGGCCGCTCTCCGCCCCGTCCCGCCCCCTCGCCCAAGTTGGGCGCGCGGCGCGGCCCTGCGCAGCGGCTGGCTGCCGGCTGTCCTGCCCGGCCCGGCCCGGTGCCCGCGGCGCGGTGCTGCGGGGCGGGCGGCGCGCGGAGCGAGGCGGGGAGCGGCGGCCCCGCAGCGGCGGGGGGAGGCGGCTGGCAGCGGGCGGGCGGGCAGGCAGGCAGGCAGGCAGGCAGCGTTGCCCGGCTCCGCCGCCCGCCCCCGGCCCCGCCGCCCGCCCAGCGCCGGCGGCCCCGGGAGATGGTGACACATGAAGCGCGCGGGGAGGACCATGGTTGAGAGGACCAGCAAGTTCCTGCTGATCGTGGCCGCGTCCGTGTGCTTCATGCTCATCCTGTACCAGTACGTGGGGCCGGGGCTGAGCCTGGGCGCGCCCAGCGGCCGCCCCTACGCCGAGGAGCCGGACCTGTTCCCCACGCCGGACCCGCACTACGTGAAGAAGTACTACTTCCCGGTGCGCGAGCTGGAGCGGGAGCTCGCCTTCGACATGAAGGGCGAGGACGTGATCGTGTTCCTGCACATCCAGAAGACGGGCGGCACCACCTTCGGCCGCCACCTGGTGCAGAACGTGCGTCTGGAGGTGCCCTGCGACTGCCGGCCCGGCCAGAAGAAGTGCACCTGCTACCGGCCCAACCGCCGCGAGACCTGGCTCTTCTCCCGCTTCTCCACCGGCTGGAGCTGCGGGCTGCACGCCGACTGGACCGAGCTCACCAACTGCGTGCCCGGCGTGCTGGGCCGCCGCGAGAGCGCGCCCAACCGGACGCCCAGGTACGGCGCGCTGCGGTGCGGCTCCGGGCGGTGCGGCTCCGGGCGGTGCGGCTCCGGGCGGTGCGGCTCCGGGCGGTGCGGCTCCGGGCGGTGCGGCTCGCGATCCCCCGCACGACGAACCCTGCCCGCCCCGCACCCCGCCCCGGGCTCCGTGTTGGGAGCTCCCCTAAAGGCGGAGGTTCCTATCAGAACCCCCAGAGGTGGTGTTCGCCTGACTCGGCACGCCTCCGTGTCGTTCGGGACACGAGTTTTGGGGTTTTTGAACCGAGCTCCGTTCATTCGCAACCTATCGATGCTTTGCGGCTCCGTCCCCTCTTCGCCTTGAAGTTTCCTACGCGAACGTTTTCCCGTGCCTACGTGCATTGTTAATGCCATACATAATCCCATTAGTGAAAAGTGACCTTTAAGAATGTGCCGTAGCATCGCTGCCGCTTTCTGCCCGCGTTCCCTAAAGCCGCTCGGAGCGTTATCCTCGCCCCGCAGCCGCGGGGTTGCCGCTGCCCGCCCCGGTGCTGCCGGGTGGGACGGAGCCGCTGAGCCGCTCCCGTGTGGCACCGACAGCTCGGGGTAAAGCGGCCCGACCCGCCGGGCTGTGCTCCGCCGAGGTCCGATGAAAAATGCGCGATGTTCAAAGCTCGTTTCAAAAAAGAAGCGAGAAAGTGCCGTCTGGTGAAGCTCGGCACTTGGCTAGCAAACCGTTTTCCGTACAGAAAGACCTGTGCGGGTCGGTGCATCCCTCAGAACCTCCGTGCATCCTTAGCGGTCGTGTGCCAGATGCTGCGGCTGTGGTCCCCGCGCCTGTAGGCTGGGAAGCGGCCGGCAGCCCCTTCGTGCAGCACACGGCGTGCTGAGCCCCAGCAGCATCTCGTCTTATCATAGTGCCTGTAAATGACGTGCTGTGGGCTGCTTGGGTGACCGTTCCTGCCCTGTTCCCTTCTGCCCGTGTGCCCAGAACAGTTCTGCTGAATGCAGTGTCCCCTCTTCCCTTTAATCTAAACCAGAGCTCCGTGCCCAGCAGTGTGAGAGCTCCGTTGTGCACGCTCACATCTCGGTGGTGGGTTAAAGACAGGGCTGTTGGTGCAGCGGGCAGCTGCTGCCTGCTTCCATAGCAGTGCTCCAGGACAGCATTGCACCTGGCTCAGCAGTCACCCTGTGCAAAAAGCTGTTCCATCTCTAGAACTGAGATTACAGCAGGCTGTGCTTGTTTCGTGTAATGCGGCTGATGGGTTTTCTTGCTCAGAAAACACTTGGTCTTGCATTACGTCTCTTATATTAAGAGCAATGCAACTTTATTTCTTCATTGTGAGCGCTGTATCTTGTTTGGGGAATCAGAACTGCTTTGCATGAGGCACGTTAGAGAGGCTGCTGTTTGAGATGGAACTGAACTGTGCAAATCTTTTTTCCAAAGGAAAAAAAAAAAAGGCGGCAGCAAACACTCCTTTAGGCAGGGTTCACTCAAATTCCACTATTAGCCACTCAATTTATTGGAGTGCGGGCTTCAAACTCACTTTTAAACCCAGTGTACCATTCTCTGCATTTGCTCCTTACTGCTAAGTTTAAAGCTTTGTTCCTCAAAACCTCTGTTTGTCCCACGGAGCAAACCTACTGACTTGTGCTCGCAGATAAATCTCCCTTCCTGTGAGTGCTGGAAAGCATGAAGGTCATTCGGTATTGCCCACATGTACAAATCATGAGCTTAGAGCTGTTAACTTTGCAAGGAATGCGGTTTTATCACTGCACAGTGCCCTATTGCACTACATTCCATAACCCGTGCACGGTACATAAATTTACAATGCAATTGCTCTTTTTATTGTTCTGCTGCTCTGTGTTAGACTTAATGACTGGGAGCCTTGGATTTCCAAAGAGGGCATTTTTTCCCCCCTTTTTCTTTCTTTTGTGTTGATAAACAGCCAAAGATGGGTGTTTCAGCTCTAATGGGCCAGCACACTTCTTAAAAAAAAAAAAAAAAAAAAAATACTGTGCCGTTTTTCCCCCCCACCCCCCTGTGTCTTTTCCTGTTTTGTATTCAGAGGGCTCCTAGACAGGCACTTCTTGAAGCAAATGTTGTGCTTTGTGCTGTGGGTTCGTTTGGGGCTCAGAGCTTAGGGCTGGTCTTGTCCATTAGTTCTGCTGGCCACAGTGTTAGTAAAGGGCAAATTCCAGGCTTTGGGAATGGAGGCTTGTTCATTCCTTGTGCTGCTGGGCCTAAATAACTGCTGGGAAAGGCTTCTTAGAAAAGCAGATAACGCTGGGACGTGTGCTTTGAGTCATCGTGATGATATTTTTAAGAAAGCAGAAGCTAAGCACTTTCTGTGAGCTGCTCCCTTGGATTTGCTTCAACACAGGCACCCTAACGCTGCTGTGAGAGATCCCATCTCCTCTGTTGTCTCTGACACAAAGCCAGGCTCCACTGTCAGCACCATTTGAGCACTGGGGGACACAGGTTGGTGCCTTCCTGCCTGCACCCTCAGAGCCGGCTGCTCCCTTATTATCCTTCCAAGTTATCAAAGCTGATGGGCCCAAGCTTTGGCATCTCACTTAGATGAAGCTATTTACAGCTTATGTTTTGGTTTGTCGCTTTGTGTGTTGGTTTTTTGGGTTTTTGTTGTTGTTGTTGTTTTTGGTTTTTTTTCTGAGAAATGTTTAATGGGGCTCAGCAGTTTGTTGGCGTGGCGAAGTGCGAACTTTCACAGCTTCCAACCACAGATTGTCCCCTTGCTGGGATCAGTTCTTGATGAGGTTTTTATTCTATGTGTGTTTAGGAGCTGCGGAGACACGTTGTCAAGAGACCAACTGTTTGCAAATGGAGGGCTCTACCAAATCGCTTCTGTAACGTTAGCACTTCTACAGGCTCATTCTTTGTGGAGCTGTGTGCTGCGCTGGTGGACACCCACTACAGAGAGCAAGGGATGCCTTTATGCGCTGCTTTGGCCCATCTATTTTCTCTTACAGATTGGTTGAAAGTGTTTATACAAACCTGTTTTCTATGGTCTGGCTCTTCCCTTATGTCCCCAGCACGTGGGGTGCTGTGCAGCCCCAGGTCTGAGACGCAGCCCCCTATTTCTTGCATCCAGTTGTGCTGCCCAGAAAGCAGCCTGTCGGTTCTGCACAGAACATCTTTACACTGATGTTGTAACTAAAAGTAGCTGAACTTTGGAGCTGTGCAAGCAGCTGCCTTACGCTTGAGGTATTTTATTCATCTGAGCCTAAGACTTTTGGTTAATATATTGTGTTGGGTTTAATTACTTTTTTTCTCTCTGTTGGCAAAGCCAAGAGGATGTGACCTTAGATACATCCCTGCTTGAGTGTAGACTTTCATTATCTTGATTTTGCATAACTGTATGCGTTTGGCTGTATTTCATTGCTTTTTCCATAAATGTTGTGTCGTAACATAGTCATTTTGTTTTCCTGCCTCAGAAGTTTGCAGATACTTTTAAACCAGATGTGAGGTTTTGCCTTTTCACCTTTATTCTTTCCCACTTAGCCAGTGAAAATGCGTGCTGTTCTGAGTAACATTTTGATAATCACTTTTTCTTTTTTTCAAACAGTACAAAAAACAATGACTTTAAAAGAATTGACTTGAAATGTGGTGACCCAACTGGATGCTGCGTGCAGTGCTGGATTATGTACCTCCACTGCCTTACATGAACGGTCTGCTGCCAGCACACAGCTGATACACTCCGCCACATTCCTTCACGTAACTTTCTAGAGTTCAGTTGATTAAAAATTATAGTTTACAAAACTATGAAGGATGGTGGTGGGAGTGAGGCTGGCTTTCAAGGCTGTGCTGATAGCCCTGGTGCCAAGTGGATGTCCGTCCCACTCTTTGCCACTCCTTGAGCACTTCTGGTTCTTGTGTGTCTCTTCCAGACTGGTGCAACCTTGGGTTCTCCGCATTTGGAAACAAATACCTGTGCTTTAAGAAAATTGGAGTTAATTAAAACTGTAGGGGCATTTTAGTAGAAAATAATGTGCTCTGCAAGTGATGGCACCGCTAGAACAGCCGCGGGCTTACTGGTGTGACTGGGTAGGGCACGTCTGGGTATGTCTGGCTTCCTGGTAGGATGCTGGCGAAGGCCTTCTGTTGGATATTAGGATGTGAACTGGTGGAGGTCATCCTGCCTCTTAAGAAAACACCACTCGAAGAGATTACGTTTTAGCTCACAGATTACCACTGTGCTGCCTTCCTCTGGCCATCTGTTCCTCCCAGGAGGGAGGGGAGACCAACCTTCCTTCAGGCACCCTCCTCACTCCACTGCAGGGCCAGGCTTCCCATGGTCAACACCCAGCAGAACCTTCTGTCTGCCTGCTGTGGGAGCTGGAGGAGTGACCAGGGAGCTGTTCTCCAGGTAGAAAAATAGGATTTGAAGGCCCAGAGTTGGCTTTTTGGCGAGTTTGTTTCAGAAATGAAATTGGTGCTGTGCCCTGAATCGTATCTGTAAGCAGTGCCCATGCTTCCTGCTCCTGCCAGTGCTCTGGGGGACTCCATGTCTGCATGTCCCTCACCCAGAGGTCAGCGCCCGCAGTGACAGGCAGAGCCAGCAGAGGGTTCACCTGAACTCTACAAATTTGTAATAGTAATGTTTGGAATAATATTTTGTCATGAACACTTGGGCTTGTGCTTGTGTTAGAAAAAGCAAAGCAGCACAGCTTATCCTTGTTTATGCTTGTATTTCTAGGAAGTGTTAGAACAGAGAGGTTTTCTGTCACAAACTGAAGTCATATTTACCATGCAAAGATACAGCATCGTCTTTAATTCCTAATAATCAGAACTGTGATAGCTGCTGGTACAGTCTTGCTTGATATGGTGGAAGGAAATGATACTTCACTATCAAAAGTTGATATCTTCGTAAAGAAAGGCAGGGATAACAGGCATGGAGTGCAGGAGGAGCGTGGAGCTGAAGGAGTCTGGTACAGCTTCTCCTGTTTTTGAAATAGTGGTTGGCCTTAAAGCCAACAACAACATTTTTATACTTTTTCAGAAGGAATTAAAGTAGGGATTGATGAGGAAAATTTAATCACTAGCATCGGTTCAAGGTGATGCAGTCTCTGCAAGTGCCATTTGGTTTATTTCTGTTTACCTTCCTGCTATACCCATAACAGAGTGCTTCGCTGAAAATCCAATCTGAGAACCAGTCTTGAAAGAGTCCTTTGGAGATGATTACCATAAAGACACAAAGAGCCTTTAACACCTGTAGTGTAACATGTCAAGTTTCAGACCTGAAGAGGATACTTCAGTGAGTCTGGTGTGCTGTGCTGCTGCCCAAGGAGGAGCCTCTCAGCAGCGTGTGGATCCTGGAGTGGGGGATGATTTTCAGGAGAGGTCTGTGCTGAGAGAGGCTTTCAAATGAAAAGCACATCCTTGGTATGACTTCGTTGTTTCTGCTTGTGTTCAGTGATGTACACACATTCTCACTGCCGTGCTTCCCCTCAGATATGTGATATGCTGGGCTGAATGCTGCTTCATCCCTACAACCTGCCATGTAGAGTCAATGATATGAAACCTTCTGGGGTATCTGTGTGTTGATGATGCAGCCAGAAAAGGCTGGAAAAACTTCTGTTGTCCTGAATTTCTTAGTAGTGCTAATTTCATAGTGCTTTCACCTACATACCCCTGTGTACAGCTACTGCACTACTGTGAGCTGTGTAGTAAATAGCACCTGCTGCTATGTTCATTCACAGCCTAAAGCAGCTCTTCAATGGGCTGCCTTAAAGCTGACTTTGCCCAGTCTCAGACTTGCACTGTAGTGTATGGACCTTCCATGCCCAATGACTTTCAGAGGCAGCTGGTTTCTCAACAGACTACAGCTACCTTGCTCACTGCTTCCCTCCCTTCCCCTCTGTTAATGGTGAATTCTACACAGCAGCTCACCTATGTTTTTATAGAGGAAATATTTCACAATCTCCTGCTTCTTTAAACAAGAAAACAGCAATTGCAATTAACTTCTTATGGTGTGATGTTGTATTTGTGGCTACACCTCACTGCAGATGGAAACGTTATCTTTCCTCTTTCAGAGCTCTTCCATGCAATGCGGGTGCTCTCTGAGCTTCCTAATCCACCTCTGCATTTTCGTTCTTCAAATTTACCTGATTTTCTCTTTGGTTGACATTAGCCTTGAAGTACTAAGGAATGCAAGGTTTTCTAGCCAAATAGCCTTGCTTAAAGTTTCCAAATGACTTTTGGTTGTCTGATGTTGGGTCTGTTGAAAGGAGCCTGGTTTCTGGAGAAGTGCTGAAGTAGCACCTTGTAAAAACTCCTTCCATGTATTGGAGTTATTCCAAATTTTAGCCTTAGTTCTTGTGTTAATTAGACATACACGTGCATGAGATACCTGATCACAGGGAGGTACTCAGAGTTTGGAAAGAGGATTTGTGAAGAACACGCGTGATTTCTTCTTACTTTTATCTTAAATGTCTGAGAGAAAAAAAATCCTTGTGTTTTTCTTTCTCCTCTCAGGTCTCTTAGAAAAATAAAATGTCCAAACAAGTACTGTAAAAATAGAATTGACTTTTTTTTGTTTAAACTAACAGCGCTTACTGCCTGACCCGCTTGCTCTCGGTAAAGATTTTACTTAGGCTACCTGTGACCCTATATCAAAGTGGTGGGAAAAAATCAATGCCTCATAGCTAAGACAAACAGCAGCAGCATGCTGACTCATCAGCTTCCTGGCAGCTTTTGCTTTCCAATTGGAGATGGGGAAGGAACGAGGAGCACAGGAATTGCAGAGTGTAATCATAATCAGTCAACCATCCCTTCTGTTAACATGCCTTAAATCAATCAAGACAAGATTACCTTCTGCTATTTTCTCCTTTTTCTCTTTTGCCTGTACCTCTTTTTAGGTCTTTGGAAGAGCGGATGTGACGCTTGTAGTTCTGCAGGGAGGAAAGCTGGACAGTTTTCCTGGCTGATGAACCACGTGCTTGGTGAAAGTCCACATTAAGAGAGATACCTCATCCATTGTATACTGTACAAGAAAGGCAGTGCATGTGCTTAGAAGCGCTTTGCAGATCAGGGAATGCCTTGGCATATTTTCCTAGAGGGACAAAACAGGAACTTGGCCTTTCTTCCAGTTCTGAGTGGAGTTCCAGTGCCTGAGTGGAGTTCCTATCTCTGATCCTACTGTTGTGGTTGATGTTATTTGCAATGCATACAAGGTAAATAATCTCAAGCCTTTGCCTGGACGTCTTCTTTTCTTTTTTCACCAATCTCCATAAAGATTTAAAAATAAGAATGATCTTCCCAATGTGTATGTAGCCTGTCTCCCATAGAGCCTTAGACCTTCTGGCCAAAGAATTCAGCATTAGTATGCTGAGGTCCTGTGTTTTTAACAACCGCAGTGTGTTCCATGTATCAGGACTCCTATCATTGCCACCAGCAGGTTTGATCTCACTTTAGAGATCTCCTTCTACCTAACACTTCACTCTTGTAAGTTTCTGGAGATGGGGCTTGCACACTGTGTCAGCCAGCAGTCTCTGCTTCCATCACGTCTTTAATTTTAATGTGCATTCAATCCCACCTTCTGATATGCCCAGTCTCCATATCAGGTAAATTCAGCCCACCACTCTGTGAGCACCTCCCTCCTCCTCTCGTTAGTTGCGATGTGAATGTAGTTCACATTTACCATTTGGATGCATGTAAGTGTTTCTGTATTTAATTCACACCCTGTGATGGAGAGAGTGGTCGTACTCCAGCACTGTGAGCCACTCTTCTCCCAGAAAGAGAGAATGCATCTATTTCCAAATGCTTCTCGTGTCTTGGGACTTTTATGTTTATATTTTCTCTTCTTCTCAAAAAAATGCCTTTTTAAGGCTTGCAAAACATAACTCTGCCAACATTAGAAACAACTGTTAATCTCAACAGTCAAATTTAATACAGTCAACACACTCAAATCTTTTGAGTGAGGTATTACCGTCTTAGGATGAGCCTCTTAGCAGTTCTCAGAAAGGGTTGCTTTCATGACTTTTACTAAATTGGATGAAGCTGACACCTGTTTATGGAGCCAGGCATATCTAGCAAATGCATGTGTTGCAGATATTCAGAATCCCCAAATGGCTGTTTTCAGCAGCCGCTGTGTGTTAGCCAGTTACCAGTTTTCAACATGGAATATTCAGAAGGCAGTCATTCTCCAAGCAGGCAAGTGGTGAAAAAGACCTGGGTTTGCCTACAGGTGGTCTGAAAGCTTTGCACGGAATCACAGAATAGGCTAGGTTGAAAAGGACCACAGTGATCATGGAGTTTCTGCTCCCCTGCTACGTGCAGGGTTGCCAACCACCAGACCAGGCTGCCCAGAGCATGCAGTGATATGCATGCAGACACAGCTTCTGTGATGCAGCAGTGCACCGAGGAGGGAATTGTCTTTCCTCTGCAGCTAACTGAATCTCAGGGGAGTTTCAGAAATCAGGAATACCACTGAGAAAGGGATCAGCTTGCAGTGGCCACGACACAGAAGTCTGGTGTGGTCCTTTCAGCCTGCCCAATGTGAGAAACAGGTTCCTGCATGGTAAGCTAGTGAGATGGTCAATGAGTAAAATGGGAAGATGGCTGATGTCACACATAGTGGAGCATAAGGAAAAAGAGTCATATCCGTGCTGGCTGGGGTTGGTTTCGTGTGTCCCAGAGCATCCTGATTGCTCTGGAAGGGCTGACTCTGCATGGCTGTCACAGCCATTGGGTCGATATGTGTCAGCCTTCTGCTTTCTTTTCTCAGAACATCACTGAAGTCGTCTCTGGACTAAGCTCCTAACTTCTTACATAAGTGCTAACCAACCATGGCAGCAGTTCCTATGAAGAAATATCGCTGCCACTACCTGAAGTGTTTCCTCAGCACTCAGAACAGCGGCTGTCAGCAGGAGAAGCACACTTGCTTTGTCTGAGCCTTTGGGACGGGATGGTGAAAGCAGTGCTGTTTACTCAAGTAGGGTTTCATCCACTGGAAACTGGTAGGAAGCTGTCCCTCTCACCTCCATCCCAGCAGAAGGCCCAGCCAGGGGCATGTGAGCTATGTTAACCAAAAAGGATCTCTGCCCGTTACTGGGTACTGCAGGGCACTAGCAGAAATCCTTTCTAACACTCTGTCTGTCCTGGCTTGCTCAGACACGTTTGTAGGTTTGTTTGACAGTGCTGAGGCTGGGTTATGCACACAATGTGCTCAGCTAGCATTACTGAGCTGTAAGGTGATACACGGGTGCAGTGGGACACTGTGTGCTGGAGCTGTGCAGCACAGGCTTTGCTCCTGCCCAGCAGCTGAACCCTGTGCCCAGGAGCTGCTCACTCAGGGTACCACGGGCAGTGTGGTGCTTCCTGCTCCTGTCGTGGAAGCCTGTAAGCCTCTCCTTTGTGGCTGGCAGCAGCATGCAAAGGAAGCTGCTCCAGCAGCAAATGGCCTTTGACACGTGGAAATGGAAGTTTCTTGCTTCCATGGGTGTTGGTATCGCATTTGTGAACAGCCCAGCCATCGTGGCAGAGGGACAGCAGAGAATCTGGGGGCCTGCTTTTCACATTCAGTGAGAAGGCTGCTTGCCAACTGACCTGAAGGATTTCAATAGCAATACGATTTTATTGTATTTTCTAGTGGATGTATTGCCTTGGTAATAAGTTGCCTGAGGAAAAGTGCAGAAATTCTTGTATCCCATTAGTTTCAGAGGCTTGAAGCCACAGATGAAGAAGCTGTTACCTAGCAGAGGTGTGTAAGGGCTGTTGCTCTTGAAGAATATAGGGACGGGAAGTGTATGCGCATGGATAGTCTGTATTTTCTAATTTCTCTGCAGTACAGCTGCTCATCCCTATGCCATGCTGAGCCAGGCTTCTATGTGTTCCTTTTATTAATGCAGGAAAGAGGCAAATATTAAACAGCTTGCCCTAATGCCGTAACACCAAATCTAGGGGTGCGATGTGTGTATTGAGTACTCAGCCACATGCTTAACTGGTGTGTTAGGCAGGGTTGGGCAGGATGATCTCGTGATCTGTCAGAAGTGAGCTTGTGCTGTGCAACACAGTACTATAGGAAGGCTTCCAGTCCTTCGGTCAGATAAGTAAAGATCTTCTGAATCGGTTTTGTAAATATCCTGGAACAAGTAGAGAAGTAAATCTTGCTGCAAATTGTCCACTGCCTGACTACTTCTATTTGGAAATAACCTCCCCCCGGGGCTTTCTCTTGAAAGGCCCACTTGATGAGAGCTTTTTCTTTTTTGTGCTCTCGTGTTGACGGAGGAGGAATTGATACTTGAGGTGCAGCTGGACAAAAGTGACAATATAAATCGTGACGGAAAGGGTGCAGCTGCAGTTTATAAAACCTGCTGGATGATCAGTGCTTTCCCTGCAGGCCTGGTGGATGCGGGCGGTGAGATGAAGCTCTGGCTGTCAGCACAGCACAGCTAGAAATCCTGCGGGAATTGCGGGATGGATTTCTTGGATGTTCAGGATACGTGGGGTGCTGGGCCAAATGCTTCAGACAGGATGGATCCCTCCCTTTCCTAACTGGGGTATTTCCTGACTTGTGAAGTTATTGGGGATTGTCATGAAAAGTCTTGTTTTCTGGGTTGAAGCCTGGTCAATCCCAAATCGGGAAGTGACTGCTTATGAGAACAAAAGAACAGTTCTATCTGTCAACTCTACTGTTGCAGGTTAAAGACTTTGCCTAGTGCAAAAGGGGCTGGAAGACAGCTTTCTCTTGTGCAAGGCAGTAGGCTTACATGCCCAAGAACCGAAATGCCTCTTTACTCCTTCTGTTCACAGGTATGAGTGTGTGTTGGGATGTTTATGGAAGTTAAAAGCAAACCAAGTTACAGTAGATAGGTTAAATAAGCCTAAACGGATTGCTGTCTTGGATTATTCTGAAAATAACATTCAATAATCTGCACAAAAAAATCTAGAGCTAGTGAATTCCAAAGGTGATGGATATGAAGTGTATTTTAGAATTGAATGTGTATTGAATGATTGAATGATGCAGTGTATTCTGCTCCAATACTCCTGTCTCCAAGAGAAAAAAAAAAACCCTCTCTTTAACATGGAGTATGGAGTGGTCTCTCTGGGGTCAGTGAGGAGAGAATACGAGGGGGAAATGACTGGGTGTTAACAACTTCCCACAGGATAAAGGATAAACAGTCCTCCCTTTAAACAAATCCAGTTACTGGGTGTGAGTAGCAGCTCTGAATCTTGGTGGATTTTTGCAATTAAGAATACAGGCTTCGTGCTCCAGAAGACAATTAAACAAGTGTTTATAGTGGTAAAGGAGCTGAGAGAAGGAGCTTGTTACACCAATTCATTCTGGTTATTGGCCTTTCTTCCCCCTCCCTATTTATAACCCATTTAAACGTGACTAATGGCTAAATCTAGAACTTCACTACCTGTCACATAATCTTTTTTTTTCCACCCTGGTGGATGATGCAAGTTGAAACAAAGGCCTTGTTGTTTAAGCTCCCTTTAAACTCTATAAAAGCAAACAGGCTTCCAAGCCACGCTTTTAAATCACACCTCTGAGCTTGTATGGGAAAACTGCAGGCAAGTTTTGAGAAATTCATTCATTTTCTTCAGTGCACAGCTGATGGTATTGCAGGAAAGGGAAGAGAAATGGAGCGGTATTTGTAAGTGCTGCTGTAAGAGATGTGACCAGTGCCTTGAGGTCGTATAAGGAGATACGGGATCTTCTTGCCCCCAGGTCACCAGATCAATGCAGGACATGCTTTAAGTGCTAAAAGCTCGGATCCATCTGTTTGGTAGTTTCAGTGTGGTTCTTAGGTGACAGATGTCCTCTCTACAAATGCAGCTCTCAATATGGCACTAAATAGACCCTCATTCTTTTGCAGTCTTAGTTGAGCACCTAAGATTGAGTTAGATGAACTGAGCTATGAGAATGGCTGAGTTGCTCGTGGTGTTGTAAAGCTCCTTCTGATGATTTCTGATTTGATTAGCGAGCCTCTCCTGTCATGCCAAAGTGCTCCTCTGTAAATAAAGCAGTGGTGGTGGAACGGGATGCAGGTACTGAGTATGTCACGTTTGCTGGGTTGTGTCTGGAGCAGTGCTGAAAATGCAATCCTGGCTTCTGTTAGCCATCTCACTCCAATGTGGTAATATGAGGAGTACCCAAACTTGAAGTATCCAGAAATATCTAACGTCAGCTTACTTCAGAGGTACTGCCTCAACGACAGGCAGAATGGGAGCAGGGGAAACCCAGGAGTTGAAATGGGACTTCTGGATGTAATCACACCTGGAGTTGCTTCCGTAGCTTGGCACTGTACTGATCTCTTATTTTGCCTTTCCTTTTAACGGCAATATTGCAAAGCAACTGAAAGCTCTGAGGAAGTTTTAATAAAGACTAAGCTGTCAGCATGCCTGGCAGGCAGGAGCAGCTTTCTGATTGTAGGAAGATACAGACAGGCACTGTGTTAGCACCAGAATTAAAAGCAGATCTGGACTTTAAACATGAATTTCAGGTTCTCAGAATTCCTGTAGTTGGAGTGTGAAGTCCGGGCTGCTGTTTATATCCAGTTAGTCCCTTTTGTTCAGCAGGAAGGAGTGTGTGCTGGAGGAGCTGTAGAGGTGTGACTGCAGGAGCGCTGCGGTGTGAGGCAGGGGTGCGAGATGCTGGTGAGGCCCAGCTCTGCTGGCAGGCCTCATTCCAACTGTGGGACAGAAACATAACCGCTTTTTTTTTTAGTATTATTATTATTTTTACGCAAGTGGCATGCTGTAAATTCATGTGATGGCATTCCTTGAAGTAATACTATGTAAAACGCACTGTGTTGGGGTGGAGGGGAGCTGCGTTACTGCAGCAATTGTCTGCATCCCAGGGGAGGTCAGTGAGCATCTCTGCCACAAGTTCTTGCTGTTTCTTTTGGTTCCAGCACTGCTATTAGCCAGTGGTGGGAACCGTGTGAGCGCTGCTAATGCGGGCACATGGCTAACCTTGAGAAATGTGGAATTGCCTGATTTGGCTCAAAGCCGCAGAACTAAATGAACCTGTCGTAGGATTCACAGCCACTTAGGAGGGAAGTCTGGGTTTAGTTTCACCAGTTTAGTGCTGAAATCCAAGCGTGGATAACACTTGCAGTTGGTGGTCCCAGGAGAGGTGCTCTGGGGGCCCCTGAGCAGTGTGAGAGCCGGGGCTGGGCCAGCCTGCCAGCTGTCTGAGCTCCAGTGTCACCACCGGGCCGTACTGGTCCTGTCTGCAGTGGGCAGAAAGGGCTCCTCTGACAGAAAAGGGGCTCAGGCTCTCCCAGCACACAGCAGTTGGTCTCAGTGGCTGCCAGACGGGCTCTGGTGTAATTAATCTTTGTCTGTCTGCGTGTGGTAAGGCTGTCCAGCATTGTGTGCTGCCTCAGACTGTGTCCTGGAAGAAGGCGGAGGCGGCAGGAGGACTCGTTGGCCAAGAACCTCCATTTGCCTTCAGGCTTTTCCTGGCTGAGTTCTGCACATCCTCTGTGAGGCTGTGCTCTTACCCCATTAAGTTTGTTACGATGCTGTCTCACGCAGGTTGTTTCCTGAGTTTGGCTGGTACACATCCAGCTTTCTGTTTCCATCAACAGAGATGTGGGAGGCTCAGGTTGTGGGAAGCTTGGATGGACACAGTGCACATGCCAACGGTTCTGAAAAAGCAGCTTCTGGAGCAGTGCCTTTGAGGAGAAAGCTTTCTGTCATTGGATGTTCCCTATAAGAATTGCCATAGATGTGCAGCTTGCTGCCCAGCTTCGGAGCTCTGTAGTCCTGTGGGTTTGTGGGATACAGACATAAAGTTCAGCATGACCGTGTTCTGCTGCTCACACGTGTATTTCCCAGAGCAGCCAGTCCTCAGTCCTCAGCAAGAAGCAACAAAGCATCTCTCTGGACTGCTGGAAGCTGGTTTTCTCTGCGGATTTTTTGTTTGCTTTTGTTTGGCTGGGTGTTTTTCAGGGTTTTGTTGTTTTTGTAAAGGAAGATATAATAGTATTCTCAGTAGTAAGAGAGATACTTGTTTTTTTTCCCTTCAATTGTGGAATTCGAAGGGGCAAGGTGAAAGAGCATGGTTCATTCTTTGCTTTCATCTCCTTCAGCAGGTAAAGGAATGACATCTATGGCACTCCAGTGCCAAACACTTGACTTAAGCAGCAGCATTACTGAAAAAAAAAAAAAAAGTTTTATGCCATCCCACAAAGCATGTTCGAATCACTGCAGAATGTTGACTTGTATTACTAAATTTTGGCAGGAAATGCATTATTAGAAACCTCATCCAAAGACTCTGTAAAGGCCCAGATTACTTACACTGGCAAGGAGCTCTGGAGAGGTGGTCATGCTTCCATCAAACAGTGACAGCTTCTCTGGATGTTCTGCCAGTTGTTGCCTCTTACCCCTCACACTGACACTTCAGGAGAGCAGTCAGTGTGCCCTGAATGGGAGCATGGAGGTGGAAACAAAATAGAGCAGCGTTTTTAATTCCAGCACAGTCTATTTTGGCATGTGGCATGCTGCCTTTTCTGCAGGGATTTGTGCATTCTGTGAAGTGTAGTTGGGCTGGATTAAAACTAAGTATTTGGAACTTTATTTGCAGTGTCCGTGGTACGAGTCCTTTAACTGTGTGGATATGCATGTAATGGATGAAATTGTTGTGAAGCTTTTCTGCATGGTCCTGTCTATGAGCAGCTCAAACTATGTACAGAGGGCATTCCAGTGGTCTTAGTGACAGCATTCCCATTCTCCTGCTGAACTGCATCCTGATGTCAGTCGTTCTGTCAGCACCCAAGGACTGAAACTGCTTCAGAAACACCTCCAGGTAAATTGACAGGAGCCTTATACATTTGAGTCTGCCATTGACTATGTCTTAGTTAGAAACGTTTATTTCTGTTGTTGCTAAGCTCTTTAAAAAAAAAATGCAGGTATGGGAATTAGTTTACGCACCATTTTTGAACCTTCCATATAAACACTACAGATAAACCTACCATGCTAAGCAGAAATCAGACGTGTAATTCTTTTGGAGGTGTTCAGATGCCTTGAATATCTTTGAATATCTTTTCTGTAGGTGACGTGCCTGTTGAGAATTTAGAGCTTTTGTTCCCTGTCTTCTGTTAAAGGTTTTTTTTTCTCTTCCTATCTGTATTCTGTGATTTCATTTTTCAGGAGTTATGCTCCTACTTTTGAATGTTCATCTCACTACTGGTTGTAACTCCAGCCTTGGAAAAGGAGTTGTTCTACAGATCTCCTGCAGGACCTCACTACAGAGCAGCCTAGTCCATCTGCAGCCTTTCCAGTTAGACATGAAGTACTCAGAGCTGACCTAAACCAGTCATGATCTGAATTAGGAGACTAGGTTAACCATTCAGGCTAAGTATCTAATAGTGCATTACAAGATCCCAGATAATTCTTCAGCAAATTGGCATGAAACAACACAAGTCTGTTAAGTAAAACTCTTGCCACCCTTCAGAACTGAATGACTATGTGTAAACTGTTGGCAATGGTCCTGGACCCTCACTAATTCCTGAGCTATGCCCAAAATTTGTTTGGGAGGACATTGACCAGAATCACACCAAGGACCAGTGATGGAAACAATGCAGTAGAGGAATGTTTTTTAGGTGACATAATCTAAGTGTGTTGCTTAACACCCCCCCCCTCCTTCTCCCCATTGCTTTGTGGTGTCCATTGTCTGCAGTACATATTTAAGGGATTTAGAAGGGAGCTGCCCCATTATCTTTTTTCTTCGCTGTATCCCACGCTGCTGTGTGGCTGGGAATCTGCAGAGAGACTAGTCAATAAAGGAAAGAGCCATCTGTTGGAAACTGGAGACATGTAAAGGGAAGCAGGGATTAGTATTTCCTCTCACTTTCTGGCTCCACCTTTCCCCGGAAGGAAAATAAAACAGACTGTAGAGATTCTAGAAAACATTTGAGAGTGGAGTTTGAGGTTTGATTGTAAAAGAAATTT
This sequence comes from Phasianus colchicus, assembly GCF_987193195.1. Lineage (NCBI taxonomy): Eukaryota > Metazoa > Chordata > Aves > Galliformes > Phasianidae > Phasianus > Phasianus colchicus. The sequence goes on from NC_143445.1 coordinate 3,065,586, forward strand.
ATATTTGATTGTAAAGTCCTGCACAAAGGGGCAAAGTTAGCATTACCTTCTGCAGTCCTCAACCATTTACTTTCCCCCAAAACTTTGAATGACTCCCTGCTGTTCTTCCTTATCCAAGTCCAGGAGGGACAGACTAGGCCTCCATGTCTGTATGGCAGTGTTGGACAGCGTTGGTCTTTTTGGAAAACAGTGCAGTGACACAGTCTTAAATAAAATGACAGTAGGGCACGAGAACCCACAAAGTGCTGCTGTCACTGCTTCCTCCCTCTCAGCAGACATGCCCACTTCTCCCTTTGCTGAAATGTTTTCAGTATGGAACAGGGAAGGAGGAATCAGGAAGTTGTTTGCTGGTTCACAAACTGCTTGCAACACTCAGGGATAGGAAGCTGGCCTGTGGTTTCCCCGGTTTTGTCTGTCTTCCCATTTTGAGGAGAGAGAAGATCACTTCATGCCCTGTTCTGTGGGCAGCATCTGTATGACTCAGTGCACAGCACCATCGGAGAAAATCCCCTCAGATGCCTTGCAGCACCAAGAACTGCACCATGTCAGGGCTGCAGGGTGCCCCTTTCTGCCCCATCCTCAGATGTACTTCATGTTGTCAGCCCAGGGCAGGAACTCCAGCACCAGGAAGGATAATGTTACCGCTGCCATTTTCTCTGTATTTCAATACCTGCCCTTTGGCTTTGTTTTGGAAATCACAGAATCACAGAATCGCTAAGGTTGGAAAAGACCTATAAGATCATCCAGTCCAACCATCCACCCAACCAGCAATAACCAGCAATGCCTTTTATTTTAAGCAAGCCTGCTCAAACAGCACTGGTAAATTGGTAATTGCAGAGCTGCTTCTCTCAGAAGTGTTTTTATGAGATACTGTGCAGTATGTTGGTGTGGATTGCTTTTCCTTGGAATGTGGTATTTACATGGTTTAATTCGAGTTCACATTTAACTAGCCCAAAATTGGAGTTAGCTGAAGTCAATGAAATCTCCTTGCTGTAAAGAAGGAAGGTATGGGAGTTGATGCAGAAGGATTTTAATGTCACTGAATCACTGAATTTCATTTGTCCCAGTGTACATGTCATGAAATTCAGTTCTGGATCCAACCTTCTGTGCCCAAGTCATAAGGAAGGCAATGAGGAACGGGCTGCCTGGCACCGTGTGGCTGCACAGCTGGCACCTGCTGAGTTACTGATTTTCCAAAGCTGTGCCCAACTCAGTATTTTATAGCATTCAGTGATCAGCGCAAGTACACAGTAAAAATCCACTACATTTATTTTTATTTCTAAGTCATAAAAAGAAAAGTAGGCACATTATATGCCATGCATATATATAACATGTATAAAGTTGTGTTTAAATAGAAAACGGGAGCAGCTTTCCCAGTCATCAGGGTTGTTTTATGGTTGTTCACTCTTCGCTTGCAGAAGACTGACAGTCCTGAAACAAGCAGGGAGGGAGCAGGAGGAGAAGTGTTCCTGACAGAAGCAGCAGCACGTTGCCTGCAGCCATGTCTTGTTGTAAATGCAGTCTAGTCATTTGTTGTCAGTGGAACAACATTACCATATCACCCTCGGCTAATATTTTGATAACCAAATGAGTGAATATGTGCAGACTATGAAATGAGCGAAAACATCTACAGTTTCCCTCCTGGAGAGAACAGAGGCAGGAGGACAAATCCATTGCCCCTAAGAGAGCATCCAGGGCCTCACCCAGACCGCGAGCACTGTGCTGGGTTCACTTGGGAGTGCTCAGCTCCATCCATAAGATGGGATGAAACCTTCTCTTCTGGGTGTTGTCACATAGGCACCTGTCTGGCTGTGTCTCTGAGGATAGGTATTTCCCAGGCTCTATCAGAGCAACCTGCTGGGCTTCATTTTAAAGAGTGCCTTCACCTCGGGCAGTTTGCTGCAATTGCTGTGCTTTGTTCCTCCATCTATTAAAAAAAAAAAAGATGATAGCGGGCAAAAAATGAAAGTATTTCTTTATTTCCTCCTTCATTTTGAAACTCTGAGTCAGGAATGGCTCTCAGTGAGTACTAAGGCTGTATGCTGTGCCCCACTCTGTAGCTGCACACCACACAGCTCTGTTGTCTGCTCTCAGAAGTGGCAAAGCAGGGCTCCTGGAGGCCTGGCTATGCCTTTGTGGTAGGCAGAGCTAAGATGTTTTGTTCCTGAAGATGACAAAAGGCATGCTGCTTGTCTCAGATGTCTGGAGACTTTATGATGATTTATAGATTATCTTTTTAAATGAGGTCAAAATAATCTTTGTGTTGCATGGTACAACAAATTGCAGAGAATAGTAGTGACAGAGGTGCCAGCAGATTTTGCTCTTGGAGGCACTGAGTCTGGGCCTATTTCACCTTTTCAAGCCTTGCATGCAGTACTGAAAATGTAGGCTTCATCTTAGTTTCTTAGAAAGTTAAGTAAATGGAGTGTAGAAAATAATAAATTGTAGAGCTGAGGAATATCACTTTGTAATAGTGACAGTTTCTTGGAAAGAGCTCTAACAAGGACTAGTTCTTAGTGTACTATTTGTTCAGGTTCATATTCAGAAGCAATAGGTTAAAATTCTCCTAAGCATCTACTACCTTTCTGTTTCTATAGTTTTCTGGAGTATTTGCTGTTTGGAAATGTATGCTAATAATGAATTGCAAGAAATATTTCAATTTGCATTTGAACTACATTTACTCATTTAAGAAACCCCACTAAATTCTTATAAACCCTGAGACAGTGGAGAGATCTGTTTCATTCACCAGAGCCTGTTTCACAAGCAGAAAGCAGCCAAGGTATGTTATTTTGATGATGGAGTCCTTTTCTGTGCTGAAGTCATGCATAGAGGAAGAGGAAATGTGACGTTGGCTTTTTCTCACTTGGGCTGTTGTGTCAGCTTCCTTTCAAAGCAGTTGTTTGCGGAGAAAACTGTGTGATTGTCGCTTTGTGTGATTGTCTAAAAGGAATTCTAGCACAGGTTATTGCCATGCTGTTGCATGCTACATAATTAACATTCTTCATCAAGTGTACATGACAAATTTGATGGCCTTTTATGATGGAGTTACAGCATCAGTGGAGAAAGGAAGAACAACTGATGTCACCTACCTGGACTTGTGCAAAACGTTTGACGCTGTCCCGCATGATATCCTGGTCTCCAAATTGGAGAAAAATGGATTTGATGGATGGGCCACTTGCTGGATAAGGAATTGGCTGGATGCTCTCATTCAGAGAGTGCAGCCAGTGGCTAAATGTCCGAGTGGAGACCAGTGACAAGTGGTGTTCCTCAGGGGTCGGTGTTGAGGCCAATGTTGTTTAACATATTTGTAGGCGACGTGGACAGTGGGATCGAGTGCACCCTCAGCAGTTTGCAGACAACACCAAGCTGAGCGGTGCAGTTGACACCCTCTAGAGGGAAGGCATGCTATCCAGAGGGACCTGGGCAGGCTTGAGAGGCGGGCCTTTGCCAACCCTGTGAAGTTTAGCAAGGCCAAGTGCAAGGTCCTGCTTCTGGGTTGGGGCAATCCCAAGCACAGATACAGGTTGGGCAGAGAATGGCTTGAGGGCAGCCCTGAGGAGAAGGACTTTAGCATGTCATGTGATTCAACATGAGCCAGCGGTGTGTGTGTGCAGCCCAGAAGGCCAACCGTATCCTGAGTTGCATCATGAGAAGTGTGCCCAGCAGGTCAGGGGAGGTGATTCTGGCCCCACCTGGAGCACTGCACCCAGTTCTGGGCCACCAACACAAGGAGGCCGTGGAGCTGTTGGAGCAGGTCCAGAGGAAGGACGCAAAGATGATCAGAGGGCTGGAGCAGCTCTCCTGTGAGGACAGACTAAGAGAGCTGGGGCTCTTCAGCCTGGAGAAGAGAAGGCTCTGGGGTGACCTTACAGCGGCCTTCCAAGACCTGAAGGGGCCTACAGGAAAGCTAGGTAGGATGAGGGGAAATGACTTTAAACTGGAAGAGGGTAGATTTAGACTAGATATTAGAAAGAAGTTCTTTCCTGTGAGAGTGGTGAGACACTGGAGCAGGCTGCCCAGTGAGGCTGTGATGCCCCCTCCCTGGGAGCACTGCAGGCCAGGCTGGATGGGGCTCTGAGCAGCCTGGGCTATGGGAGGTGTCCCTGCCTATAGCAGGGGGTTGGATCTGAAAGGTCCCTTCCAACCCAAACCATTTCAGTGATTCCAGGTAATTTCTTAGGATGGTCTTTTAAATCATGAACGAGCAGCAGTAAGCGAGCAATGAGAAGTTTGCTCCATGTGAGCTGTGGATTCTTTAATGAAAAAGCAAGTCCAAAATTAAATCGCATAACCAAAAATACACACTTGAAATAATCCAGCGTCAGCTGAAAAAACACCTTTATCTTCTCTTTCTGCAACGAAATAGATGAGATGGTGTGACTTAGTGACAGATGAACGCAAAAGATAGCTCAGCAGAGACAGTGTTGCTGCAGTCATCAGTACTTTTAGGGGTGTTGGTGCTGGGTGGCAGAAGCCCTGCTGGCAAAGGGCTGCTTTTTGGTTGTGATGTTAGATGAGGTCTCACCACAGCATGTTTACAGCTATTTTTGCAACAACAGATATTCTGTAGGAGGGCTTCAGCACTGCAAATAAATAGGAGTTTTGCGATGGCAAGAGATGACTGGTGCTGGGACCTACCCAGCTCTTCTGTGGCGTGGTGTTTTTCTACCACTCGATGTGCCACCCGGTAAGAATCTGGTTGGAGGGGAGAGAAACAATGGCCAGTGGGTGAGGTGTATCATTGTTTGGGCATGCCATCGTGATAGTAAAGGGCTGTTGTCAATATTGAAGAAAAAATGTGAAAGAAAGGGCGAGGTTTTTGTACTGTCTTTGTCACATCGGGTTAAAAAAAAAAGAGAAATATAACTGGGTGGGATCATCAGTTGATGGAGGACAGTGAAAATGTCTGAGACTTCTTACAGAGAAAATGCCTCTGTGGATCTCATTTTCCCAGAATTTCTGTCTCACAAAGCCACCCTGACCTCCTGGTACTGTAGTGTGCCTTTGGCTGCTTGGATGTGTCCCTTAATCAGTTCTTCAGTGCAGTGCTGAAAATGATTGAATTGGGTGTCTTCTATCATAAAAGTATAAAACCCATAAATATGCTGCTCTGGGAAGGGCAGCCAGGCCCCAGCAGTAGGTGTGTGAGCCAGCTCATGAGTCAGGCAGAACATTTTCTTCGATTTGCTCGGCAATTTGGGATGAGTAACACCTTTGATGTAGTGGGGATGACGATCGTTGCAAGGTTGCTAATAATGATTAGCCACTGCTCAGAGGAAAAGGAGGGCTGCTATGGTTCCAGAGATTAGGAAAGAGGAGGTGACTTACAGCCAAACGACAGGTCTCTCTGAAAGTAATGCCTCCTATTCATTTCTGTGGAAATTACAATAGATACAAAGAGCGCAGTAAGACTTTTTGACAGAGCAAATTCTCAGCTACAAAACACTATTTTTCAACACAGTCACCACCAGTAGCTGTGCGTTCTTGCCAGTGATGAACAAGAGCTGCATGCTGCGCTTGTACAAATTGTACCATTCACCCCACTGCTGGAGCATACCCCCACCCCTCACTTTGCTCCATCCACTGGTTGGTCTCCAGCAAGTGTTCATCGTTGTCAGCGGGTGCCATTTTTTCCCCATGGATGAATTCAATCCCACCCCTTTGCTCCATCCGCACTTCCACCATCAGCCACCATTTGTCAGACTGCCCCTCTGCTGCCATCTGTCATACAGCTATGGCATGTAATGGGATACTGGTGGGAAGGCTCAACCTCTGTTGCCATCCCACCAATATCCACATCTGATGCTGAGGGCCAGTTACCTTTAGAGCAGACCAGGGTGTTGTTTTTCTTGTTAACCTCAGCAGATATTAAACTGTTTTGTAGGCAGGAGCTGGTAGACATGTCTGAACAAGAACGTATGCATTTTTAACTGTTTTATTCAGCATTACAGAAGTTTACTAAGACTCAATCAGAGATTTATATTCATTTTTTACCCATGATAATTTCTTCCTGACTATCCAAAATGAGTGCACGTGGTACACAGAAGTTTCCTTATAATAACCTTGGGAATTTTTATAACAGATGTTGCCATTAAAAGTAGCTAACCCTCTCCCCTGCACCCACAAGCTGCATCCTGGAGGACACACGTTGCTTTGCAGGAGCTTCCCCATGGCTGCCATCCATGAGCTGCCTGCCTGGGAACACGGCACTTCCAAGGTGCAGGAACAAATGTGAACTCCTGGAGCTACCGAGAGGATCAGAACAAATAGGAGCCAGCACAGGAACAAGTCTACATGCAGCCTCTCAGGAAGTGTGGTTAATCTTTGATAAGTACATAGTTCTAAAAGATCACGGGAGGTGGAAGACACCAATCTAAGCACCCATATGGCTTAACATTTTCTGCATGATAAGTGCTTTCCTACAAGTAATAGAAACTCAGAGCTGCTGCAGTATTCACTGTCCACAGAAAAGTGGAGTACTGGCTCTGCTTTGATTTGCTTCAGAGCGTTGCAGTGAAATGGATTTGGATGTGCCTGTCTTTATGACATAAAACAAAACAAATTACCAACTAACTTCTAACTTCATAGACTTTCTTGCAAAATACTTCAGTTTTGAGGAAGAGGTTGGCAGGTTGGCCAGTAAAAGTTCAAAGAAGGCTTGTGCGCATGAGCATAGGGGCAAGAAGTGCCTTTTGACTTGGATTCTGCAACTGCTGTAACCCAATATAGCTTTCACTTGCTCCCATGAGTGTTTTTTGCTTATTTATGAGCACTGGCAGTGGACAGGAGACAAGAAGGATCTTGCAGATACGGGTTGCAAAAGGCATTGCAGACCAGTTGCAGGCTACCTTATATACAAGCCCAAAGTCTGCTGAGACTTTGCTTACACAGAGGTAAAAGTTGCAAGCAGCAACTGTCCCTTTTGACCAAAATTCCCTGTGGCTCTGTGGGACCCAGCAGGGAGCAGATGGCTGAGCATGGGCTGGCTTTTGCAGAGGAAAAGTCATGCTGCTGCCTATACCAAAAAAAGAAGAGAGAGGAGAAATGCATTCCGTCCAGGTGCTGGCCTTGCTTGCAACATCTGGCTTTAATTTTGTATTTCCACAGCAGTTAATTTGTTGTGTTGCGTGCTGGGATGCGAACAAATTTCATAGCTGTCGTTCAGAAAATATAAATATTAGTCTTCAGACTGGACCTGCTCGTAGTTACTGAGGGTATTCTCGTCGGCAGGTACACTAGGACCTTGTTAAACTCCAGTTTCTTGTGTTCTAAGAGGGCATTTTCTGAGCAGGGCATTACTTGGATGTCCTGTGGTATTCCCAGCATTATGAGGAGCCATCTCCAGAGCAGCCTGCAGCTTGCCAGACTTAGCCTGCCCACAGCCGGCTTCATCTTGCAGGCCATTGGGGCCTGAATCTAAAAGTATCTTCTGATGTGGGTTTGCATGTCTAAATAGAGAAGGAATGGAGTCCAGGCTGCTTGTAGTCGGGGTGAAGATGCAGCCAGCCGTGGGTTGCTTGCGCCCTCGGCACTGTGGTGCTGCGGCAGTGCATTGGGTGAGTCAGAGCTCTCATTGCAAGGCAGCTTCCTGCTCATGGCACAGATCTTTGTCCAGTGAATGCTGGCCCTTGGGCCTGTCTGCTGCGGGGGTTCTCTGAAGCCAGAGGAAGGGCAGAAAACTAATCAGCCTGAGCAGGAATGCAAACAAACCGTCATGCTTTGAATCATAGTGGCAGAGTGGGAATCATAAATCAGGGAGACGGTGACGGGGTGGTTGCAGGAAGCACAGCTGAGCAGGAAAGGTTGGGCTTTTCTTTTAGAGGTGCTTCAGCTGCTCACCGACCCTGCACATGCCAGAGTTTAGTGCAGTGTGACAAATAGAAACCCAAGATGATGCAGAAAGAAATCAGAGTAGTGTACATTTCCTTCTGCTCCCTTCTAACAGTGTTTCCTCAGAAACACTTTGTCTTTTAACCACACTGGACTTGTGCACAAAGCCCTGTGCCCTCCTGGTTGTATTTGGTGCACGTGGATTCAGGGTGCTCTGAGGGATGCATGTGTTTCTTTCCTTGTGTTTCCTTCCCTTGCTGCATCTCGAGACAGAAAAAAGGCCATCATATGATGGAGTCCTTTTTCCAGAAAATAAATCAATGATTTTTCAAAAGAAGAAGAACGTAACATAGTCTTTTTGTTCATGTAGATACAGTTGAGATACCTTTTCATTTCTTCCTTGGGCAAGCAAGGGAAAAATTGGAAAGCTCGTAGTTGTATTTCTAGACATATTGCCTTCGACACAGCTTTGTGCTTGGGAGTCACAGCCAGGAAAATTTAGTAGTCAAGGACTGAATTGCAAAAATGTTTGTTTTAAAGCATTTGTGTGCTCACAAGTATCTGTTTTTCAGTGGTTTATTGGTTATTTGAATCTTAAGTATTTTTCTCCATATAAATCTGTTCTCTTTTTTCTTTGATGACTCACTCTTAACTTTTACAATGAACTTTCCTTCTTGTTGAGTAATCCAAAACTGACATATTGATGGAGTGTCACCTGGGGATTAAAGATGGCTGGGACCTATTTTCTGTTCTATTCTAGTTTTGTGAAGCCTTGGGCTTCTGACATAAGCCATATCTTACCTTTTTAATACATCTGTAATGTAATGCCCAGCTTGAGATACCTTTGGCCTGATTTTGAGAAGCACTCAACGTTCCACTGCATGTATTATTAGCAGCGGGTGTTCAGAGATGGCAGGTTTTTTGTTTTGATCATACGGAACTTCTTGCAAATCTTGGAAATGGAAAATCATCATGGAGACCAGCTAGTGCCCCTGAAGCCTTACCATGGAATCACAGAATGGCCTGTGTTGAAAAGGAGCACAAAGATCATCAGTTCCAACCCCCTGCTATGTGCAGGGTTGCCAACCAGCAGCCCAGGCTGCCCAGAGCCACATCCAGCCTGGCCTTGAATGCCTGCAGGGATGGGGCATCCACAGCTCCTTGGGCAACCTGTTCCAGTGCCTCACCACCCTCTGGGTGAAAAACTTCCTCCTGATATCCAACCTAAACCTCCCCTGTCTCAGTTTAAAACCATTCTCCCTTGTTCTGTCAACCATTCCTCCTTGTCCTATCCATGAGGAATTTCCTGTTTCCAAGATTTCCAAGAAGAGAAACATCAGTTAACCTGAGGCACAATCACAGAATCACAGAATTGTAGGGGTTGGAAGGGACCTCCAGAGATCATTGAGTCCAACCCCCAGTCATTTCCACAACTCTGCTGTGAGTTTCTCCAGGTCAGATGATCTGTTGGCCCCTTGTCTTACACTGCCCTGAAATTCAAGGGCCTTTCCAAAGGCTGAAAAGAACACACTGCAAAGCTCCCCAGCTCCTTGGGCAGGAAGAGGCTCTGGACTCATGGTTTACCTTTTGGGGAGCAAACTAACCCTATGGAAGTTTGTTACTTAGCATTGCAGCACATGCGTTATACTCTGCTGAGTGCAGGGTTGCTGTTGCAAGTTTCCTTTAGCCTTTTCTTCTCAGTACATTTACTCTGTAAACAGTCTGTAAAGACTTGAAGGGTTGGGTTTGTTTTGTTTTGTTTTTTTGGTGTTTTTTTTTTTTTTTTTTTTTTGTTGTTGTTGTTTTTCTTCAGAGCTCTTTGATTTGCCATCTTTGTAGTTCAAAGGTTCAGCCTTATTGCTGGGAGGTGACCTGTTAATATTCTGAAAACTGGAGTTTTTTGAAAAGGATTGATGCCTTCAACATGTAAAAAGAAAAAAGAAAAAAGAAAAAAACACCCTTTGCATTAGTCCATTCTAACAGCCAAGGCAATTTTCCACATGGTGGCTTTATGGAAATGGGTTGCAGCTCTTGCCGACCATGACCAGAACATTACAGGAAATGTATTTTCATGGAAGATTTGCTGCAATTGCCAACTGGAGAAGGGAGGGGGACAGGGGTTTGTTCTGTTAATGGACAACTGCGTGCCATGATGTGAATCCCTTCTGTTAAATTAAATTGGTTTGCACTTTCCACCAGTTCTTGTTCCATGCTGAAAGCAATAGTCACTGATACACCATTTCCCTCTGTAAGGACCCCTGAGTGTGCTGGCTTGGCATGGCACCTTCTGCTGGGATGGGATGACCAGCAGGCACAGCCAGGCGTCAGGCTGGGCGATTCCAGCAGTGCAGGCAGTCAGAACACTTCCATGGAGAGCCTCGGTCAGAACTGGAACTAATAGAAATTGGCTTTGCAGCCTTATTCCTTATAGGTGGTAGTGTTTTACATGATGTACAGTAGTACTGAATGAGGTTGAAGTGCTGCAGATATTATTGCATGCGCATGAGTTTGAGCATCTCTTTCAGTTAGAAGCTCTGAAGGGCTGGGTGTTTTGGATGGATGGTGAGTGTGCGTTTGGATAGTTGTTACAGCTCAAAGATTGATACTTGCCAAGTGGAAGCAGCAGGGATGCGTGGCCTTGCTCATACATGATAATGCTATCTATGCTGGAACATGTGATTGCTGGCAGGAAAAGGAACTGCATGACTGATTCCCCTGTGGTAAATACTTGAATTCCAGTAGGTCCATTATCAGTTCCATATGAGATATTTTCCAGCTCTTACAGCATACATAGGAAACGAAAACAAAAGCAAAACAGAAACAAATGGAGAGCAAGTGGAGTGCACAGGTACCCTGTCTTCAAGTCAACTCCTTGCTGCTCTTATCCCACAGCTGGCACAGGGGCAGGCACACCTCTTAAGTACTCATGTGGGGTCTTACAGGCTTCTGTGTTCATTTGCTTGTTCTGCAACTATGTCAGACTTCTCTTGTAAGGAAGGACTTATGTGTGAGCTCTGTACTGACCCCTCCAGTGGATAGGCAATTCCATTTAAGCATAAAGATTTTGCTTTAAATCAGCAGATCTTATTGTAAAAAGAAATATATGAGTCGGATTTGCAATCTGAGAGTAGAGTTATGCCAGACTGGGGGAGGGGGTGAACCCATCGAGATGGTAAAAATAGTGTTCGTAATAATATTTTTGGAGAGTTTGAGGTTTTAACAGTGATGTGTGGAATTTTCAGTGGTTGGGTTGGTTTTGCTTTGAATTTACTCTAAAAGAAAGTTTTAATGTCTACCATGTGATGTTTGTAATTACACAAGTAGGGAAAGAGGAAATGGTGAAGTAAGGCTAATTTGATAAAATTACCCTGAACATACAATAGATGTATTCCTTGACAAGTTGCCAAGCTGTGCGTTAGAAAATTCCTTCATTATTAGCCCTCTAATTTCCATTGCCAACAGGGAGGAGTTGGTTAGCTGCATTCGCCTGCTGAGCAGAAGAACTCAAATGATCACTTGGAACGACTGTTTTGGGGAGGTGCTGCATTATACCAACAGCATGCACTGGACAAAGGTGCACTTCAAATGTTGGTTTTAATTTTGATGTTGTCAGTATCGTTATACCAGCACTGCCCAGCATGGCTTATTCTCCCGTATCTGTCGTGTCTTCATGCTGAATTCTGCTTCATGGAGAGAAGCACTGCAGGAGGTTGGAGGAAGTCAGGAGGAGGGAGTTTGGTGGAGAAGCAGGGCTGTGGGAGAGATGGGACCGCCGTGATTCCTCTTGGTGACAAAACTGACCAAGTAGAAGGAGCACTATTTACGTAGCCTTGTAAAGCTACTGCTGATGCTAGTGTGAGAATACGATGGCTCTCTGAATACTTCTGTAGCATCTTGATTGTGGAACCCTGAAAAACAGTCATGAAACTCATGAAAAATGCAAAAGTAATTGAGTTCAGAGCTTAGATGTGGGGTGTGAACCTAAGGCTGGCACATCAGTGCCTTGTCCTGCACGCCTTGTGTCCAAGCCCCCATCACTGCCTACCTTCTGGACAGGGGTATGTGCAAGGAACAACCTTGCCAGCAGTGGCCCTTTGAAGCAGTGGGCAAGGGGATGAAGAGAGGAAAGAAAGCAAAAATAAAACCTTCAGTCCTGTCTGTACAGGAGATACAAACAGGCACTGAAGCCTGGACGTGCGCTGTAGGATTCCTGCTCTTTGCCTTTCCTTATCTGTGCGTAGCCATTCTTCTTTGTGTAGATAACCGAGTCCAGACTACTTAGTGGAAAACCCAGGGTTCGATAAAGCAGTCAAATGAGACACAGTGAAATAGTGCAATCATTTTACAAACCAACACTGCCATCAATGACTGTTTCCACCTGACTGGAGCGGTTTCTGTGGTAGATTGAATATGACATGCCATCTTGTATCCCAAAGACAGAGTTATTAAGCTAACGTACCGTGCATGAGTCCTTAACGCAGCAGCACCAGAGGACTGTTAAGTATTCCCTGGGACAGGAAGGAATGCAGGCATTCTAAAGAAAATCGAGTTCTCTTGTGCTAGCTGATTTTAAAACTCGATGAAAAATTGCATGTTGTGGTAGATCATTTGCTGCTGCTGCTCTGCGGTCCAGCATTCCTCACCGGACTGGGAATGGCTTTCTCTTGGAAGTGAAAACTAATGGGCTGAAGGCAGCTCTAAAAGGTGCTTCCTGTTTTTTATCAGTGTTTTACAAAGAGAATTGAGTTTATAAAGGAGACATGCATTGATTCAGAAAAATCCCAGCTGGCTCCTTGCCACTTAAATTATAAGAAAATATTCAGCGCGTGGATGTTTTGGTTCTGAAGCAGCAGCCCTTCTGATCAGCAGCTCTATGCTCTGAAAAGAACCATGGCCTCAAACATGCCTGACAGGGCTGCAAGGAGAGCTGTACCTGGGGCTTGGACACGGGGTCTGCTTGTGGCATGAGCAGGTGAGGCTGTGCTTTACCTGGAGCTTATCCTTCTGGTCTTGTTAAGCAGTTGCATGTGTAATGTGCCCTCCTGGGACCGGGACATCTGCAGAGGTGGTCTGTGAAGTCATGATCCAAAAAAGCCCATTGTTTGTACTACCACTGTTTGTTCTTGTAGAGGTTGCAGAATAAGCTGGGGAAAAGGCAAAGTTGACACCTTCCTGCAATCTAAATCACATCCATCTGTCCTGGATGCGGTCGAAGGTCCTGTATTGCTGCAGGTTGTTATGGGCCAGTAATAGGAAAATGCCTCATCAGCCACCATGTAGCATGGAAGGCACAAGAGAATTTGTTCCTCCTTCTCATTCATTGCTTGTTCACAGATTGTCCTGTCTCCTGCTCATGTAAAAGAGAAGCCTGCTTTTCTGAAACAGCCGAGTGCCTGTGGAAGTTGGGTTCAAACAGGGCTATTGCACAGGTCACTGTGTTCTCTGCCTTCTCTTAAGCACTTTGCTTGTTGGGTGTTTGTGTGAGCCGCTGAACAGCTGGTGCTTCCAAAGAGAAAAAGAGGAAAGAAAAGGAAAACCAGCTCTTGGTTGCTGTACATGGCAGTGAGATGCTCCTGGTTAGCCAGCATCACCTTTCTTCCTGCTGGGCTGGAGCCTGAGCCCACCAGCTGTCCTGCAGTGCACTGCTGGGAGTGAAAACTATGGATCCACTGTGCTCATGCAGGTGGGAATGCTGCACTGTGTGGGACCCTTGGCTGTCCACTGCCTTTTATTTAAGGAAAAAGAAAAAATAACTGTAACAAAATAGTGTGTAGCCTTTATTGCTTTTTTGACTGCTTTGTGCTAATAGAAGTAAAATACTGAGAGATGGTGCTTCTTGCAGCTTCATTCCTTGTTTGAAGCATGCAAACAAGCGTGGTCATCAGGCCAGTGTTGGTGCTTTGGTCTGGTATCCTGGTGCCAGGCTCTTACCCAAGGAGACAACATCCCCACTTCTACTGCAGTGCATTACTTACTAGTGCAGTGTGCCTCCTGCAGACTGAAAGGCAAAGATGAAAGGAAAGATGAATTGACCATGTTGAGCTATTTCCTTTGCCCATCAAACCACCATCATGTTCTGGGCTGCTGACCAGAGGTACCTCTTCTGCCCGGGGCACTGCTATGGCCCTTCAGATCAGAACTCAGCAGTGAGAAATGGGATTTGGGGTTATAAATTAACTCTGCTTAGAAGCACTGTCAGTGTTACTGGAGCCCAGCAGTGTGCAGCCTGGAAAGTGTGGAGGGGATCTGTGTGATAAGTTTATAATCTGGGGCAGTCACGTCCGCAGCAAACAGAGGGGTTTCCTGGGTGTTCTGCCAGCATCAGGCACCTTTCCTAAAAGCAGTAGGAAGGCTCAGATGGATCGTTCACCTTTACTGCAAACAGCAAATGAAATAGAAAGCTTCACTGAGTTTTGTTTTCCTTTCTTCAAGCAGCAGCTGAATTGCAATTATACTCAGGGTTTTGCTTTTTTTTTAATATTATTAGCAGGAGGAAAAAGTTATTTCTTCTTATTACAGCATTAGTGATTCAAACATGAAAATGAAAATGTTTGTTTATTCTCCTTACAGAGGTTGTGTGCTCGATCCTGCCTGCGTTGCTGTCGGTGGCAGAGCTCCTGTTGCTCTCCATGAGACCGGCTTGTCTGCGTGAGGAGCAGGAGATGCTGTGATCTGCGTGCTTTGTGACAGCAAAAAGCGCTCAGAGCCAACAGATTGAAAAACAGCCCACAGAAATGTGGAAAAACATTACGAAAACATCTAGCTATCGTATCTGTGGGCCTGGTAATAATTTTAGGGGAAGTAAACAATGCCAGTGGACTTGGAAAACATGCAGCGCTCAGTAAAAAAAATACCAGATTGTTAGAAAACTCTTCCCGGAGGGAAGAAGTCTCCTTTTTAGAAATAATTATCTCATATAGAGCAAATATCTTAAAAACATTTCTGAAGCATAAAGCTGGAGGTCTGCAGCTTTGGCATGGTGTTGCAGAGTGTGGCTGTAGATGAGCTCTGTGGGTGTCCCAGTTTGCCAAGTCTGTACGTGCTGCTGGGTTCGTGGGTGCAGCTGTGTCCAGATGTGGGGGCCCTGGGCTGGACCCTGATCAGCCAGACCCAGCCATGTCTCCTTGTGCTCACAGCTTGCTTGTAAATGGGGTTGTTGAGCTGAAGGCTGGGGTAGGAAACAGGGAGTGGTGAGTGTATTCTGAGTTGGTGCTTGCTTGGATTCTGTCCGAGCCTCAGCTGAGCCAAAGTTGATGCAGTCCTCCTCTGTTTGGTGAATAATCACCAAAACAAAAGTAATCAGTTTGTCTTTTCTGATTAAAAACAACAACAGGAAGTCATCGTGAGCACCCTTGAAATAGAATACCAAGAACATGCACTTAGGAGCAAACACATGCAGTAGGAGTCGGTGCTGCTCGGAGAGCTGGGAGGTGCTCTGTCTGCAGGCTTTAGTTCTTTCCATGATCATTTTCCCTCTCTGCTAAGGAAGCCATAAAGCAGGAATCTGTACCACCAGATGTGATTCCTGTCTCACTTGAAAAGAGAGTGGTGCCCGAGGACAAGGTGGTGAAGTGCCATTCTGGTAGAAGACAGCATCTCCTTGGTGCCCCATCATGGGCCTGCCCAGCCCTTGGGCTGCCCATTCCCCAGGCTGGCTGTGACCTCATGGCCTGCAGGGTTCTCAGACTGGCAGCAACACAAACCAGTCTCCCTGATACAGTGTACCAAACCCAGGCCCTTTATTATTTATTTGTCTTGGTCATCAGCCTGTACATTTGTGGCATTCCTCTTTGGATGTGAAGACTGGAGATTGGAGAAATTGGGAAGCAAAGCGTGTTTGGCAGGGAGTTTGTTGTGGCAGGATTTTGTCCTGCAGCCCATTCAGTTGTCCATTGGACAGCATCAGGAGAGGAGACGCAGCTCTGGGGTCTTTGCCTTTATCTTGAAAAACAAATACTTGCATGATTTTTATCTGCTATTCACTGGATTTTTCTCAAACAAACAAACAAAAACAGCCAAAAAACTCTGAAAATCTCTTGTGGTTTCAGCAACATCAGAAGATAGCTCCCAGGGCAGACACCTTCAGATGAGTTTACAAAGCCACGGAGCTTTCAGGTCATGCACTCCTCTGTTTAATCCTGTCATAGTTTTTAGAAATCTGCGTTGCCCGCGTTATTTCACTGAATCTCTGGCACTGTTGTAGTCAGTTTCTTTCCTCATTCGTGTAATTCTTCTGCCTTGCATATTTTCACATTGTGTTCAGTTGGGATGAGTTAACACCAGGGTGTTAGTCCTCAGCATGCCAACAGTTTCACTGTATTGAAGGTGAGACAGTAAAAGCTGGAGACCGTGCGGGTTCAGGACCTCAGTGTTCATCCTCCTCTTCCTCTCCCTGTGCAGCTGCAGCCCTTCAGGAGAGCAGGGTGAGGTGCTGTGTCAGCTGGGCAGAGCCAGGCAGCGCCTGCTTTGCACTGCAATCCTGGTGTGCAGTGCCTGCATGTTACCTAGAAGTGCAGCAGGTTGTTGTACTGCTCTCCCTCTGCTGTTACCTCTCTGCTTTATGGTTTATGGTTTTCTTTAACTACAGGGAATCTTTAAGGCACGCAACATGGATTCTTCAGCTGGCTTGTGCATTTCGTTGGCGTTTGTTTTCATCCCGTACCATATTGCTACTATCTTGGATCAAGTATTTGGGCATCAGCTTTGGAACAATACTGCTGAAAGAAGATGATTTAAAAAGAGCTCTGATAAACAAATACACTTATTTCTCTAACCGACATCACTGATTTTTTACATGAGCTCATGCAGACATCTACCTCAGTGCAGCTGGGAGAGATCACAGTGTGAAGTTGAAGTGTGGAAGGAAAAGTCTTGGTTGGTTTTCTCCTCCTGTACCCAGTGCTCTGTATGCACCAGTGGGTGCTGCCGCCTCTTTCTGCCACTTTCCTTTACCCATGCAGTGCAAAACATCCTCACACTCTGGCTGTGCTGTTCTTCTTTGCACGTGGCATTGCCACTGGCACAGCAGGTAGAGCTGGAGGGCCTCTCTTAGAGCATGGGATTGTAAAGGAGCTGATACAGGTCATCCCAAACAAGGTCTTTTTTCTACTGACTCTGTCGACTTATTTCTCTTCTGCAGAGATCCCATAGCATTTGAGAGCTATTTATCTGTAGTTTAGTATTTAAATTTCTGTGCATCTTGCCATGTAGAACTGTTTTTTAGTTCCTTTTCTTTCCCTCGGATTATCTTTGTTGGAAATCTATATATGAATAATCTAACCAAGAAAAAGGTGTTATGTATTAAGGGAGATGGGGAAGGATCAATGATGCTGTAGAAGAATAATTAGCTTTTTTTTTTTTCGTTACCCTGAATTGAATTTTCATTCTGTGTAGTATTGGCTTTTAACAGTTTATTGAAAATGAGATTTGAGAAAGTCTGACTGTCCCGGACAGGCTAATCAGTCAGCTGCTAATTGCCCTGAGCTGCTGAGAGCCGCTCGTTAATAGACTTCCTATTGTTGGTCCATCCCTGTTGATCAGATAGGTAATCTCTTCTGGTATTTGGGCTAAGGTATGCACTAATGGCACTTCTCGGGTGTGAAGACCCTGAGATATCCCTATACAAAGCTTCCATTCATTCCTGCCTTGGTGTTTTTGTGCTGGGATCCTGCTCACAGCGCACACCATTTTCCCATACTGCAGGCTTTGCATGTGACATAGAGGTACAGGTAGAGCTTTCACTGTATGGAGCTGATGTGCAGAGAGCTCCCTAAAAGCCTGTAATCGGCCATGAAATATATGAATATAAAAATGGACCATCACAGATGGACATTATTAACAAATGAGTTAATGCCAGCGAAGCATGAAAGGGAAGGGAAAGTGGAGTGGGTGATATTGCTTCTGTGTAAGAATTAGTCTCTAAAAATAATTCTCTGAGCTCATCTTGCATGCGGCTGCACGCTGTGGATCCACAAGCAAGCCGTGCCCTCTGCTCTGCTGGGACTGCTTGTCACATCGCACCGGGCAGAGATGTGGCCAAAAGACTGTTGTGAGCAGCAATCTGACCATAGGAAGCATCTCTGGGGTCTGTAGGTGCAGTCAGAGCAAGTGAGGGTGCCTGCAGTTCTGCTGTGAGCTCTGCAGTGGGCAGCCAGCTCGTGGCTTCTTTCTGCACAGCATTCTGCTTGTAACCTGGATGGGAAGGCAGCAGCTTTCCTGCTGCTCCTCTTTTGTAAGTGAGCTTCATAGGCCATGAGATTATTGCCAGGGGATGGGAAATATGGGTTCTTTTTCAAAGTGTTAGGAGTAAAAGGGGAAAAAAAATTGCTATGAGTTCTACACATCTCTCCCACTCCTTGCATTGAAAATTTTCAGAACTTTTGGCTTCTTGAATGGCAGGCTGCCTTTGGGGCAGCAAGGAAACATCCCCAGTCAGGGAATAAGGGCTTATGCTAGCAATTGGTCAGAGCTTCAGCATCACTTATCCTGAAAATGATACAGGAACTTGAGAGGAAACGTACCACCTTGACGGTCTGTTTCCACTTCCCTCCTGGAATTATAGAAATCATCTTTAAATATATATATATATATATATATATATATATATATATATATATATATTCCACATGGTAGATACAGGATTTCTGATATAATACATGCAGTGTATAATGTGGAAGTGATTTACTGAAAGACAGTTGTAACCTGTTTTAGGAACTCAGCAGAGTGTAGATCTTGGACACAGACGTGTTGATCTCAGAGATGTTGGGCAGTGGACAGCTGACATGTAGATCTCAGAGAGAGCATAGCCTGATGAATCGGACAGGCCAGAAAATGAACTCATCCCAGCAGGTTTATCGGGAGAAAGATGACTGATAACTGGAAAATAAGTAGCAAAAGCTCCTAGGGCTGCTGGGGAAAAAAAGTGCTCTGTGAAGGGATGTCTCAAGTAAGCACACACTTGCTTTTTCTTTCTTGAAGCTCCCTTTGTCTGTTGCCTCAGGCTCAAAACGCACAAGACAGAGATGGTTGGCTGATGATATCCTTCACCAGAGTCTGTTAAGCAGCCAGCCAAAGCATTTAAACAGTATTGAGAAGTAAAGGACTGGACAACAGAAACCAAAAAGTGCCCTGAAGGAATGGTCTTGCAATTGCAATTCATTTTTTCTCACTTATTATCCTTCTTAAGATCGCAGTTTTTGTGATCTGTGCTTTTAGAAGGACTCTTGGACCCATCCTTTTCTTGAATTTGTCATTATTGTGGTGCTTTGCTGAGGATTTAGCCCCCAGGCCTGCCCAGATGGACTCCACGGGTGTAAGATAAGGCTGGCAGTGCCCACTGCAGTTAATGCTGTTACAAACCTTTGCAGAAAGTAAGTTGGTTGTGTCAGTTTTCTTCCTGAACGCAGATGCTGTAAACACATTGCATAAATGGGGAAGTGATCTAATTCCACTTGTGCTGGCTCTGATTTTCCAGTTTGAACAGCTCCAGGTTGTGGCTGTGTCCTTGCTGCAAGCAGGGGATGAGGCGGCTCCTCCTCTAATGCTGGCAGTTTGCTGTCATCCCAAGTTGGGCCCCAGGGAGTGGGGCAGGCCCTGATGGGTGGTGTCAGCGTGCCTGAGGATATCAGTGCTGACCCAGTAGCTTTAGGCCCTCGCTGCATAGCTCTATTTGCACATTTGGAGCTGAAGTGATGTGAAGACAGGAGCGCTGGGAGAGCCTTCAGGCCTCAGAGATATTAACTTGCAATATCTCTATCACTGCACAAGCCAGACAGCTTGCTGTACTCACTCTTATATTCCCAAATTTCACATTATTGAACAAGTACATGTTTAGACTTGTATGTGCAGGTTTATTTTGGTATATATGTATAAATAAAAGAAATTGGTATGGAGGGAAAAACTCAAATAGCGTGCAGCACAAAAGGTTTTTAAGCTGGAAAACAGTGCAGTTTATTACTTCGTTCTGTTTTTCTTGTGTTTTACATCATCCATCTTCATTTTCTCCAGAATTTTCTGCCTGAGAATTTTCTGAATTAGTCTGAGCTTAGACCCAGCCTGTGCCATTTCAGGCTGTGTAGGAGCCCAGGCAGCAATGAATGAGTCCTTCAGAGGACTCAGGTAGGTAGGAATGAATGAGTTTGCAACCTTGATAGCACGGTGCCTGCTGCTACCAGCAGGAGATATCATTGCTCTTGACCTCAGCTAGGGATTATTTGATTTTCAGATTTACATAGGAGGTATTTTTGCCTTAAGCACCCTCCTGCAGCCCTGGGCACAGGAAAGGAGCACACTGACTGCTCTGCAGTCCTTGTCTCATCCATCCTCCTCCTCTCTGAGGTCAGCTGGCTTCGATGCCACCAGCGAAAGGACAAAGAACACTCACTGACCTCCTGTCCCTGCTTTGTTATTCAGCTTTGGTTACTGGTGGAACAGAAGTAAGAACAAGCCTGCCTGATTTCAAACAGCAAAAAGAGAAGGCAGAGCAGCAGCCAGAGCATGTGTGCCTCCAAGCTCGTGGCTGGGGTTTCAGTGGAGGAGGCTCAGAGCAGCTGTGCACCCCGCAGCACAGCCCTCCTGCTGGGCACAGGGAGCCAGGCCATCCTCTTGCCTGCCCTCTTCTCTGAGCTCCAGTCCTGGTCTCTGGTGGGGATTTAAAGGAAAATCAAAACCCAGACTGGATTTCAGTTGTCAGAACTGTGCCCTGGCTGGAAAGAATGCCTATGTGATGTACCAGGGTGAGTGATAACTCATTCTTAGTTCATTTTCAAAAGCAAATTAAAGCATGCTTTGTAGAGTTTGTGCTCTGAGACATCGATTGCCCTTTCTAACTAAATATTGAAACCTAGTAAGAATGTCTGTTTTTGATTTAGGAGTTATCCAATTTATAAACTTGACATATGAGTACTTCCCAAATTGCCAAGTTGCCCGTTCTTTCATTTTTCCTACCTGACATATTAGCACCCAGTTGATTGTTTCTCTCTGCAACAAGCTGGACATTGCAAGGCTGACCGAAATTCCTGTCCTGGGCTTTGGGAGCATGATGCTTAGGAAACCACAGTGGATTTCTGAGGAATCTTCACTGACAAGATCTCTCCATGGCAAGCTTCCATAAGAAACAGTATGATTGAGGTAATCTGCAGAGGGAATATTCTCTGAATCTCCTTGGAGAGGAGCTGGGAAAGATTTATATTGTCTAGACCTGGTATCAGCAGCTTCTGATGAAATCATCGCTGCCTAAGCAGCACGTGAAAGGAGAGACTGGCCGGGCTGCTGGGGAGGGGTGGCTCCGGGGAGCCCTCTGGGTTCAGGTTTCATCTGTGGCACTGGGAAACCAGGAAGCTATTATTTCATTAATCATCCATCTAAATATGCTTGCATATTATGTGGACTCCAGTGTTTATGAAAGGAAATTATCCGTTTAATGAGTAATAGAAACAGAAGAGTAGAGGGAAGAGAAAGCGACTCCTGTGTCCATTAAGACAAATTTCCTTGCGGAGGAGAGCCTTCCATTTCCCAGAAAGATTCCTCTGCAAATAAAAGCATATACTTAGTGTTCCCGCTGTGTTAGAGAAGAAAGGCACCATATGTATACTTCATGTATAGTAGAATAACTGTGCTGTAGATGTAGAATACGATCAGATGCAAGTTAATTGTAAATACATAAGCTTTTTAAAAATGAGGGATAATTTTAGTGTGGGCTATAGTAGGGGGATTATTTTAACCTTTGTTCATTTGGCAAAAGGCCTCACAGTGCCTAATGAGTCCCTTCCTTCCATGGCATCCTTCCTCTTTTTCCCACTGCCTGTATCTTTAATGTGATTATTTCTGAAATCTCTTAATGCATACGTCGTTATGAACGTGCCAGACCTTTAGCAGTGTAAGGTAGAAAGGTGTGAAAAAGCAAATCATTCTGCAGGCTTCTGTAGTACCTTCTGGGGTGGAGGCAGAGCCAGGCTGTCTGCAGAAGTTGTGTTTGCTTGTAACAGGAGCTGTGCTGATTGCAGTAATAGGAAAGGGCAGCAGCACTAAGTAGACAGGAAAAAAGAAATTTTAGACCAGAATAAAGCACTTTAGCCCTGATGGACAGATTAACCGTAGGAAGTGGGACCACCTTTCTTAGGCACAAGGTCACTGATACAAACAGTAGAATGGAGCCACTGCTTTGACTCCTACACATGCTTGGAAAAATGTTGAGTCTAAGCAACCAATTAACACATCCAACTGTTGTTCATCAGGAAAGTACACCATTTGTTCGCTCTGCATCTGCTGCAGTTCCCTTCAAAAGTCACTAACAGCAGGATCTGAAATCCTCGTTGGAGAAGGATGGAACAGAGGGATAAAAGAGGTGAGGGAAAATGGGCAAGGTAGAACTGGTGTGAACCACAACCACGTTCATATCTGCATGATTTCTCATCTTTCCAGAACTAATTGCTCCATTGCATTTGCCTCTTTGCAAGGTACAGACTGTTTTGTCAGTGTGCAGAAGCCAAGAGTTGGCAGTAAGCTGTACTGAAAATTGGTGCAGCCCATTGAGGATAGCTTGTACCTGTCTTATCCTTACTACATGTCAGACCTGGAGGTAAATAATGTGGCTTTGGGAACAAAGAATGAATTGGCACCTGCTGGGGGTGGCGTTACTTACATTGCATCATCTTTACATGCCATTTGAAGGCCGTATTAACTCCACAACTGCACTGGTACGAAAGTAAAAGACTTTGCCATGGTTGTGTACCCACGATTCCAAGTGATTTAATCTGATTTCCAGCTTTTGCACTCGAGTTCCTCCAATCATAGGTTACTGTTTCATTCGAGAGACTGCAAAATTTAATTTTCCAGAGGAGTTTGTCGGAGTTTCTGTTCCAAAGTTATTTCAGAGTGATGGGGTAGATGTAGTAATTCCAATTTGGTGTATTTGAATTTGTGTTAAAATGTAGCACTCTCCTTTTTCCACATTAATTTTTAACAGCCGATTTGTTGTGCAAAATTTGATGTAGCAATGGAGGGTAAAAAGAGTGGCTTTAGAGAAATGGGAGAGACATATGCTTCCACAGGCACTTAGTCACTTGTGATTTTTAGAATTGCCGAACAGCCCTAGTCCCAGGGAGAGAACAACCTAATGAGCATAAGTTGGGCTGATAATTGCTTGTGGCCACGTGCTTGTAAGTCTGCTGCCTTGCATACGGACTGAGAGGCACGAGTGGCTTCTGGCAAAAGCAAGGTGCCGAGTGTGTTGGTAGGTGTTACAAACCATTTACATTCTCAGACTTCCAAACCCGGTTAGGATTAAATGGATCTCAGATAACACACTTTACTTTTGTTACGCTTACTTTTTTTCTTTCAATTTGTATTAGAGGGAAGTACAGATTTACTTAAGGGAGATATCAAAAGATAGTGATGATGACATATACGCTGAAACTCAAAACAATTGTTTACCTTTTTTTATTTAGTATGGTCTGGCAAAAGAGGAGATGATGTTATGAATACAAACAGCACAGTAAAAATGCCCTAACAAGCATTTTTCTGCCTGCTGTCCTTCCTTCCTGAGCATTTCTTGCAGTTGTTTTCTTTGCACTTAGATCCATGTTTGCTGTCATTACCTCACATATGTTGGGACTTAACCTTGCACTTCATTACTGACCAAAAGCAGTCATTGCAAGCACAACCCAAACATTGTACCTTTATAAAGAGCATCGTATTTATATTTTTCTTTCAAACCTATAGATATACTTTCTGAGCAGTAGTGTTGCATTTGTAAATCCATGTTCTCTTAAGTCAGAGGATTCTTTTGACCTCAACTTTCTGATTTCTTTTTCCTAGGCAGTTAGAATAGCTCAATTGGAAGGCACCTACAGAGACCAGCTGTCCGACCACGTGAGGCATAGCCAGAAGTTAAAGCATGTTTTTGAGGACATATTACAGAACACAGAAGTACCCAAATGGTTGTATGCCAATGAAACCTATTGCAGTCGATCTGTGACTTACATTTAAGTACTTAAAAAGTAATATTGCATTATAGATTTATTCAGGGGAACTTTGCCTGCTATGGCATTTATATCCCTAGTGGTGACTCTAGGACTTCAGTACAGGTTGTTAGAAATGGCAGTGTGAGTTCATGCCATTGGGTTTGGTTTCATTGGGTGCTGGAGGTCAGGAACAGCCTTTCTTCTCCGTCTTAGCACAGCAGAATCACCAATCTTGGTTGAAAGCTCTGGGTTCTACTGTAAGAACAATGGTAATTATAGATTGTAACCCCTAAGTACTCCTGAGTTTACTACTAATGCGGTTTGGTCATAATATATACCATTTTTCTTAAGTGAATTAAAATGTGAAACAAAGATAAAAATCCCTGAATACTCAGACACAATTAAAAAATAAATTGGCTCTCAGGAGAAACACAGTGCGCTGAAGTCACTTTAAAGAAAAAGAAAGTGGGTAGAAATGCTGCGTTGCTGTCTGCATGGAAAACATGTCAAATATGCATGAAACTCTCGGCCCAGGGGGTGGGGAGGTTGAGAAATGGAATGCCTTTTTTTTTTTTTTCAGCTAAAAGAGACCGTTTGCTTTCAGCCTCACCTCTCATCCCGATAAAAGAGTTTATTGAGCTCAGATGCCTTTCAAAGAGAACTGAAGGGCACGCTCTAATTTTATTTTTAGAGAAAGTTGAAATGACAAAGTTGCCTTCATGTTCATGGTGCCTCCTCAAAGTTGGAAAGAAAGCAGGGAAGAAAGCAGAAAAACCCACCCTGCCTGCTCGCTCTGCCCGGCCTGGGGCAGGGCGTTTGGGTTAACTGGGCCTGTGCTCCCATACCCTCAGGGACAGCAGCACAGGGATGCTGGGGATGCTGAGAGCAGCCAGCCATGCAGGGCAGGGACCGGCCTGGGGTCTGTGGGAGGGAGCCATGGCTGAGGGGGGACTGCGCAGCTTCCCATTGGAGCGAGGAGTTTGTCTCACAAATGCCACAACTGCTGCTCCACGTCCTGTTTCAGCCTCTGTGTCGTCACTGCTCTTGCATAGAATTGTAGAATCCTTAGAGCTGGAAGGGACCTTTAAAGGCCACGTGGTCCAACTGCCCTGCACTGCACAGGGACACCACAGCTGGATCAGGTTGCCCAGGGCCTGATCAGCCTGGCCTTGAAAGTCTCCATGGATGGGGCATCCACCACATCTCTGGGCAACCTGTGCCAGTGCCTCACCACCCTCACTGTGAAAGGCTTTTTCCCTATACACAACCTAGATCTCCCCTCTTTGAGCTTGAAGCCATTTCCCTTGTCCTGTCACCACAGGCCCTGCTAAAGAGTCTGTCCCCTTCTTTCCTGTCACTCCCCTTTAGATACTGACAGCTGCCCTCAGCTCTCCCCGCAGCCTTCTCTTCTCCATCTGCACAGCCCCAGCTCTCAGCCTGTCCTGTAGGAGAGGTGTTCCATCCCTGGGATCATTTTGTGGCCCTCCTCTGGACGTGCTCCAACAGCTCCATGTCCCTCCTGCACTGAGGACTCCACAACTGGACGCAGTGCTCCAGATGAGGCCTCACAGCACAGAGCAGAGGAGCAGGATCACCTCCTTGACCTGCTGGCCACGCTTCTTTTGATGCAGCCTGGAGTACAGTTGGCTTTCTGGGCTGTGAGGCACATTGCTGGCTCATGTCCAGCTGCCATCCACCAGTACCCCCAGGTCCTTTTTGTCAGGGCTGCACTCAATCCTGTCATCCCCCAGCCTGCATTGGTAGTGAAGGTTGCCTGAACCCAGGTCAAGATCTTGCATTTGGATTTGTTGAACCTCATGAGGTTCACCTGGCACATAGCACAGCCTGCTTCTGAAGAGGTCGGTTTGAATACTCTAAGGAACCTTATGTACCTTTAAAACAAGGTCTGTCTGTCTTTGAGCAATTGTTTAAGGTTCCACGAGTCAGAAAAGGTGATGTCCCATGGTTGTTGCTTTCTAGGAACTCCCTCATAACGTGTCCCTGCTGAATGTACCTGGGAGGAGCTGTGTGCTGGCACAGCACGTGCTTTGGAGCAGCACTGAGAAGCATCAGGCTGCATCCATGCAGCACAGAGTCTTGTGCATGTCCTGTGTCAGTCTGTACGGTTGTGCAGGGGGATCAAGGGATGGGTTGCAGAAATTCCTCTCCTTCCCCAGCAGCCGATGGATTGGGACCTGTGGCGTTGACCACCGAGGCAGGGAGCAATGCCTGCTGCTTGATCTCCTCCCCTTACTGTGCCATGCCAGAGAGCTGAAGGCTTTTCCGTTGCATTAATTACTCCTGCTCATTAGGTTTTCCTGATATACTTGTAATTAAGAGAGGATGGAACTTTTCAATCAGCGGAGAAGCGTTGATTTAATAAGCTTGATTATTTATCAGCTAATAAATTATAATAGGAAATGTCATTACTCTCTTACGGTGTACACTGGTTACCTATTCTGACTCTGTTTTCTGTCCAGTGTTAACAACTTTTGAACTATCTCTTTTGCTTCTAATGGGTTTTCAGCCTCTCCATTCAGTTTGCCAGTGTGGTAAATTCGCCTTTTCATACGGCAAGTTCCACCCCTGTATTATGCATGAGTCTTTCTTCTTTTTCAAGGCCCCCAGGTCTCCAGGTCCATAAATATTCCATGAATAGAAAGCCCCTTATGTTTTCCCTCTGGACTGGAGGTGGTTGGGAAAGAGGAGAGGTTACAGACATAAGGGGAGGGGGCAAGCGCTCAGCAATTCTTCAGCTAATTCTTGTTTAAAAAATAATTATTGTAGATAAAATGTTTGTGTCTCTTCTTCCTTTTCCCTCTACTTACTGCATGTTTGGGCTGCTGCTTACACCGGAGTGGGCAAGGAACTGTTACAGTTCATTTGTTGGTATGTCTGTATATCCATAGGATGTTTCTTTTGTCTTCATGCAGTTCAGTTGTTGTTGCCCAGCTTTTATAACTCTTCACTTCCTATTGCCAGAGCAGCACCTGCTGGCTAGAACTGATATAATTGCCATCTTTAGCAAATAAATTATTTCCTTAATTGCATATTTATTTTGGGTATTGCCATAGTTATTTCTGTCCTTGGGTTGAAGCAGTTGTGCCGACTGCCAGTACAGAGAAATTGCCATCGGTACCTTAAGGAGAGGCTTGTTTTTCTTCAGGAAGAAGTGAGACAGGGCTAGAAACACGGCCGTGCTCTCCTTCCCTGGGGCATAAGCTTTTGCTCTTTTGCTCCTAAACTTTTTACCTCAGTCCCCATGCCAAAAGTGAGGATCTTTGAGGTTCATCTCTGTTCCTTGATGTATGTGAGCCAGCTTTCCAAATGACTGCATGATCTGATGCCACACGATCTGCTCAGTGGATGCCATTAGCTGGAAGAAGAGTATGGAGTTCCTGGATAGCAGCAGTTCCATCAGCAAAGGGAATTTCTGTCCTTATTCAGATGCAGTCGATACTGAGTTATCAGAGTAATTCTGATATGAATACCTTGATACGTGCTAGGGGAGGGAAAACAATGAGAGAGAACTTTTTAAATAATTTAAAAAAAAATCATATTGTGAATATCTGCTAAAATGACTATTACATACAAAATTTGTAAATAAATGTGCAGATTTAAGTGATGTAGTGTCAGCCAGCACCCAGCTGAGATGGATCCACCAGGCCCACCAGAGGCACAGCGTGGATGTTTTGTAAGAAAGCTGGATTTAGGCTATCTGTGGACACTTAAAATGTTGTGAACAGATTTCTTTGTAAACTGACACAGTGTGGTGCAATGCACAGACAAGATATTGCTGAGAAACGTTTCTCTGAAGCGAATGACAAGACTGTCTTTAGCCAGTGTGATCACCTACCATCCACAGAAAGGGAGGAAGGGGGGGAGAGGCTCCTCTGTTATGCTGGGTCTGCGTGGGCCAGCAGCAGAACCTCGCCGAGCTGGCTCAAGATCTGCATTGTTTTAAGGTCTTTGTTGTAACGCAGCATCCCAAGCTCTGCAGGCTTTCCAAATGGCACAGGGAGAGGCATGAAGAAGTTATGTAGCTTGTACAGTGTAATGGGAGAAGTCCGTGGCACAAAGGCTTGGGTTAGAGCTGCCTTTTTCTGCTTGCCTGTGTTTTGTCTGCATAAATCATGTGGGGACAAGATAAGGCTGTAATGACCACAAACAGATGATAATTAGACCTCGAAGTTGAGCTGAATGTGAGCGAGTACCGGCTCCAGACCTGGTCTGCATTGTGAGAGCTGCCGTCCAGCAAAATCACATAGAACGTGCTCTGAAGAGCAACTGTTGGTGTTTAGAAAGGCAAACTTTTGGCCGTGTGTCACCGCACTCCTCAGGGCTCTGCTGGCTGGCGGTAACCGCTTCCTGTTTTTCCCTTAGTTGGAAACCTCAGCTCTCAGCACCAGCCCTGCGTATCTCGCAGCGCGCACCTCCGACCCCACCGCCTTCAGCTGAGCTGCCATTTCTTGGCAGCCAGCACTCACCTGGGTCACTCTGAAAGTAATGCCTCCAACGTTATTTCCGTGCAAACTACAGCAGATGCAAAGAGCACAACAACACCGTTTGATAGAGGAAAATCTGAGCTACGAAAGACTGTTTTTCACTGTTCCCACCACCATCGGCCAATCTGTGCCAGGTGGACCTTTTTGCTGCTTTGCCTGGTGCTGCCCTGATCTCTGATAAACTCCAGGGGAGCTCAGGGCTGGGGGGAATTTGTTCCCAGCTGGAAGATTGGTGTTTTGTGCTGGGGATAATTTCCAGAGCCACCTTCTGTCTCTGCTGATGAGTGAGTGAGCTCATGGCATCTGAGGGGGAAAAGCAGTTGTGGAGAGGATTAATGGGGAAGGAAGGGGGGGGTTTAAAACAGTTTGGCAGCTCTGTTTACTTGGAAAATCCTACAAGATCTGTGTCTGGCACCACAGCTCAGTCCTGATGGAGTTCTGGGAGGAGAACCCACCTGTGCAGCCCGGGGAGCTGAGCCTTCCATTGCACCATCAGAGCTAGAACATGAGTGAAAGCCCTGCTGTTCCCAAAATGGTTTTAGTGCCAACTTTAGTTGTTCTCTGAGCAGTTGCCCAAACTGCTTTCACTCTTTGGAGAGCCCAGGCAGGTGAGATTCCATCCATTTCAATATATACCAGTCTCCACACCCCTCTTGCCCTGTGGGTGCTCTTCAGATGCTGATCTCTGGCTGTCCCAGCAGCACCTCACACCACAGGTCCTAGTGACGATACGCACGGTCAGTTGGACCCAAAGGTTACATTCTTGTTTGTGAAGGAAGGGGTTACACTGCCATGCACTGTAACTGGGGTGGAAATGTGCTCCAGCAAAACCTGGAACAGAAAAAAAACCAAGCTCATGTGGACCAAGAGGCTCTTCATCAGCATCTTTGTTTTCAAGCACTTTGTATTGTAATTTTTATTCTTGTCTTGCCCAGATTTTATTGTTTATTCCAAACTGCTTGATTTTTATTTTTTTGTGCCTAATTTCAAGTTTTTGTGGCATTATAAATACCAGTCTGCCTCTACTTCGGGTAAAGGTCAGTTGATTTCATAAACCTCTGCAATTCCTCATCTTTCATGGAGACCAAACATAGAAACTCTGTCACCGAGAGAACTTTCCAGTCAGCTGCAGATGAGCAGAATCTGGAATTCATAGCATTAACCCAGGTCTTTCTGTGCCAGCCCGAAACAACACAGGTGTTGTTGAGGCAGGCAAGGAAGCTGTCAGCTCTCAGGTATGTTTTAGTACGGCTTTGCAGGGAGCTGTGAGAGCCCAGCTCCCTGTGTGCGGGTTAGCAGGCTCCTCCTGTCACCCGCAGTGCCTCTCCTGGTGGGGCTCCGTCAGAAGCTGCCGGCTGTGCTGAAAGGTGCTGTGGTTTTGCAGCAGTCATGGAGCAGGACGAGACTTGCCAACTGCTTTTATGCTGGTGCCTGACTGCAGGCATAAAACAAAGGCAGTTCTGGCTGCCTTATTGAGAATGTTGCTTTGTATTTCTTCCTCCTTTTTGTCCTGCTTTCTAACCACGGTGGCAGTCTGTGGCTGTCCAAGGATCTGCAGGCTTTTTTTTGTTGTGTGGCTTGCAGCTGAGAAAAAGGAAATGTGTGCAGGAATTCAGTCCTTCTCCCCTGCCCCCTCCAGGCTCTTCCATTCCCTCTTTCTAGAAAGGACAGCCAGGTAGGAGATTTTGGCAGTCGTGTGATCTTTAATTTTTTAATTGAAACCAACGGGGTGGAGGTGGCAGGAATCTGACTAGATAATCATACCGGCCTCTTCTTTCTTTGCACTCTCTCTTCTCGGTTCTCATACGTCCTTTCCCCTTGGATTGCTCTCAGCCAGCACCGTTCCATTGCTCGCAGCCAGGGCCATGGCCAACACAGGGCTGAGAGCAGCCATAAATCACGCCCACTGCTGTGGCTGGGAAGAAGGATGCTTTCAGAGAGCTTGGGGCTTGTAATGCAGATGAACGATCCGCATCTCCCGGGAATGCCGGGGAGCAGGCAGGGAGGCAGCAGGGAGGCAGAGTTGGCTGCATTCAGGGCTGGCTGTTTGTGGCTCTCTTTTGTTAGGTCCCAGCCAGGTCTCCCTTAGGTCACACATTTGCACTTGTTTTGAATGAGGTAGAACTCCTGGGAGGCTGCATTGCCATCGAGGGCTGGGGGAAGAGGGAATGCATTCTGGGCTTGGGAAAACAAAGGGAAAGAGTACTAAAGCTGCTTGAGTGCTGCAGATGAAGGTCAGAGGTCTCCTGTGACCTTGCACTGCCTGCATGCCCTTTTGGAGGCAGCTGACTGTGATGATTTCCCTGCCAGAGGGATTGTTGCCATCTGCAGACGTTCCAGCAGCACTTAAACACCTGTGCATGTGCTGCTGACATTTCATTAGGACAAGTAATGGGCTGCAGATTAAACGTCTACCTTTCTGCCTGGCTGGGAGAGAAAACAGCAGAGGGAAGGAAAGTGTGGCATGTCTCAGGGCTTAGAAACTCTTCACATGCAAAGTAAAGCGTGCTCCCCTCAGCTCTGCTGGGAATGAGCCCAGCAGCACCGAGCCCTTGCCCTGCTGCGCTCGCTGGCCGTGGGCTGGAAGCTGGTTTCCAGGATTAGCAGTTTCTACAGCCATAGCAAAACTCCCTTGCGTCACTCTCGGGTTCTTCCTAGAAGGATAAAAAATTCAATAAAGATTCCCTGGGATAAGTGCCCACGTCTGGGCAAAAGCTTATTCTGTAACCTCTTCCAGATAGATTCTTCTGTGTGATGAGATCCAGAGCTCAGCATTGCCAGATTGCATCCCACTGTAGCACACAGAGGCTGGGAAGGAAAGCCTGCATCACTCTGGGCTCAGGAAAATGCTGCTCATAGCTGGCTGTGGGCAGGGCTGCTCTTAGCCAGCAAACCAGAGTGCTGGGAAGCAAGGTCAGAATTCCGTGTCCAGAAGTTTCTTATGCAACACTACTCCTGTAGGACAGATGTACTCTTTTTCAAGCCTAATAAATGCCAGACTCTGTGCTGCAAAACAAATGAAACTCATGATTGATTTTAAGAACATTCATCCTTTGGACAAAGGTGTCTTGCAGCAGTCTGCACCTCCAAATGTAAATCCTTTAGTGCTGGTATATTAGAGGGTGGGCTTATCCTAACAGGGTCTTGGGTAAGGTGGAAGGAGGCAGGTGTCCATGTTCACCTCCAGCATACCTGAAACCAACCTTTGTCTGAGTGCTTTTTCACAACAAAGAAGGCAGCTGTCACTGCGCTGTTGCTTTGAGCTTCGCTGAAATATGAGCCGTGGAGTTGTACTGATGTTCAGAAAAATGATGTCTCTTTGTTTGCACAGTAGCATATCAGTGTGCTTCCCTTTCCAGGCAGGTGGCCTGCTCCTGTACTGCGGGGCTCAGCTTGAGCTGTTAGAGATGTGCTGGTGGAGACAGCTCCTGGAATTTTAGGAGGTATTATATTCCTGATAAACAGCTAAAGTGGGTTTCCATAACCACTCCTGTCTTTGATCAAAAACCAAAAATGAGTGGGATAGCAATACCTTTTTGAACTTTGAGATTTAGGTCTGGACCCTTGGCTATCCAACAGTTTGGCACTGTTGATGAAGAACAAGTTCGATGTCCCTCAGGTTTGCATTGAGTTTAAATGAAGACGTGAGGAAGCACTGACCCTGTGCTGTGCTTTGCTCTGTCGAAGTAGAGTGTTCAACCTGAGTTTACCACGGTACAGGAAACAGTTGTGTGGTGGTGGTTTGTTTTGTTTTTATCTAGCCCTAGGGAAATGACTGCAAGATGGCTTTATTCCTTTTGTTGCTGATGCATAGGACAATATTTTCCTGAGCCCTGTTTTCATTTCTGACAGCAGCTGGCCTATAAATCACTTTGGCATAAAAGTATTGCTAGGCATCTTACAATATGGGATGGATGTTTGCATGTGTTTCCCCTTCCACCACAGCCATTCCATATCCCACTGGTACCTGTAGTGCTTTAACCTCTGTTTGGTGTCTCCATCCCTATGTGTCACCCTCTCCATTACAGAGCTGACACACATGTCAATGGCTTGGGGCTGCATTCATCTGAACAGAAAACTTTCGAGGCCCCAGTTGTTTTCACAGCCACTGTGGGCTATCAGGTACTCGTTCTGACAGAGCTGTCCTCCCTGCTTGCTTCAGCAGGCCATGAACATCGCCAGTCCTCAGCGCTCCCGTTTTGTCCTTGGTTCCACCTGCAGTGATGTCTCCCGCTTGTGAGGCAAGCATTCTTCCAAGAAGGTTTTTTCTTTAACACTCTTCCTCTTCTCCTTTCTTGACATAAGAAGTGCCTTGAGTAAAACAACCACGCATACCAGCCTTTTAGATAGAAGTACTGATCTGCTTCACAGAATCACAGAATGGCCAGGGTTGGAAGGGACCTCAAGGATCATGAATCTCCAACCCCCTGCCACATGCAGGGCCACCAACCTCCCCATTTAATACCAGCCCAGGCTGCCCAGGGCCCCATCCAACCTGGCCTTGAACACCTCCAGGGATGGACGGGGCATCCACAGCCTCTCTGGGCAGCTGTTCCAGCACCTCACCACTCTCATAATAAAGAACTTCCCCCTGACTTGCAACCTAAGTCTTCCCTCCCTCCACTTAAAACCATTTCCCCTTGTCCTGCTGTTATCTATTCTTTCAGAGAGTTGAGCTGCTTTGCTGTGTTGCATCTCAGGGTGTGTGTACAGTTGCCCCCTAGGCCTGTCTGCTCCATGATCGAGTGAATGCAGTAATGCAGTCGCAGCAGTCCTGTGCTATTTTGCCATGAAGCTGTGTGCTGGAAAGAAGCCTCTCATATGCTGTGGCTGGAGTATAATAATGGAGGTTGGTGGCCCTGCCTGTGACAAGGGAGTTGGAGTTTGATGATCCTTGATACCCTTCCAACTCAAGCCATTCTGTGGTTCTGTGATTTTATCGGGGGTCTGCATTAGAGGAAGGGGAAGGAGAAGGAATGTTTTGATTTGCTTTTTGAGTGGATGTAGTAGAATTCATGGTTCTCACTCTGGTAAGATGTCAGAGGTTTTGCAGCTCTCTTGTTTTTCCCTAATTCCTAAGCAAAAGCAAGAATGAGACCTGGAGGGCTTGAGGAAGCCTGGTTTGGGCAGGGTGAGACTCCTCACTCACTCTCAAATCAGTCTTTACGTAAGTTTATGGCCAGTTTATATTTTCTTACCTTTGACCTCTGCACCTCTAGTAAATAGATGTTTAGCTAAAGATCATTTGTCTGAGTGCAGCTTCATGACCAGAAGGCTTTGCAGACCGAGGGCAGAGCTGAGGAATGGAAAGCTCGGGCAGACCTTGTGAAAGGCTTTGGAAAGCTTTTTGTAACCACAGAATCCACAGAGGAAGTGCTTTTCAGGAGCTGACATCCCTTTGTTAATAAGAACAACCTCTTATTCTTGAACTTGACAAACAGCAGAAGAAAAGCTTAATATGAATGGAGCTGATGAGGCTGAGGGAGAACCCAGGTTGGTGCTGCAGCTGCTTTGCTGAGGGAAATCATTGCAAAATCATTGTAATTTGATGGTATGTCATTAATTGTGTTGCCTTTTTGCTTTTTTTTGTTGTTGTTGGACATCATAGAAGCTTGTAGTAACAGACAATTCTGCTTGCAGATGCCTGCAATCAAAGACAGGAGGAAAATGAGCATAGGAAGGGGAAATGCTGCTGTTGTAGCCGTGCAACAGGGCAAAGAGCCGGGACCCTGTGCTCTGTCAGCCAGCCTCGACCGCTTCCTTCTCGTTCAAAGCAAACCTTGTAGTCCTCCCATTCTTAGAACAGAACTATTTTCTCAAGATATGCCTGAAAAGAAGAAACACGTTAGTGCTATTTTTACCAGCTTTTCCTGTAAATATTCTTGTTCTTTCGAAAGTAAGCAGCTCTGTAATGCTAAGACAAGCCCTGCCCTCGGAACAAGCTGCGCTGAACCTGGGGTGGGATTGCTGACCAGAGCCCCTGCTTTGCTGGCAGCGGGCTGATGGTCCTGTTTGCTTTGTGGGAGGACAACCATGACAATTCCAGTCCAGTAAAGCACCTCACTGGTTTTCAAGACCAAATGGAATGGCTGAAGTATCACAGGAGCATGGGGCACACATAGGCTTTCTGAAAAGTACCTCTTGGTGTTCAGTGAAACAAATGTCCAGTATACTTGGATAAGCAATTCTGTTTTAAAACGAAGCACTGCCTTTATTGCCTATTAACGTTTTGACATCTGTTGATTATTTTTCATTTTGCTGAACCTGGGAACTCTCAAAGTGGAATACTGAAAAGATTTTAAATGTACAGAGGGGAGAAAACTAATTTCATCCGCATCCAATGAAAAATGAACTTGGTTCATACGGTAAGAGAAAATGAAAAGTCTGTAGCGACAATTAAAAGGAATCAGTGTAGTTTCATTCCACACAAACCTTTTTATGATTGATCTGAAAAAAGAAACCCGTAGCATTTACCATATGGTTCTACTTCAATGAAGCGTCAGCTTATTTTAGGAGCAGCGAAAGTCGTCAAGGCGTTTGAGAAATGTTTGTGTTCGTGGAACTGGTTCTCCTCCTCTTCAGATCACAGAAGGGCTGTTGGGGTGATGTCACAGGAGGTCCTGAGTGGAGATGCTGTTTGAGTCTGAGCTACAGAATAACCACGCAGTTCTGTCACTCCCTGCCCAAGGCTTTGAAGCAGGACCTCATTTACCAGCTGAAGCGAGGAGCCCTCTTGTCTCACTGCACCCAGCTGAGCCCTGGGAGTGCAGGAAGGGTTACCTACCCCCAGGAGATTCCTTGTAGGGGAGGATGCTGGCGGGGTCTTGCTCCCTTGTAGCATAGCTGCCTCACAGGTCTGGATTGCATATGGGAATTAGGATTTGAGAAATGCAGGGAGGGTTTGACACAGCATCGTGCTGTGGTGGTTTCTTTTGTTATGCTGTAATTATTAAGCTCAGAACCTAAGCTGGGAAGAAGTTCTCAGTGGAGATGTGTGATGTTTGTGTCATCTCTTTCACAACTGCCTTCGTCTGCTTTTTGTTTCCTCGCTGCTCCTGCTGCATCTGTCAGCCCGTGAGAGCTTACACCATCTCCTTGGCAATGCCACATACCTCTAATCTTAATGCCTATTACTGTCTGCCTCTGGGATCTCATATAGGTTTCTTTAATACGCTGCGGAAGGTGGCCAGCAACAATCTCTCTTCTTTATACCTCTCAGCTCTAATCCCGCAGAAGTGCTCGCTTGTAAAGA
Organism: Phasianus colchicus; assembly: GCF_987193195.1. Taxonomy (NCBI): domain Eukaryota; kingdom Metazoa; phylum Chordata; class Aves; order Galliformes; family Phasianidae; genus Phasianus; species Phasianus colchicus. Next base: position 3,101,135 of record NC_143445.1, read on the forward strand.
TAAAGGCACATTTATCCTCCTTAATGAGGCAGCAGGTCTGGAACTGCAGATCAGAGCTGAGTTATGTCAGCAGAGCCACGCAGTGACTAAAATATTATTGCTGATAAAGACCGGATGGCATTCTGTGCTTCACCTACCTCTAGTCTGCCCCGAGTTGCCCAAGTTGTTTGCTTGTAAACTGAGTTTAGATTAACAAAGAAACCAAGAAAATATGTCTTTGCCTGCAGTTTCTTAGAATGCTATGTGGGCTGGTGGTGAGAGGAGGAAGTCTTCCCATCGAGGGGGAGAGGGTCATAGCTGGGCCCATAGAGCACAGTCCCAGTACAGCAGCAAGGTGTGTGTGTGTGGTTGGGGTAAACAGCTGGTGTTGTTTGGAGCAGAAATGTGGGTTATTGTGAGTTACTGCAGCTGCCAGGGCTGAGGGCTGACTGTTCCTCTATAAAATCATTAAGAATTAAGATTTTTGCCGTGTAATGTGGCAAAAAAAAGCCAGGCTAGATTGTATTAAGTAAATATCACAGACTGCAAAAAGAGCCTCAGTAGGTAAAATAAAGGTGCAAAATAAAGGTGTTTTGAAGATTACTCGTTTTTCCTGGCTTTTTATCCCTCTCTTACTAAAGTGTTTTTTTTTCCCCCTGGTGATTATCTGCTCTTGAAATTTGCTTCAGGCTTAGCACAGCTAAGAATTAAGGGGCTCAATAGGAATCAAGTTCCTAAAACTTCTTAGCTGAAGTCAATGAGATCTGAAGGCAGAGCCAGGCCTTCGTGCCCCTGAGCCACCAGCGCTGATCCACCTGTGTTGTGTGTGTGCAGAGCCAGGCTGAGATGGGCAGCTGCTGCAGGCCTGGCAGGTGGAGCCTTATTCCATCCACAGAGCACTAAGGGCTTCTTTTTATTCCTGGTTTTTATATGAACTCACCTGCACTTGCCACGCTGCTGCTAATGATGAAAACCGTCACATAGCAGAGGCTGCACTTGAGCAGTAGTATTCATTTAATAAGCTTTGCTCGCTGGAATGCAGATTGGTTCTGATTTTGTTTGGAGTGCTTTTAGCTCCTGTTATCAAGGTAGCTGGAATTGCATCTCTCTGAACTAATCTCACTCTCTCTCTTCTTTTTCATGCTTCCATGATGCCTTCCAACTTGAACCTGTTCCACCATTTGATGCATTTTAGGTAAGTGTATATCCTCTATGGGGGTATTGCTCTGTCGTGTGTTCTTGTGCGTTTCATGGTTTTATTTCTTTGTTTTACTCTCTCTCTCTCCTTTTGTTCATCATGAAGCATTCTCTGACTGCTCCTCCAGCCACAGGAAAGCTGTGTTTGGAGTCTGTCACATTGTAGTACTGCTGGCCTAGCCTTGACGCAGCACCCTCAGATCCAGGTCTGCGCAAGATGACTTTGTCTTACCTAGAATTCCAGTTTTGTCATTTGTTTTTCCCTTTTTTTGGCAAAAATTCCAGCTTTGGCATTTGTTTACCCCTTCTCACAAATTGTGAAGGGTATACTGGCATCCATTGAGAGTGTTAGTACAGCCAGGCACTTGAGACAAGCACTTGATATGGATGGGGGAACTGCCTTAGGTACCTTTAACTTACTGGTGATATCAGCTGTAGTTCTGATCAGTGTGCAACTTTCTGATGGATTTTTTTTGAAAAGTTAGACAGCATTTAGAAATGCTGATGTACAAGGGCAGTACTCTGTGTGATGTAATAGAATAGATATTGGCTTTACTGGAGCTGCAGTGGGTTTGCAGTGATACAAATGAGGCACAATTTGCACTGAAGAATATGATTGCATGAACTGTCTTTCCTTCATGAGTATTTGTGAGAGAAACATCACTTTACGTTCATCAAATGCCTGCAGGCATAATGTGGGATTCCATCTGCTTTACAAAAGTGTAAGTATAAAGGACAGCCTACTTGTTAAATTTGCTGTGTAGGTAGTGAATACCTTATGGAGCTAATCATAGAATGGTGGAGTGGTTGGGTTGGAAGGAGCATTAAAGGTCATCCAGTCCCAGCTCCTGTTGTGAGCAGAGTTGTCCCCCACCAGATCAGGCTACCGTGGCCACGCAGAGCTGTGCTGGTGCCTCACCACCCTTTGAGTAAGGAATTTCTTCCTAGCATCTAATCTAAATCTCCCCTCCTTTATTTAAAACCATTTCCCCTTGTCCTATCACTATAAGCCCATGTCAGTCTCCCTCCTGCCTATAAGCTCCCCTTGAGTACTGTAAGGCCACAATGGGGTCTCACTACAGCATTCTTTTCTTCACACTGAACAAGCCCTCCTCCCTCAGCCTTTCTTCACAGGAGAGGTGCTCCAGCCCTCTTATTGTCTTCGTGGCCCTCCTCTGGACCTGCTCCATCAGCTCTGCATCACTCCTGTGCTGGGTGCCCCAGGCCTGGACACAGTACTTCTGATGGAGTCTCATAAAGGGCAGAGCAAGGGGGGACAGTACCTCTCTTACCCATGGCCACCCCTCTTTTGATACAGTCCAGGATACAAATGGCCTTCTGGGTTTCAAGCACATACTGTTAGCTCTCATCAAGCTTTTTGTCCTTTTTACCAGAACCCCCAGGTCCTTCTCCTTAGGGTTGTTCTCAGTGAGTTCTTCTCCCAGTCTGTACAGATATTTGGGATTGCCATGACCCAAGTGCTGCACCTTGCACTTGGCCTTGTTAAATCTCATTAGGTTCATTTGGGCTCACTTCTCAAGATTGTGAGGTCCCCTCTGGATGGCATCTCTTCCTTCCAAAATGCACCACTCAGCTTGGTGTCATCTGCAAACTTGCTGAGGGTGCACTAAATCCCACTATTCGGGCCATTGATAAAGGTGTTGAAGAGCACCAGTCCCAAGATGGACCCCTGGGGAACACCATTTGTCACTGGCCTCCACCCAGACATAGAGCCATTGACTACAATCCCTGGTTTTGATTCTCAAAACAATTCCTTTTCCTCTGAATAGTCCATTTTTCAAATCTGTATTTTTTCAGCTCAGAGATAACGCTGAGATCTGTGCACAGTGAAGCAAGCTGCTTTCTGTACTGATTGCATGAGGCTGTGTGGTGAGGAAAAGGCAAAAAGGAAAATATTCCCACAGGGGCCAGATACCCAACCCCGCGTGCTGCCTTTATGAGCAAATGAGGACAGACCAGCTAGGAAATCCTGTCCGAGAAGCCCAGCTCCTCTGCAGCAGCTGCTGGCAGAAGCAGATGGCGAGGCTGCCCCAGGCCCGGCTACCATCTCCCCAGGGGGAGGCCAGGGCAGTGCAGGGAGCAGCACGGAGCTCAGCTCCAGGGGACATGCAGCTGGCTGTGTCCTCGTGCAGGAGAAGTGGGGCACTCTGCCTCAGTGCATTGTGTGCTGGGCAGCCGAACGGGAGCTGCCCACCAGCTGCTCACTCGGAATCCTTGAGCGGCCCTGTGAGCACTGCTGCGGCTCTTCTCCAAGGTAGTTGTTCCAAGCAAAAAAAAGAGCTTTCAAAAGGCTCAGCACTGAGCACATCTGTCTTGCTGTGCTGAGGGAAACAGCAAAAGCAGAAGGGCTTTGTCTTCGCCACAGAGAGCTTGCCAACTGGGCCCCCAGCACATCACATGCATGGAAAATGTATCGCTAACCACGCGCATTTATGCAGTGCTTCTGCAGGGACTGTACTTGCCTCAGCAAAGCTAAATGCGGTGTCGTTTGCCATCATATCATTTTCTACCCGAGCAGCAGCAGCAGACTCTGCTCACTTGTCACAGCCATCCAAATCCCATAGTCCTGCGTTCCCCACCTGCAGTAGAGGTGACATGCCTGGTTGAACATTTGTCCCCACGTGTTCTCGTAGTGTTAAGCCACCAGTATTTCATTACCAGCCCTTCCTTGACAGCACCCATTTATTACCTGTTGTTCTTTGCTCTTGAGGAAGACCTCTTGGCAGCTCGTCTCAGGCTGCCCAGCAGGAAGGCTGTTGGGTGACAACGTGTTGGCTGCTTGTGAGCATAGGGAGAGAAGGGAGTATCCAGCACAGGCACCTTCTGTCACCTGGTGAACCCTGCTCTGTGGCAGCCGCTCTGAGTACTCACAGTGCCAGCTACGCTAGAAGTCAGTGCCAGAAGGAAAGGAAAAAGAGCTATGGCCTCTATTAGTGGGGTGGTTAGGAAGAGCTGTACATTATTAAAGAAAAGATATTTCCTTTTAAAAGAACAGGATCGTCTGATTGCTGCCTGTTCCATGTGTGGAGCAGCTGTGAGGAGCCGAGTGCAGGACGGCGAGGGAGCGGACAAAGGAACCAGCCATGCCTGACCCTGTCCTGGCTCCCACCACCCTGCTAAAGGCTGTGTGTTGCTGACAGCAGGCAGAACATCTGGGCAGGAGACAGCTCTGAAGGGGGCTGTGCATCATCTATGCTGTAGTAGCGCTGAAAAGACTTGATTATGTTATCTCTGTGCTGTGCTAGGTTCAGAACAAACCCTGTAATTAATGCCTGCCTCCACTTAAGCCTGTCATCTCATTCATGGGGGAGACAAACGGGCAGGGGCTGGGATGAAAAGAAGCAACATTCAGACAGCAGCAGCGGCTGCTTGCAGCTCAGTCTTTGCAGTTTTGCTGCGTGCTCAAGTGCTTGGGGAAGCATGATCTGAGAATTAATGGGCTTACATTTCAGCCACAGAAGGCTGGTATTAGAAAAAATGGTGAGCTTTGTCAGTCAGACACTGGAGTGGGTTTCTTGAGTGTGTGTGGAGAGAATTTGCTCAAAGTTTAAGGACTGGCCGGGCAAACATTTACCGAAAAGGTCGCTATAGTGAATCTCTTGGGAGCAGGGTCTCTTCAGGCCTTCAAGGACTCTCCAAGCTCTTCTCCTGACTTCTGTTGTAAATCTTTTTCCCCAGCCACTTCCATTTGAGCAGAAAGACAAAATGTACTCCTGAGAAGCGACGCAGCATCTCTCTGTAACCCAGTCTCTCCAGCTTTGGAGGCAAAGCAATGTCCGCTGTGAGCTTGGCTGCTCTGGTGACTGGAATCCATCTCTTCTCTTACTTTGCAGGGCAGGAGGCAATGCCAAGTATTTGCTTTGTACAAAACATATTTCTACAGGTCCCAAGACTCCTGATTACCTGGTGGAGCAGAAGCAGGATTACATTATCAGGGTGTTACCTCATCTTTAAAACCCTCTCATTGCATTGCCCTGCTGTGGCCTCGTTCCTTCTCTTGGTGACTGTGACACTTCACCAAGCTGATGAGGGAGGGAAAGAAAACTGAGATTTGATGACATATATTTCCCTTTAAGTGCCACACACTTAGTGAGATAAACATTTTGCTTTGCAATTAGGGAGTGTACTCTAATCTGCAGCAATTTTTGCTCTATTAATAACCCATTAGTTGCCTGTAGCACATTCTCTGTAAATCAGCACAGATTTGTGAACTTTCCCTCACTGTTTCATGTGAACCGAAATAAATGATGGCAAGAAGGATGGGAATGGAAGCTTCTTTAGAAAAGGTGAAATCTGTCCACTAGATCCCAAGAAGCAGCCCAGTGAGTCGCAGCCTCACATAGCAGTGTTGTCATTCCCACTGCACATCACCTCACACACTGCAGATCTCATGGCCCCTAAGCCCACATGTTCTTAAATGCCTTGCCTGGACTTTTATAAATGGTGTGCAGAAAAGAGGCAGAGATATGACAGCTGTGCTGCTGATTGCGTTGTCATTTTGGTCCATTATTCTCTGCCTGGCTTGAAGCCTTCCAGGTGAGCACCCTGCCATTGCTCTGCACCTGCCACAGCTGTATCTCAGGATCCAGGCCTGAGTTGTGCTCTTGATGAGCAGGAGGAACGTAGGACTGCTGATGAGCAGGGCAAGGACAGGGGCCATTGATGTGTCTGTTCACCTGTGGACATTCAGTGGCCCATGACTGATCAAGATAAGTTATTGAGTTTTTCAACTGGGGCAGTCACACTGATTTTGTGTACTATTTTTCCCTGAGTTTGCAGTGGCAGTCTGGGACTTGCACGTTGAGGCTGTATCTGGTCCAAGCACACAGGAAGATTTCCTTTACCTGAAGTTGTGTAGCTGTATCAGCTCTGCCCAGGCTGCTGATGGGCAGCAGCTCAGTTCTGGCACCCAAGGGGCCTGCTGCTGAACGCTGTGGAGTGAGCTGTGCTGTAACTGAGGAGGCAGCCCAGGGCATCTTGTAGTCCTTACGCAGATTTTCTTATCTGATGACTGCTTGCTGTCTGTCTATAGACAGTTCATTGAGAATGTTGGTGATGTTAGCTCACAGGTTTCTGCAGAACTTGTTATCTGATCGTTGATGGAATGCAGGCTTTCCCTCCAGTCTCCATTTGGACAACAAACAGAGACAAGTCAGTGTGCTTCCCAGGACCCTGCCAGGCCTGCACAGCCTCTCTGGCTTTCCCACCAGATGTGCCTGTGCTGGGAAGTGCGGTAAAATGCACCAAGGATGGAATTCCTGCAGGGGCTGAGCTAGATATCCACATGTGGAACGGGCAGGTCAGGGCAGGGGGAAGCTGTCTGCAGCCTGGTGAGAATGACCAAGGTACTAAAAGTCGATCAGAGGGAGGTGGTAGTTGCTGGAGCAGATTCCAATGAAGATCTGAGCCAATAACATCTTTCAGTTTTAATATTTTTACTGTCTTTTACTTCTCCTTTATGATTTTCCTTTTTTTCTTATTCTCCAGATTTTAATGGAGCAGCTCATTTCTTTCAAAGAATTGAAACAGTATTTCTTCCATTTTTGCTACTTTCATACCAGAATTGTCCTTCCTACACTCTCACATCATGTGTGGTTTTTTTCTCTAGACAGGCAGCCTGAGTGTTTGAGGTCCAAACGTAAAATCATTGAATGCTCATTGCTGTACATGGCACTGTATTAGAGCTCAGCAAGAGAGAATCCAGTGGCCAGGAGCTTGCACCTAGCCTGTTATCAGGCATCCAGCACGCTCCTTGGGTTCAGAGCAGTACCTCACAGCACAAAAGGCAAAGTGATGTTCTGCCAGTGCTAAGCTGCAGTGGAATTAGCTTTGCCTTAAAATGTCAATGTTTTACCATCAAGCCACAATGCTATCCTTTCTTCTTTCCGTCTGAAAATCAAACAGACCAGACTTTGGAAATCTCTTCTGTAGCGATTTGACTGGTCGAGACAGGATATCTAAACAGATCATTCGTTAATTATTATTCTTATGTGCACTTGCGATGCCCCTTGACAGTTCCTTAGGGTTGTTGGGTTGTTGTTTCTTTTTTCTCTTTTAGCTTTCCAGTTTCTTTTCAGAAAAGCAATGTAGAGAGACTTGCCCATGTTTGGATTTATTTCCATTCCTTAATTCCACATACTTTATTTCTGAGTCATGTATCTCTCCTAAGAGATGAATTTTGAAGGTTGTGAACTTTGCAGCTTACTGGGAAATCCTCTTCCCTAACCAGCAGAGCCAGGATTTATTATCTTTCCCACAGTTTTTTCAAGAAGGAGAAAATATATTTGGTGGGGAAACTGGTTCTGGGCGGTGAGAATAGGAAGCTTAAAAAATTAAAACAGCCATAGAAGGCACTGTAGGAGCAAGGATGAATTTTAGATGAAGTAGTCTTCTGTTTCTCTTCTAAATTCCCCAAATGCAAACGGAGTTGTTTATGCAATGAGATCTCTGCTTTTTGGAGTCTGTTTTTTGGCATTCGGGGCACAATTCCCAAGAAGCAGGCCAGGAACAGCAGCATCAGGCACACACACACTGCCCCAGGCGTTCCACAGGAGCAGCTCTCAGAAACCCACTGCCCCGGCTTCAGCTCTGGGTGATGACATGGTGCCTAGAAAATGGAGCATGAAGGATGAATGCCAATTACACGGCAGAAGTTGAATCATTAGGGCAGGGGGAGGTGGGTTTTTATGACACCATCTGCTTCCGTGATCTGGAGTCGCAAAGTAAAATCATGGCTGGAGCTCTCTGCTATAGGTTAACAAAAGCCTTTAAATAGGGTAGCTAATGGGTCAAATGTATCTTCGCTTGTAAGGTTAAGACCCACAAGTCATCGTTTGTAGGAAGGTGGGGGGTGGATTGGCCACTGGAGAGGAAAGACATTAAATTAAATGTGGTGAAGGAGCCACATGGGACCCCTTAATAGTTTCTGAGTATTATTTTTTCTTAATGAAATGCAAGTTAATGCAATCCCACCCTCCTGGCCTGCCAAACATCAGCTCTGGCCTTTTGAAGGTTGTCATCTCGCTGCTGCCTTATAAATGATTCTGTGCACCTTCCACTCTCCGCTGCCTTCTTGTCACTTCCAGCCCCTGGTTTTTGACGTAAACAAGGGATTATGTCAGTGGGAAGCTGGGACTGTCAGGCCTTTCAGTTTTGCTTCTCACCCCGTTGCTTTCTTACAACAAAAAATAAGATACGTTTTTAAAAGGGGGGTTGTAGAGAGCCAGTGGTGCATTAAAGAACAGGCAGCAAAAGTGGGGAGGAAACAAGTATGGACTATGAAATATGGATGGGGATCTGGGCCTCTGGAGTTCGTGCTCAGATAGACAGTGTTGTGCAAGGTGAACCCAAGCGAGCCTAAGCCCAAGGTTCATTTGCTGGTCAGGGCTCAGAGCATTGCTTTCTGGGAGAAGTAAGTGGAACTGGAAATGGACTAGGACAGCTGAAAGAACTTGAATCTTTCTAGTAAAACTAGAAGCCAGAAGCCACCTCAGTTTTTACACTGCTACTGCCCATCAGCAGCAGCACCTGGATGGAGTGCTGTGCACTTCTGCAACAGCTCACTGCTGGTGGCTGTTAGGATGGAGTATTCCTTTGCCCTGCCCTAGGAAATGTTGTCCTTCTCTCCCTCCAGCTGTTCAGTGCAGGAGCTGCCATGTTTCCTATTCTGACTTCAGTGCTCTTCAATCTTAGAAAAGAACTGGACCGGAGAGCTGTGCGCACAGCTCATCCCCAGCCTGCTGACCATCGGGGCTCACATACATGCTGGGTCTGATGCTCCCAGCTCTCATCTCCATTTAACTGTCCAGAAATGGTTTTCCTGCAAGTTGGCTTTTTCAGGAACTAGCCTTCAGCTCAGGTTACCTCCATACTTAGGGACACTGTTCCTCCTTTTGCTTGAGCCAATTCCTAAAAGCTGCAAATACGTACATCTCCCCATCTCCAAGTCTGGAGCCCCCAGTACAAGAAAGACGGGGAGCTGTTGGAGAGGGTCCAGAGGAGGGCCACGAAGATGATCAGGGGACTGGAGCACCTCCCCTATGAGGACAGGCTGAGGGAGCTGGGCTTGTTCAGCATGGAGAAAAGAAGGCTGCGGGGTGACCTCATTGCAGCCTTTCAGTACCTAAAGGGAGCCTACAAACAGGAGGGGAATCAACTCTTTGAAAGGGTGGATAACTGCAGGACAAGGGGAAATGGTTTTAAGCTGAGGGAAGGGAGATTTAGGTTGGACGTCAGGGGGAAATTCTTTACAGAGAGAGTGGTGAGGTACTGGAACAGCTGCCCAGGGAGGCTGTGGATGCCCCGTCCCTGGAGGTGTTCAAAGCCAGATTGGATGGGGCCCTGGGCAGCCTGGTCTAGCATTAGGTGGAATGGTTGGTGGCCCTGCACGTGGCAGGGGGGTTGGAGATTCATGATCCTTGAGGTCCCTTCCAACCCTGGCCATTCTGTGATTCTGTGATCTTTTCTTTATTCACATCAGTGGAACCTACACCTCTGTGCTCAGCATTGTTCATGGCCTCGGAGGTATTGCTTGGCTCTGGGAGCCTGTGCATAGCTTGAGAGGAGCCAATGATTTCTTTGGCCAAAAGCAGTCTCCTGGGTGTAGGGCTCAGGTGAGTGCCCTGTATAATGCCTGGGCAGGCAAGGAGTGGGAGATGGGGTTTGTTACCACCATGTTTTGTTTGTTGGGAAGGAGGCACAGAGCTTGAATGGCTCATCAAATCTCTGCAGCGCTGAGGTGGATGGGTTTTTCCTTTCTCTATAATCAGCCTTTGATTTCACTAAATGATGATTATTTTGAAGTGAAATTGTTTTCATTCTGTTGGACAGTTTCTTAGGAATGAAAAGATTTTGGGTTCCTTTTCAAACTATCAAATAGTGCTGCTGAAATAGGAGCTGCACTCAGTAGGCACATGAGGGCAGCTGGTTGGAAGTGATAAGCGACAGGAAAAGAAGAGTAAAGGTGACAACGCAGTCCAAAAGATTTTCCATTATCACATAAGTATGTGAAGAAGAAGGTCAAAGAATCTGTCAGTTCAAACTAAATGTGGCTGGAAATGAATGTAACTGAAGTGTCCCACTACATCAGGATCCATCGTGCCCCACGTTCTCCTGATTTACTTTGTTATATTAGTCTTGCATGTGCAAAATGCATGCATTTACCTGGGTGAGTCCCTACTAATTACAAATTAATGGCTATTAACCGTGATAAGGATAGTCCAGCAAAGTCTGAAAAGATGAGCCCTGTTTGTAAGAGTACTTAAAAAACCCATGGAAGAGGATTGGGAGGTTTGGGATGACTACAACCCCGTGCATGGTTCAGATATTGCTCAGCTGTAATTCTTAAGAGGACTGCTCAAAGTTTTCCCTTCCTTCAGGGCTGTGCTAATCAACATAATCTGCTTTATGCGTCAGGACTGGTAGTCTAATTGATGTGTCCATGTAAAAGAAAACTCTGATAGTGGAACAGAATTTTATACCCTAGTTGGCATCTCAACAGAGAGGCATGAGACTGACTGGGCGTGAAATCCAAATTACCTCGATGGCCAGCCATGGTGGTTCTCCCAGGGCATGGCCATGCAGCAGTGGGCATGCTCGTGCTCGTGAGATTGCTGCTTCTCGAGGCAGGAAAGCTGTCGAATCTGGCACCATTTCAAAACAAAAATTGTCTGTGGGGGTGCAGAGAATGCTGTAGTCCAGCAGAATTCCTTCAAATACTCATCAGAAAGTGAAATGTCACTTGCTGAATGGACTCTACGTACACTGCTGTGAACGGACACGTTCCAGTAAGTGAAGAGTTGCGTGGTGCAGTGCAAGTTTAGTGTGTAAAACCCATGAGCAGAGAACCTCCTGGGAACCCTGGAGCTCTCTGTGAAGGTGGATCCCAGGAGGCAGTTCCCCCTCTAGGAGGGCTTTTGTCTCTTCTCCCACCTGCAAGAGTCCTTGGAGCAGCTGCAGAACACAGATTTCCATATCCCAACAGCAGACTCAGCTGGATCCCAGGAAGATCCATCTCCATATTTCTCCTTAGGGGAAGTTGCTTTGTTGACTGTGTGTGGAGCTACCAAGGGCTGCTCTTATCGGGATAATTAATGATAAAGAGATTTCTCCAGAGAGGCCTTCAAAGCTGGGAACCTTCTATTTGGTCCTGCTTTGGTAACTTAAAGGTGAAAGGCCAGGGAATTCATCACTTTGAGCATCCTCCCTTAGGAAAGAGAATCTCAGTAATTAAATAACTGTGCCCGCAAGGTTTTCAGAGGTAACAAGCAGCAATTAAAAAAAGAAGCTTCGGTAAAAATCATGGATCTACCTGCAGCACTCCTGCCATAACCTTTTTGAGGCAGGTAGACGTCCTCGCAGTCGTGGTGAAGGAGTGGTATTGCAATGCCATGCATGCTTTTTTCTTAGCATAGGTGGAACTCACCGATTGTGCTGAGTGCAAACCCCATCTTAAACCTATGAGCTTGTTTTAAAGTTAATCCATTTGTGCTTAATTTATGAACAGCTGGTCGATTTAAAGGGATTTTCGTCCTGGAGTAAACAAGAAGAACATTTACACAACCAGTAAACTATCCTGCCGTAAATTCTCTTTGCAATTGTTGCAGCTATCTGTTTGCATTAGATCTTAACTTCCTCAGTGCAGAGCTAATCCTTCTTGATCCCATAGTGAAGTCATGATCCTGTGTTTGATGTCACCATCTGTTGCCATAGAAGCAACTGTGATGTTGCAAATTAAACATTATGACTTCATGGCAAGATAAAAGCACGTCTTCAGCTGCTCGCAAAATTAGGAATATTTCCATGAAGTGTGTGAAAAATATGCCAGTTTAGATTTTGTCTCAATACAGTTCTTGGAAAGTTTGTGAATGAGGAGAGGTTGAATAATGTGTTGCATAGAAGGGGAAAAACAAATCCCAGGGCTTGTCTCAAATGTAAGCTTTTAAAATAATTTAAAAAAACCCTCTTGTACAAGTAATTGAACTTGGCAGTGGCTCTGTCTGTTAAAAATTTGTATGGGTACAAACAAGATTGAAATAGTTTGAAGCCCGAGCAGTGTGTTGTGTCCTGGTCAGCACAGCTATCTTCTGGCTGCACAGCAGAGCCATGATCTCACCTGGCAGCGTGCAACAGCTGTTGAGAATGATGAGTTTAGTCACATAAATATCCAGTTGGGGACTATGAATCTGGAACTAGGATATGTCTCTTGTTTTTTTTTTTTTTTTCTTTTCCTGAAGCATTTAAATGGCTAAGGAAATCAAGCCTTGATCACAGCTTAGGTGTCTGACTCACTTAAGAAAAATGTTCCTTTTCATAAGTTAGAGGAATGTTTTCTGCCTCCCAGAGGTCAGGATGTGGGCTTTTGACTCAATGGTGGGGAAGCAAAGGCATCACGTTAGTGGTGTGGAGGAGAAGAGCAGTGGTGTGGATGCACTGCACAAGTGTGCAGACAACAGCAGCAAGCTGCTGGTACCCCTCGTGCTCCACCAGCAGCAAGAGATGGCAGAGGATGCAAAGGAAAATGCAGGAGCTCTTGTTCTTCTGGTTACTGTACAGAAGAGAAGCTGATGAGAAGTACGACTTTTTCTGTACAAACAGGGAGAAATCCTCCCTGAGACCCAATGCAACCTCATAGAGAAAGCAAGGGTTTCTCAGTGAGAATCTGCCACGTGGGTTTGCTTGCCTTTCTGGTGAAGAATTTCATGCATCCTGGGGGGGAACTGGGTTGTATTGTCCAGCGTGGTCCACTTCAGCAGCGTTGTTCCCTCTGATGTGTTTGCAGTCACTTTGTTTTACCACTGATTTCACTTCTGTGTGATAAGCACACCATTCTGATAAGGGAGCTGAAGGCAGCTGGGTTTACTCAGCTCGCTTCTTTACGGGAAGGCACTAACTCGGGATTCTCTTAGCATGCCTCTCTCCATCTCTGAATATATCTCCAAGGAAAACAAAAGTCAAAAATAACATCCAGGGACCCCCAGCAGCATTAGGTTCACTTTAAGCATGACACACGCTGTATGTCCCTGGGGCAGGCACTTCATTTTGCAGTGTTTCAGATTTCTGTGACACAATGATTGATTTTGTAGAGGTGAAGTTGCCTCAGTCATTAGTTAAAAAGCCCGATAAAGCTGCATGAAGATATTAAGTTGTTATCAATCATCAGCATCTTTTTGTTCTCCCCCAGCCTTCACCCCAGCTCTCAAAGGAAGAAGAGCGGCAGGCCGGAGGCTCGGGCTCCCTTTCAGCCTGTCAGGGCTTTATTAGATGCCGGCTCTCGCTGCTGAAACCCCAGTTAGCAGCAGATGATTAATGGGAGCATGTACTGAGGCCATGCTGTGCTCCTGCTGGCTGCCAGAATCCCACAGCCCGGCCTGGGCCTGCCCTGGGCCTCGGCCTTGCCCTTGCTCCATGCCTGGCCTCTCCTGCTCGGTGCCACCATTAACTTGGCAGCTCTGCTCCCGCCTGCAGTGCAAACTGTGGTGGTTTCAGGGCATTTGTTTCCTTTTCTCCCCTTTCCTGTTCCCATCCCTCCAGTTGGATCTAACTGGTTCGTGGAAATCTGGGAAAGGGAAAGGGTGGGAAAGGGTGTATTTTTATTTTCCTCTAGGCTTATGTTTTGTTTTACCTTTCATGATGTAAGCATTTTTCTCATGTTTTCAGCATGAGTATGGCATGTCTGTGTCTGTATCCAGGTACACCAGAATAGATGTACAGATGTGTTGAAAGGACCTGTCGTGTGTACATTTTCCCTTCCAGAGGCATTTTGCTACAGGAACTCTGCTGAAGGGTTCCTGAGTGGTACACAGATAACAAAGCACAAGCCAGTTTAGATCTGTTTTGACTATTCTGTTGTTTAAAAAAGAGAAAAGGTGTAGCTGAGACTAAAAATGTCCTTCTACCTCCTTATATCCAACAGCAGCTAGACTGAAAGCCTGGCAAATAGCACCCAAACAGGGGCGAGGAGACAGAGGGAACTTTGTCAGTGGCATTCCAACCTGAAGGACTTCCCTAAGTCAGAGATGGCACCTTCAGATATTATTCCCATTAATTTTTTTTAACTCTCTTTTGAGCCTTTGTGCATCTTAGTGTTTATTGGATGCTGTGAAGATAGGTTTTGTAGTTTAACTAGCTGCAGTGTGGAGAACCACTTCCTGAAATGTGTTGTCTTTCCTGCCTTGATATGTCATTATCAGCAGACTTGGTGTCATTGGTCACCTGTTCTGGTATGGCCTGGGCTGTACCATCGGTCCCTGTGCTGCTTTCTGTGAGTCCATGCATTGTTAAGGAGCATGTCCATTCCTGTTTTTGTTATCTGTGTTTCAAGCAGCTATCTGTCCTCCACCACACCCACCAAAGCTTCCTTTTAGAGGCAGATTTTTGTCTGAATCTGCAGTTTCCGCTGTGAAAGCACTGGGGTGCCCAGCAAAACAGGTGAAAGGTAGAGTCTGAGGATGTAGGTGGGACATGCAATTTCCCAACAAGCAGAGCAAGGATCATCTTTGGGTAACGTATTCCGCTAAGGATGCAGTAGGAAAGGAAATCTTTTCAGGAGTTACATGGTGAAGGTTTTCTCAGTTTTCTCACTGACTTTGTAATCCTCGTGCTTTCCTCAGCAGTATTTAGGTACATTCCGGCCTGTTGTCTGTAGCTGTTCAAAAGTAAGGCTGATCAGTGGTTTAGTGCTAAAAATAATAGCTTTTAAAGAGCACTGTTGTTCGCTGTGGTCTGAATTCCTTTTCAAGCCTGATTTAAGCAAACTTGACGCTAATTCACTGAGTAGTTTGGATAAACAGTTATTTAGAAATTGCTCATGTGAATTATTTTTTCTTTGGAACTGGTAGTGAGTGATTGGCCTTAATAAGGAAGGTGATATTGTTGCTTTGTTCTGATTGCATAATTTACATTTCTGAGGGGAGGAAATGAACTACGGAGAATTATGAGCATCAAGGTAATAATGGGGATTCTTGTTCTTGTGGGAGCACCCTTTCAGCTCTGGAGAAAGCAGCTCTATCCCAATTCATGCATAGTGATGAGGTGGAGAATGTTGTCTATAGCAGCTGTTTGGTGAGAACCAGCATGGAATGCCATGCCTTGTAGGGCTCACCCCTTTGTGTGTGTGTGTGACATTTCTGGAAAAACACAAACCATTAAAATTATAAAGCACTGATACCCAACGACAGAGACAAAAACTTGGGAATGCTGAAGGTGTTAATATTTACTTACGTGCTGTCTGAAGAAATGCACAGAGCACGTGTGCCTGCATGCAGCACTGCTGGTCTCGGCAGCACATAGACCTCAATGTAAGCTCATTAGGGTGATATTCCTAAAGCAAGGAAGAGGCTTTGTAGAATAGGTGCTGTTTCTAGCTCATGGGGTGATTGTCAAGTGCCAACTCTGCATAACAGACCCACAGCTGCATGAAGATAAGCAGGAACTGATGCAGCTCGTGGTGCTGGTGATGCCCAGGGGTTGAGATAGGTTTAGGCAGTCCAGTATGGGTTATAAGGATGACACAACTCTGAATAAGGAATGGGATTTTCATTACTGGAACCTGGTATACTTCTCATTGCAGCAAGCAAGCGCCTTTTAGTGGAATACGAGCATAAGCAATGGTGAGAAAATGTGACTTCGGCCTGCCAGTTTCCTTTAAGAGCACTGAACGATGAAAGACGTGGGTGGATGTTGGTGTGGTTACATGCCCATCTGCCACCTTGACGTACCTTTCCCAGGGGTGCAGCAGTGGGGCCCTCCGCAGCATCCTTCCTCTCATCAGAGCGGGTGTCGGAGCGTGGGGCTGGCAGGGAGCGCTCCTGGTGTCACACCACAGAGCTGCTTTGGCAGCAGCAGTGCACAGGTCACACTGGTACTGTGCATTTGAGAACTGGCACATTGCTTATTTTCTGTTTGACTGGGTGATAAGAGCTTGGTTTTTTCAACTGCCATCCAATTTTATACGTGTGCAGGGGAAACTTGCAGAAGTTTGGTCCACAGCAGGGAGTTTAAGAGTAAGAGAAGCAGCTGCTGTCTTCCCCCAGCCCAGTCAGTTGTGCAGTGCAGCTCAAGCCTGTTACCTCCCCATGTAATCTGCTCATTTCCCTTGTCAGGAGGCACACACAGCACTGTATTTACAGCCAGGGGATTAGGCTGGCAGTGCTCCAGCACTGCTGGGACGGCTGCAGCCAGCCCGCTTCAGCTGAGCCTGTCAGCGCTGATTGATTTTCATGGTTGACAGCATTTGAAATGCTTTCAGATTGTGATTTCTCACTGGGCTTGATCTGGGGGAGGTATTTTTATTATCATTATTAATAGTAGAAATAGTATTATCTGGATACTTACACAGATAGAGATTATGGGCACAGACCGGCATGAGCAGTTGGTGTTGAGCTCCATGCGGGCAGGGAATAATCCCATCAAGGCTTGCTTTGCAAAACGTAGCTGGGCTGCAGCACTTCCAAGGCAAATTAGAATTCACCATATGTTTTCCTAAGACTTACTTTTTTTGTTAGTGTCAATTACTGGTAATAATGTTGAAATTTGTATTTTCTAGGATATGTTTTTAAGTTTAACTTAACAAGTAGATGGAACAAAATGCACGTCAGTCTAAAACATGAGTGTCCTGGTGAGGTTTCACAGAACTATTTTTGAGCTACTTCTGCTGAACAGAGGATCTGCAGGATAGCAAGTTGCAGGGTGTCCTTGAAAGACATAGCTCTGGGTTGTGGTCAGGAGCATGAGTTGTTGGCTTTGTCCCTACTTGATTGCCTTGAGCTGGGAGAAGCTGTGAGTTCTGGTATGGATGAGCTTTTTCCCATTATCATCCATGCCTGGATGGATGATGAGGATGAGATGGCTTTGGCCGTCTTTGCTACTATTTCTCCTTAATGTTTGGTTAATTGCTCCATGGAGAAGTGGTGTCCTGGGTTTTGTGTGATGCCTAGGGATGGGTTTGGGGAGCAATGTCCTTGGAGTCTTTTCACAAGTTTACAGTCAGTGTCCCTTGCTATGCCCCCAGCATCACCTGCCATAGCAGGAGAGTGTGTTCCAGTTGCACACGTTTGCACAGCTGGATGCAAGTCACTTGTCCTCACCTGGTCCTCAGCACCTCTGTAGCTTTTAAGCATCTGTTTCACAACTGCCAGCTTCCTTCTCTTGCAAATGTGCTCTGTAGGCTTCAGGCAGTCCCAGCAGAGGAGCTTGCTGGCTTGTACCTTTGGTGTATGTCACCCTAAGAAGTGCTGCACAGAGCAGGTGAGCTCCAGAAATGTAGAGCTTATCCTACAATCCCTTCAGACATGGCAACTGCATCTGTTTGTACCATGAAAGTGTTCAGGTGATGTCTGCATGTTGGTGGGTTGCTCACCAGCAGCCCCTCCAGGTGCCACAGAGGCAAAGCACAGCCTTGTCTCTTGCTTTGGGCCTTGCTCATCATAGATCAGCTCTTCAGGCACACAGGTGCAAGGTTTTTAGTTGCTCATTTCTGCTTGGTCTTTGGAGCAAGCAGGAATGTTTTTTACTTGCCTGTCACAGTGGGATGTCACTTGATGTGACAGATGTCTGTCAAGCTTCTTTTGCAGGTACTGGCTGTTCTACTGCACTCTGAGCAGTCCCAACTGGAGAGCATATCATAGAATCTTAGAAGGGCCTGGGTTGAAAAGGACCGCAATGATCATCTTGTTCCAACCCCCTGCTGTGTGCAGGTCACCAACCAGCAGCCCAGGCTGCCCAGAGCCACATCCAGCCTGGCCTTGAATGCCTGCAGGGATGGGGCATCCACAGCCTCCTTGGGCAACCTGTTCCAGTGCCTCACCACCCTCTGGGTGGAAAACTTCCTCCTAATATCCAACCTAAACCTCCCTTGTCTCAGTTTAAAGCCATTCCCCCTTGTCCTATCACTACCCACCCTTGCAAACATATCCAGATTAACTTTTTACATATTTCAGCAGCAGTTACCTGCTGGTCCCTCCAACCAGTGCCATGCACCAGCCCTTCCCCACGTCTTGTTAGAAGAACTGCTTATGCCAGTTTAATCTCTGAGGTATGTGATTTTCAACAGCATCAAGTAAAAGGTAAAAAACACCAGGGGCAGCACAAGAACAGCACTAAGGTTTATTTTTTAACATGTGGCGAATCTGTCACTTTTGATCTATGAAGACAGTGTATCCTAATGCTTTGGAATTAGCTTTGTTGCTGTGAAAGATAACAATGAAAAATATACATGCAAAAAACCCAGAGGATGTCTGTTAATAGCGCTGCTCTGAAGAACGGTCTGATCTTTGTGGGAAATACATTACTCACGGAAAGAGGAAATCACAGTGGCTAATGAGAGGAAATTTCAGAGCTGAATCAGTTTTCTCATCTTTGTTAGAAGGGATACCCCCTTAGTCAGAGAAAAAGGTCTTTTTCAGTTCAAGGCTGAAGTATCCTGCTGTTCGTGCAACCATATTTGCTTTTTCCTACAGTAAAAAACGTAAGTAAAAATGAATCCTTATGAACGTCTCAGATTAGAGCTACAGTCTTGTGATTTACATGTAATCCATGCCCTGTGTCACTCTGAGAGGCAAATTAGTGATAAGTCTGTGTCCTTATTCCACTTCAATAGACGTCTCCCATAGCGCTTACTGACCAAGAACAAGAACCCATTCTGTAAGTCATTATATAAAGGCATAGCAAAGGCCAGCTGCCTCTTCTCCAAGCTTTGTTAGGTGCTGAATGATCCTCCCTGCAGCTCTGGTAGGTGGGGGTTCTGATGGAGAAACCTTTGAGAGGGCAGGGCAGGTAGAGGATGTGAGCAGTGACTGAGTCCTTTTAAAGTATGGAGGGGATGAGCTGTGGCCTGGAATTATTTATTGTGTGTGTGTTTGCTATCATGAAGCATACTTAGGAATCCTTTGGCTACATTTGTGCAGTCACTGTTGCTGTTGGCATCGCAGTGCATTTACAGGAATTGTCTTCATAGTGGAGAATCACACTTTGTCTGCAGGTGGTGTCCTAATTTATACACCTGCAAATCTGAGACAGATGAATGTCGGCCTGAGTGTTCCATGTCAGTGCAAGTGGTGGTTTTGCCTGGCAGTCTGATGGCAGAGCAAGGTGCTTGCCTGTCAAGGACCACTAATAGCTATTATCTCAACATTACGTATTTTTCTTAAAAAGAGTAGTTGTTGTCTATGATGTGCCATATGGTTCGCATCTGGCCAGTGCCTCCAAGTGTCTGTGGTAACCTTTAGCCAGTTTAGGCAAAGAAATTCTCATCTTGCACAGATTTAGGACTGCTTATCTCTTTTAAACAGATCTGAGTATTAAAAGGCTGCTGAGCCAAGAGATGAGGTTAATAAATTGCCAGACTGAAAACATGCATGGTTTGCTCTTTCTGAGAACCACAGGTGGTTGTTTATGGGCAGCTGTCGGTGCACTCACCAGTTGGAGATGGGAGTTAACATCACCAGGAAGTTCTGAGAAGACTGTCCTGGCTCCTTCCACATCTCTGACGTAGGTTTTCCTTTTTTGTTACAGCTCAGTTGACACCTCCTCTACCCTTTATCTTTTCGGATCAGTTTTTCATAACTGCACACATGGCATTTATCTGTTACCTCCATCTGTGTGATAGAGGAGAGGCAGGACTTTGGTGTGGTAAATGCTGCTGAAATATTTCATGCAGTTTCCCCTGTGCTGTAGGACTGCACATGAGAATCCTAGAGAACTGTGCACGTAGCTGTAGGTTCTGCTCAAATCTTGAATGGGTTAAGTAATCCTTGTTGTATTATCGACGCCTGTTTTTTAATGCATCTTTCACAGCTTCCCTAAAGTTAGTTTAGTCTTTCTTATTAAGCTTTCCGAGCACTGATTAATTTTGATTTTGGTTGGTTGTTTTGGTTTTTCTTCCCAAAGATGATATGGTCATATCAGATAGAGGTGATCATGTAGAGAGACTTCTTGCCCATCAGGTACGCAGCTGTATTCCCTGCAGTTCCAGTTCTTTCTTCAAATGCCAGCAAGAGCACTAATGAACTTGAAGGGACTTTCATCATTTAGAACACAGGGTCTGAGCCCAGAAGCGTGTCTGTACGTTGGAAAGCTTGTGTGAGAGTGTTTGTCTCCCATTTATGCTTCCCACTGCTCTGGTTTGCGACAGGATGTTTGCTCTTTTAGTTCTGTGCTCCTTTAATGGTCTCTTTTAGAAGAGATTTTGTAAAATTTTCACTGAAAATGCAGATAAATTGTATCCTCTTTGTGCTTATTTGTCTGCCATTCAGATAATACTGTTCAGAATAAAGTATTGTGGTATTAAACCCGAAGACTACGTATGAATTGCAGCTATAAAAGCAGATTACGGTATACGCGCTTATATCGGCTTACTATCTACAAGCTGTCACACAGGTTGCTTCTAAGACATTACCACAGAGTTGCTCTGCTACTCACCATGTCTTTGCATCACGGAACACAGGATTTTATCTTTAGGCTCAGACTCCATCATGAATATAGAAGTGTCAAGTTCAGTAGAACCAACGTGAAGAATACTGCTTAAAATACTGGGCTCTCAGTGGGCACCAAAAGAAGTTTGGTCTGTCAGCCTTGTCCTTACATGTGTGGCTAATAAAGCGTGTACATGCTTTGTCCACTTAGAATAAAATCAGTTTTTTGGTTCCTCCAAAGAGGTTTGGCAGCAGTTACGTCTACAAAGAAGCATTTACTTTTCCGTGCTTGCTCACGGGATATACCTAAATTGGCATGCAGATAAACAAGAATCTGTGTTCCTCCTGTCAGAGGAAGCCGTGTTACAGTGGCAGTGCCAAATTTTGTGCGTGTGCATGACTTTATCATCTTATCCAGGGCCCACAAGTGGGGCTCCAGCGCTGGCTGTCCATCAGTGTGCCCTTGATTGACCAAAGCCCTTTTCCCCCAGAGTTGGTGTTCCAGCAGCTTTTGTTGCACACCTGCTATCTACCTGCCTGCTGTAGGTCTTTATCCTGTAATATCTTTTACTCTTTTACTCAGCTCTGTCTTCTGCACAGAGCACTCACTCATAGCTTTGTCACGCTTTGCTGGGTGTTGCAGGGCACGTTGAGATAACGGAGCTCAAATATTCCATCAGGTTAGCAGTAATCTCTGTAGTGAGCTCAAATTGAACTGCTGTATTTAACAGCTAAGAATATTGCACCAGCATGGGGAGGGAGGGTGCAGAAGAATTGCTTTCTGCGTATTTCTGAATCTCTGCGGGTTTTGGCTTTATTTAGGCACCTGGGGTGGGGGTGTATCACTTGGGTTTGACTTGGCTCGAGGCAGCTGGAGGATGCTGTGTTGTGCTGGAGGAGAGGCACAGAGAGGTGAGCGTGCTGTGTGTGCTGCCAGTGCTTTGGTCCTAATGAGCAGCACAACCACAAGCAGCCAGCACGTGGGGTTTGCGCGGGGGGACTCTTGCCAGAGAAATCCCATTGTTTTGTTTGCTGATTTACAGAATTAGTGGCTGAGAGGAATGCAGTTTCAAGACGAGCATAGATGCGCAGGAAGGAGAATGACTTATAGAAACAGAAGAGGAAGTGAAGGAAGCAGGAAGCAAGAGAATCTTGGGAGGAAGGAAGGCAGACAGCCTGACAATGAAATCAGGCGGCTCTTGGGTAGTTCTCCCAATATGTAAAGTTCAATTAATGCAAATAATATTTGTTGTGCAGCAGTGAGCAGATCTGAAATGGGAGAGAGATGAACAGTTCAAACTCATTTGCCTTGTTTTTGGACTAGCTCTTGTTTTGCAAAGCTTCTCTTTTCCCCCACGTTTTTGCTAGCAAACTTTTAACTTGTGTCATGTTACTGACCTGAAAAATAGGAGATGTTTTTGTTGATCAGAACCAGTTCCATCTGTCCTGCCAAAACAAGCACCAGCTTCGTGGGGTGACAATTTTCTCACCGTTCTGTTTCTCCAGTGTGCACAGTGAAGTGAAAGGCTCGGGGTGGGCTGCGTCAGAGCGCTTTTAGCCTAAGATGACGTTTCAGTCATGACCAGAACAGCTATTAGTCTTGAAGAATTTACAGCAAAACTCACCCAAGAAACAAAAGGCGGCAGCTGCCTGGCCTAATTTTAAACTTAGCAAGCCCAAACCTTGCCTTCCTGCCGAACTGCAGCCAGGTGCATTGCTAAGTGCCCCCGGGTGCTCTCTGTTACAACACGAGAACATGACTGCAAGGGCTGCGATGAAAAGTGAGTCCGGATTTCTTTCATCCCATGGCATGCCCTTGGAGTTAGGCAATATGGATATTTTCCTAATCGCCTGTAGTATTTAACTAGCTGAACACCTGGCCCTGAAGGTACTGCTGAAGTTGTGCTTTAAAATGCAGGGTGAAACATTTTAATACGCCTTACTTCTGAAAACGACGTCTTCAGTTTTGGGTTAGATAGGTGTGCTACAACTCACTGCTTCACTTCCCTGCTTCCTTGATTTGGGATTGTTGTTTGTTTTTGTTTTCTTTTTGCTGTTTATCATAGAATCATAGAGTGGCCTGGGTTGAGAAGGAGCATAATGACCGTCTAGTTTCAACCCACCTGTGTGCTAGACCAGTAAACCAGTTTATCTTCTTTTAGCTGTAGGAACTTTTCAAAAACACAACCTTTGTTACATTAGCTTTTGTTACTTATTTTCCTTAGTGCATAAGAAATGGCCAGGCTGTGGGCTTCGTTATTGGACTGCTGAGCTAAAGTTGCAGTGAGTTTTTATTGCAGCTGAGGAGTAGAGCAGATGACACGTTAGAATAGCCTGCATTTGTTCACATGTCTTTTTTTAGGCAACTGGGAGACTATTGAAATAGCAGCAGTGCTGTAGTGATCTAAGTCTAAGGGTGTATGAGTTTCAAAGACAGAGATGGTATCTTGTGTTACCCTGATACGCGTGGGGAAGCAGGACGGGCTTTTGATGGCAGCTATTTAATTAGCTGAAACATCAGAGCACATTCCTTATCTGTATGGCACGGAGATCCTGTTTTCTGCCATTTTCATGATGATGCAGTAGGTCTTTAAATACTCCTTTTAAAGTGTATTTAAATCACGTAGCAAGAAGGTGAGTGTGAAGAACAGGCTCCTGGGAGATATCTGCAATATTCTTCACGTCGGCACGTATGCTTGGAGTATTACCAGATAAACTAGTTGAAATTCAGCAGTCTTTAGTATGTTGGCATGCTGCTGCAGTGAGCTCCTTGTAGGCTGATGGGTGGACCTGATGAGGACAGCGTAGCATACAGGGGAAAGAAGTTGCTCACTCCAGGAGCCCTGGGATGGATGCGTGCCCCTGCTTTGGGTGGGATGCTGGCTGGGTCAGCTGCCGGTGTGGCAGTGGGATGCAGAGCACATTCCTACTTTGGAAATTCGCTTTGGCTGTATTTCCTTGTCATTATGAGGACCCTCAGGGACAGATCAGTGGCAGGAAAGAGACAGCATCTCATAAAATGATGGCACCATCAGCAGCAATTTGTGATGAGAATGCTGTGCTTTTTCTTTTCAAATTCAGTTACTTCTAGAAACAGCACTGAATGGAAGAGAACTTCAAACAGTGGGGTTTGGGGATTTCTGTGTTGTTTTTTTTTCTTTGTTTTAAATAATATTGAAGCGGTCTTATATTTCACTGCATATATTCATTTTGCTCTTGGTTTGTATATTTGGATGGCATATAAATACTAGATCCCAGAAGGTCCTGTTTCAGCTAGGAAATTCAGCTGATTTGCTGTCTTTGAGATGAGCATTACAGTAAGAAAAAAATATACATTAGTTAAGACAGTGTAAACTGAGTGAAATCCCCAAGCGCCTCATTCTTCACACCATGTTTTAATGTAACATCAACCATTTGAAACCAGTCTGTCCCTAGAAGCAGGGTTTTCAAGGAAGCCTTGTACAGAGGTTCTCCGTGTAAGCCTTTCTGGGCTTGTACTTGTTTTTCCATCCTAAAACCTTTTTTTTTTCCTGCTGTGTAAACTATCAGTACCAACAGCAGAACTGGCAGATTGTAAAAACCAGCAGATGTTGAGTGCAGCATACCCAGAATTAACAGGTGTGTAATGAGTTCTGTATAAGCTCCTGTCACAGTCTCTAGCTGGCACTGCAGTAGGGCATCACAGCATGGTTGGTCTTCTGCTGGCTCTCTACACTTCTTTTTTTAATATGGGCAAAATTCAGCAAATGTTTGTCCCAGGTCTTTTTCCTTTAAAATGGTCCAAGGGAGTTTGTATATTAAGAGCAATTTTTATTTTTTTTTTTTAAGACAATTTGGATAACGTCATCGTGGTCCTACATATCATGTTTTATGGTATCTCTTTGTCCTTTCTTGTCATCCTGCTTGCTTGCTTGCTTACAGCAGAGGTGGAGTGAAGGGAAAAAGACTGCTGCCAGCCTGAGCCTTCATGAAAAGCAGAAGTTGGTGAGAATTGCTGACCTCTTCCCAGTTTGGGTTAGCAGTGATAGTAGAAGATAAAGTCCATCTCACTCCTATCAAACAAAAAGGAAAATGCTCTAGTGAACTCTTTCCTTTAATCTATTTCACACAAAAGTCACTTTGGTCTGGTGAAATGGATTTCTGCCAAAGGGTCTTTTTCAAGACCTTTCCCTCATGTTTCTGTCAGTCAAGGACTTGGAGAGGATTTTATTGAAAGCCCTTGGCTTTGAGACCGAGTGGTAAGGCACAAGATCTCTTCTAGCATCTCTGTGCTCATCAGACAGCTTCAAAACCAGCATTCTTAAGGGATGACAGGCAAGATGTCAGCAAATCTCAGCTAGACAGAGTTGCTTTTTCTAAAGCATACATCAAATGGAAAGCATCAAATAGAAGTCCTTCGTTTAGGATGCCCGTGTCAGACTTAGCATTACTTGATATGGCATGATTTCCTGAGCAGGCTAAGTCTTGTTCTGCCTGGTGTTGCTGCAGCTCTTCCTCTCCTTCTTCAGTTCCCTTAGATCTTGCAGGAGGATATTTTGGTTGTCTCTAAGTAGGATCTTTCAGTCGTGGCCTTGTTTGATTGTTGGTGAACTGCTCAGAAGGCTTTCTGTAAGTAGCAGTCATTTGTTGGTCTTCCAACTTCAGAAGTTCAGAGTTCAGAAGGCTGAGAAAAATGTGAATCATGATCATGAAAACCAAGTGTAACAGAAATGCTAAGTCAGGGCCTGAAGCAGTGATTGAGCACCTGGTGGGAACTCAGGGGAGCTCAGGTGCATGCAATGTACTGAGTGACCAGAAGAGGTGGAGCCAGGATGCACCCCTTCCCAGTCCTCATTTAAGGGCTGGCAGTGGAAGCAAGAGTATCTTGCTGGAGATCCCTGCTTGCCTGAGGTTTTCCAAGTGTAAGCAGGTGTTTGTTTTTTTTTTTTCTTTTTTTTTTTGTGTTTACAACTGCTGTATTTGGGCTTATCCTCACTTATTGCAGCCTAGAACTTGGCCATGCTGCTGTCATTGCTGTGCTTTCTATCACATCGTAGCGTTTCAGCAAGCAAATCAAATATTCCTTGCATCTGTTAGTGGCTTTCTAAGAATCTAGGTCTTTCTAATATTGTAACATCAGACAGCTGGAATGCGTGTATTCCAATTTCCATCACATACCAATGATAGGAAAATAATTCACAATACAGCCTCTGGAGCATTTTGGTGCTGCCCAGAAATGAGTCTTTGTGGTCACCCTTGTGATCCAGTGCAGCATCTATACCATGTCTGATGCAGTCAGATCAGTACAGGCCCATTCTGGCTAAGTGGAGGCATTTCTCTTGATACAAGCTATTTGTTATCAGTTGTGTGTAGTCCACAGAAACAGAAGGGTGCCTCACAGAGTTCTCTTCATGTCTAGCCATTGAGTTTCCAAGGTGGGCATCTTGGGAAATGTTTTGAAGCTGGGTCGGACAATTCCAGGTTCTTTTCTCTTGCTGTGTGAGAGATGTTCTTTTCTTTGTTGTTGTTTTTTTTCTTTTCATTTGCATAGAAGTGATATCGCATACTTGTTTTCCTTTCAGTAAAAAAAAAAATAAATAGAAATAGGTAGCATTAGGAAAGCATTGTTTTTAAACAGTATTTATGGACTGTGAAACTTTCCCAGGCTCCTTTCAATTTTCTAAAAGCAGAGTTTAAGAATTCATCTAAGAACAACTCCCTCATCTGCTTTCCCCATCCCCTGCTTCTTGATTATCATGTTTGAAATTGCTTAGCATCGTTCTTGAACAAGAGTAATGATTCAGATGTCAGCAACAACTATGCTGTATTTCCCCTTCAAGCATTCCACATGACCCTATCTTTCACATTCACAGTTTCTACTAAACTGGATGCACGTTGGAACCAGTTTGGGTTATAGATTGGAGAGGGAGGCTTTTCCCTTGGGTAGCTTCTATGCTTTTTCTAAATTAAATTTAATCTTATAAAATTAATTAAGGACAGTTTCCCTTAAATCTGATCTGATCCAGCTGCTCAACGGAAGGAGACATTTAGCTTTTTTAGACTACAGGAAAGCACACTGTTCCTTTCCTCTCTCTTCCTGGCTCTCTGCCATGAAACGAGCACAAATACTGACCTGGCTTGAGGAAACAGGAGAAGAGTGACATCAGTCCTTTTGCAATACAGTGCTCAAAGGTGAACCTGTGAGATTTCATCGTTCCTGTGAAACCTCTGAACAAGGTAGGCCGGCTTGTTGAATGTTATAATACATTGCCATCTATTTCCAGGTTTACATGACAGAAGGGGACAGTAACTGAGGTGTGCTGACAGCTCTGTGCTAAGCAGCTCAGTGGGAGAGGAGTGCTCACAGTCTGTTCTTAAAAGAAGGATCTCCACAGAATCACAGAATCCATCACTGCACTTGGGACCAGTAGATGTCCTCAAGCATTAAATGTAGCCAGGTTTCAGAAGGGCTTTGTTGAACTGCTGGGGCCCACTGTTGTGAGATGGGAGCCTTGATTTAGAGCGCTGCAATTCAGTGCGTGTATTTTGATGCTTATGTGCTGTGCTGATATATTCTTCTTTTTGCCCTATAACTCAAGGGAAAAACAGGAGTATGCTTGCTGACAGATTGTTGGGTTTATTAAAACAGCCTTCAACCTCATAATTGTTATCTCTCAAAGTTTAGAACGTACCCAGTAGACGATGAGAAGAGTTTTGTATGTGATTCATCCATGGCTTGGAAATGGACTGTTGCCTGGTCCTGGCAGAAGGGCAGCATTGTTACCAGGAGTACCTGAAACCTGTTTGTAGTCCCAGTTACCCAAACAGAGTCCTCATCATCCTGAGTTGTAAATGACTTCCCCACTGCTGTCCTTCAGTTTCCAAGCAAACATGGTTTATGTGGGCATGCTGTGTTCCTATGGATTCCCCCAGCAAACTATCTGGAGTAGATGTCTGACAAACTCCAGCCAAAGAGGAAGAGACACCTTAGGGAGAGGTCTAGAAAGTTTAATGAAGGCAGGAGGTAACGACAGAGGAGAGAGATGCAATCATCCCACAGAGCAGTGGCTGGAGCTTCCTACTGTACATCAGAGAATTAACACCAGCTCCTGAAAATGAGACTCAGATGTGTTGGAAACCAGGCATCGTTGGTCTGTTATGCACAGAAGGATGTTCCAGAAGCATAGGTAGGCCTGAAGATTTGCAAGTAGAGACTGCGTGTAATTTAATGTTAATGTCTGGGAAGTAGATACTGTCTCACTGGTGTCTCCAGTACCTAGCCATGTAGGAGTCCTGCCATCGTGCTGCTGTTCACCCAGTATAGGCAAAAGTACAGGCAACACTTCATTCTCAGCATGTATGCCAGCTAACCTGAAGTAAACACTGAGATGGAGTTCATGTTTTAGTGGTAGTCTCAAAGAGCTACCTGGAAAATGTCACACTTCATGGAAGTCATCATACAGCTGAACGAAGATGTCTTCAGGGTTATCTGCTTGATGCTTTTTCACTAATGCATTGTTTTGAGGGCATGAAAGGTTCATTTCTTTAGTAATTTTGATTTAGGTGGGCAGTCAGTATTTTGATCTGGACTTTACTGTCCAACAGAAGAAACCCCCTTTGCCCAGTTTCACTGGCTCCTCTCAGTACCAGGGAAGGATCTCACTAGGTTGGCCAGGGCCCTGTGTGGAAGGAGATGATGTACTGAATTCGTGCATTACTTCAGCTGTGTTATGTCCCCTTATGAACAGGATATGCATCCTCTGGCCTAGGCTTGTTCACTGGCACCTGGCTCCCAGGCTACCAGGAAAGATTGCATCATGTTCATTAGCCTAATCACAATAATTACTGCCTGAAGACAAGACTGTACAAGAAAGGAAGAGAGGTAATTGAATGTGTTTTCTTGGTGAGAAATCCACACACAATTTGAAAATGTCCACAAGAAAACCTCTCTGTTTAATTTTCAACCTTCTACACTCCTGCATATGCTTTCAATCAAGTTAAAATATTCTTCTGAAGTCTACACTTAGCACTGAGGGTTATCTGAAATGACGTAGATTAACTTCCTAACACCAGAGAATGGTTGTAGAAAAGTCTGAAATACAGCTGAAGTATATTTTTAATTGGAATTTTACTGTTTTCCAATAAGAATAATTACTGATTGCTCTTTACGTTTTATGTTGAGGAAGACGATGCAGGAAACTCCAAATGACTGAATTCTTTCAGTGGGAAAAATTAACTACCTTTTTCTCATACTTACATTCCCTATCAGCCCCACCACTGGGCTTGTTGGTAAATCATACAGACTGCCGTGGTTGGCACTGTTACTTAATTTACTACTCTGCTTAGTATTCGGTATTTATTGGTGGTTCTGCAGTATAGAGAAGGTGGGAGACTACTGCAGGCTCTCTCAGTGCTGAAAAGGTACATGGGATTTCATTTATTTATTTTAAGGATTGTTCTCTTTCCAGTCCAAGAAGCAGTGTCTGAATTAGCCATCTCTTTTAAATCATCGTCAATTACTTTAAAACAGGGATGGGGTGCTTGCTGGAGAGGGAAGAAAGGAAGACACTGGCATCTGCTGCCTGTTAAGTCCATTAATTGAAAAGAAAATCCTGCTGGTGCCAGAATGTACAGCCCTACTCCTAATTAAGCCTAGAGAAGCAATGGGCTGGTTTTAATTGAGAACAGCATCTCTCTTAATGGTGCCAGCAGCTGAAAAACGCGAATAAATGCAAAGTGTGAAGCACGTGCAGGACAGTGGTGACTCTTTGTAGGGTCAGCCATTGTGCTGTGCGTGGAAACCTGCATCCCTGCGTATAGGATGGAGGAATAATTGAGTCCCACTGTGGGCAGAGTTGTCTGTGCTTTTCTAGCTCTGAGAGCTGGATGTTTACAATACAAATTAGCAGCAGTCATTAGGAATGTGTCCTTTCCAAAATAGCTAAGGAAGAAAGTGTTTCCTGGTGACTTCAGTGGCAGGAACAAGAGCTGCTGTGCTTTACCTATGACAGTGTGGTTCCAATTAGTGTGGCCTTCATACTTGAAATGCTTTCTGACCAACCAGATCAGCTGTGAGCACAGGCTTCTGTGCACACCACATTTTAATCCCAGATCCATTAATTATCACTATTTACCACGTTAGTTACAAAATAATAATAGTAATAATTCTGAAATGATCGGCCATTAGGAGTTTGGTGCTGAGAAAGGTCCAGAGCCATCATCAGCCTGGTTTCTGGAGGAACTACAGCTTATGTGATTGCATCATCTATTCTCATGCTTGTCGCTCCTGTTCTAGAAGCTTTTGAATCCACTAGACGATTTCAGCCTAAAATTTCAGTGAAAATAAGTGCCCTGGCAAAGCAAAGAGGCACAAATTAATTTCCCCCTCGAGGGAAGGGTTAGGGGTAAGCTCAGCTACGTAATTAGGCATTAATGAGTTCACACGGGACACACGGCTCTGCTTCAGGAGCAGCTCTGAGCACAGCTCCCAGTTATTCACCGTGGGATAATCAAACCCCACACAGGAGATGCTGCCCTTGGTAAGTCCCACCGGGCCCTTGCTCTGATAGCTGCAGTTCTGCCTTGCCCGGGGAACCTCCATGCTGCTCCATGCCCATGCTTTGCCCCGCCATCTCTTTCTCCTCCAGCGAGGCACTGCGGCCCGGCCACCATTTTGAGGCAGCTCCCTCCAGGCACACCGTCCTTCTGCACAGACAGCAGCATCCTGTGCCACGGATGGGGTGACCCTTCAGTGTTCCTTCCAGGGGATGGGTCTTTTTACACAGCCGTGATCTTTGTCTCCAGCTATAGACAGAAACAAAGGGCCATTTGATGCTCCAGTCCATTTTATCAGCTAAAATACCCACCATCCCACCGAACTGCAGGCAATTTACCAAAGCCAAGTGCCGGGATGCAGGGATATCTCAGCTCCATCTGTTGTCTTGCGGTTGCTGAGTTGCGTAGCATATTGAGTAGCGCTTCAGTGTCTGAGGTGCTCCCGAAACTGCGCCTTCAATGAGGATGTATGTATCTGTAGTGACAGGTGGCACTTGCTCTGCGTGAAGGGAAAGCAGTGTGGCCTTCCAGCCCTGCCTGTGGCACGTGGTGGCTCAGGGTGCTAACTGCTCACGCCTGAGTGCCTGGAACATGTCTGTTCATTAAGCAATTAGCCAGCAGCAAAGAAAATTGCAGGAGGAGCTCCCGTGCAGTAGTGTCAGAAATGCAGTTTGGGAGGAGGCTGAACTGTATTTACCTCGTCTGGAAGGCAGGAACATGTCATAAGTGAATCTGCTGTCAATGCTGAGATTTTTATTTTTTTTTGTCTGCTGTTCCTTCAAGAGTTGAGATGGTTTTGGTCTGGCTGTAGTCCAGATCATTTAGGAGCCTGGTTACTCTGGCTTGGGCTGTAATGACCTGGCCATGTTGTTAAGCTGCTGCTGTGAGCCTGATGGTGGATTTAGATGTGGCTTGTGTTCATGGCAGCATTCAGCAAGTCCTCTCTGTGTATTTTAAACCTTTTTTGCTGTATCTACTGTAGAAATGTAGAAATACAGGCTGTGACTTATTTCGAGGTGTGTTTTCTCTCTTTGGCATCCTCAGTAAGGCTAGCTGCTTCTTCGAGTTGTTTATATGCAGATGACTGCAAAACATCCCCCGAACACTCAGTTGGCCAAGAAGTATGACTGGGGACTGGTGGAATCAATGTAATCTTTGAACTCTGGTTATATTTGGCAGTTTCATTCAAGTGCTTTTTTCCTGTGTATATGGAACAAAGGACTAAGATTCAGAAAATGAAATTGTTTCTGTATGAACAAAAATGAAACTTCTAAATGGATTTGGTCAGTGTTTTTTAAAAAGATGTTTTGTGTAGCTCAGGAGTTTTCCTGAGTTCAACCTAAGCTCTACTAACAAAAGATGCTCCAGAGCTGAGACGTGGGATGCCTTCAGGTTTCTCTATTCCTTTTTTCAAGGCCCATGTTGCATGCTTGCTAACCCTTTGACTCTTCCAACTACGTCTCTTGAGATTGTGGTTTATATGGTCATACTGTTGCAATGTCTGCTTGGGCAACGACCTCTAAGCACAATTTCAGTTCTTGAAGCAATATCTTTGACCTTGCAGGTAGAGCAGCAGCTGGACTGTATAAACTGACCCGTGTTTGTGACTCACTAAGTCTTAATTCTTCTGGGACCACGTTCTGGGAGTCTGGTATCTAGTACAGGAACTGCTGACCTGCGGCACTCTTTCTGAAAGCACTAAGGAGGCAAATGGTTTGGCATCAAAGAAGCTTTGTTTGCATGTGCCAGAGGATATGGCTCCCAAACCTGATCTCTCCCAAGATGTGCTCCAACCCAGGGTATGCAGAAGGCAGGATGCCCATCCCATGCCCTATGGGAAGCAACCAGGTAGGAGCATGGAGCAAGAGGCTCCTGCTGCCTTTCTCGGAGAGAAACTGCTGCCAGCAGTCCTTGCTGCATCCCCTTCTGAATGGGGGAACCCCAAACACTGCTGTGTGGGAGGCTGTGGAAGTTGGGAATGTTCGCAGAAGCAAGATGAGAAACATGAAACCAGCATACTTTGTCTTTTTCCATCACAAAATGGGAACTGTCATATGTGAAGCTGGATGGCTGCTGACCTCTGAGCTAGTGCTTGTTTTCCTGAACCAGAGGTCAAGTAATCTAGGGAGTTTTGCAAGATTTGCCCTTGGCATGCTTTTCAGTCCTTGAGCAGCCTGCTTTACCCCATGGCTATTTCCTGTTCGTCCTTTGTCTCAGATATGTAGATTGCAAACTCTTAAAGACTCTGCTTTTCCCACTGTGCAATTCTATGGTGCCCACTTTAATTAGCTGAGCAGTTGCTACTTGTCATACATGGGACAACAGCCTGGAATTGAGTGCCTGTGCTGCCTTGACTTAAGGCAGCTTTGGTCCAACTCATTTGCCTGAGCCCCCCTACCTCTTGTTCCTTGTTGCACAGTGTTACAGTGTGTGGGAAGGACCAGAAAAATACTTCTCTGGGTGAAATTTTGGATCAGTGCATCATTCTTATGATGAAATTTTGGGTCAGTGAATGAGAAGTTCAGACTGCTTCTTTGGGAATGAGTTTCTTGAGTTGAATTGCACTGGGATGCCCACAGACAGGTTCCATAGGAAGCAGGTATACTGATTAAATAGTTAAGCAAATCAAAATTAAAAGCATGCCTCTGGTAATAGTGGCACTTCATTTTCAGAGAAGCACACACTTAGATAGTCATCAAAGGAAGAAAGCAAATGTGACCACCAGCTGGTAGATGAAATATCCATGGTGTTGTGTGTGTGTGTGTGTAAAAGACAGGAAGGGAAGGGACAGGCAGACGGGCAGCACGGAGGTGTCTGCTGTTCTCCAGGGTAACTGCCAGATGGATTTGAGCAAGTTGGTGCTTTCTCCCATCCTGCCAAGTTTTCTTTGTCTTTTGGGGACCATGCCTTTGCCACCCAGTGCTGGGAGGTGTATGATGGTTTGGGGGCTGTTGGCTGCAGCTTGGGGCAGTTCCAGAGAAGCTCTTTAAAACCACAGCTCGCATCTTGTGAGGCTGTCGGGGCCATCTGGAAATCAAATGTGGGTGGCATCTCTCGTGCATCCCTGAGTTCAGTTGGGCAGCATCAGTCCTTTCAGTTGCTTTTTTTTTCTAACTGACCTCAATCAGCGCTTTCTCAAGACAGGCAGTGATGCTGAATTGAAAATCTGCTGCTGATAATCACTTGGTGTGTTGCAGCAAGAGCAAAGCAGCACCTTTGCTGTGGGTCCCCATCTCTCCTGCCTTGGGCAGAAGCACAGCTCTCTCCAACTTTCCGCAGTGAGCCCACCTGAGCCATTTGTTCGTGCTGAGATCTCTGGAAGCCCATTAGCACAAATGCCAGCTCTCCCAGCCCTTCAGTGTGGTTTTTAATGGAGCCCTCAGCAAGTGAGTGCTTTATTTTGGGGGATTCAGTAGACAATAGGCTTTCTGGATTCTCCTCCAGGGGACAAGCTTGTCAATCATATTGTCACAGACAATAATTACCCCCTGCTTTATTCGCTCTGTCTGTCTTCAGAACAGTCAATTAGGGCTATTGATACAGACAAGCTATTCTCACCAAGTTAGTTTTCAGCCTAATTAAAAGGAACCTGTCAGCGCCTTTCCCGTAACCTTGGGCTTCTAATGGCTTCTCTTTGTGTGCCGTGCAGGAACTAAAGCTCAGCCCCAGTTCCTGGAGACAGAGGGCTTAGTTAGAGGGAGTTCTTTCATATGGGCGCTTTCCCCAGTGGTGCTAAGAGGGCAGGATGGGGAGAGGAGGCTTCTTGAGAAAAGACAGAGTCCTGTCTTCCTGGCTGTGTCCACGCTTGCTAAAATTCATCAAGGGCAAAGGGGAGAAGACCTCTGAGCTTTGGACTCATTGAAAGCAGTCTGATAGTAAATAAGCATTAACTGAAAATACAAATAAGGGCCAGGCCCTCTCCAGGGATAAAAACCAGTGTTTTTTCCTGCCAAAATATTTTGTTCTGCTGCTTTTTTTTTTCTTTAAAATTACTAGAATGTGCAAAAAAATACACTGGAAAACCTCGTCCTCTTGAAGTTACTGCAGATCTAAATTGTATTCAGCAAAGTAAATACTTCGGCCAAACTTTTATTGTGATAAAAGGAGGAAACACTGCTCTCCACAACTTTAGCTTATTTCAGCAGCTGGTGTCCTCAGACACGAAACAAGCTCCCCATCAGGCTGCAGGGCCATGATTCTGCTGTGATGTTTTTCCTCCTGGGATCCAGTGGATGCAGTCTGTAGTTTCTGAAGAGACAGTGGGCAAGATGTTCAAACTTCTGCTCCTACAGGACTGAGCTGTGTGCATTACATAAACGTGCTGCTATAACCCATCACTTATTTTCTGAATTAACAGTATGTTTTTTGTTTCCTTTTCCATGTGTCTGCTGCTGTTGAATCTTCTCCAACCTGAACTGAAACATAGGTAAGTGTATGACCTGTTTTGCTAATATCAATTATATTAGTGATCATAGAATCATAGGATGGCTTGGGCTGGAGGGGATCCCAAGGATCGTTAAGATCCAGCCCCCTGCCACAGGCAGGCAGCCAGCTGCTAGATGAAGCACTAGACCACATTGCCCAAGGCCCCATTCAGCCTGGCCTTAATCACCTCCATGGATGGGGCAGGCACAGTCCCTCTGGGCAGCCTGTGCCAATGCCTCACCTCTCTCTCAGTAAAAAACTTCCCCCTGACATCTGATCTGTATCTCCGCTCCTTCAGTTTCAGACTATTCCCCTTATCCTATCACTATCTACCTCTGTAAAAAGTTGGTTTCCCTTGAAACTGAAGGGCTGCAGTGTGATCTCCCCGCAGCCTTCTCTTTTGCAGGCTGAGCAAGCCTGTCTTCATAGGTGAGGTGCTCCAGCCCTTGGATCGTGTTCATGGCCCTCCTGTGGACCCTCTCTGAAAGCTCCACATCCTTCCTGTGCTGGGGGCCTCAGACAATGTTTCTTTTTTCTTTTTTTTTCCCCCGTTTCCCTCATACTCTCTCCTTTATTACAAGTGACTTTTTCAGGAGTGTGTTGCGTGGAGAGAGAAATAATAAGGAAGATACAATCCCCAGTGCTCTATAAATACATGTTCCCAAACAATGAGCCATTTCACAAAAAGAGAAGAAAATTCAAAAAGCAAGTTTCCCATCTAACCCAGAAACAGAAAAGTGGGACAACACCATTCTCTTGCCAGTGAAATTCCTAACCTACTCTTTGTGCCAGTGCTGTAATTAAAAGCACTGCAAGTCAGAACTCTATATGAAGAGACTCTTTCCTTTCCTTCAATGAGGTGAACTTCTATAGGAAGTCACAAATGTATTTCCAAGTGCAATTCAAAAATGTGAGTGGGATTTTGAAATGTAAGAAGGCATACCTGTACATTTCGTCAGAAGAACCTTGAGCTCAAAACTCTTAGTATGCTTTCAGAAAAGCTTTGCTGGCAAGTTTATTGTAATGCTTAATCCTATTGTAATTCAAAATCTATCCCAGATCTTGCCCCCTGCCCTCCCCTATTTACCAAATACACAGAAAGGGAATAAGGGATATTTAATTTCTGGAGTCCTGGAGGACTTTTTGCTGCCTTCAGAGATGTGTGGAGAGCAGAAAAGGTCTGAAGTCTCAAATTGGAGCCTTCAGTTTGAGGTTGGGTGGTTGCACCTGAGCTCAGCAGCACAGGATGCATCCTGGGCTTCATTGTCCTCAGTGTGACCTGAGCTGCTGCCTCCCTCTAACTGCTTCTTCATTGCTCTGGAGCTCCCTGCGATCACTGCATTATTTGAGGGGCACTTCAGCTGTCTCCCATGATTTTCATATTGATCTGTAGGCAGCTGCTGAAAATTTAGTCTTGTTCATGACCTTGTGTTTTCTGCATCCATCTCCTGGCTGTGCGACTGCACTGATGTTACAAAGGCAGCGTGGCTGTCTTTTTGCCACTGCTCAATCACCAGTCAGAATTTTGTCCAAGTTGAATCTTGTTGCGAATGCAGTTACTCACACATTTGGCCAACACAGTACTGCAGAATGAGAAAACAGCCAAAAAAATAGAAAATTCCCTTTTTTTTTTTTTTTTAAACCATTTTACCACTTAAGTAACCAAGCAAGCAAATGGTGATTGCAAGAATGAGGGCTCTCATGTAAATTGCATGCTTTAAAAGCTGTGTACTCCTTACAGTCTTAAAATCTGAAATACAACAGAATGCCATCAGGATTGCATGTGCTGTGCATGGAGCTTACAGATGTCTGAGTTGTAGGTCTGAACGGTGCCAGAGAGCTTGAAGTGATGCAGCTGTGCAAGTTTATATGCATGCATATGTAATCTGAATACACTTGCACAAGTAAACGTTGCCCTTAAGTCCTGTTGATGTGGAAGGTACGTAAGGAGCTGTACTGGGGTTGGAGGAAAATCCATCTAGTCTGATAGCCAGGGAAGAGTAAAAAGGGATGAGCTCATGTGATGCTTCCCTCAAACAGTTCTCCAACTTTCAGTTATTTTCAGTTTAGTGACTGAAGTGTAACTAAAGTATGATATTCAGGGTAAGAATTAGACTCACCAGACAAATATGGGTTAGAATGTGGATTTTCTGACCTCGGGTTTTCAAGCACTGCTCACAGCTACATAGGTCTTCCTTCCCTGAATCCCCTATTCCTTAAGGTTCCCATTCTGCCCAGCGTTGCACTCCGTGTGTGTTTTTGGTGCTGCACTCTTAAAAACATTTCTGCACAAGTGATAATTATCGTATGAAGTCATAGTTGGTGGTGGGTAAGCAGTTCTGTGCCTGGAGAAGAAGGAGCCTTTTCTCTGCTTCATGGCAGAGGCACAGGGCTCACGCAGGGCTTGGCCATGGCTTTTAAGCACTGTCTTCCAGTCTTGCTATGAATGAATACTCTTTCTGGTTTAGCTTTGTTATGTGGAACAATTATTCTCCGTGTCTATGCCAAGGTCTTGGTGACTGCATGTGGTTTATGTAGAACTAGAAGTAAATCTCTCTGGAGTAACTCCCAGCTGTTCCAGTGTCCAAGGGATATCATGAGCCAGAGTGTAATCCCCATCATCAGTATGCTATCGAGTCCATCACCAGCATGGTGATGGCCTTCTCATTCTTTATGGAACAGCAAGAGTGGGTGTCATTGTGGAATAACTTACTGCAGAAGTAGTTTGTCATCCTCTACAGATGATGTTCAGTTTGGTTACAGAATGTGCATTTTGAAATACAGCATGCACGTGTTGGAGACGAGGAGCTGGATGTGCTTGGTAGTTCTGTGTGGTAGATTGTTTTATCGGCTGGACTCAAATTCTTCTTGAAAAGGACAGAGCAGGCTTTCCAACCAATACAATACTTGAGTTCTGTGTCCTTGAGCAGATGATGCTCAGGAAAGGCTTCTTGAGAGATGCAGTAAAGGTAAGAGTTATTTATATGCAGGAGAGAGCAAGTAGCAATAGCACTAGCAGTACCATTATTCTTCTTACTAAAGGTTCATTTATATTTATATGCACAGACATCTGAAAAGGTAATCTGTTTGAAAAGGACAGATCTCTGGTTTACTTTAGCAGGGTGTTGGAATAAGAACTCAGTGATGGGGCTTAACTGAGCTGTAAGCACTGAACTGGCCAGCTGTAGCACATGGAAGATGTTCAGCAATCTTGTGTGCTGCTTCTGGCAAATGATGCCTTTGGAGCGTTGTCAGCTGTGACTTGGAGGCCTAAGAACATAAAAGTTCTGTTTAGAAAAAACCAGTCCTTATTTACAGCCAATATTTCCATTAAAAAAGAAAAAAAAAATGAAGCAGGTTCTGTTTTCGCCTCGCTGGAAGTCCTCTGGCTATCATACAGTTTAATGACCTTGAAATTCTCCATCTTCCTTTTTTTCAGCTCCTCAGCACTCTCCTGTCTCTTGTGTCTTAATGCACTGTATATGAAAACAAATCAAACTGAAGCAATTTTTTCCTGACTTAGCAATTAGTAAATAAATGCAGTTCCTGAGAAAAACAGAAATCTCAAGGTAGGAGAAGTAAAGTAAAACTGTAGCAGGATGAACACAATGTATGAAATCTTGAAGATTTATGAAAAAAAACTATCATTAAAAAGAAGATGAAAAGCATTAGAAGTGTTTTCCATCTCTTGTATTTATTTAACTTCTAATTTCTGTTGTTGTATGCAGTTAAGGCTTTCCCAGCCTAGTATCTAACACTGCTGAGTTTCAGCCTGCAAGAAGTGCAGTAGCACAATGCTATCCATCTTGGTTTAAAGCCATATCAAAGGTACTGACATCTCTTTGAAGTGAAATATTAGGCTTGCTGGTTTAGACACTAAACTTTGATATACGTATGTAATTGTGGGTATGAGGGGCTCCTGTAAATGTTAAATACTGTTACAGATCCACTGCTCAGCCTTTAATAGGAAAATTCAGCCAGGCTTTGCAGTTTACTAACCCTGAGTATCAGTGAAAGCTCAGCTGAACATTGATCGTATTCTCAAGTGAATTTAGTGTGGTTGGCTGAAGTTTCTGGAATTGATACAAGGAACCGAGAGAGCACTCATCAGTTACAGAAGACACTGCATTTTCTTCTGCTTTATTTACTTTCAAGCTACATGAATTGCTGCCTGGTCTCGCTGCTGTGATAGAGCTGTACCAGGAGGAAGTCCTCATGTTAAGAGTTGCTTAATAGCTCTGATATTTGCTTTATTCTTTATGGCATTCTGGATCCAGGCTGTGACCAAGGCATTCCTGCCCACAGCTGTGCAGGAGGCAGGGCTGCAGCAGTCCAGTGGTTCAGTTGCCCATCTGTGATGGAAGGCAACTGACATTCAGCTCAGAAACTGAAAACCCGCTCCTGCAGCTTTGTTCAGTGCATTATGATGCTGTTCAGACAAATGAAACGCTTGCATCATGTCCAACAGAAGATACGTTGCAATAGGCATTTGAGAAATGATAAGCAAGCATGTAATTAAATGTTCTACCAGAATATGCACTCAAGTGGGAATGCAGTTAACGTCATTCCGTAGCATAAATATTTTTCTTCTTTGGTTCATTAGTTATACAGCAGTAATGCTTTCTTACTTTGCTTTCGTTTATAGACTTAGAATTAGAATGCAAACATTACTGAAAAGAATTTCCTCATGTAGATCTAATTGCCTTGTCTTTTACCTGAGATTTCAGTAAGTTTGTTGGGAAAGCTTATTCCCTTTTTCTTCAGATTGTGTGTGTGTGTCATTCTCGTGAGCAGATTGAGTTATTTTTATGATGACAATGAAATAAGAACAGGTAAACTGGCTTTATGCTGCTGTATCAGTTCTGTATTTTCTCTATTTCCTGCTCTTATTCAGCCCTTTAACTTGGCAGCAAGCTAAAGGAGTAAAAGAACATTCAGGAGCAAGAAGCACAGGGCTTTTTACAGCTTGAGATGACGTAGGCTAAAGGGAAGATGAAATTGCATGTTGAAAAGATGCCTGGAAGGCAGAGTGGGCTTTCTGTCTTGGCTGGTTTCCCTGCGGGCCCAAGCAGCCCAGCAGGAGCACTGAGATGTTGGTGAGCGGCCTTGCTGTGCTGCTGCTCTCCTCTCTGGGGGTGGGGGGAGAGGGAAGGCTCCAACATTCCTCAGTCTGAGCACTCGAGTTTACATGGGAATGATAACACGGTGGACAAATGGCCTGTGTTGTGGGATGATTCTATTTTTCCTGTGCAGTTATGTGATACAAGTGCTTTATTATGTTAAAGAAGAAGTTCAGGATGCTTGAGAAAAGTATACTGTTACGGTTGTAGCAGCTGTTGCAGTTTCAGAGCCTGCTGTACTTCAGGGATTGGGGCCACTGCAGGCTCTCTCTTTTTTTTTTAACTCTCTCTTGCTGGGAGATGGAGAGCGTCCACCATGAAGGGGGAATGTTGCTCTTCTAAAGGACTGCTCTATTTTCCCAAACCTCACTGTAGAAAGCCTTGAGCCTGAGGAAGCAGAGAACTGCTGCCAGGCAGCAGACCAGCAGCGCTGGTTGCTCTCTGGCCCTCTCTGCCCTCACCCTGCTGGCTCCCTTTGCCACTTTAACAAGGCAGAAACATCACACAGTCTGGGAATTTCAACCACTGCACACTTTTACACCCTGAGGACCCAAGTGAAGGCAAATGGATGCCCAGCTGTCACAGGTGTTTCATTTATAGGGATTCACTGTGTCACCTGCAAACTGAAGTCTGTGTGCAGTTGAATGGTGATCAGTGACAATTTTGCCATTATCATACGTTGCTTCCCTAATCCTAGAATCATAGAATAGAAGCATGGAATCATTAGGGTTGAGAAGAGAAGATCTCTAAGATCATGTAGTCCAACCATCAGCTCATCTCCACCTTCCCCACTAAACCATATCCCTCGGTGCCGCATTTCCACGTTTGCTGAAAACCTTCAGGGACTCCACCACTGCCCTGGGCAGATCCTGCTGAATTAAAAGCAGGCAGAGAGATGGCTTCACTTCTTTTTTTTCCCTTGTTATTTCTGCCTAGACACACCAGCAGGAATATTTTAATTAATTTTTGGAGCTGCTTGAGCTTGACTTAGATCAGTTGAGACAGAAGATTTTAAGAGGAAAGAAAACTCTTCAGCCTTGCATCGGTGAATGGCCACGTACGTTGGTTTTCATTTGTCTTTCATAGAAATGTGCAGTGTAGTTTTTTCCTTGTCCTGTGGCTTTTGTGGTCCTGAAGATGATGGCTGAGATCAGGAACTGCCTGGCAGCACACAAGTTAAAGCAAGGCATTCACATCTGGCGTTGCTTAAACCTCCTACAGGCCTCCAGTATTTCCCAGGCAAATCTGTGGCAATCATTCTTATTTCATGAAACAGATTCAGAGCATCAATGGCTGGCAGCATCACACTGAAAATAGGCTAAACTGCTGCAGCTAGGTTCCCAAGCAGAATTAGCACACAGAGCTGTGCGGTTAATTAATACCAACACATTCTCCTGGAATATCAGCAGATGGTCCACTGAGATGAGCAGAGTGCTCCATCTCTTCTCTGTGCACATCAGTTCTTCCTGTTCAAAAGAACGGGCAGGGAAAAACAGAACAAAAATGAGTTTGCTATTAGACGTGATGGGAGTTCAACTGCCCGGAGAGCACAGATGAGCAATGCAAAGCCATCCGAGCAAAGCAGTCTGCTCAGCATCAGACCTTTTTGCACCACTGTGACTCCCCTGACATCAGCTGAGATAAACTGTACTAGCTTGTAGAAAATCACACCCATTACTTATAATTCTCAAAGGTTTAAATTATTCTGATAGTCTATCTCTCTCTAGCCCTTGTATTTTTCCTCTGGGAAGCATGTTTCTGAGAAAACGCCAAACAAACCAGGAGATAAAAAACCATTCTGCCCTTGGTATGTTATTAGAAGGACACAGGGCTATCCAGTGTTGGAGAATCACCATGCCAGGCGCTGACCCGCTCTGCTTTGTGCACAGATCCCATTTTACCAACACATACCTTATTATCATTTTATTTTCAGTTCCCTGTAAAACTTCTTTTCCTGTTGCTGCTGTGTTTGTCACTGCAGTAATACAAAGCTGTGTGCTGCAGTGTTCCCAGTTCTTACAGCCAGCAGGTTTGTCTTGCTCCATCCCTAGGTGTTTTTTTTTCCTGTTTTCCTCCAGTTTTCTTGCTCCTACTCTTTAGTCAGTTATGAGCATTCTTGTGCCCTTGGGTGTTGTTCAGTCTTTCTAACCCCTGATATAAAGAAGTGATTTAGTGTAAAGAAGGACTTGATTAGCAAATACAAACCAGCAACTAATTTTGTGTTTGAGGGAGGTGAAAGTGATCTCAGTGGGGTTCTTAGAAGCAAAGGTGGCTGGCAGTGCAACGGGGACATCAGTATTTGGGTTAGCTGTATTTCTGTTTGGATCTATAGACCAAAATTTAGGAAATGGGTTAAACTGTCCGATGAGTGACCTTGTTGTGTTTTACTCTTCTGCTCTGTGGAGGTTGATATATGATTATATGTATCTCAAGAAAAGATAAATTAAAGATA
Organism: Phasianus colchicus; assembly: GCF_987193195.1. Lineage (NCBI taxonomy): Eukaryota > Metazoa > Chordata > Aves > Galliformes > Phasianidae > Phasianus > Phasianus colchicus. The sequence goes on from NC_143445.1 coordinate 3,143,272, forward strand.
ATCAGGAAGCTGTGGAAATCTGCTGTGTTCCTGTAACAGTTTGCTGGTACAGCTGACCAATTAACACTTTTCTTTTCCTCTTTCCGTATTCATTTGCTTATGAAGAGCAGCACTTGAATATTAAAAAAGGTATTTCTTGGGGGAGGCTTTGTAGTTTTGTTTGTTTTGCTGTTGTTTGCTTGGTTTTTAAGTCTTTAGGAATGGTGGGATTCGGCCGTGCTGCTGGTTGTTCCTGTTTTGCAAGGAATTTTTGTGCGTGGAATGTGACAGGTGTGAATGAGGGTGCAGAAACCTGTGCCTGGCCCCTTACACCTGGGGCTGCCCCTGATCCTTCACCAGGTCTGGGAGCTCCTGGTGCACAGCCAGCCCAGTGCCACGGGCAGCTCCAGCCCTCAGCCTGTTCCAGGAATGCTCCTGCCAGGTGCCAGGCTCTGCCCATCTCAGCAGCTACCTGCTGGGTGGGAGTGGCAGAGGCAGCTCACCCAACATTGCCTTGGGATTTTGTTGCAAAGGTTAAGTAAAATTACCTCCGTTAAGTATCTGCAACAGAACTGCGTATAATTCAGATCAGTTTTAGGAAGATTGTGACATGCCTGCTGACAGCAGGAGAAAATCCCCTCTAAAGCTTTAAATCGGTGGTGTCCAAAAACGTCTCCAAAAATACAAAGGAAGAAGTGTGTGTTACAAAATCAAATCCCGATCACAAGCGGCTGCTTTTGTTGGTAGCATCAGGTTGCTGCAGAGCTCAGGCTGTAGCTTGTAAAACCAAGCATAAAGCCACAGTTTAGTTTCACATTACGTTGCGTGCTTTGGAATTTAAAGTAGTAGTCATGATACATCAGTGCTTCAAAGTGTTTATTGCTGCTAGTAGGAGACAAAGCAAGTCTCCTCATATTCCTGCGAATATAAGGAGTGTATATTGTATATTATGTGGATACATGTATTATACGTGAATATAAGGACATTGGATTTCCTGGTCACAGTTTCAGCCTGCAGGTTCAAAGCTCAGGCAGGAGTGAGAGCCCTGGGGAGCAGGCATTGTGCTGGGTCTCAGCTTTGTGCTGCCTGGGGCTGTAACCCACTGCCTGCTGCCAGCGCTGCTATTGCACTGTACCCTGGCATCTCTGGTTTTAAGAATGTGCTCCCAAGCAGGGAAAAGGCTATGGAATTCCTTTTTTAAAATCATACTGGCTCTATAGCCCTTATCTCAGCAACCATTTCTGAGAGGGGCTTCTGCCAGTTCTGCAGCCCTGTCAGCTGCATCAGTCACGCAGCTCATCTCAGGTCACAGCAGTCAGCAGCTCAGCCAGCAGTAAAATCAAGAACTTTCCCTGGCTGGCACATTCACCTTCCCTACGAGCAGATGGCAGGGCTCATCCAGCGCATGCTTGTGGCAGTGAATGTCACCTGTGTGGTTTGAGCAGCTCTGGAGTCTTGGCGCAGTGTCCCCTGCCCTGCCACAGCACAGCTACTGCCACCTCGTCCTGCTGAGCCCATGCCATCTCATGGGCAGGGAGTGCTGCTTGCCAGGGGAGGACAGCAATGGGCTTGGAGGTACGGGACAAACTAAGGAGTGATTCTCATTGTACAGATTCTCAAGCTTTTTCCCTCTTTTCCCTATCTCTGTGACATGTCACTGGAGCCAAATGGCATATTAGGGGCAATGGATAAGCAGTGTGATACTCTGATGGGAGGGAAAAGGAGATACCAATCTGCTTATAAACCACGCAGTGGAGAGTGGTTTCAATGCTAATAATAGTAATAGCATGTAGCAGCAGCCAGAGATGATATGAAAAGTCCCATCACAGAGCTACAGCTTTAGGTGTCTTAGAGGGACATAGTTCAAAACTGTTCTGTGTCCAGCACTGGTTCTAGTGGGTTCAGGGCATGTACAGACTTTAGGAACTAAACTGTCCTGGGCCTGTCCAATAGAGACTGCTTGGTGATCTCAAATATTGTAGGCAAAAAACAGGACTCCAGACTGAAGAGCTATTGCCATATTAAGCATCAGGAATCAAACTTGAGTTAGTTCACCCCAGTCAGCACTGTGATGCTGCAGGCTGTGAAGAAGATAGCTCCAAAGTCCTTTGTCTTGTTGCTTCAAGATTCTTTGGAATAACTTCCCATTTGTCAGATGGTACTTAAATTGAAAGAAAGGTGATTGCGTTCATTCCAGACATCCGTGCTCAATAATCCTAGACTTTCTGTACCTAGTGTTATACTAATGCTAATGGTTACCAACCACAGAGCAGAGATCCTGATGGTTTCACTGGGAGAATATCTGCACAGACAGCCTCTGGTGCAAATCAATATGTGTGTATATACCAGAGGCAGGAGGAGAAATAAGGAGCTGGAAGGTCTAAGGGACCGTGTGTTGTCACCCAGCAGGACAGTGAGGGCTTTGGGAATATCAGTTCTTCTGATTGCAACTTCATGAGAGGTAATAAACCATTGCAGCCTGCTGTTATTGCTCCTGACTGGCTGTTAGGACTTTAATTGTATGTCTTCATTTCAAGTTCAGCAGGCAGATAGCTGGCTTTAATACAGTGTTTGAAGCAGAGGAGTCTGCTGGCGTGTGCATTTATTTGCTTCAGGTGGCAGACTTGCCTTGCTCCTGGAGGACAGTACTGTTTGCAAATTGGCAACACAGACCTGTTCCTGTTAACCAGAGGCATCTGCCTGGGGCAGTGACACCAGGAAAAAGTGTGAGAGTTTGGAGGAACGCCTGTCCCCTCTGCCAGCCCATCTCTATGATGCTGCTGCTGTGGTGTCCTGTGGCTGTTCAAATGGGGCTGCCCTCCAGTTGTCCTGAAGAATTGGTTCCATGCAGAGGTGGAGGCAGACATGTAATTTGGTCTTCACTCTCTCTGACAGTCAAAAAAAAAGGCTGGGATAGGATTGCTGATTTTTTACCCATATCCACTGGGTAGTTTTTATCCACATCTACTTTCCAAAAGATGCTTTTTTGTTTGTTTGTTTGTTTTTCTTGCACTCTTTGAAACAACATAGAAATTGTTTAAAATCTGGCAAATAACTTTTTTTTAAATAAGGGAAAGCCAAGCGTGTTTCCCTTCCAGTGCTTCCCCCGTTGTTTAGTCCCCTCCTTTTTGATTGTCAGGTAGTAAATTCACCATGAAGAGAGTGTCTGGGAAGGACAGAACAGATCCCTCATCACACAGCAGTGATCTCTGCCAGGGAGGGGAGGTGAGGACTTGGCCTCCCCTTCGGCCTCAGCCCAGCTGCTTTCAGCCCCGTCAGTCACAGCAAGCACTGAGCTAATTGTGCTCACTGGGACCCCAGAACCCTCCTCCTGTGGAAGTGGCTCCTTGGTGGATTTAGGGAAACTATGCATACTCTGCAAGGACCACAGGCAAAACGTTCACCTCGGCTGTTGGTACAGAGATGCTTATTTCTAAGTCTATGCTGTAGTCTGCTTTCTCCTGTTCTGTACATTGTGCCGTGGTGCTGGATCCTAAAGTGAATGCAGGTAGGGGAGGTGGTCTCTGAATTAAATAACAGCGATGCAGGGCAGGAACTGTACAGTCCATTCAGACCTGTGCTGAATGGTTCCAGACACATGCTTGTTGCTACTACCGTTTAGTGGAAATGCAAAGAAAAATAGGCAAAAATGTGCGTGTGGTTTGGATTGCAAAGGATTTGGCTATAACTCTTAAGCCCTTAAAACAGTCTGCTAGAACAAGATTAAGGAGCTGCTAGAGGTTTATGTAGTCCTGCATGCTGCATTGCTGCTTTTTAAATGCTGCATGCCGCTGTCTTGTTGGTTACAGCCATGAAACGGGACCATGCAGAGGTTCTGAGATCACACATGGCTTGTCGTGTATTTAGGATACACTGCAATATTTCTATTTATGTTCATGTCACCTGAACCTATTGAATTGTGAAGAGCTATCAGTTCTGCATTTAAACTGCCACAAAGCATTTAAATTCTTTAATTGACAGTTACCTAACAAGCAACAGGAGTAGATCTCTTGCTGGCTGACGCCTGAAAAGCCCGTTTGAACCTTTAAAAACATTAGCACCTTTAATGAGCTAGCAGTGAATCTGAGTTTCTGCATGTTCAGTGGGAACTCTTCCTAACTGATGGCCAATTGCATTTCTTCCCTCTATCCAGGAGAGATGATGAGACCAGGACAGCATTTGGAGTAGGCCAGAGAGAGCCCCTTAGAAGCTGTTCCTTCTCTCTGTCGTGAAGCTGGATGGAAGAGTGTGTTCCATTCCAGAGGGTTAGCATCTATAAACATTATTTAGAGTTCCTGTAGTTTTATTTGCAAAGAAATTGAGGGTTCGGACAGCAAAATAGTACACTGCAGTGTCGACTTTAATTTATTCTCTGGCCTAAAGTCCCCCAAAAAGTGCTTCCTGCCAGTGTGGGGACTGGAAGATTGATTATAATTGGCATTGGGCAAGGCAGTACAGCAGCCTGATTCAGTGCTTACCGGACATTTTCATCTGGAAAGTAGGCTTGGTGCCTTGACAGCACCCTTCCCTGGCCACAGCAAAGTCCCAAGCCTCATTATTTACATTTGGTGCTTCCATGATACAGATACTCAACATTTTACCTTTCCGGTTTGCCTCTGAGCGCACCTGAGCATCGAGCACTAATTACATCCCGCAGCTGCTGAAGATTAGCCAGCAGTGTATCACCTCAGAGACACAGAGCTCTACCCGAGGGGGTGAAATTGTTTGAGGTCTTTTATTTTAAAGGAGCTTTTTCTAACTTTCCACATTCAAGTTCTGTCTGAGTTCTGAGTGAATGCTGGAGTCAATACTAAGGTTAATCTAAGAACTGATAAGAAAGCTGCACTGGAAGTGCTTTTTCAGGAGGAAAAAAAGCACCATACTGACAAATTGCTCTTGCTGTGGCATCAGCTGTACTGGCAGAGCTGCTGTGTGCTGTTTGAGTAGCACCTCTCCCTGGAGTGAGCACACATGAAGGGAGCCTTCCAGCCCTGAGCTGGTTCTGCCAGCACAGGCAGTGCTGCAGGGAGGGCTCCTGCTGGCACCATCCCACCCAGGCCACCCTTCCTTACCCCCCATGAGCTGGGCTGTCAGCAGCCCACAGTGTGCACACAGCCTTAGTTTAGCATGTTTATATATCTGGTTTTATAGAAGGCCCTGTGGGGGTGTGCAGTGTGGCACTGCTGCTCATGAGTCCCAGCCTCTCAGTGTCAGTCTGTCTATTAATCCTTTCTAAACCTATTAAACCCTGCCTCTTAATACACTTCCCACCTGCTTTGCTTTGCAGTATGTGTTGGTAGGGACAGTGTAGGAGTGTACAGCTCAGTAAATGAAATTTTCGGAGGTGTCTGAATGATGCAGGCCCTTAAAAGTGTTACCCTACATAGCTCTTAGCATCACTGGAGGAGTTTTGTGGTCCTGCATTAATACTGACTGCTCACTTACAGTCCTTTCTCATTGTTCACAGACGGTCAGCCAAAGCCTCTGCTGATACAAGTCAACAGCACCCCATAAATTTCAGTGCTAATTTACAGCTCTTTGTGGATTCGGTGCTTGATGGCTGGGCTTAACGGGGAGAGCACCTGTATGGAGGATGTGAACCCCTATGCTGTGCTCTCACTGCATCCTCAGGTACCTTCCCCTCCAATAGCTCACATACATGGCACACAATGTGTGCAGTACACAGCGTGCCTGAATGACCAGCAGCAGCCCCACTCCGTGTATGTTCCAGGCAGCCACAGCACTGCTAATAATTCAGTGTTGGGAGTTATCTCCTTTTCAATCAACCCCAAAATTGGGGACAGAAAACAGATCAGTGTTATTGCGTTCCTGACAGGGAGAGTGGAGGCCATCACACAGTTTCTCTCTTCCACCTCAATAGCAGCGCAAAATAAATTTTCTCAGTTCTTTCAAACCAGTTATGGATCTTTCCTCTTTTTGTCAGTCTTGTTCTGTGTGCAGGAAACGTTATAAATGGCTTTATTTTCAGAATAATATCCTTTCGCTCATATCTGTCCTGAATACAAAGAGGTCTGAAGACTTAAGCATTGGGTCTGCGAGCAAATCCACTGCATTTTCAGCAGGATTTCTCCGTGCACGAACAGCAGTGTCAGCCCACCAGAGGAAGCTGTACAACTCTGTGCCAATACCAAGCAGTTCTTTCTCATCTGAGCGTTACATTTTTCTTTTGTGTAGAGAAATATGCAGTGCCGGGGGTTCTGCGAAGGCCGTGTCTCACTGGTGTCACGGGAAGTTTGTCAAAACCGTAGTGCTGAGGAAGTAGAGAAATCCAATCTGGGATTTACGTGGGACCTGTCAGAGTCAGCAGTGCTTTCTGTCAGTGTCAGGCAGCAGGAGGGAGGGAGGTGAGCGGTTTTCAAGTCAATCCTAGGTCTGGGCTTTGAGCATTGTATCTGCTCCAGCTTCAGGATGGGCTTTGTGATGTTTGATTAGAGTGGTTCTCGCTGTCTTTAATTGCAAGGCACGTTCAGCTCAAGGCTCCTGCCTCCGGGATGTGGAAATGGGGGTCTGCCCCGGCAGGAGGGAGGGCTGGAGGATTGGTGGTGGTGGTCAGGTCAGCACTGGCTCAGGTTAGTCTCCAGCTTTCAGAGCTAAGTGGATCCGCTGCCTGTGAAACAATTCAAAGGACTTTTGTGCCTCAAGAGAAAGCCCTTTTCCTTCTCAGCTTTCTATTGCTTCAAGGAATCAGGCATTGTCACAGTTAGTGAAGCTTTTGCCCTTGAAGGATCCGGTGCCTTTATGCTCAAGCCCTCCCAACCTCCCTCCATCAAAATTGCAGCAAATCCTCATTGGAAGGAAAATCTTCAAAACCAGAGCTGGGACTTTAATTCCCTGCCCTACCAGTGATGTGCCAGGTCTTTTAGCGAATCGCTTCACATCGCCAAGCGACTCTTACATTTCCCTGCTTCTTGCTGCTATACCTGCTCAGGAATTTAAGACTGAAAATGACCCCTTCAGCTGTGGGATCACTCCTCTGTGGGCACAAGCAGTCATACATTAAGTACTGAGCATGGGAGGGTCTGTGGAACACCTTCTTTAGGTGTACTCATCCCTGTGTGCTACCAAATGCTTTCTAGTTTCCTGCACCCTCCAGCAGGGTATTGTGTGTTCCCATTGGTGTGGTTCTTGGGGCTGTCCTGTCTGTAGGTATCAGCAATGTCCTCAAGCAATGCTTCCTTTGTCTTTCTTACCTGCCCCTCATCCTTCCTTACGGCGTGCATGGGGGGAACAGAGGCAGGAGAATTGCATTTTGGAGATGTTAATGCACTGAAGGTGTAAAACGTGATGCTTTGCCGTGTCCCACAGCAGCCTGACGTGCAGTGCGAGGGGCATCTCTGACATAAATGACAGCAAAAAGCGCAGCTCCGGCTGCACTCTCATTCAGGGGATACGAATGCATGGCAGAGGGGGAGGGCCCACTTCTGAGCTGAGCACGATGAAAACGCTTGTTCAGCTGGGAAGGATTTGTGGAGGGGGGGGGGAGGGAGTGATGGAGTGGCAATTCTTCAGGATGCATTAAACCGCAGGGAGCCTAAAGGAGGCTTAGAGATGAGCCTGAGGAAGTGGGGCAAAGTCTGCGCGGCAGCCGCAGATGGGCCTCGGCTTTCAGTGCGGCCATGACGGGGAGGGCCGGCTGGAGGTGTCAGGAGCGGGGCACCCAGCGGGCCGGGGTGTGAGGGCAGCAGCAGGCCGGGCTCCTCAGCACTCAGCAGGGCTTCCTGGCAAGCCTGGGCCCCTCGTGGGTGGCTGTCAGCAGCACTTGGCTCAGTTAGGCAGAAATTTATTGGTATTATATTTTTGCCCCCCCCCCCCCCTTTTTTTTTTTTTTCATGTTAGAGCAGCAGGGAGAAAGTGACAGCTGTATTAGGGCTGAAATGCCTCCAAAGGGGATCAGGAGACATCTGCAGAGAGGGCTTGTGACAGCCCCCTTTCAGTGTGCCTCAGCAGCAGCTTCCAAAGACACTGCAGAAAAGAAAAGAAAAGGGAAGGTTTATGCTTGTGGAGGGCCCGGGCTCCTGCCTCGTTATTTCTGTTTGCATATAGAACCTTTATTCTCTTCAGCCTTTCACAACACGAGCATCCTTCCCCTCAGCGCCTGAGCGGAGGAATGCTGCGCTGCTCCCTTAGCTGGTGTGCTTTGCTCTCCAATGGCTGGGGCAAGGCTGCGAGGGAAGGGCTCTGCGCCGGGCAGGAGCGAGTCCTCCCACACGGCAGCGCTCAGCAGCTCTATCGGCCTCACCAGAAATGTTTTAGGCGGTCAGAACGGCTTTGTACTTCTTAATCTCTGTCCCTAACCATCCTTTCCCCGCTCGCATCCCGTTGAGTTCAGCTGGGGAGCTCGAGAGGGAAAAGAAAAAACAAAAAAAAGAAAACCAAGTAATCGCTTTTATCACTGCTTTTATCATTAACCCATTCAGCTGCAAATCCCCCTCCCGAAAGAAAATGCACACGCAGATTTGCATATGCAATCAGCCGTATTCTTCATTTCTATAGGGCCTCTCCTATTAACCACCTCTCTCAAAGGAACTCTTCAGGAAATAAAATTGGTTAGAGATGAAATAGAAGAAGTCAGCCTTCCACGTCGAAGTGCTGCCTGTTTGTGAGGGGGTGACATGAGCTGGCCTTCCCCAACTGCTCTGCTTCACGCCTGGTTTGGGGCATTGCACCGCAGGTCTGTGCCAAGGGCTGTGGGCAGCCACCATCCACTGCTGATCTGAATCCTTCATTATCTGAGCGGCTTTTATGTCTAGGTTGCAGATCTTATTTCTTCTTTCCAGGCTTTGAAGCACGGTAGAAACGAAAACACAGCCCTTCCTTTTATCAGTGTTTCAGAAGGTTTTGTTCACACTTGCTCGAGTTCTGCTTGTTCCACACAAGCTGTGGCCGGGCGAGGGGACGCTGCACCTCCAGCCCTGGCATCACTTCTGGCACTCACATTGCCCAGCTTGGCTCCAGCCACTGCTTGCACCAAAATGGGGCTTTTTTATACTATTTTCAGTGAAAAAAAAATCAACCTCCAGGGAGCTGAGATCTGAGATGGAAGGGATAGCATTTGAAATGAACGAGCAAAGCTTAAAATAGCACCTCTGTATGTTTATAAAAATAGAGATATGTAAAGAAAGGTGGAACATCATAGCTAGCACCTTTCTTTATGGTTGCAAATTTGCAGTTGTTGATCGTTGAAAGAAATTGAGAGAAGAGCATTTTCGTGTTCAATGATCCCATGCATGGGATCGTTCTGGGTGCATTTCTTAATTTGCTGAGATTTTCTTTAGAGTCCGTGACTGTTAAAGTTTGCATTTGAAGTGTGAATGGGCAATGCAGGGGTTCCCAGCTGGAGGCTCATGTGTCAGTTACAGTTGGACTGACGCTGCGTGCTTTAGTCAGGGCAAGCACAAAAGACCACTTTTCCCACAAAGAGTCGGGAAAGTGGAAGAAATTACTTTTCAGGTTCTGTCATCTGTAAGCACTAGTACCAAATACTGGCATTTGGTGGGAAAAAGAATAAAAAAGGAGAGGTGATTTTGAGTAGTCTCATTTAGTGTGAGAATGATAAATAATTCCAAAGCGTTTACCAGGGGGTTAGTGAAAAACAGCAGCGTCGTTAAATAATTTCTCATTCAGCCTCCCAAACAAAACTCGATTGGATGTGATTTTGTGCATAGCCACTATCCAGGCACATCTCGTCCTTTCACGATAGTTTCTTCTCTGTTAACTGAAAGAAGAAATTTTGCACTAGGGTTTGTTGGCTCCTGTTTATAAATGGAGAATAAATCCATATTATAGTAACAGCAGCGCTCCCCAGGGCACATTGTTCACACTCCAGAAGGCTCTGGGTTTTTATTTTGAATATCACATGCCTCTTTCTGTGTATTTCAGTTACGGTTTAATAACTGAAAACTCGTAAGACCGCAAAAGATCTTGGAAAATTTACAAATCTGATGGATGGAAAAAGATGGAGAGCTGGTCCACCTGTCCTTCGGGCAGCTCCCTTTGAACAGCACATGCACTCACCTGCTCAGCTCTTTGTACTCGCTGCCTAAGAAGAAGCCGATGGTGCAGCGATGCCGGCGTCACCGGGGGTTGCTGCTGGTTGAAGTGAAGCTTCAAGCATTCCTGATTTCAAATTATGTAATGGGAGTATCAGGCTGGAAGTGCAGCGTTTGAATACAAGCCCTTACTGCCCGTGTATCAGGCCGTGCAGAAAGTGGAAACTTGGCTTGGTGTATGTATTTTTGAGGCACATTGTTTGCGTTTGAAGTTAATAGGGAAAGTTATGAAGATCCTAATCAGGTTGAAATAGCGTAGTGAAAATTGCATCAGGAGAGACACACAGGGAGTGCAGCTACTCCCTGGCTTGTCTCCATGTACCGATGCTTCAGGCACCTTAGGAACCCCTCACTTTGGGCTCACTTTGACTGACGGAAGGCGTTTAGGCACAGCAGCTTTTGTTGCAGTACCAAAATTGGAGCTGCCCCCAGCGAGATGAAGGCGTAGTGTGTCAGCAGAATCGCCATTCAGAAGCGTAAATTCCTGGGAACAAACATAACGAGCATTCTGTTTCCGCTACGTTTTTGCCCTGCCACTGAACCAGCCATGCCTCAAGGTCAGAACCCAGGAGTGCAGTCTGCCCTGGTTTTCTCTTTGCAGAGAGCCCAGTCAGATGCAGGCAGCCCTGGCCCAGGAATCCAAACCCTGTACAAAGAATATGGCTGCGAGGAGGGAATTCTCATTTTGAAAAGGAGAGAATCAGGAGCAGAAATCCAGAGAGTCCTGCTGCACGCACACATCTTCACTGCTGGATGATTCGATGCTCATTAAGAAGACAGCGATCAAGAAGCGCTCCATTTTGTAGCAAATGTGGGAATTGCACACGAGTCCCTCACCACCTGCCACTCTGGTAACTGCCACGCTCTGGCAGAGATCAAGGCTGAGCAATGGAGAACACAAACCAGCGGTGGTAATACTGTGCCGTAATGATCAAAACATTCCTGAAAAAAAGTGTTGTAGGGGTAGTCGGTCTGTTTTGTTGCAGTGCAAACTCTGGCATTAATGCTCAGGCTCAAGCACACACAAAAGATGATGCAGGCTTGCATGAGCTCTCCCTGGAGTGTGGTGAGCAGCCTTGTGGCTGGGTCTGCTCCAGGAAGGGTATAATAAAGTAAGGAGGGGGGAAAAATCAGGACAAATCATATGCATAGGAGCTGACCTCACACTCACAGAACTCGAGTGTCACCACTGTAACACTTTTTATTCGGTCATTTGGTGTAATACCAGCCTTTCCCCATAATTAGCAGACACCAGCTTCACCCCTGTTTTACTGCCGTCCGGGAGATAATCAGTACAATTGCTGAAAAGGGGAAGGAAGGGGGAGAAGTAGGGAACTGCCATGAGGATTGCTATAAATAGAACTTGGTTACAGCAGTGCTTTTAGTGGAGAGAGTTCTCGCAGACAGGCTTGTAGCGAAGAGGGAGCAGATTTATTGTGCAGGACTGTCAGCCTTTCTCTGAAAGATTTGTTGATGCTGTGCCTGTGCGTTCAGTTTAATTCTCTTGTGCTTCTGCCTTAGAACCCCCCCTCTATGCCTTTTGCCCAAGATTTGCCGTGTTCGTAAATCATTCCTTCCATCGCAGTGCAAGGAGCCGCGTTGCTTATTTGATGGGGATTCTGCAGTTTAATTTGGAAGAAAGGTCCATCTACCTTCTGGGGCTGCTTCCCTGCTGTGAGTTGCTGAAGCTGATTTCAGCCAGGCTTGGCACGCTCCCCTGCCACCATGTGTGCTTGTGGCAGCGGAGGTGGAGGACCCTTTTTCTCCATGGCACGTTCTGAACAGGGATAAAAAAGCACTGAAAATACTCCATTTGCTTCCTTTCGTTTTTAAGAAGTGTTGATCTAATTGTTTAGTGGAGCTGAGGATGAAAGAATAAATCCTGCAAAATAGTCTGTCATTTCAGACTGTTGTGCTAGGGCTTTTTTTTCCTCTTCCTTTCTCTACACACAATCAGTTCTGATTTCTGTGACCATCTTCTTTCACCACGAGGCAGGTGGGCTCTGCTCCCGACTGTCAGCAGGAATGTTCAACCAGGTCTTGGTTGGCTTTGGACATCACCCAAAGCCATTATCAAACATAAGCAGAAATGTTGGCTTTACATATTTATTTTTCATAGAATTTTAGAATGGCCTGGGTTGGAAAGGACCACAATGATCATCTCGTTTCAACCCCCTGCTATGTGCAGGGTTGCCAGCCACGAGACCAGGCTGCCCAGACCCACATCCAGCCTGGCCTTGAATGCCTCCAGGGATGGGGCAGATGCCTCCAGGAGTGGAGTTTTTGTTCTTTCCTAAAGTGTATCGACATCAGCCCCTGAATTTTTCTGAATTTAATGAGCACATTTTAATGTTCTTTTGGCAGAAAGAACTCAAGGCTTACCAGCACTGCTGCATCTCTAGCTTAAAAAAGAGGCTGAAAGTCAGCACCAGAGATGGTGGGTATGGGCAGTGTCCGTGCTGTAAACTCCCTGAGCCTTGTCCCTGAGCCTGGGGAGCTGAAGGCAGCACCTGCCTTACATCTTCCCTTAACACCTCATGCACTCTTCAGACCGACCCTTTGTAGCCATAAGACTGCTCAGCACTCTGAGTTAGTGCCAGTCAGTGGGGCCATTGGCTTTTGCAACTGCTTCTTGTCACTGGCTGCCTATAGTCACGAGGCATATCAAGATGATTGCATTTGGAAGTTGGGATGGATGGCAGCTGTTCAAATACTCCTTGAAAAAATGCTATTATGCAGCTCAACTATAAATTTCATAAACATCATAGACCCTGCTACAGAGAGAAATTCCCAGTGCTTGTTGGCAAGAAGTTAACAGCTGAGCGATGCTGGCATTCCTCCTCTGCAAATTATACCTGATATGATGGGAAGGCTTCTGGTGTTGCTGATTTGTGTATGGACAGGCTGCTTGGCCTGATGGGAGTCACAGTGAGGTGCCTTCAGGGACACAGCGAAACGTGATGCACGAGAGTGTGTCAAGTCTGGAGACGTCAGTAAGTGGGAAAAGGGATGCTCTGAGCACCATTGTTTTAGGGAATTATTTTTATAGGTTCAGGAATAGAAAAATAGAAAAAAATCTTAATTTATCTATTTTTTCCTCTGGCTTGTTGCTGAGTGGCAGCAATCGGTAGAGCTGTGACTGTAACGTGTGCTGTGCTGGGCTGGTTGTGGCGGGGCAGCTGCATGTCGCCGGCGTGCAGGGAGAGAGCCAGAAGTTCACAGCACAGCACCGCCCGTTGGTCCTCATGCATGGCCGCGCAGGGCCTGCCCTGCTCCCTCCTGCTGGCACTCAGCACGGAGGGGCCCTTTGTTGCACAACCTGCCATCAGAGCAGACAGGCTGCGTGGCATATTTAACCTGCAGGAAGCTGTAGCAGCACCGCGCGTATTGATCACAGCAGCTTGATCGAAGAGAGGCTGGCGGATGAACATATGGGTAGTGCTTAAAAGGAGGCTTCCAGTTAGGGCCAGAAGCATTGCATTTTGATCAGACTGGAGCTTTGTGCTCATTACGGTTTCTCAGGCCTATGATAAAATGTCACGGATATAATTGAAGCTGACATACAGTGAGAAAGGAGAGGGGCCTCTCCTTCCCCCTAATGGTGACTTGCCTTGACAGTCCAGTGGCCCATAACATCTGACCCCCAGTCACAGCAGAGTTACAGCAGCCAGTGGGACTGAGCCCAGTCAGACCCTCGTGGGGCTGCTCCAGGACGGTGTCCCACAGTGGTCAGTCCGTCTGTCCCCGAGTGAGGTGTGGCAGCACCTCTGCACAGTGCTCTGCAGTTTGGAGTGCCTTCGTTCCATCTGTTTCTCCTTTCTGAACACTTCTTTGAAAGACTTGGCAAGGTGCTTCTGCTTTGCTGTGTCGGGATGCAGAACGAGTGCGTGTAGGGAGAGAAGTTGTGGTTGTTAACAAAGCTCCCACCAGCCTACCAGTGGCTTTTGCAAGAGTCTTTTTTAGGGAAATCATCACCTGCCTTCAGGAGGGAGAGCTGTGAGGCCCCATTGTGCAGGGCAGCATCCCGCTGCGTTCGGGGCAGCAGCACTGCTTTCCCAGTGGCTTCAGTGCCCTGCAAGAGGCAGCTCTGGAGCTGCCGTGCGAGCTGCAGCAGGTCGATTACCACAGCTATATTTCCCCTCCCTCATCTTTTTTTAGGAATACCATCTGTTTAGTCATTAGCCCCATCAGCTCTCATTAATTGAGTCATGTCTCATTTAGGCTGCCGTATTAGCTTCTCATTGTTCCCCAGACAAGGAAGCACGGGCTTTTTTCCAGATGCCTTGCTTCCTGTTGAGCTCCATCCAAAGTCAGGTGTCAGCTGGAGAGCAAGGATGGGATCCAATGCAGGCTGAGAGCCTGGTGCCAGCCTGCTCCTCCAGGGCACCGAGTGCCAACTCGGCAGTGCTGGCCCAGCTCTGGCAAGCCATGTGGAATATGGAACGGCCTGGACTAAAGAGAGGAAGCCTTCTGTCTCCCTTCCCCTTTGATTTCTCTGCTTTTCATCATCTCCGCTACAGCTAATAGGTTTTTTTTCCTTCCTCCCAATGGCACAGTGGGTGCATCTAAGTATCAAAACCCCGATGCAGAACAGATATTAAGAGCAAATCACCTAGAAGGAAATGATGGGTTGCATTTCAATTAGTGCACTTTGGTTACACAGAATTAGTCCTGTCACAGAACTTTATCGAGAAAGCCTTCAGAAAAGCAAGGAGAAAAAAGGAGCCCTCCTGTGCAGTTGAATTTCAACACCGGGGAGCTGAGGGTTTGTTATAAAATCTTCTGTTTAACTCACTTTTTCCAGGCTTATGGTTTTTTTTACCATTCGTTTTACTGAGCTTGCTGAGTTTATTTTTATTTTTGAAGGGTGGAAGGATTGGTTACAGCGCAGCCCTTTTATTTCGTTTCTTATCCTTAAAAGAGCCTGATTTGAGTGGGAGAATGTGTTAGAAATTAACCAGATCTCAGCAAAATGGATCATTGTTAAGACTACAAAATGTAGGTGTGAGTTTGTGAAAGCTGCCGGAGAGGGGGATTAGGAAGGTGTTGAAGTAATGGAGGCTCCGCAGCGTGATTTACAAAGAAATGAATTAATTAGAGCAAATTGTGAACTCACAGCTTTCCTCAATGACCTGCCTGGCTTCAATGCACTGAGGCCTTCAGACAGTGTACGATCCCTAACTATTTTGAGTGCTTGGTCAGATGAGCTGCTGGAGCTGCTGAAAGAACAGTGTTTCTTTTTGCAGATACGTAGGGGAAGACCCATTACATCTGCACCATTTTCCCAACTTGATTCAGCGTGGAGCAATTACTTCAAGATCAATAATACGTTCCTCTGTTCCCACTGGTCTCAGTTACATCCACTTTCATTTTCATTGTGCTGTAGCGAGGTGCCACTGGTTTCTTCCTAGGGCTCCCCTAACACTTGCATGGCAGAGGACATCACTTCCTCCCTAGTTGTGGTTCTGTGCACTTTTCACGTTTGCTGAATCTCCCAGAAACAGCAGCGAGCACAGCAATGACCTGCAGTAGTGGGTGAGCATCTGGAAAATACCCGAATCTGAAGTGAAGCAGCACAGGTTCCAAACGTACAGCATTAGATGTAGGTGAGGCTGAGCAACAGCATCAGTTGTAGTAGAAAACCTGAGCTACCTGTGCATTTCTGCCTTGCTTTCCCTGCCACAAATTCAGGGCTTGCTTTCACCTGTTGTGCTGTGCACTTGAGACCCGAATCAGGAGGAAGATGTGCAAAGAGGTCGTAGCTCCTCAGCATTCTGTCCTGTGCAGCCTCATACTGCTGGCCTGACGAGCGCTTAGCAGGGCTGGGCAAGTTATTCCTTCTCCCTGCAGACCTTCTCCTCGTTTCCACCACTGCCTGCTTTATATCACTGCTCTAATTAACCTCCTCTTAATGTGAAGCAGCCACAGCCTATCACAAGCTATTTGTGTTGCGTGTATTTTATTGCCTGTCCTTTCTTCCTCCAGCCCCTTTTGATTCCAGGAGAGAATAAAATACCCAAAGGCAATTTTCTTCAGCCAGAAATTGTGTATATTATCTACATATGAAAAAAAAACCAAAAAAAAACAACTGTGTAATTTACTAACTCCAGTTCCTGGGATATCTTTGTGGTTTGCATTATAAATGCATAAAAAAATACGGTTCATCATTCAAATGGTTTATAGCCTAAGTAAGAAAAACAAATGTAAAGTTTGTAGGATAAAGCATAATTTATAGAGAATTGCTCAAAGTGAAAAACTTAAAAAAGAGGAAAAAAATGTACCCAGTTCTTTCTTTCTTAAATGCTGTGACCATGATGTTTCATGTCTTTATTCACTGCTTTTCTCATCCTCTGCAAAGCCTCTACAAAATAGCTGTTCTAAATTGAGGGGTGGCAAGATGAAGCTTCAAAGGTATTGATTTCTTTATAGAGAGTGCTTAACTGGCTTCCTAAAAGTGATCCAGCTTCAAACTTAATTGTGAATGGATTTTGTTCCAAGGTGCCAAGATGTCCGTGGTGCCTACACATCTACTTGTTCTGCACATCTGAAGGATGCATTAGTAGTGATGAAGTGCAGCTGTGGTCTGGGAGAGGAGAAGGCCCACACTAACCCAACCAGGCAGGCCTGCCTGAAGCAGATCCGGGTTATCCCTAGGGCCAAGGAGCTTCTGCTCCTTAGGAGGTTTAAAATCAGCTTGTCATAGTGAGCCAAATACAGACATTTTTCTGATTATCATCTGAGGAGGAGAATGACTGGGGATAGTTGTTGGCCTGTAAGTATCGTTTCTAGGAGCTGAGAGGCTTAGTGGATTAATCTTCCTTCTGGGATGTGGATCAGGCTGCAGTGCAGGGCAGGATGATTATAAAGACTGAATTTCCCTGTCAGTTTGCTGGCAGAGATGGCTTCTTTGCATCACGACAGCAGCAGCAGCAGCATCACATCTCAGAGGCAGCCCAAGGAGAGCACATCTGAGCTGCAGCTGGGAGCAGCAGACCCCAGGGGAGGCAGGGAACCTGGCTTTGCAGAACTGCCTTTCCTTAAGGCCTCCTGCTGGAAGAATTGCTTCTTTCCTGCTCAGCCCTCGCTAGGCCTGGCCCCAGATCCTTCCCCTGGAGACCCAGCCTGGAGTGTTCACCGTATGCTCCTAGTGTCCCAGATGAAGAGATGCTATTCTATAATACCTAGCTTTGCTGTATTCATTTCACGCTGTGAAAAGCACTGCACTGCAAGGACATCACCTGCAGCACACAGGAGCCCAGGTGACCACACCAGTCCCACTGTAGTGTGAGGCTGCAGCTGCAGACAGATGATGGCATGCAAGGACACAAGGGGTTGTTACGATATCCTTGTAGTAGTAGTTGGTTTTTTTTTTTAATTTGAGGGATGTTAAAAATAGAAGGAAAGTAAAACTCTGTGTTCTGTAGTGTTTAAACAGCACCGTTTTGTTTCTGTTTATTTCAGACTGAAATTTTATTTTAATTTTTAAATAAGTGGTGTGTTGTGTTCTCACTTAGGAGCTTGTCTCTCAAGTACGCTTCTGAAGATCTGAGATCTGCAGAGGCCTCTGCAGCAGAGAGCAGCAGGTTTGGGATAGCCAGGGCCCTGCAGCAGCTGTGTTTGCATCCCGAGGCAGGAAATACCCTGTGTGAGTGCAGTTTTTTTGTCATTTTCAGGCTAAATGCAGCTCCAAGAACTAGTTTCTGGACGGGTCTCCTCTAACCATGCCTGCCTTAGAATGCTTATCTTCCCTCTGGGGTTACACTTTGTGCTTGGGCTTCTCCTTGGGGCTGAGCTATGTTTAGGCACTGAAGCACATGTTCAAATGATTCCCCGTGCTCCAGAGACATTTTTATCCTCCCTGCCTATTTTATTTTAATTTTGGTGCAGGTTTTATTTTTCAAAGGTTAAAAAAAGATAACTGCAGTTCTCTTGGCCGGTTCTCTTGGTCTGCAGTTCATTTTTTCAACTGGGCCTTGTGGGAATGAGATGCGTGCGCCTGACCTTGGATCAGCCCTTCTACAAAGCACTCGAGTCAGGAGACTTAATCCTCCTTTTCATGCCTCACCTCTGCACAATGGAGGCCTGCCATTTGGAGGAGAGCAGCATTACATACCCAGCGTGGCAGGCTGGGCAGATGGCAGGGGAGAAACTTGCGTGAGGCATTTTGGTTCCTTGTGGGGAGCAGCCCCGTCACCTAGAAGATGGCTTGAGCATCCTCAGCTCTTGGAAGGGGCAGGGTTGGGGTACAAGTCTGTGTCCCCAGGCTTTGTGCAGGGTCGGCCACCTATTAAAGGGCTCTTTTGGAGAAAACTGGTGCCGGAACAGAGGAACAGCCAGATGGCATGGGAGGATCACGTCAGCCTGGCCTGCAGCCCCAGGGCATGCCGCTCAGCCTGTGCCTTGTGTTCCCGCTTGAGCTGACAGCTATTAATCCTCATTTACTTGTATTTTCATGTCTTAATGAGTAACCGGGACACGTGCAGAACCACCTAGACAAGAAGTCTTCCAATCCTATTCCTTTGGCATACCAGGAGCCCCAGCTTTCAATGCATCTTTCTCCAGACCCCCCTCCAGCTGCCTCTTCCCCCAGCACTTCTCAGGGGTGCCTGGGGGATGTAACACTGGGGGGGGACCGGCTGGTCCCATCACCTGAGGAACACCGCCCGTAGGCAGGTTGGTCAGCTCACTTCAGGGTGGTGGGTTGGTAAATACAGTTCAGTGGGAGTGCTGGGGATGTGAGCAGGTTCACCCCCAGCTGCATGGCCCAATACAATGGAGCCCTGCACAGGGCTGTCCAGCAGGGGCACATGGATCACAGTGTGAGGTTCATGTCTGCTTGTGGGTCTGGGCCTTTGGACACGGGGCTGCCCTGCTATCAATTCTCATGCAGCCTTCGTGCAGCAAAGAGCTGCTGAAACATACATCAGTGCGCTGCAAGCCAGTGAGCCCTGGAGGGCAGAGCGTTGTGCATAGAGCAGGGAGTGATTAAAACATTAGGCTGACGTGGAGGTGGCATCTAAAAAGTTTTCTGCCACAGCCATTAAGCCCCTTCACGTCGTGCTCTGGAATGTGGCCATGAGTCATAAAAATGTCTGCACCGGCAAAGGGGTGAGGAGTGCCATAAATAATAGCAGCCCTGCTCCCAGAGCACTCACACAGGGGAAAAAGAGAAATAAGGAGCAGAGCAGGATGACATGGGGAGATTTATTAACCTTAGCAGATGTGGGGCTTAAGATTGGAAATTTCCTGACAAATGCAGACAAAATACTGTATGGTTTCCTAAAATAAAAAAGGGAAAGCTCTGATTAGCGCTTGATATGTTGCTGGCCGACGTTTAATTTTAGTTGCAGCAATAGGAATAGATCCAAGAAGAACTGAGCTGTATTAGTTTGGTTTGACGCACTGTACTGTGGTGTTCTGCTTCATCTGCAGTGCACGCCAGGCAGAGAAATTCGGATTCCAGGACTGCAGTGGAAGTTCCTATTTTTTCCTGTTTGGTGAAGAGGATACAACGAAGCTGTGCCATTTGCAGCAGCAGCTGACAGCAGTAGTCCTAGAGGGTGTCAGAGGGTAAAAAACCTCATCCCGGGCTGTGTCCTTTTGCACAGAATTCACCGTGAGCAGCAGAGCTGATGAACTCTGGTTTCTTGAAGAGTTGTGACCTGTGGGTTGATGTGCTGCTTTAGTAAAGCTTTACCTGAAAGCAGCATTCACGACAACCTCTCTTGTGGAGCAGCTTTGGTGTCTAACAGAAGAGTGTCTTCCTCACTGCTACTGCTATGGGTTTCTCCATTAATGCTGCTCTCTGGCTCTGGCACCAGCTCCAGGCTGCATCTCTGCCATGCAACAAGTGGCAAACACCTGGAGAGGAGAAGCTCACAGCTATTCTTCCTGTATCTTTTGTTGCTGTTTTAACTGTGAAGTTCTCATGGGTGCCCCGTTTTCTTTTGAATGCTGAACACATTGCTCCAAAGAGCTGGTTGGATTCCAAGCTGATCTGGAGAGCCAGCAATGTCAGCACCCACCAGAGTTTGGGGAATGCCCTGACTTAACGACAAAGCACCCTGCAGTGGGTGTTAGGAGAAGTGGTGAGGACTGTGGTTAGGGGCTTCATGCAGGGACACCTGGTGTGCACCAACAGCCAAGGTGGGCTCAGCACCTCGTGTCCTTGGGGCACCATCCATGCTGCTCTTGGAGCTGTGTCTGACTTTCCAAGTGTCAGGTGGTCCTTACACAGCTGCCTTGGATTGCAGTGCCTTAAGTTGCTGTTCACAGACCGAGGAAGCTTTGTGGACTCTCTGCTTATTCTTGTTCTCCCAATGTGACCTTTATCTTTCTCTGTCTCCGTTAGACATGTGAGCAGACTAACATCACACTGGCCAAATCAGCTTGTACTAATTTAATCAATTTATGTAACAACAGCATGACAGGACAGTCCACAAAATCCCCTGCCCCATTAGTGCTGTTCAGCATACCTGAAAGTGCTTGAAGACTGTATGAAAAATTGCAAACGTAGTAATCCCTGGGGTTTCCTCCTGGTTGCCAGGCCTTCTGCTCACGGGGGTGGGCAGATCAGACCCCTGCAGAAGCAGGATGGCAGTACGAAGGGCAGGGAGCAGCAGAGCTAACAGTCCCTCTTAGCTGAGTTCGGTTATACGGAAGGAAGTTTTGTGTTTTTTAAGTTGAGGCTTTTAAAAGAAGTAGGTCAGAGAGAGTTGGAAATGGTCGTGGGTGAGAAGCTTTAGAACTGGTGAACTCTTCACCTCTAATGAAACTAACCACAGGATACACGGTCGGGTAGGTTGAGTTACCCGCAGAATCACGGCTTCACACCGAGGATAGTCCTAGCCCAGCTGCAGGCAAGGTGATGAAGTCAGGGCTGTCCATTGGTAGCACTTTGTGCAATGTGTGGTAGGTGGCAGAAGGGGATGCATCTCTGACGCTGAAATCTTTCAGCTCCACCTATGAGACCCTTTCATCTCAGGCAATTTTCTTAAGCTTAGGTTGCAGTTTGTCATAACAGGTCAGCCAGTCTGTTCATGTTCTGAACAGACTGTGATGCAAGTTATTAATACATCATCCTCGATTTATTTGCTACATTTGCCTGCTGTCAGTAAAGATCTTTATGTCCATCTTTGAAGTACTTGTTTTTGCTGTGGTTGGATCCTTGGGCCAAGGGGAATCTAAGGGGGTTAAATAATGGGACATTTTGCTAATGCAGCATCTCATCCCAACTGATGATTACTGGGAAATACAGCCTCCACTAAAGGGCACAGTGAGAACTGTTTTGAAATTTGTACATTTTGTACACCAGCAGACAAAGATCAAGTTGCAAAGAAAAGCAACCCTGGACTTTGGAGTGATTGTGGACTTCTTTGTTTTGCTGTATCGATGGAAGCAGCCCCCCTATACCCCCTTCCCTGAGCTGCAGCAAACAAAGCTGAGCTTTTTAGCTCTGTCTCTGGAATAGAAATGGACATCAGAAGCCGCATGTAAAATAACCAAACCAATATACAATTGCAAACTCAGATAATCTCTTTAGCCTGGTTTCCTCCAGTAAGCGTCGGCTCTGTGAATCACTATTGAGAGACTTAGAAAGCACCCCTGGAGCTGTGCTGCAGGAAACTCGCTTTTCCTGACTTCCAGGCTGCATTTCTTTTTTTGTTTTTATTCTTTTCTCCCCATGCCTCCCGTCTCTGCCTCTTTCTCTATTTTTGTCCATGCAAACATTATAAAAGGCCTAAAAGTGGATAAGTGTCTGCTTCTAGTGTATTTAAGAGGGAGTACCATGCAGAGAATCCCCCAAGACAGCTGCTTTGGTTCCAGGCCAAGCCAGCATTAGTGCTGGAGGGAATTAATTATAATATATTAATATATAAACACACAATGTATGATGCATTTATCTCTTGAAAGGGTCTTGTTTATGCTTATTTTTCTTTGCATTTGAATACTTTCACCTGAGGATCTCAGTATGCTTTGTCTACCTTTAGATATGTGCCAAAAAAGCAGCGTGGGGATGGGGACCCATATAAAGCCTCTGCTCTATTTTAATATCTTGGGAACATGCTGCATAGCATATGCACATAGCGTACAGCTGTGAGCATGGGACGGGGATCCAGGGTATTGAATTTCACTGCTGCGTGAGAACAGCATTGAAAGCATTGCTGGGATGCTGGGGCAGCATCTTTTAATTTCAGAATACAAGACAGAAGAGATACTAAGCTGTCAAATTAGAGAAATGGTTTATGGAATGCCTTAGTTCTTAATTGCGGATTTCCTTGCACTTTTATTACATTATCTGGATGTTTCTCTAGCATGCACTCAGACAGTTCTTGTCTCTCTTTTTTCATTTTTCTTATCTAATTACGGCAATTGATTTTAGTACAACAAACAGATGCTAAATATACTTGGTGAAGGCAATTCACAGGGACAGCTTCTCACTCCCCAGCACAAGCTCCTGCTCACAGGCCATTCTCCGCACTGCACATACCTGTAAGATCCCCAGTCCTCCTGGTTTGCTCTGGAGGATTTCCAGCACTTTCTTCCCTACAGTTGGCAGCGCACAGCCCTGGCCCTGCCCGAGGCTGTGTTAAGGGTCTGTGACGCTCACAGATGTGCACAGATGGCAAGTGCTCTGCGTCACCTTCCCTGCGGCAACACATGGTTCCCTGTGCTGTCAGCACTGCCAGGGAGAGGGGGGGAAGCAGGGGAAGGTGCTCAGCACACCCTGCTTGCTCACTGACCCTCCTTGTACCGCGTCCCTTCTGCACTCTGATGAATCCATCAGGAAGGATGTGTGGGCAAAGCTGAACCCCGAGTCCAGGCCGTCTCCTGTGGCAGCGTGGCAGCAAGGCGAGCTGCTGCCATCCCCGATTCCAGCAGCAGGGCTGGCATCATCATTCATCTTATGGGTGGCAGATTTCCAGCCACCAGGTTTCACCAAGCCTTGGTTTGTAGATATGTGTTCCAGCCCCACCAAGGCTGGACTCATAGCTCAGTGTGGAACAGGACTGCTGGGGTGGGGGCCTGGTGGGGGACACTTATCAATACCTTAATTGCAAAGGAAGGTATGTGGGATGTGACACCATAGCGAGCGGACTCACCTCACTAAACTTGCAAAAAAACTAGTATAGAAAGAAAGGTGAGGATGTGAATTGTGTGCTGACTTGGTGTGCCTAAGGACCAAAGCTTGCTGTGCTGATTGGGCTCAGTGGGGCATCAGGTGAGTCCCAGTATGGGGCTGATGGAAGGTGAGACCGCATGGCATCGCACTGCAGCATCGCAGCACCGCAGCACCACTCCTGCCGGCAGCAGCCCACTGCAGAAGCAGCTCTGTTCCTCTCGCTGGCCCCATTCACAGGGTCCATGCTGCCATCCAGTGCTGCTGGGAAAAAATGTCACCGGTCCCACACTGCTTGGGCACACAGCTCCTCGGCAGTGATGCAGCCCTGGGGTTGAGGTGCTCTCTGGGAGCCTTCCACGCTTCTTCCCCAGGTCCAGACCATCGCTGATGCTGTGATTTCTGGGCTTTCTGCACGAGGTGACTCTTCTCAGGCCTTCGTTGTCCCAGACATGTTGGCAGTCAGCCGTGCTTCTCGCTGAGCTGCACTGCCTTGTCTAAAGTTTTTGGTGCTCATGAAAACCAGCTTCAGTGCCTGAGAATGCTAGATTTCTTAAAGCGTCAGGAAAACAAAAGCCAAAGTAGTTGGGAATTCAGTACTGTGTTTGTCCCAGCTCCCACTGACTGTGCATGGAAAGCTGTTGTCTGCACAGTATCTTCTTCCAGGGGGTCATGGTTGCAAATGGATGCCATTATTATGGAGTCTTTTCATTCCAAGCAAAAAGGACAGGATCTCTCTCCATCACCACCCCCTAGGCCCTACTTCCTTCAAAGAAATAAAAAACAAGACCCCAGGCAAGTCAATTAAGCATTGTATGGACCTGTCAGACAGATAAGAAAGGGACTCTCTGGCCATAGAGAGGCCAAAAGGGGGGAACGAATCCCAGAGAGCCTCTTGAGCAGATAATAAATAGCCTTTATCTGGGAGGTGTGTCTGTGTGTGTTTTTTAAGGAGGTGTGATGTCAACCTCCCAGACTCGCCTTCTTTGTTGGGCGGACATTCGCTTTAATTAAAAACCTCCAAGGGAATGTTAATTGGCCTGTGGAGGGGGGAATCATTACTTCATCTTCTCTCTCCATCCAAGTACACGCACACATGTGCACGAATCCACACGCTTTCTTTTACGGCACAGCAAAGCAGTGGCGGCGAGGTTTTGGCAAGGCCTCGTTTCCCCCAGTGTGACTGCTCGCATGTCCCAGCTTGGCAGAGGAACAACAGATCAGTGTGGTGCTTTGCTTTGTTCCTCAAGGAGTAGTTTTGCTCCTTTTGAGCACTCCAGGCCCACAGGAGAGCCTCGAGCAGGGAGCCCAGATGGCACATGGCACGGCAGCAGGGCAGAGGGAGCTTGACTAACAAGAATCCTTTGGCTTTATTTGTCTGAATGCTGTTTCTTGTTAGAGATATATATGTGTGTGTGTGTATATATTTTATTACCCACATTTGAGAGTGGAAAGCAGTGAAGTGAGCTTGCAAAGAGCCTTGAGAGGGTTCTCCAAATAGAACTAGAGATCAGATCTGGAAAACCTTTTCTTCCTTTTCATTCTTCTTGCAGCCATTCCAAGATGAATGAACGCAGCCCTTCCCAGCTTCTGGTCCAAATCTATACATGATCACAGTGTAAGCTTACATCCTCCCATCACCTGTTTTTTTCTTTCCTGTTGTCACTCAGAGAGCTAAGGGCAGTTTCTCAGGAGCACCCTATTGCTGTTTGCTTGTTGTGTCCCTGTCCTGCTGTAGGAGGCCTGCTTCAAAAGTCCAGTGTCCTTTTCTTCTTAAGCAGTGTAGCAGTCATTCTCAGGACTCCAGCTTTTCTGAAAGCTTTATAGTTTCAAAATAATGTGATTTTTTTTTCCTAGGTGTCTCATGCATTATCTGTTATGACAGTTTGTAGAAACAAACATCAAAATTCAGATAGCAACTGAAATGAAAATACTCCGTGCCACTCAACCTTGCTGTCATCTCCCTCTAACAAAAGATGGGTTTCTTTTCTTCCACTGCTATAATTCTGGAGCAGAGGAGTTGAAATGCACTGCAAACTCAAACCCTGAATTAGAGCAGTTAGTATTTTTAGTGTTACTAAGATGATGAGTCTGGTGGTTGGCGACCCTGCACGTAGCAGAGGGGTTGAAACCAGATGATCACTGTGGTCCCTTTCAGCCCAGGCCATTCTATGAGGTAAGTGGACTTTGTGATGGGGATTTAATCCATAAGGAAAATACATATTTTCTGCCCAGCCTGGGATCTAGGTGGGAAGGAGGGGAGGAAACACACAAGCCATTCCCACTGGCTGCCAAGTGTTAGTAACAGCACTGACATTTTGTCAGGGAGAAAGCAAAAAGGTAAGAACGTATGCAAAGCCAAATGTGGAAAGATCTGTGTGGCAGCCAACTCTGTGCAGCGATAGGCGGAGGTGCAGGCAGGGATACAGTACAATTTGCAAACATAACTGAATTTCATCTAGCATTTTCCAAAATGTCCCTGATTCTGATGATGCTTAAGTACAGTGATGTGTATTCCTACTAATTTTAATCAGTGTATCACTGTACTGTCACAGCCGGGATAACTGCACAGCATCTAACTTCAAGCCTTTTATATTGTTAACATAGTGGGACAGGCTCCTGTTTAACATGCTGTGGGTCACCATCCAGGGAGCCTTGCTCTTTCTTTTGTCTACCTGTGAAGCCTATTCTCCCATCACAGGCAGTTAAATAAATGACTACATTTGGATGCTGTGCATGCCCTAAAACAGGAGTGCCTGTATACCGAGCGCTGAGTACAGCACACAGGGCTCTGCAAAGCTGAGGAGAAAAGTCAGGGCTGTTCATTTCCCCAGAATTGCATTTAAAAGGGATGAAAGCATGCCAGGCTCTTGGGGGAGGTAGCACAGCTGCCCTATATAGCATTCTGGAATGTCTTTAAAAAGTGACCTTTTCAAAGGATGTTCTTGTGCTCCAGACTTGTACCCATTTTTGCTCCTAGATATTCAAACACGAGTGTGATCCTACTTCATAATTGAAAGAGTAGAGCTATTGAATTGCTAACAAGGACATCCATTCTGAAAAATGCTCGTTAGCTACTGGAATTTTAAACAAAATATTAGAGCTTTTATAGAGCCTAAATTGAGAGGTCTTCTCAATTACTCTGCTTTCATTCTTCTCATTCTCTCTGTCACGATTTCTGGCATTGGCGTGACCTCTGAGAATAGGCAAGACATAAATCTGTACTATAAATAAGTGGGAAGGAAAACTTAGAAAAACAGAAGAAAAACTCAGAAAACCTAACATTTAACCTTCATTTATTCATCCAAGTATAAACGTCACGTGGTTTCTTTGCAACTTCTCAAGGTAACACCTTTTTAACTCATGAGAGATTCCTTTGGTGTTACTGCTTGTTCTTCAGCAATCCACATGGATGCTTTAGTCTTGTCCATCTCAGGTTTGAACTTCTAGCAATGCCAGGAACTGCACAGGACAGGTCCTAATCTGATTGCTGCCTATCTGTATGTGTCACATTCCAGCTATCCCTTAAAGACCCAAGCAGATTTTAGTTACAGCTCAGTCAGTTAGCACCTGATACAGATTATAAAACAAGGCAGAAAGGTTATCATACATTTGTTTTGCAAGATGCTGGGATTAATCAGCCATTTGGTTATGGCTAACCCTGCTCTTGCCATGTTTGTGTCAATCCCATTTCTGCCAGTTGTCCTGTAGTGCCTGTCTGAACTACGACAATGCCTTCTCATGCATCAGGGGTAGATGAGAGTTAGCATCTCAAAACTGCATGTAACTTGTTTGTAGCAGGGTTAGTAGGCTTGTTCCATTGCAATGTGGTGTTCTTGACGCACTGAACTTTCAAGATATTTTATGAAATTCTGACAACATAAAGAATCCTGACTATGGCCATAACAAGCAACTATTAAACCATTTTTCAGGCTCACGGGTCAATGGAGGGGAAAAATAATGTAAGAAACTAAGGTCCACTTTCCAAGGATCAGCAGCAGAATTACTGCTTTGGCACCCCAGGCCAAATTTCCATGGTGTAGAACTGTCTCAGAGGTTGCTTTTTTTTTCTCTGTTGGACTCCAAGGTCAGCAGAAGCATTCCTTTCCACTGTGCTTGCAAATCAAATAACTTCAGTCAGTCAACAGATCGGGTCTGCTGATACATAGTTAACGAAATGCATTAGGATGCTAATCTCTTGACCAATAAAAACCTGAGATTAGTCTGCAAATCAAACTGGCTAGAATGATTTTATCTCTTTCCAAAACTCATACTGGTTTTGGTACGGGTCTCATCTGCAAAACAAGGGCTGTCTAGGAGGAGAAAAGCAATGGGGAGAAGAGCAGGGAAGGTGTGATGCTTGCTTTGTAGGTATATCAACAGGAGTTGCTCGAGGAAGATTTGCACGCAGCCTAATGAACGGTGGCGTGCTGTCAGTGTGGCTCATCCTTCATCTTGAATTAAGTCAGCTTGCTTACATTATTTAAAAGGGAAGGGGAGCTAGCTTAGTGGTGTGTAATAGCTGTTTCGCTATCATGGAAGAGTTGTTGAGTGTTCACGTGGCAGGACAGAACAAAAGGGTCTGTAAAATGAATCTTTCAGCTCTGGTATGTGTCAGTGTGAGTAAGGAAGAACACTTTCAAAGTGCAGGCGGTCTGCCTGGAAGCATGTTTGGAAGCAGTTGGGAATCATGCTAGGTAATAGTTAGGCAATTTGTCGTCTATTTGTGCTTTTAGAAGTATATTCTTGTAAAATACAGGAGTTAACAGAAGATGATTCTAATGACTCAAATCTGCTGTTTTCTCCCTTCCATCCCTTTCAGGAGAGCCCATCAAACACCAATAATTCTAATCTTTTACGAGCACCTAATGGCTCCTAGCCAAGAAAGGTTTTAAGAAATAAATAGGAGCTCTTAATGCAGTGAATTTCAGTTTTGCCTAATCTGTGCAAATTGATGAATTAAATCCCTTTGCATCTCAAACCCACTATGGTGATTTGCATGGTGATTATTTCGGTTTTCATAAATTTTCTCCAATCATTTTCTATCATTTCTTGAGAGCAGACATCTAATCTCCCCAGGAATGTGTGTATGTAGTAGTTACATACTGTTTTAAATCTGCCTGCATACACTCAGGTGTTGCACACTCATAGATAATGTATGTGGATGCACGCAGGACACCAGATTTCTCATCTGGCCCCAGTGAGTGTGCCTGCAGTACCACTTTATGCATCCTCTTCAGCGAGCAGAAGTGTCTTTTGAGATAGAACATGATCCAGCAAGGAGCTGCCCTGCACTTTGTGCAAATGGAACCCGGTTGCTGCATATGAATCCTGCAGTGTGCTTACTATATGTAAAAAACTACTGTAGCAAACTCCATTTTCTGTGTAAGTCGTAAGACCATATATTAGAGCTGAGCTGCTGTCATGGGGTGTGCTGAGCAGGCTAGCCAGGAAACGTCTGCCTGGTTTCTGTTTCTGTCCCAAGCTGTGGTTTCAGTTCAGTGCAAACCACCGCTCTGCTCAGGGCTTACCTGAAATATAAGTGCTAAGTTGCAGCTTCTGCTGCCTTCTGTGGCCTTCACACTGAAGTTCTGACGTGTCACTATGCCCTTTCCTCTGGTTTCTCTCAGTACAAAACGAGCTGCAGAACATTCCTTTATTTGAGAGCTTCTGTTGTACTCAGTTTGGCACACAGTGGTGCAGAAGGGGAGCACTAGTGATACATGTGATGTTTTGGAGCGTGATGGTTATAACATGCCATGGTAGTCAGTTATTTGTTCTGGCTTCAGGACTTGTAGTCGCTCATTTGTGTTATAAGAAGAATGTGAGTAGGCTGACATGTAGCTATTCCTGCTTTAAAAATAGCAGCCATGACTAGCAGCTCTGGAATTACTGCTGCTGTATCTTTAGCCTTAATGCTTGTCTTTTCCATTTTCATTCCCATCTACTGTTTTCACGATTGTCTGCAATGACCCTTGTTTACAGAAATGACACATGTATGTTTTGTAGATAAGTGGTTATAGATACAAACATAGCCAGAGATTCGCATCATGTATGAATTTCTGTCTCTGTGCATGCTTTATATGTTCATATTAATGAGGAATTGCTTTGATCCCTTCTCTCTCTAGCAAGTAGAGCGATCGGAGAAGCTACCAATAATTGCAAGGACAAAATAAGTTGTGTTCAGAGATTAGAATCAGGCTTCTGCTCCCTGTGCTTTTACTGGAATTGCTGAAAGCACAGAAGGTCCAGGAAGGATCAGTGCAAACTGACCTGCTCCTCTGATGGACAGCTTCTTACAGCCACGTAGTGGTGGAGCTTCCCAAGGCCCCACAGGCAGTCACTGTGGCTGCTGGCTCGTCCTTCATTGGGAGTCACATTGCCCTGCTCCAGATGTCATTGCAAACCTCTGCAACAGGGAGAAAATGGGAGCTGTGCGAATGTCTGCACTTTGGTGTGGTGCCCTGCAGGCTCAATAAACTCCTACTGTGTTAAGATGGGCCACCATAGTTCTATGTCGTCTCCGATCAGAGTCTTTCAGGTATCAGTTTTAGCAGTTCTGAGCCTGGTTTTTAAGTGAGAATAGGGATGCAGTGCTACAGCTAGTGGAGTCTGCCCAAAATTCTGTTGCCTCCAAGTAAATGTTTATAAGGTAATCATCCCATCAATTTGGTTGGACTCACAGGATGCTCACATATAGGGGAAGTACAACTGAGCTGTACTGAGGGGACAAACACAGCCCTCGTGGCTGGGGAAACCTAGAAAATTGAGACGCGGGCTCCACTTTCATATGACATCTTGTGATTGGTAAGTCGGAACTAAATAGAGTGATTTAATTGTATAACTTTGCTCCCTTGCAGGGGCCTGTCCTGGCCCTGTGGCACAGCAGGAGCGCTTTATGGGCACAACCCCCATGCAGCACATTTGAGATGGGAAAAGCCAAAGCCGGTGGAGAAATCTGCACAGAAATGCTCTCAGGTGGCTGGCAGCAGCTGGACTTTGTGGAAATGAAAGGGGCTGGAGATGCTCAGGGATGTGCTGAAGCCTAGAGCTGCAGCACGGCTGCCCTGAGCCCAGCCCCTACTGCTGTGCAGCTGTCAGAGCTGTTCTGCAGGGCAGGTCCAGGCTGAGGCTCAGCTTTGCATCTCTCCTGCACTCCTCGGGGCCATCAGCACCTCTGGGCTGATGTCTGTCACCCTGTCAATCCCGTGGTTATGTGGGTGGCTTTGGATCTGAAGCCACCCAAGCTGCACTTTTGCTGGTGATGCAGCCTGGGAAATTTCACCAAATTGTTATTTTCTTAATATGTAAAATGAGGCAAAGAATAGTCCAGTTCAGTGTTCCCTGCTGTCCCTTCCATCTTCCCTGGCCTCCTGCAGCGGCTGGGGTTAGCGTGGGATGGAGGGCTGAAGCAGGACAGTGCCCAGGGCTGACTGCTTTGGGGGTTATTTTTACCTGGGCCCAGTTGCCTGATCAAGCCTGGCATTCAGCCCTGTCAAACAGCTGTTCTGGCACTGCCAAAGAGGATGAAGGGCACAGGGTGGGGGGATGCTGGGGCTCCTGCAGTGCCAGGAATTCAGGTCATTTCTGAGCCTAAACGCAGCACGGCTGAGAAGTGCTGCTTCTCCTCCATGTAGGTTCCTTACAGAACAGTTTTCCCTGCAGTCCCTCAGCAGTGCTTCCTCATCAACAAGAAACCCTTTTAGGAACTTCAGCTGAGCTGTTAGGATGATGAGGATGCATGTAGGTCAGAGCGGTCATTACTGCTCGTGTCCTCATTCTTTTGCATCTCTCCTGGCCTCGCCAGTTTCCATCCACCATGTTGTGTAAGGCTTTGTTTTTGACGTGGATATCTGTTGCCTAGGGACTGGATTAGGAGTTTCCCAGTTTACGTGGGACGCTGGTGAGTCTCTAGGTAGAAGCAGGCACCGAGGCTGGCCGTGAGGCTGTGACCTTGGCAGAGGAGCCTGGCACTTCGCTGTCATCCCCAGCACTGGGCTGCCTTCCTCATGTGTGTAATCCTAGAGGTTGCATGCTTTCCGTGGGAGATTCCAGCCAGCCTTTGAAGTTACCTCAAAAATATTTATAGAGGATGAGTTGACTCTGTTATACAGTGAGTGGTACATGTTCTCAGAATCAAAGTGCAAATTATAGCTTTGTGGATGTGTGTGCCGAGTCATGAGCATCAGAGCTCAAAATACACGCTGCTTGTGAGGCTTTTTATTAACATGGGGAAGTAGTGAAATGTCAATTTAGTGTAAGATCTTTTTAAGCCTTATATATGAGGGGAGATTTTTTCCACCTGTGATGTACTTGCCAGTGTTTATAATACCACAGCACCCAGCAATTACACTGAAAGATTGGAGTCTACATTTGCAGTAGATTGGAGTCTACATTTGCAGTGCAGAGTGCTGCTCAAGCAGCTGGTACCAATATCCTGAATATTACAGGGGAGGAGAATATTATGTACAGGGACATTTTTAACTGGGTTTCTCAATTTGCAAGAATAAAATGCAAGCTAATGAGACCTTGTTGCAAACCTTTGCAGCATTTTGAAGCCCACCCTCGCCCATAGTTGCCACTCAGTAGTCCAAGATAAAAACGTGGCTTTCGCAATCAGAGCAGGGTATTAAATCCACAGGTAGGAAATCTGGTGCTATGCAGCTTATCTCCTACACAGAGTGAAATTGGTGGTGTGAAAATGAGAAGTATCCTATCTTTCAAAGGCAGTTATGTAAGACTGGCTCTGAAGCCAGACCTTACATTGTGAAAGCCTGGATTTCCACTCCCACCTTGCATTTGGCAGTGAGAGCTGTACCTCTTAAAGGCAGGCAGCAAGTTACGGGTGAGCCAGCCAGCAGAGAAGCCCTTGTCACAGAGCTGAGCTGGAAATCAGGCTGTTTGGATGCAAGACCACGTGTTCATAGAGATGCAAGAGGAGTTTCTTGGGGGATAACAGCATTTTTCAACCTGTACAGAACAGTCTCTCCTGCTTCCTCTCACGATTATTATCTGGATTCATAATTAGCCGAGTGCAGCTTTTAACTTGATAGCAGGGTGGATTTTCCTGTGGCTGGAGCACTGCTGTCTCCTTCTGTCAGCACATTTGATGGTGAGCTATCACTTAGTTTCATTTGAGAGATTTCCCTTGCTTAGCTGCTTAAAAGCATTACTTTATGAGACCACAAGATCTCACAAAACCATTTGTCTGGCATTTCTCAAACTGTTTGCTTCCTGTTGATAGTAAACTGATGTAAAAGTGCCTGAGTTAGCATAAACTCTTGCCTCCTCATGTCCCACAGATCCGTGTAAGAGTGGATATACCTAAAAGTCACTGGGACTGTGCAACAAATACATACTTTTTCTTATTATTTTTTATGGAGAAGAGCAAGTTGAGGCCAAAGCTTAGTTATATCTCCCACAAAAATGTGCCTTGTCATTTCTGTATGTGCCACTGTTCAGCTGGTGGATAAAGACAGCAGAGCACCAGCGTGCCACAGAGAGCACTCAGATCCTGCAGAACTAATTTGGAAGAAACAGGCAAGCAGAGAAGCAGAGGGTGCACTTACCCTGTTAGCATTTGCTTAGAATGCAGACATATGAAAGAATGTAGAGATCTGTCATAGAGATCTGTAAATGCCTAACACTGTAAAATACAAAAGCAATGCACACGAGCATCGCTGGCAGAATAGTTCTATAGGGATGACAGGGTGGGAAGGTGGCTCTGAAAAGTTGGCCTGAGAGAGCAACAGTGCAGCCACCAGAGCTGGTCCCAAAGGGAAAATGGGTGTGATGCAGATCCCAGAAGGGACCCTGCACTGTGATGTATGGGGTGAGAAGTTCTCCAGGCTGGGGAGTACTTTGGCCTGTGTCCTGCCTGGGCTGAAGCACCAGGCACTGCAGGAGCAGCACAGGGCTCCATGGGGGCACGGAGAGGTGGCTGCATTGCTTTGCTTCTGCTGTGGGGGAAAATTTGTGTCAGCAATGAATCTTTTACATTAAGGCTAAATAATGAAGCAAACAAGGGATGCCAAAGCTGAGTCTCACGGTGGATGTTGTTTCCAGTGGACATTGATTGCAGGAGCAAGGCCACTGAACCAGTGAATTCCCAGCATCTTTTTAACTCCTTCTGTAGAGTCAGCAGCAGGGGAAAGGAAGCGGAGAGGTTGAGCATTGTCCCAAAGGCAGGATGCTGAGGCAGGGCTCCCTGAGCACACACACTGAGGGCTGCATCAGGAGGCCAAGGGCAGCTGTACCACACCAACCCAAACCCCCCTTCACCTCTCAGCACCCAGAGCTGGTGCAGAGGGCTGGCCAGCAGCGTATCGTGTGTGCAGTACCTGCCCCTAGCTCCCTGCCAGCCTCCCAGAGCCCTTTTCTTCCTTTTTTTCTCCCTTGCGTGTTGAGAAAAAAAAAAATAGGACTTTTTGTAGATTCTTGTGCAGCTTTAGTTATTCACAAAGAAATATTGGAGCCCTATCAATTTTTCATGGGAACAAGATAGGGAAGGCTTTGAATTTTGCATACCATGTGGGCTAAAAGGGCAACAATATGATGCATTTTAATACACGCGTTTTGAGTTTCTTCTTACAAAAAGTATCAAGTAAGCAACATGAAAGAGTGCCAAGGCTACTTCTGAAGCTTGCAAAATAGATAAAAGCCAAGAATTTAAAGCATTTGATTAAAAATGAACCCAGAAGTTTTTTGAAGCTCAACATTTTGCTCTGCAAGCTCAGCAATATTCATTAACTTCCCACTGAAGATTGCTGAACAGCTGGATCCAATTTCTGAAGAGATAATCACGAAGAAATTAGATTAATAGTCTTCGAGTGGAGCGGCTGAGGATCAGTTGTGGCAAGCTCTTTTATATGTAGCATGTTGTTAGCTGTTCTCCATGTGAAGATGGTTGTTGCAGTCCCACGAGGCACGAGGCCGTATCTCAGCGATGCAGATAGCAGTTCTCCTGGGCTGTGAGCACAGCACGGCACAGATAAGCAAGATTGCTGCTGGCTTTCTGTTCTCCTTTTTTCCCATCTCCCTATTCTGAACACATCGCCTCCATGACATATGTGCATATTCGCTGCAAGAAAATCACTGCCCTTTCAGTATCAAAGCCAGCACGTCCCTGACATACCAATCGGTGCAAAAAGCTCCTGCTGGCCCAAGTGAAGATTAAGTGCTTTTGTGCGGTGCTTTATTGTAATACAGAGAGGTAAATGTGAAGAATGACCTGTCCCTCCTAAGGCACAGCCGCAAATAAAGTAATGTTCCGTGCTGGCATCACTCCTCTCACTGAATTAACTGGTACAGCCACACGGAGGCCAGCAGAGGCTGCCTTGGGCCAGGCAGAGCATCTCCAGGGGCTGCATCGGGCTGCCTTCACATCAGCCTTAGTGTTCACTCACTTCAAGCGGGTGTGACAGAAACAGCCATGGATCTTCTCCCATTCACAGGTCTGTTCCAGCCACCCCCTGAACACTCTTGCTTGGCTGCCTGCAGCACGTGCCTCCAGCACGCAGCTCCTGCAGGGCTATGTGTGCCCCTCCACGGCACCGCAGCTGATAGCCAGTAGCACCTGCCCACTACAGAGGTCATATTTTGACTCCTGTGCTGTAATTGCATTCAGAGGAACCAAATTCTGTACTGCAAATGGATGCAGGGCCCACGTGGGTGATTTCCCCGTTGTGTTCGTGTTCTGGTAGCTTTCCCCAGATACAGAACAAGCTAGCAGAATAGTAAATGCAAGGTGGGAATTACAGCATGTCCGTTTGTGCACAGGGGAGCATTGCTGTGGTGTGTGGGCATCCTGCAGCAGCCTGATCGCTCCCTGCTTTCCTTCTCAGCTCTCATCCTCCCACTTGTGTATTACTTCCCACTCACACAAATCAATGCAGGCTAACCTGGTGAAACTCAGCCCGGTTTTCACTCATCATTCTCTGTTCTACAATTAGCAAAACGATAAGCTTGTTCTTCACCTTCCCTGTGCAGCGTATGTCCCTATTGAATCGCTTAAAGGCTTTCTGCCCCAAATGGAAATGGGTCTGTGATAAGCTCAGGTGGTTCTCTGGGTCAGGGTTCAAAGAGATTCCCTCTTTTTGCCTTACTGTGTTCCCTGCCGTCCTCCGAGGCAGAGCAGGAGAGGCTATGCCTGCCTTCTGGCAGTGCTGGAAGCCAGCTAGCTCTTTAAAGGTGTCAGTGTTTTATTTTGCAGCCCCGAAAGGGACATCTGAATGAACTGACAGAGCTAGGTAAAGAAGCAGAAGGCCTGTTTGTTTTCCTTTTTACTTTAACTTTCAGTACATGCTTAAAATGGGATGCTGTTGCCTGGTATTTCCAGCTTAGACAGAGTATGGTTGTTTCTTGGGTTGCAAAACTGAATTCCAGAAAGAATTAGTGCTTCTGGCAAAGCAGACTGCATTCCAGGGCATGATTTCATCTGGTAACTAGTTCAAGAGAGTCAATACTGGCTAATACGACCATAACTACATGTATTTCTCATTAATTTTCATCAAATCTCTCCAGAAAATTTATGATTCGGTGCCAGCAGATCACTCTTCCTTTCTATGTATTTTGTAGTGTCATCATTCACCAACCCCAGAAGTCTTTCTAAGGAAAGGAGTAGTGCAGCATGCTCAGCTCCTCTCTTTGCCTGCTGCAGAGGTATGGGATGAGGCAGGTGGAAGTCCTGCAGCAAGCAGATGGGAGGCTCTTTGTCTCAGATTCCATCCTAATGGCTTTTGTGACTCCTCACCAGCTTCTCGCTCCGCCGGCCACTTTGCAGGTTAGATCTGCTGCGTGGTGTTCCTTAGCAGTAGCCATGTGGAGCAGATTTGGACTGCCCCATCACCCTGTCTGGATGGTGCATCCCACGGATGATACAGCCTGTGCAGGTTTGTCGTGCAGACAGCTGCCCCATCATCCTGTGTGTGAAGCAAGAGGTGCATGATGCGCCCTGATTTGTTGGTGATGACAAGAAGAAGGTTCATCCCCTGAAAAAATCCATGAGAACAGGACCCAGCCCCTGAATTCTGCTGGTGGTGAAGTGCATGTCAAGAGTGTCCTGTGAAAGAGCTAAACAAGTTCGGTGTCCTCCACCCCTAGAAATGATGCAGTGATGTCCTTCTGCAGGGAGCAGTTAGCAGTGGTGCTGTGCAGACCGCATCTCCTTGGACTCCAGCAGCATGCTGCTCCATGGGAGCTGGCTGCAGGGCTGGGAGGCAATCTGCTGGCCTTTGCTGAACACCAGATCCCGCAGACAGCAGCTGGGGGAGGTGCCAGGCTCAGCAGAACCACCACTTCAGCTGGCTGCACTGGTAGAGCTGCGGTCGTTAGCATTTGCACCTTTCAAAGAGCTCTTCCTGTGTAGAGCACTGCCTTATGGAGAGGTTCCCCGTCTCTGGGTGCTGCAGATACATAAGATCTCAGTTCCTTCAGCAGATGTAGATCTGGTGACTTGGTTGCCTGTCTTCCCTCTCCAAAATCCAAAATTTTGAATTTTGAGAACCCTTTTCCCTCCTGCCTTCATGGAAGGACAAGGCCCTGGGCATGGAGGCCAGGCTGGGCTGCAGCTTTGGAGATGCAGGAGTGCTTCAGCTGCCCAGAGCAATGCTGAACTGCTGGGCCACAGCTCAGCATTAGAAATTCCCTCCTGATCCTGCCCATCTATTTCTTTGGTCTGCTTTCTTCTTCTGGGACACAGAAGTCAAAATCAGAGGTGTTCAGATGCGGTTCTTGGGGCATGATTTAAGGCAGAAGATATCCCCTTATCTTCTGTAACTAAAGGCATGTGACTGGCAGAAAAGCATGTTGTTCAGCTGTGCTGAAGAGCTATGTATCAGAAATAAGTACACAATAAAGAGCTGTGAGTCACTCTAAAATTAATATTACATTCACAAGCATTTTACAGATGGGGTGGTGGGAGATAAAAAGGTACGTCTGTGTAATTGGTCACTATGCTCAGTTCACCTGCAAGAAGTAGTGAGTGTATCACCGTGTGTTGTACACAGAGGGGTTTTGATGTTGAATTTTAGTAAGAAGAAGAGATACAGGGGAGAGAGAGGAAGGCTGACACGTGTTTCTGAAGCATGGAGCTGCAAGTGGTGGAAAAAAGCTCCCTAGTGGGATAGGAGCAGAGAAAACAGTTTTAGCAACCCATCGGAGTGAGCTACATGCCATCACACAGACCATCCAGGTCTGGAAGGAAAGGCAGGGCTGGAGAGCACAGATTTCCCCTGTCCTGCTGTCCCTCACCCTTTGCAAGAGTTGATTCCCCTCCTGTTTGTAGGCTCCCTTTAGGTACTGAAAGGCTGCAATGAGGTCACCCCGCAGCCTTCTTTTCTCCAGGCTGAACAAGCCCAGCTCCCTCAGCCTGTCCTCATAGGGGACGTGCTCCAGTCCCCTGATCATCTTCGTGGCCCTCCTCTGGACCCTCTCCAACAGCTCCCTGTCTTTCTTGTACTGGGGGCTCCACACTTGGACGCAGTACTGCAGATGGGGCCTCACAAGAGCAGAGTAGAGGGGAACAATCACCTCCCTGTCCCTGTCCCTCCATTACATCCACCTGCTCTTCAGTGTTTTTATAATTGAGTTTCAGCTCCATGTGGGTAAAGCTGCATCAATCCCACAGTGCTTGCTCTACCTCCAAATTCCTGCCAGTGCTCTTCTACTTAGATGTTCTAGAAACTCTGTAGTATAGCAAATCATCCTGTGTGGGTATCTTGTGTGAGATTCCTTGCAGCCAAAGGTCAGACACAGGTCTGGATTTGGGATTTGATCTTCACAAGAGTAAAACCTGCCTTTTCCTTAAAGACAGCATCCTTTGTCCCATTTGTGCATCTCAGAATTTAAGGCACACGTAGAGTCAGTTTTGCTATTTGTGGATTGATCGATGGCCATTCAGCTTGTGTAGATCTACTGAAACACCACAGTTAGGTGAGTCCTCACCCAAGCAGCCCATCGCCCCAAGGAAGGAGCCAAAGTGTGCAAGATCCACAGAAACCATGAGCATGAGCACCTCTCAGTATTCGGCATTATCCACGGCAGCTGCCTTTCCTGGGTGCACTTGGTTTGCAGTTTATTTGCCATTGTTCTGAAACTAATTCGGAAGGTAATGAGTCAATACTGTCAGAAAGCATGCAGAGGAAGAGGAAAGACCTCTCTGATTGTGTTTTGACATTTTTGACATCAGCAATTCTTTTGAAAGAAGGAGAAAAAGGAAACAAAACAAAGTCTGTTCAGTCAGGATTTTCTGCTTTTTGTTCTTTTTGGGTAAGAAATATCAGGTTGTAGTGAAGCTCATGCTAGGAGCAGAACCAAAGCTTGCTTCCCAAGAAAGAGTTTTCATGTGCTCAGCTTCCATCCAAAGGCAGTTTTGAAGTAATTTCTGCTCCTGTAAAGCAAGCATAGTCTTTGCAAGTGAATTTTGCAAGTGAACTTTGCAAGAAATGGCACTTGAGCTTCCACAGGACCTTGGCACTTTGCACTATCTCACTGATTTCAGAGACGTGGTGCTAGGATTTGCTTAATCATAGAATCACAGAATGGCCTGGTTGAAAAGGATCACAATAATCATCTAGTTTCAACCCCCCTGCTACATGCAGGGTCGCCAACCAGCAGACCAGGCTGCCCAGGTCTGTCCTAACCCAGCAAGAAGTCAGCTCTGCATACAGGTTTTGCTGCACCAGGCAAAGAGCCGTTAGCAAATGGAATAGCAGCTCTAGTTTTGTATCCAAAAACATTGCATTGGCTCTTAGAGGAACCTCTATACCTTCAACCTATTGACCTGCAACATGGAAGATATACTAAGGAGTTATTTTTGTTATTAGCATTTGGTACTGGTTTCAAAGATACTTAATAAATATCAAACTCAGATCATAATGCAGGAACTCTAGTAACAGAATCACAGTTAATGTATAGTCTTACATGCTTTGGAAGCATTCTTCCAGATTTTAATCACTTCACACCCAGGGCAAGTAAGGCCAATAGCAGATCTAACACCGATCTCTATAGAAGTAGGGTTATTTTTTAAATCTCAACTTCTTAGTTCTATTTTTGAAAAGAAAATGAAACATTTTCAACCTTTTCCAGAAACAGTGAGGTTGGAAAGGACTTCTGGAGATCATCTGATCTTTTCCTGCATTTACCTCTCAAACTGTAGGAGCAGGATTATATTCCTGCCTGTAACAGCTGAAATCCTATTTCAGCAGCACGTCATTCTGCAGAAAGAAACAGAAACAGTGAAACCCAAAACCTTGTGAGGACTGCACTTTGTTGTCCCTCCTGGTGCCCCTCTGGGGCTGGCGGTCCGATGTCGGTGGCTTTAGGAAGGATGCGAAGCCACATTTGTCTCCTGTGAATCAGTGCATAGCTCTGGGCTGGGCACAGGGAAGCATTACAGAAGCCTCCAGTCCACCACTGGGACTTCTTGAGTGATGCCACCACAAAGCAGATTCTTCTCCCCTCCGGCACGCCGAAGGGCTCGCGGCGCAGATTCTTTCCTCTAGTCGTTAGGAAGATTTTCTCCTATTGCCTGGTAAGCATTAATGCTGCTTCTTTCTTGGGGTTTGGCAGGTAAACGAGAGCGCGAGCTTCCAATATTTTTTTTCCAAATTACATTAAAAATGCCTGCGTTTCCAAATGACTAATAAAAACTGAAGTCTCCTGAGAGACCTAGGGCTTTTCCCTGGGATTAGCCCCAAATGAAAAAGCCATTACTGTTGGAATACCTTTTAAAATTTTGACTGAAAAGTTAAGTGTGCACATTATTTTGAAGGGCCTCTCTGTGCAGTGGCGGAGAGACTGAGTTGAAAGGAATGAGGGACCGAGTTTGAGCAGAACTGAAGACTTGTGGGATTTCCCACAAGTGGGTTCTGAGAGGGATCTGAACTCCTCCTCACCTGGTGGTTGTGG
Organism: Phasianus colchicus; assembly: GCF_987193195.1. Lineage (NCBI taxonomy): Eukaryota > Metazoa > Chordata > Aves > Galliformes > Phasianidae > Phasianus > Phasianus colchicus. Next base: position 3,183,349 of record NC_143445.1, read on the forward strand.
GATGTGGTTTTGGAAGGGACTTGTGAAATGATGAATGCACAGACAGCACAGCTTCTGGCACTTCTGCTTGGCAAACAGCATTTTAGAGTCAATCAACTTCTCAAAGCGGAGCGAGGAAAAACAACCCACGGATTTTGCTAATAGGCTGTGAGTAGTTTTCTGAACCCCGGGAGCTGCAGGCTCACCCTGTTTCCCTTCGTGTCTACCCCAGTCCTGCCAGTCTTAATGAATGAGATCGTTTTGCACCTTAGCTTGCGTGGAAATGAAATTACTCGACTGCATAGCTGCTTGCAGCCCACCATCTGCACCACATTTACAGTTGTTACCCTGCAAACTCAGCTGTCCACAAATTCATACTTTCATCGAATGCTCTGGGTTGGAAGGGACCTTTCAGATCACCTGGCTCCAACCCCCTGCTATAGGCAGGGACACCTCCCATAGCCCAGGCTGCTCACAGCCCCATCCAGCCTGGCCTGCAGTGCTCCCAGGGAGGGGGCTTTATTTAATTGGCTTAAGTTTGCCCCCCAGCATGTAACCCCACCGACTTAAGAGTCCACGGTCTAAAAAACTGGGTTAATGTGGAACGTGGCACAATTTCTTAACAGTTTTACAGCTCCTTCAGTACAGCAGCACCAAGTGCAGGTGATGCTCTCTCAGGTCCCTGCTTCGCTCTGATTAAGGCGGAACATTAAAGCCATTTCCTCTCTCCCCATCGTGAAACTTAGTGACAGCTCTGTCACTCACTGGGAAACTTCCTTCTGAAGTTCGAGTGTCTTTGTTGTTTGGTTTTCTGAGGTTGCTTTGTTGTTGTTGTTGTTTTTTAATGGGAGCCTTTTCATTTCTTTTTATGCTTGTGGATCCGTACATCCCCTGTGCTTTGCTGACATCCCCCAGCCCTCAGCCTTCAGCAACACATGGCTTTCTCCCTGCTGAATGCAAACAAACAGCACTTCAGTGCATTGATGGTGATGGGATATTCTAAGAAAAGGGGCTGGGACAGACTTCGTTTGTAGTAAATGAGCAGTCAGCTTCTCTCGCTTTTCATCTCCTGTTCAGATCTTAAGAACAATTTGGCTTCTGTAAGATTCCAGAAATTATTGTCCTAAGAGAGACAAAACTCTCACTTGTTCAGCATGCGTGCCGGGGCTCATCGGAGCGCTTCTGTCCTGCGGGCACATTCCTGTGTGTTCTCCTCTCCCTGCCCCAGCCAGCAGTGCCATCCTGCTGTAACTCCAGGGCCGTGCTCTGCCCCCAGCCCCAAAGGAGGTGTCACATGGAGGCAGTTCAGTTCTGCTGGCACCTCTACGCAAAGTTGGAGACTACAAAAGATGCTGTGATTCACGGCTGTGCGAGCAGCCAGATGTAGGAGCTTTGGAGGAGGGCGTTCTGCAGATTGATCACTGCAGTGCTATTTACCATCAGCGGTGTGTAAGGTGTCAACTGCAGCCGTGTTGAATTATTCATTATTTCATAAATACGGTGAGGTTTCAGAGGGCAGGGATTTTAACATCCATTGGAAAAGTGAAATGAGAGCCCCTATAATTAAAAATCGTTATTAAACTTCATTTATTTAACTTCATTTCAACTTTTCCCTATGCGATTATTATTAAAGTTATGATATTTATCGATTTTTCTACTCCCTTCCCTGTCTCTGACAGCTAATGAGAAAAAAGTGGTTTTGAATAAAGCAAATAACCTTGCTCTCCCTAGACAATAGTTCTGTGCTCTCACATTGACCCCTGGAAAGAGATTTACAGGGCGATGCTCTTACTTTTTGCTGATAGGATACGCTGTGCACATCAGTACAGGCTGAAAGGAAATGAATTAAAAGGAAACCTGAGTTTTGATGTGCTTGCCTCTCGGATCCTAATGCTGTCTTTGGTTTTGGAATGACTGGAATCTGCCCTGGGCTCTGCAGAAAGGTAGCATAGCACACAGAGAGCAGCGCTTTTGTGTGAGTGCTGAAGACAAAGTGCGTGTCCAATTCCATGCAAACAGCCTCATTTTTAGTTCATTGCTACTGCAGAACGTATTTCCATCAGTACCGTGCCATTCAAGATAAAAAAAGGTAAAAGTCCCTTTGATATCTCAGCCACCTTCATGGTCATGCTCTGCTGCAGGCTGTGTGTCAGGCATGGGCAGACGTGGCTGCAGTGCTTACAACAGGGGGGTCTGAAGTCAGCATGGTGGTACAGAGCTGCATTTCCAGTGCCCTTGAGGTTGGTTGTGACCCTGCGATGGGAGGTGCTCTTAACCCCCATGAAGCTGTCCCTCATGTTATCCCCTTGCCAAATAAATATGTTCACCAGCTCACCTAGCATTAGGAACAAAAGTAAAGTCTGATAACTACAGCTGGCTTTTATGTTCAGTCTCCCCATAGTGCACCATTGCCCACAATTAAAATCCAGCAGGGTAAATTCAAACCATTAAGTATTCATCTGGAATATGGTCTCTTTTTTGTGAGTTAGCTTGCAGGACTCTTTTTTTTCTGTTGATTCTATAGAGCAGCATTAACATAGCACCTTAGGGCATCAAGAGGTCTTGGAAATGCAGAGAGCAAATATCCTTGACTTGTGCACAGCGTGCCCCAGCAGCAAGACACATGCATGGTGGTGTGTGCTGGTGCGTAGTTGGGAAGCAGAGCCTCGGGGTCCATATGAGACAAGAAGAGAGGAGCAGACCTTTTGCAGGCCTCCCTGTGGGTTCCAAGGACCAGCTGAAGCAGCAGCTCTCCCCCAGCCCAGAGACGAGGTCTCACCTCTGCCCCAGCTCTGCCCCAGCCCTGGGCCGCATGGGCTCTCCAGTCCCTCCCAGCTTACCCTGCCACTTACAGCAGGCTTTTTGCATCACTTTCCTCCCTTCTTACTGCTTTCACTTCTGAAAAAGGAGTTCACTGGGACACTGATGTGTAACAAGACAGTAACAGGCATCCCATAAAGGGTGGGGGTGAAAGGCAGAGGCAGTTCATGTTCCCTACTGCTGTGAACGTATGAACTCAGAGAAAATACATCTCCTGAACACGTGTGCTTGCTCCTTTCTCATTCGTCTGCATTCAGTAGATACTCAGGAGTGAGATCATAGCTGGCATTTATTTAGAGCCATGCTCTCCCCACCCTTGTGGGTCCTTCAGCAGAGTGACTTTATCCAAGAGTTCATTTCCTCCCTGATGTTTAGCATGAGCAGAAACAAAGTTGGATGGACAAACGTGTTGGCAGAAGGCCCCAGTTTTCATCATAGTCTCACAATGAGAAAGGCAGTGTCAGAGCTGGGACTCGTCTGTCTGTCTGTGGTGCTTTTCCTTGTATTATGGCCCCCTACGTCTTCTGGAAGAGCACCTCTTTGTGTTTATCCACGTTCAAGCAACGAAGCTCAAGTAGAAAAAATACAGAGCTCTTAGGGCACCGTTTGTGAATGTTTTTTGTATAATTGCAAACTTGATTTTGCAAATCCTGAAACAGGTGGGTTAAATCAAACGGGACGTGTCAAACTCATGATGCCTGTATGCAGGCCTGGGGTGGAGGGGCACACGAGACCACTTTCTGCTTGGTGGGGTATTCTCCTTCATTCACAACCCTAATGGCAAGCCCTTTAGAATCATAGAGTCATAGAATCACTCAGGTTGGAAAAGACCTTAAAGATCATCAAGTCCAAACACAACCTAACCGTATTACCTTAATTCTAACAACCCTCTGCTAACTCATGGCCCTGAGCACCACGTCCAAATGGTTTTTAAACGCGTCCAGGGGTGGTGACTCAACCACCTCCCTGGGGAGCCTATTCCAGTGCTTAACCACCTTTCTGTAAAGAAGTTTTTCCTGATATTCAACCTAAACTTACCTTGGCATAACTTAAGGCCATTTCCCCTCATCCTCTCACCTGTTACCAATGAGAAGACACCAACCCCGCTCTCGCTGTAAGCACCTTTTGAGATATTGGAAAAGAGCAATAAGGTCTCCCCTCAACCTCCTTTTCCCCAAACTGAACATCCCCAGTTCCTTCAGTCTCTCCTCATAGGCCATGTTCTCCAAGCCCTTCACCAGCCCTTCTTTGGACCTGCTCCAGCACCTCCATGTCCTTTCTGTACTGAGGTGCCCAAAACTGAACACAGCACTCGAGACGTACTTTGCTCCAGAATTGGGGTGCTAATGATCA